>NC_086330.1:133123871-133790538 GCF_032445375.1 Bacillus rossius redtenbacheri | reverse complement strand
TAAACATTTTGTTGACAAAAAAAAGTATAGTAGGAAATCAGAAGAGTTTAAATTAGCTGGAACGCATTAAAATCTGGTTTGCTGAGGCTCGTTAGAATTGAAAGGCACGCAGATCTAAGTTTGCGGACTTCAGAAGGACGGCCATGGAGGGAGAATATAAATTGGACTCTTCACTTGGAAAGAACTGTCAAAATTTAGTGTACTTAATGTGAAGTTCAATATAGTTAGTATCTAAATGCTTTGTGTATTTTCTGTTTCATGTAGTTGTTGGTGTCGGAGGTGAATCTCCTGAGCCAGCTGCGGCATCCAAACATAGTGCGCTACTATGACCGTATCATTGACAAGCCAACCACCACCCTGTATATTGTCATGGAATACTGTGAGGGTGGAGATATCTCCACTGTCATCAAACGCTGCAAAAGGTGCATGGGTTCTTGAAACTAGATGGTCTGCCATTATTTGCTGCTTGATAGTGCTTTTTCCCATATGACAGTATTGTTTGGAAATTATTTAATGACCCTGAACTACGAGGTTCACTGTTGTCTGATACAGTAAAACGATAAGAATTTTCTCAAGTTTATAAGAGGATATGTATTTTTAGAATTTCAGAATTATCGTAATGGAGTTTCAATGTATAACTCAAAAAAATATTCTGTTTTACATTAATGGATGATAGTAAGAGTAATTTTAATACACCCCGTGAATCAAAATCTAGGTCTTACGGATCCAAAATAAAATAATGTTTAAAAAATTAAAAGTATTAACCATGGTGTTGAAACAGTTAACCCTTAGAATGTTTTATGCAATAACTAAATTTCCTGAATCACTTCATATTGTCATTTTATTTGTGTAATTATATGTTAGGGTATAATATCTTGGGGAATGGTAACAGGATAGGTATGAAGAAAAATTGACCTAGTAATCTTCAAAATTATCATTGTTGAATTTTTTAAATTTACTTTGTTTCCTCTATTATTTTTATTTGAATTTTTTTTCCTTGTATATTGAATCCTTTAAATACTAAGGATTTGATGTGATTTGAGGATTTGACTGGCCCATCCATAGTTATAATCCTTTTAAGAACATGATATTTTCATATGTAAGGACCTGGTTAGACCGACAACTTAAAATGTCTGAAGTCATTAGTCTATCAACTTTATATTCTGTATCCTGCATTTGTCTTCTGTTCTCCCTTTTTTATAATAATAATAATAAAAAAATAAAATAAAAAAGTTTTCTTCAGACAAATATATGTGAAATGTCATAGTTGTTATAAGTTGTTAATCAAGTTGGATTTTCTCAACACTATGTTTTATGACAAAGCCAGGTCCTTAGTATGCTTCCAGACTGTTCCTGTTTTTTTTAGCCATGTAGGCCGGATATAATGAGTTCTAAAAGAACCATTACGTGTGTGCAGCTGCGGTGGCCTGGTGATGGAAGCATTCGTGTGGCACGTGCTGTATCAGACGGCGCGGGCCCTGCAGGCCTGCCACTGGCACGTGGCGGCCACCATCCTGCACCGCGACATCAAGCCCGCCAACGTCTTCCTCGACTGCTGCTACAACATCAAGCTGGGGGACTTTGGCCTGGCGCGCGTGCTGGAGCACACTTACGGCACTGCCCACACCCTCGTGGGGACACCTTCCTACATGAGCCCAGTGAGTCTCCGCGACTACCTCTTGGCTCCTGGATCGAGGTAGCGATGTCTGTGGAAATGTGGTGCCCGACGTTGCAGCACGACTCCTAGCAGCCTTCCTCGAGGGTGTTTGGCTGACCGCTTGTCTCTGCTGATCCATTGTACACCCATCCGGTGCTTTAGCTTGTTGTGAGACCACAAACACAGGTTTCTAATTCACTGTGTGCATACTATTTCGGAAGCACCCCGTATTCTTGTAGAATCACTTGGATTGGGGGGCACGTGGGCAGGCAGCCTTGTGCTCTGACACAGTATATTTATGTGTATACTAGATAATGCTCGGCATGCGTTTCAATGCCTCAATCAATTTTTTAATTTATTAATAATGTAATTTTTTAAACGTATACTAAGCATCTCTCTTTATCTCTCTAATTCTCTATATCTCTCTCTCTTTCTATTTATATCTCTATCTCTCTATATATCTTTCTACATATATATCTATATATCTTTCTAGCGGACCCGACAGACATTGTCCTGCCCAAATGTACTTTTTGTAAGATATGGATATGGCGGTAAGTATTTCTACGCTGGACATTTTGTATCTTCTCATTATACATACCCCTCCTCTTGGGCACGCCACTGCCGTTACCAAAAACCTTTCCCATGGTTACGCAGAAGGCAACAACAATGCAAAAGCCCGTTGCCATGGAGGCTAATTATCAACAATGCTTAGTTTTTTTGCTTTTAAAGCGTGTTTTTTTTTTTAGTTTTTTTCTTAACTCAGAATCGAGATAAAATATCCAATTGTGAATCTAAACCATCCTCGAATCCCCGTGAACTCACACACAAAATTTCATCAAAATCGGTCCAGCCGTCTAGGAGGAGTTCAGTGACATACACACGCACACAAGAAATATATATATAAAGATTAGTGAGGTGTGGTTGGCCCCTGCAGGTGGCTTTGAGTATGTGATATGTGCAGCAGTGACTGTTGGCTAGTTTCTTGGATGGTGTCTGTTGACACGTTGGACACACCATCATTTTCACAGACGTGGCTTCAACTCAAAAGTTAAGAAGAAAACCTAGTCTAGACTCTAGAAGCATGTTGTAGCCATGGAGGTAAGAAGTAAGGTGGTTGATGTGTACAATCTTTTGCCATGTTAACTCGTCATTGGTCGCGCTATGAGCATTTTGCTCACCCTCAGAAATATTGTTTTACTGTTATTGTTTTTATTGCTGCGTGGAGGTGTCTTTTTTTCTAGCTGAGTTTTAAACCTTACTTATTAAGTCACTAGGTGGCTGACAGGATGTAACTAATACTTGGCCTTGAGATAAGATATCGCTTACTGGCATTCATGCCGCATGAGCAGTTTGCTCACAGTGCGACCAGTCGCGTTGCTACACTTGTGACGACTGTTCAGTTTGAAAAGTGCTGTGTTTAGTCGTGGAATATATTCTCGTGAGACTTATTTTGTTTAAAATAAATCTAATGATTATTCGTGGTTTTACTTATTGAAATGAATCGGGGGAAGAAAATTGTGGCTTTGGTTCTTCAACAAATCGCTGAATGTTCCAGAACAGGTAAGTTATGTTATAAAAATACAAAAAAATATATATATATTACATAAAACATCAATTAACATAAATTATAGTAAACATTAACATTTTGTCACAAAAATGTTGATTTTCGTATCAAAATAAATTACTTTTGAATACGGAAACTGAAAAGCTGAATTTGGATAGAAGTGAGACAAGATTTTATAATTTTGGGAATGCACTTAGGAATTCCAGTGGAAGATATTTAATTGTAGTCTTTCCATAGTTTTATGTTTCTATTTTATTTTTGACTAAAATTTTCAGTAATGTAATATATATATATATATATATATATATATATATATATTTATTTATTTATTTATTTATATATTTATATATATATTTTCTGTGCTTTGTATTTACATAAGTTCCACCATGGTTGCCGGAGAGTTTACCACCTGAAAACCAAGCAGCCGCAAATGATCAAAATTTTGACCAAGATAATGTTGAAAGTGATTGTGAAACCGAAGAAGAAATTTTGTTTAGCGATACAGAGCAATCATGTGGAAGCACAAACAGAATCAAAACGAAAATCAGTCCCAGAATTTTGTTCTGTCTGTCCCTGAAAGAAAAATAGGAGAACATCTTAATCGTGGTGTGCCACCTGCAATAAGTCTAGTTGCAATGAACATACAATATTCAAATGTTCTGAATATCCATAAATATTTTGTGCCGAGATAGTGTTTAGGAACATGTATGAAATCATGCGAGCATTTTTAGTTAATATTTGGACATGTCAGTTTATCATGGAACTTGAAAGATATGGTGCAGTTAGTGTGTATTTTATATTTTGAGGTTTTCGATTGTACGAACCAAATGGATGTAACTTATATTGTAAAGTAAGATAAGCAAAACAAATGCTGAATCCTAATAGAGTTAGGTGTATAAAATGTAAATTTCCATGAAAGCAGTTAATTTTGATTTAGAAATTCTCTATTGGATAATGTGTGTTCTATAAGTTATAGTCTCAAACGTATAACATAAATTAGTGTGCCCTCAAAAGACAAAGTAAATTTAATAATTTTTGTGCTAGAAAAAAATAAAGTTGTGAATAATGTGTGATTTTCTGTTGCTTCCAACACCACTGCATTTATTGTTGATGTATTCGTAGGCCAGACAAAAGAAACTCAGTATACAGCCAAAACGTTTATTGTGATGATTTATGTAAAAAAAAAAATTAAAAATTATGTGATGATGATAATAATAATAATAATAATAATAATAATAATAATAATAATAAATATTATTTAAACAAGCAGAGTTGTTTCATTTGCAATAAGTAAAATATTTGGCCTTTTAAAATTGGTTAAGCACGATTCTAATCGTAAAATTAAGTCTGTGAGCAAAATGCTCATGTGCGACCACTGGTGTAACATTTTACAATGCGACCAATGACTGGTTAATACTTGAAGCCAAAATGAGAATTACTCCTCACACTCCATTCCTATCTGCAGAGCAAAACAATTTTTGGTTATAATGAGGTTTAATGCTTATTTCTTGCAGATTTGTTTGTATTATGTTTGTTTAGCAATGTTCGTTACACAATGGCATCTTGACAATTCATCCTAGCAAGTTCTTTTCAAGCTATTAAACAAATTTATAGCATGTAAGCTTTTATACAGCTACAATTTGTTAACCAGTTGACTTGAACTTCAGAACAGACACCCACTCCATTATACTTAATACCTCCATGTTTGTAGGTGAATATACTGATTTTGGGTTGTGGGCATTGGACGGAACCCACTAATGTGTCAAACGGAAATTATTAATTATTTATTGTATATTTCCTAACATCTGTGGTGTCCTGCCAGAATGAATGAATTGAATAGTGTAAATTAACCTTACTAGAATCCAAACTTAAAATATTTCTTAGTGTAACTATTTTATCTGTGGTAAATAAAAGTACGTGATCTCTGTAACATATGGTAGTGTATTACCAAAGTGTTGTTGTATCGTTGACATAACAATCATACAACATATTTGATTCACAGAATTAATAAGTCACACTATAATATAAGTAAAATGATTTGCTAATCTAAGATAATTGGAATTCTTTCAGGGATTTTAGTTAC
The DNA here is from genome assembly GCF_032445375.1 of Bacillus rossius redtenbacheri. Classification (NCBI taxonomy): domain Eukaryota; kingdom Metazoa; phylum Arthropoda; class Insecta; order Phasmatodea; family Bacillidae; genus Bacillus; species Bacillus rossius. Next base: position 133,785,234 of record NC_086330.1, on the reverse strand, counting down.
TCATCAATTCAAATGCAAAGTCGAAATCAAGTTTCTAAAATTAATATTTAGGCAAAGATGTAAATCAGTTACTTCAGATTAAAATAAATTAAAATTATCTCTCCTTTTAAGTTTAGTTCATGTTGAAAGTTACAACAAGCTAAAATAAATTATATAAGATTGTGTGCCGTTTAGTAATCAGTCGGTGAGCAAACCTCTGGGTTTCAGTGAAAACATACTACACCAGAATAAACATCTTACTAAATAGTTACTAATTCCAAAATGAATTCCAATCATGTACTACGTCTAAAACTATGTAATACTGGGATCCCAGTATAATATACGATAAATTAAATTAGCCACGTTAATATATATGCAGAATAGGAGTTACAATTTTTAGTTAAACTTTCAATTCTTTAAGTCTCTTTGAATGAATAATTGTTGATTAGCGTGGATAGAAATCTCGAACGTAACGACGAAAGTTTATACAGCGACGGGACGGGACTGGGACAAACCAACCTCGGTTTCAGCAAACCACACCAGGGAAAATAGGCAATCCTCGGTGACCACTGCACAGCGCGATCAACGGACAGCGACCTCCATCAATCTCGTACTGGTAGAAGCAGTCCTTCGGGCACTACTCTCGAACGGTCTCCTGGGGCTGGTCGTCGGACTGGCTCACGGATCGTCCTTCTCTGGATACTCCATCGTCGCGTTGAAACGTTCTTCAACCTTCCTTCAGTCAGTCGTGGTTGGGCAGGACAGAAGTAGACTCGGGAATCAAATCTTCATTGAATTTGTCGATTATTCTTTAGCAGGTCAATTTGAGATTATCCTCAAAATTATATATTCCTGGTAAGTTCTTTTATACACGTCGATATCCGCAGCTAATGGTTCAGGTCTCGTTGATAATATCTGGTAATTCATCGTAAATAATTTGATATAAATCCACTTAATTCCTTGCAAATATCTATAAATCTTCTCCAATTTTCAGCAATCCAGCTTGAATTATTTAATATCGTCATATTTCTTGTAGTAGATATTTGGAGAATCTAACTTAAAAACGTGCTTACTGACGAACATTCCAAAAGAACCTTTTTCTCTATCTTGTTAATAACAACGCGATTCTCTAAATTTTGACAAAACATGAACTGTTTGTCCAGAAATTAAGTAATAAAAACTCCTATTCTTTACAAATACAGAGAAAATGAATTAAAATAAAATTTAAGGTTTATGACCAAAGATAAAATCATAATCATAGACAAAGCAAAATACTTTTCAAATCACACACAATTGCATAGAATAAGCGAACCATAATTTAAACTGATAAAAATGTTAAGCGTGAATAAAATAAATAAACTGATTTCTATAAAGTGTAGAAATTACCTTTATAACATTTAGATCTGTTTTTGGGGTTTGCTGGTTTCTTGACTGTGTCCAAGAACTAAGAACTGGCCTCAGTGAAGGACCTGAAAGGGCTGTTCGGTGCTTGCAGGAAGTTATGAGAGGCAGCAAGTACAACAAGATGTCGGACATGTGGGCACTGGGATGTCTGGTTTACGAGCTGTGTGCCCTCGCCCCGCCCTTCAACGGAAACAACATGAGAAACCTGGCTCGAAAAATTGTGGATGGCAGGTTATTTAAATTTTCAGTATTGCTAAAAAAATTGTGCTGTACATAAATATTTAATTGTTTATACTTTATATGCATGTTATATGTGGATTCAGACTAGTTTGAAATATCATTTTCTTGCTATCATTTATGTTTTGGTTTATCTAAGTAATAAATAATATATTTTTAAGCTTTTTAACATTCTCACACACTGGTATTGATTTGAAGGCTTCAGTATATAACCACTGAAATAATATAATCAGGTATTTCATGTGGGTGACTGCAGTTGATGTAATAGTTAAACTAGTCAAAGAGTGTTTACTTCATTATATATGTAAAGTAGGAAGTGCTGTATTTAGTAGGCATAAATATTAACAATAAATAGTTACTGTAAGCTGTTGCTGCTATTTATATATACAATAATTCACAGTGAGTTAAAAGCATTTTGTTTTAAAATATTCAGAAGGTTCAAAATATATATTTGTTTTATCATAATTAATATTTGTTTGTGTTTCATAAAATATCAGTGTCATTATTTGTAACAGATAATTTTTTATGGTAATCTAGCTGTCAACCATTGATGAGTTTTGATTCTATTGTGAAATATAAAATAATTTGACAGTGTTATTGTCACAAAACATTTCTTTTGATGGTTTTTATGTTTTTTTTTGCAAAAAACAATTTATTGTTTTTGAACACAAATATTTTGCAAATTATATTAATTTTTTAATGAGATAAAATATTTATATAAATAATGCTATGTCATTTCTTAACTATGATTCTTACAATAGGTTCGAAAGAATTCCTACATACTACAGTGAAGACCTACAAAACATCATCACGCTGCTTCTCAACGTCGACCAGGAGAAACGACCTGCCGTTGAAGACATCCTTCAACATCCCATCGTGGTGTCTCAGGTTGCAGCCAACAAATTTGCTTCGCTGGATTTCAAAAGTGCCGGGGGCGGGGTCTCTGGTGCCAAATGTGCTGCCATGCCAGAGCCCGTGGTAACGGCGGTGGAGCGACCCACCGACGATTGTGCGGGAGATGCGAACACTCACCTCTGTCGAGAGATGTGGCTGAACAGGATGGAGAGCCTGAAGCAGAGGGAGTCTGCACTGAGGGCGAGAGAGGTGGCGCTGGTGGAGAGGGAGCGCGAAGCAGAGAAGCGGGAGAAGCGGGCGGCCATGCTGGACCGCCTGGCCAGGGAGAAGGTGGCCAGGGCGGACGTCTACCTGCACCAGTGTCGCGGGGCCCGGTCGCTGGCCAGCAGCGTCCGGGGCCCCCAGCCGAGGACCAGCTTTGCGGAAGAGGACCTGGACTCGTCCTTCAGTGCGGACCCGGGAGACGCGAGCGCGGACGATGCGGCTGGACGCCTGCCGTTCGCTCGGTCCGCGTCGGAGAGGAGGGTGCACTTCACCCTCCCGGCGGCGAGGGCCAAGAGGTGGGACGCTGGCTCGGCTAGTGCAGAGTTGGAGAACGTGGAGAACAGGATACTGTCCATGATGAATGTTAACATGCCCACCATCGAGGAAAATAGTCGCTTGAACAGCGTCGAGTCTCTTCGGCCTGCTCCAAAAAATGGTGCTTGGCTTGGGAAAAAGAAGCAAGTTTTCCACAGCATACGGGACAGCACGATGAAAGAAAATGTGTCGACTTGCACAAACCGGCAAGATAATTCCCAAAGGTTGCAGTCGTTAATTCCAAACACATTCGTAACCTCAGCACAAAACAAAACAGCATTCGTATCAAGCCTAAGATGGTAATGAATATCTGTATGCAGTTGTTTTTGATAATTTGCTAATGCAATGTTTACCACAGTGTAATGATATTTTTGCATTTTTATAGTGCCTTTTATGAAAAACACTAGTTCATTAGTAACTTTGTCAAATTAAGGCTGTGTTCCAATTAGTTTGGTACTTTTAATATACATTTTGTATTTTGTACACTTCCAGTTGGAACACTTCAGTAGCACTTGTTCGCATCTTGTACTTGTGGTCAGAAAGTACTTTCTGCACAGTCCGCATACATTTCTTAAAAATAATTATAAAGTCGTAACACCTTAACTTCCGAAATAATCATTAATATTTATAGCTAATATTTGATTTTAACATAGCTTAAGTTATCAATATTATATTATTTTTTAAATAGTATAAGTAATATGACATTCCATTAACAACTATAATCAATATTGTAATAATGAAATAACTTTTATGTTGCCAATAATATTTTTTTATTTTAATGTAACTTAATTTCTTTATATATTAAGCACATATATGTGGTTGAATTATTATATCCATGACTGCCTGGAATGATCTTAATCATTGCTGCAGGCTGGTGATTTAAGCAGTATAGTCTGTCCCATGAAAAAGCGCACTTTTTCTTGACAGTTTCATGTACGTTATTAAGCTGTCATTATATACACTTCCAGTAAATAAAATAAAGACGAAAAGAACTTTGTTTTCCAAATAACTATGCAAAACAAACCAAGTACCACTATTTTTCTTAGAAATGACATACCGTATTTACTCGTGTATAGCGCGCCCTCGTGTATAGCGCGCACCACGATTTTTGCAACAAATTCCAAAGAAAAAAATTTTTTTTTCCCGTAAATAAATTGTACTAACATTTTGTGGTACCTGTTAAGTAATTACGTATGAAACAAATGATAATTTAAATTGATGTGTGGTGATGCGTCAGGAAAATACTTAAACTCTGCTGTGTAGACGGAAGATAATGAAGCGCTGTATCGTCACAACTGGTACGTGGCCGGGAGGAAGGGAGGCAGGCAGGAATGTGACACGGAGGACTAGATGACTCACCGGTAGCAGCTGCAACGAAGCGAAGGAAGTGGGAGGGGGGACTGGTGTCAACATTCTCTCTCTCTCTCTCTCTCTCTCTCTTTTATTTTAATAGCTGCGTTGGCTTTCTGTAGAGGGGGAGGTCTAAAAATAAACAAGAGACGTGCGAGGTTGCGCGCGCACGTGTGTGTGTGTGTGTGTGTGTGTGTGCTGTGAGCGTGTGTGTGTGTGTGTGTGCGAGAGACCAGGTTGTGTGCGTGCGTGCGTGTGTGTGTGTGTGTGAAAGTGAGGCCTTGCTGCTTGTGCGTATGTGTGGGGGCTGGCCAGAAATGTCACCTGTCACCCGGCAGTTAACGACCAGTGGCGTAGCGTGGGTGGGGCGGAGGGGGCGGCCCGCCCCGGGCGGCAGCCCGCGGGGGCGGGTCACCGGTGAAGCGGGTTGAGATCTGATCTATGATTCATTCATTACATGTGTCAGACACACTATAATGTTCCATTTTTATCTAAAATTTTGCGCACCAACTATTTTTTAATATTTATTTAAAAGAAAAACTGCGAAATCACTAATTTTAATTAAGCACCTATAGAATGGGGGCGGCAAAATGGGTCTCCCGCCCCAGGCGCCGAGATGGCACGCTGCGCCACTGTTAACGACTTCCACTCCTCCCCAGCCTCACCTCCTCACTTTTTTTTTTCCGTGTATAGCACGCATCCTTATTTTTTTCCTTTACTTGAGGGGAAAAAAGGGCGCGCTATACACGAGTATATACGGTAATATTCAACTGTCAACAAGAATGTAGATGAAATTACTGCCGGAAAAGTTCTCTAGATATTGTGGGATATACTATAACTATAGTAACACCTGGCACTTTGAAGTGGTGAATAAGTTGTGACACAATTTTTACTTTGCTGTTACAGAACTGTAATATGTATAATGTTTCTTACATGTATTCCTCAGTGATGGTCAAGTGCTTGGGTATTTTGAGATTTCCATAAATTTTTCCAATAATAATTGAAAGTATGTTTGAGTTTTATAGTATTGCTGAACAATTGTGAAACGTCTATGAGAGTGTAGCGAAACACTTATTTGAATAGACTCAGATTCGTAATGATTTAGCAGAGTGCGGAAGATGTTAGAGACTTGAATTTCATGTACTGTATTTGACAAGCGAATGCATTTTTGAAACACGTTGTTTACAGTTCAGACTTCAGGCATGACGGATACATATCATTACTGTGCCAAATAAAAATTTTATTTCTTCACGTCTGTCATAGCAGAAGTCTGAAATTCTGAACTACATGTGCGAGATGGAACTCACCACACATTTCCAAGAGTCTGCAAGTGATGGATGAATAATGGAATAAGTAATTGATAGGCAACTATTATTAATTATGAAATGCCAATTATTGATGTGGCACTGCAACATCCCAATTAATGGGTTGCTGCGAGAACCTGTTTTCACAAAAGCTATTTGTTAATTAGAGATTGTGCCATCAGACCCCAATTAATTTGTCACAGCGAGACCAACGCCTTATTATTTATTTGTAGTAACATTAGAAATCCAGTGTATTTTTAAGCTTAGAATTCATTATAACCACTTCATGTTCCTTCCTTGTTATTCTCTTCCACTCTACATGCCTGTACTGCAGTCACTTTGAAGTGTATTTTGTTGGGCAAGAGTCTTATTAAATTATTTATCTTATATTTTAATATCTCATGATGAGCGGTTGCTTGTAATATACTCACGTCCCTTCTCTTCACTTCTGTTGCTTGTTTGGTGTATCACTGTTTTTGCTTCTTTGATATTTTCTTACAATAAGACAATCTTTTTTCAGGAAAAGTCCTGCTTTTCTTCTGAGCTCACTTTCTCTGTATTCTTTTGTATATTTTTTTACTATCATACCTCCTATACATCACTTTCTTATTTGTTCATACTGTGCATGTGTGTATAAGCGAGTCTGTTGCACAGTAGAGTTTTTGAAAAGTATTTTATTTTTTATTTTTTAGCATGATGATATTACATATTTAAAAAAAACAAATGAAGGAGGCTAAAGCATCTGACCTTGAGAATTACGTAGTCTGTTATGGTGTATTTAAAAATGTTCTTTGACAAGCATAAGATATTAAAGGAGTCAATACAGTAGAACCCTGTTATAATGTTCCTGCATATAATGTTTTTCTGCTTATAATGTCATATTTTTTAAGTCCCAATATTTCCCCCATAAGGACAATGTATTTATTTCCTGCATATAACGTTCATAAATAGTGTAATTTCCTGTTTATAATGTTTGCTTTCTAACATTCAATAAATGGGGAAAAAATGTTTTAAAACCAAATTATTCCAACACTTACGATAAAAAGTTTCCTTTATGTATGTTTATGTTTACAATCACTGCCATACAATACATGAAGTTTGTTAAAATACAATTTTATGCAATATACTGAAGGTACACAATGTTCATAGTTACATGTCAGTTGGCACCCTTAGTCAACTCATCTCTTCCTTACCATTCCAGTGGGTATTCAGATGCACGTACATAGTCCTACGATATTTAAGTTGCCAACCATTGAGCGAGGGCATAACTAAAAGTGTTTTCTATTGCTTACAAATAATTTTTTTTTCATTCATACGTAGGAATCCCAAAATTAAACATTTTCAGGTGGCGATGGAGTAGACGTTCTCACTCTTAATGTTGTTATCATGAATCGTGAGACAATTTTACAAAAAATGTGGCAGTGTATCTTTAAAGACAAACAAAATTTAACCAGGGAACAAGAACAAAGTTGAAAAATTGTTGGCTTGTTTCAGAAAATTCATGTATCAAATATACTATCTTTGGTTTTAACATTAAAGTTGTTTACATAGCTTGATTTGAACATTGTTAAGTGCTAAATTGAGATTTCCTGCTTATAACGTTTTCCTGCTTATGTTTTTTTATTGTGCTCCCTTGAAAAACATTATAACAGGGTTCTACTGTACTGTAATTATCTGAATATTATGCTATGAAGTTTACTAAAACTATGGAAACTAAAAGTGGGGAACACAATAATTGCAAACTTATATGTATCTTGCTGTTGAGAATGGCTTAGTTTAAAAACTAGAAAAACTAGAGGCTCTGCCTCTTAAATGTGTCACTTATGCCACTTTAGACTGCTGTTAACTACCACCTGAACCTCCACTTTGTTTAAAAACTACACGCTCTGCCTGTAAACTGGATCACCTAGGCCACTTTAGTCCGGGGCTTCTTGGACCTCTGCACAGGCGTGACAGATGAGAGATGAGAGATGCAGGACAAGGAGAGAGGCGTTGGTCGCTGGGTTCCTTCTGCTTCTCTTCACTGTGGCTGCTGGGAAGGCACACCCTTCTCTCTCTCTCTCTCTCTCCCCCCCTCCCCCGGTACCATACAACGACCACCCTATATCACCACAAAAAGAGACCACGAAAATCACTCTACTGATGAAAGTTGTGCCAGAAAGGTCTAGTAAATCTGGAATTAATTTAGTAATTTAAATAATACTGTATTCAAGTACTTGAATTGCTATTTATAATCTATAGTCTTTTTATAAAATAGTTTGTGGAGTCACATTATTTTTGGGTAAATATGGTTATTAACAATCACTTTTGCAAAAGCATATGTATTTATTAAATTCTCATTTTACTGATAGCATAAAAGTTTAAATTTTTTGTTAAGATTTACTGGAAAAATGATTAGAAGAAGGGGGGGGGGGGGGGGTGTAATGGCCCTAAATTTAGAAAATTCCAAAATTATATTTTCTTTATGGAATCTTGTGCTTCTGAGGTCGGGTTATGGTGGAAAGTGTGCCAGTGGTTTGTTAATGGCAATATAGTTACTATGTATGAAAATATCTGGCCACTCTTCTGGCATGATCAAGTGCATGATACAGACATTCCATCAGCAGGCAGCCCAGGGCCTCATTAAGGGGGGCCTGCCTGCACTTGCAAAAGCATGACTGTGAAATGTGTTTGATGTCAAAACTATGTCTCTTATGGAAAACTTTCTGTATATTTTAAAGTTTTCTTCTTATTGCATGAATGTAGGGCAGTGTACAGCATACGGGCACCACATCCAAATATGACGTGATGGTTAACCCCACATGCAACATTGTCACCCCCCTCTCCTTTCTCATAAATTTCCACGACCTCACTTGCGAATCATATAGATTTGCCCCTGAAGCACCCTATTACTTATTTTAAGTTCATTATTGTTATTTAGATCATATATGTATTCATTTTCTTAATGACTATCCTAAAATTTTCAAAATGACTATATCCTAAAAATTTTGATTGACTGCATCCTAAAATTAGTGATAGAAAATTTATTACAAATCATATTATTACTGATAAAAAAATAGAAGACAAGTAATATCAAGCACAACACATTTTTCATTTAAAACACCATGTTTATTTATTTGGAAGGTAGGCTGCTGGAATCGGCAATCTCACATAATAATTTAAAGTGTGTCTGATTTATTATGGTTTTAGACTTCTTTTAGCATTTACGTATTCTAATGAGCTCTGGTTTCAGAGGTTCTTTTCAGGAGTTTTTTTTAAATTAAATTTTCTACTGTGTCTGGCATGATTGTTTCATCAATCACCAGCTATGTATGTTATAGTATTTTGAGGATGTTTGTTTTAAATTTACTCTTTTCCAATTATTAAGTTTGTTTCTAGTTGTGAGTTTAACGTAGAGTTAAAGTACAAATGTAATTATTAACAATGGTTGTGGTATTTAACCAATAAGTGAATAATTATGTGTGTAGTTGGTATTATATTTTAAGATTGGTTATACTACTATGGTATGCATACTAAAATCATGTCACAGTATGGCAATTTATAATTTTACCACTTTTATCATACATAGGATAATCATTAGTCGTGTCAGATGAACTAGGTGGTCATAAAAGCATACAAATAAATGAACATAGCCAATATTGTAAGGTTAAAATTGTTTGGCTGTGAACAGTCATGTTTGAAAACCTCTACAAATGTATTAAACTGCATGATAAATTCTTGGTAACATCCAGTATTATTTTTAATTTAATCTAGAAAAACTTTCAGTAGCTATGTTATACTAATTGTTTAAGTATGCAAACTACTAAACCATATATCTGATGTATTGCACCTGCAGTTTTATTTATGTATAATACGTATATATGTGTGTGTGTGTGTGTGTGTGTGTCAGGTTGCCATGTCTTGCCACATTTTTATACTTGTATTCCTACTAATCAACTTTTATTAAAGTCAAAATGTTTAATTTTATTTTAGGGTAGATATGTATACGTGTATTTATAATTAAATTAAAAAATTACAGGCTGTTATCTTGCCACCATGAACATTTGTTGTGTAATTGTTGTTGTTATGTTTAAAATTTCTATCAGCAGCATTATTTACCAACCAAGGATAGGCTATAGTGTGACAGAGTATATTTATATTTACTCAGCTCTTTCCCCAGGCACAGAAATTAACATTAATTTTTCATCTTATATTTGGCCATTTGAAATTTGGACATGCAGAACTGGACTGAAAACAAAATATTCAATCAATAACTTTATTTACAGTGTTTAATAGACTAAATTTGGACAATATAAATACACAGCTTTACACAGTCAATTAATTGTTCAGGGCCATGATGGTGCTTCCCCGGGCTGCAACTCTCGACCGTACAGAGCGCTCTTGTCCCTGAACATCGTCATGCGCTCAGTCTCTTTGCGGTCCAAGAACCAGCCGATTCCATACCCGGTCATCGGGATCACTACCAAGAACCACTGCTTTGTGAATCCAAACAAATTAGCCATGCTGAAAACAAAGTCAAAGAATTTAAAGTGCAGCAGTATTAACAACTACTAACAACGGATAAATTAAACTTATAACTAGCAAGTGAAGTTTTGTTGATTGGTTCTACATTTTCACTATTCTCAAGGTAACTAACTCATACTACTAGAAGTCATCTCATGAATAAAAGACCATGATTCTGATTAGTTCATTAATTAATGTTAAATTGTATTCCCTGTGTTTATTTTGAAATTTATTTTGTGAGGATAACTTTTGGGTGTGTAGCAGTACAATTTTATGTATTACTAGCGACTCTCCCAGACTTTACACAGATGCAATCTACTAATGTGAAGTCAATAAGTTGTTACTTATAAAGTATCAAGTTCTCGTAACAGTCCTGCGTGTTAAAAAGTTATGTGCATAATAACATACTGCCCATAACCAAACAATGTTGACAGCTTTTTTTCTCATGAGACAACACAAACAGATTTTGTTTAGAAGACATATGCGAAAAGACTACATATAGCTATCCATGTGAAAAGCACCCAACACTCAAATCTATTCCTGCAACATTGAATGTTTCACCCAATGCTTCATTTATTGTCATCAAAAAACATAGTTCTACTGGGAATTGACGTCGTTAAATTAAAACTGTAGATCCGTTGATATTAATAGAATCACCGGAATTAAATATCTTCTCCAGTTCCACATCCAGTCAGAATTTTGCACTCAATTAAAAAGGTTTTTAAAGATTTTACTAGCAGGCACGTACCATTGCATAATTTAGGCAAATTAAGATTCTGTAATAAAATAATTGGACACCCTACTTTTAACACAAGTTTGTACTGGGGGAGTCCAGAAGGTTGCAATGAATTGAGAAATTTTACTGGATAATGAACACAGAGTTGACAGAGATTACAGAGTTTGCATCGGTGCATCAATCTTCGAGAGAATCAAGTCATTGACTTTGCCTATTTGCTTGTTGGTAGATGATAAGATTGCTAAAGATTGTTTAGCCAAAATGCAAATGTTATCATTGTCTAGATTAATTCTGGCCATTACCTATTTTGAGCAACAAATCTGCTGTGTCTGTTTTAATTTGTAGATAATATACTTTTATTGGTTTTAAGTTCTAATTTAGTCAATGGCCAAAGGTAACATATTTAATAGACATATACTATCACAGACTTTTCTGTATGCCTTTTTAAGACCTACAATTCTTCAGTACATTGGTATGGTATTGGTCATGTATAAGTCAGCATTAGCCACGTAAGCACCCTAAAGGTGTCATTTTACAACTTTATTACAAAACATTGAGATTTCTCTACTATCTTTAAATTTAATATGAATGTATAATACATAACACAAATAAACCTTTTGGGAGAAATTCTCTAAATGATGGTGGAAACTACAAAAAATTCATTGTGTAATTTAGAAGTAGGTAAGCAACAAGACAGACAGATGTGGATAGATAGTGACTGTTTTACATTACGTACTTAAAAATATTGTTTTATGACATATTTTACTATGTTGTACAGTGCACTTTTAATACATAATAATTTGTTGTGCACATACTAATGAAAGTATTTTTCTTTAATTTGTCAGTGAATCAAAGATTTCTTTCCATCTTCTATAGTTTATGGCAAAGATCAGATCAGCACCCATCCTTGGCTGGGTTGATTTCATGAGTCGGCAACATTAAAAATATTTTAAAGCTTATGAGACGGAGTAGCATTGTACTAATGACAATAAATTAACTAAAGATGAAATGTATAACTAATTAGGGTTTATGTATGTGGGGAAAAATATTCAGTTTTTAAGTTGGGGTTAATGTTGCTCGGCGTTAATATCAATTACACCCGATTGTAACACTAATTTATATAATTCCCTAGAGTTGGGCTACGAAAACTGGTTTTGGGCATGTTGTTTTTCCCTGCAATTAACATGTTCATCAAAACCCTAAGTTCTTGATCAGTACTTTATTTTATCAGAATTTAAAAAGGAAAATGTGTTTTAGAGCAACACTCAAGCAACATTAATAAAACTTAAAGTGTTATTCACGGAATGAACAAAAATATCCAGAATCAACTTAAAAAAAAAATATTAACGTAGCTTAGGTTCAACATAGTTTCATGGTGAATCAGAATTATTTCACTGTGAATAATAATTAACTGTGTTAATTTACAATTAACAAAACTCACTTGCAGTTTCTAGATTATTCCCAATTATTTTTCAATGCAGCAGCCTTTTGAAGTTTCCACTTCCTGGTGCGTTGCCAGTCAGCCCAGATGGTGCCTGTCGTGAATGTTGGGAAAAACACCACCCAGAAATATTTCTTCACTAACTTCCCAGAGGCAGCTAACACCGATGCTTCCATACAAACTGAGGGACCACACAGTTAAATCAACAAGTTGCAAAACTGAGACAAAAATATCTTAACATACAAAATCATTTTCCCAGGCACGCTAATAATGGGTTCAGTATTGATGCATGGATTACAAATTCAAAACCTAACAGAAACTTTATGCAAAATGTTATATTTGTGAAAACTGTACAGTTTTAAAGATTATTGTACAATACAAAACTACAGTGAAAGATCTTCCATCTGGCACATTCGGTACTACTGTCATGCCGGATTATTAAACGCCAATATAGTTTTAAAAGGAATACCATATGCAAAATGGAACCCAGAAAAAGGAAACACTGCACTGAATCGAAAATCAACGGTAAACTCTTAGCGAACTAAAAACGCCAGAACCTCAGTAATACGATGTAGCTGCCTCGATTGACAGCTGGAATCCATTTGCAGAAATCTGATCATGAGCATCTATATTCTCTATTGGTGCCGGATAACAGATTGTACCGAGCCATGGAGTGAAGGATTAAACATCTTTCACTGTAAGTAACTTTATTAGCACTGAAATTTATTTGTACATTTAACTAATGTAAGAGGATGGTTTTATCAGAATAAAAGTAAAGGTATAGCAGGGTTTTTAGTAGCATACATTACAGGCCTCTAAGATTAAAGTAGGCTCCTAACTACTCTATCATTATTACTCATGAACTGAGTCATGCCAGGGGGTGGAATCATCGAATCAATCAGCAATCACAGTCACCAAGTTTCTAGTTCCAACACAATTGTGCTTAATTTAATTTCTTTGAACCCAAAATGGCATCTGTACTTGTCCACAACCTTCACACCAGTCCATTTTTCTGCTAGAATAGAAGAGCTGTTGTGATTTTGCATATTAACTTTAATGTTTCGTTGAATTCAAGGTATAGTATTGATAAAGATAGAAAAAAATAATCGTTTAAAAAACTAAAAACACACTTTTATAGAAAATCCAACCAAAAAAAAATAGAAAATAAATTTTAATAAATATAAATTAATAATAGTGTAAATAAGAAAAAATGTATTTTATTATAAAAAAAAAGTGTGGGGTGCATGGTGTCAATAGTTATAAATATTTTATGGACATTCACGAGTAGACAGATTATCATTTTGACAATATCTTAAAAAGCACCCCACGCTTTTTTTAATAATAAAATAAATTTTTTTCTTATTTACACTATTATTAATTTTTATTTATTAAAATTGATTTTCTATTTTTTAGTTGGATTTTCTATAAAAGCGTGTTTTTAGTTTTTTAAACTATTATTTATTTTTCATTTTTTAGTTGGATTTTTTTATTACATCAATTTACTATTAAAGTGAGTTTACTAGATATTGGCTAATTTTAAAATATATATTCGATATTGCGTGTTGAAGAACTATAATACACAATATTATCGCGGTAGACATGGAGGTCTATATTGGAGGGGGGGGGGGGGGGATCCGTAACTCTTAAAACCTACACTCGCTTGGCAATAAAAATGGGGTACTTATAATCAAAACTATTCACAACCTGGGATCTTAAAATAATAGGTTCCGCCCCCTGTACAGGAGGTCTGGGGAGAGATGGAATTACTTTAAATGAATTTAAAACTTAATTCTAAAGAAAGTACGTTTATTACATGAGACCTTAAACTCATACTAAATTATTGACTTTTACAGTTCAACTAAATAAGTAAAATCTAGGACAATCAGTCTTATTAGATGCTTTACAATTAAGTAGGTTAACTTGAATGAACTAAAAGGGGAACTAAACATTATTTCCGCGACCCCAACCAACTTTACATAAACGTATTTCTGTTCTGAGGCTTAGCCTCTGCCTCAAAGAGCCTATCATCCCTAAAACCCTAACCGACTCGTTGCCACTGGCGAGAAGCATAGCCTCCCCCAGAGTGAGCCCCGAGCAACCTCCAGCGGCTGCTTATAAACCCTCTCGGCCCCGCCGACCCTTCCAGAGAACCTCGGCTCGCCGACGTTTCCAGAGAGTCCCGGCCCGCCGATGTTTCCAGAGAACCTCGGTCGCCGCCCCCAAATTTCGCAATCAGGGCCCGAGCCCGCGGAACGAGCACCGCGCTGCGACCCAGTTACGCCAGCAGACCGCCGCTTCGCGAGGTCGGTGGCCCGCGCGACTCATGAGGAATGTGCAGCGAGGGCAAACGACACGCCGGCCGGCCGGCCGGCCGCTGACGAAACGAGGCCGCTTCTCGCACGGGCGCAGCGGCCCGCCCACAGCTCGCGCCATGAAAGACAGAAATCTGAACCCGGCCACACCGAGAAATTTCTGGAACGTGACAATATATTCAATATCCTACTAAAAATAACAATGATTTTCAATAAAAACGGGAAGTCATTGATGTTTATTCTAAGTCTGTAACTTATTCGAGAAATGAGCAATTTGGACGCCTGCTGCCTCCCTTGGATGTGATAGCCGGTTCTCAGGTTCCCACTCCAAAAATTCATTTTATTCAAAGTCAGTAACTTATCTGAGAAATAGGTGATCAGCGCGCCTGGTAGTTTCCCTTCTTGGTCTTGGCGCAAAGACACTACCAGTTTAGGAAAACAAAAAATCGCTAATCCTGATCATCCTAGTAAGGATAACGGGTCTAACTGTTTAAAATATTGAATTGTCATCAGTCCTTGATAAGTATGCTAAATTTCGAGTTAATCCGACGTTTTGAAGGGGGTCAAAAATATGTTCAAAAATTCCGTTACATACTAACATACAAGGGCCATTCCCCCCCCCCCCCCCCCCCCCCCCCGAAAGGTCTCATGGTGCGCAAAGGCCCTGGATGCACGTCAAAATTAAGTACTTTCATTGTCCCAAATTTCGAAAACTCGGGGGCAAATGACCTTTCCCCTGGGGGGGTGGGGGGAGGGTTGAAGACCACAAATTGCTCGAAAGAAGAGCTCGAAAGAGAATCAATTTTCGAAATTTCGGGGTTTCAAACACCCCCCCCCCCCCCTCCCGCACACACAAAACACAATTGAAGGGGCAGTCACTTCGGAAAAATTTACCACCATGCCCCGGACTCATGGACATACAAAAAGCATGGTTATTGCCCATAGCAAAAAAGTAGGGTTTGTTGTCCCTATGCCTGCCCCCCCCCCTTTTTTTTTTTTTTCACTTTTCGGGTTAAAGTAATAAAATTATTGTATTGTCATCGGTCCTCGATAAATCTACAAAGTTTGAATGAAATCTGGCCATTTAAAGTGGGTCAAAATTGCACCCAAAGGAGTCGGTTACAAACATACAGGTGAAGCTAATATAAAGCGTGTAAGTAAGAAAGTATATTGTTCACAATAATCATAACCCACTCTCACTTTTCATTTAATTAAATGTCACAATATTTAGTAGGCTTTGTTTATATCGCGCCAAAGACAAACTGAAAGAAAAGAGTTCACACATTGTAAAGAAAACCATTTTGCTCAGGTGCAAACTCTTTTCTTTCAGTTTGTCTTTGGCGCGATATAAACAAAGCCTGAAATTATATAAATTGACGAAAATCTTACTTTGCAAATTGAATAATGGAATAATCTTATCAAATTAATGTATTGTCATCGGTCCTCGATAAATCTACAAAGTTTGAATGAAATCTGGCCGTTTAAAGTGGGTCAAAATCGCACCCAAAGGAGTCGGTTACAAACATACAAACATACAGGTGAAGCTAATATAAAGTGTGTAAAAAGGTGTGTTTTGTGTAATTTTTATGTTTTTCATTGCCGTAGATTGTGTGGTTTGCGCGTATAGGTGATTGTCGTGGAAGGTAGGGTTAGGTTATTTAAGCAACATTAAAATCTGTAAACACTTTTTAATGTAGGAATTCTTTGAAAATGTATTATATTGTTCCAGTTGTATTTTGGAAGATTTTGTAGTTGTGAAGGACTTTTTGAAACAGAAAAACTGTGTGGTTTACTGAATTAAATTACATTTTTTTTTCAACTTAAATTTATTTGTAATTTGCAAGCTATTATTCACATTGTACGTACTGTGAACTCTTTCTTTCATACATTCATTAACTAAATTAATTATACAGAAACCCTAGGCAGAGCCAAGATAGCCAAAGTGTGAAAATGTGTTAAATTCTATTTATGTACGCGTATGTAGTGTCAAGACGGCTTTCAGTGATCATTACATACCCATCTATTTCCCTATTATATGTGTTACAAACATGGCAATTCACATTTACACCATCATCTCATAACAATTATCTAGAACATGACTAAATTTATAAGCTAATTTGTTAGGCATTTCCAAGTTATTTCTATTGTTTTTAACTTTCTTAAATTGGAGACAGGAAATAAACGTTCATTAGAGTTAAGCTCTATACCTGTTTTGAGTTTTTTTTCTTTTGCTTGAACCTCTGAACAACTACTCCCCAAAATGTGAGCTGAGCAAGTATTAACAGCACACCTGTTAAATAGTGTCACAATTGGCTAAAAGAGCTTTTTCTCATGCTCTCATGTTTAGTTTAGTTTGCAGTGTTCACTTTAATGGGCATTAACTCTCTCTCTGTCCACTGTACAATTTCTACCATTAGTGCTGTCCTTGTTTTGGCCAGATTTACGCCATAAAGCACAAAAGGTTTAGACACAAATTTATAATGTCTTGAGAATTATTTGAAATGTATCTGAAACATTGTACTACTTAGTAAAGTAAAATTTGATAAAAGAATTTTTGAAATATATTTTCTTTTTGTGATTCATCAAGAGCATCATCTGATAAATTACAATGTTTACTTCTAAGGTGATGTAAATGAAATATATCTTGTTTCAATATATATTTTGTATAGGATACCTAATTTAACATTCAAAAATTTTACTCTGTTTCAACATACCACATAATTTAATGGAACATCTTATTAATACTGACCAGCTGCTACTAATAAGTTTCTCCTGTAAAATAATGATTGGTGTTTTGCATTGAAATAATAATGTTGTCAAATTGTATTATTTTATGGCCTTAGAAAGCTCAACAAATTACAAAATTAAAAAAAATTCATATTTATTATTATTAACGATGGATGATGTAGAAAATAAAATTTTTAGTGTTAACAAGTCAAGTAGTGTCAGTCGGGTAACTGTTCCCCATTTACTCTGTACTGCAATATAAGCATGACAGAGACTATAGCTGTTATGCTGGAATCACAATGCCCCGACGGCCCCGACACGACAGGCCCGACAAGTTCAATAGCCAATGAAATACAAGCTCGCCGTGACGTCAGCCCGACAAAATACGCACCCCGACGGCCCGCAAGGAATAGATTCTATTTCTAATTTCATCGTGTCAGGGCCCGACAGAAAAGAAAACGGCAACGGAAAGGAAACAGCACAGAACTAAATTTCAAAAATATTTGCCTACTTGGTAAATCTTTTTGCTGAAAAGTGAAATTTCGTTTTACGTGTGGTGAATAGAAAAATTTGTAGCTTGCCTTAGTCTGTTTATATAAACATAAACAGATATCATTGTGTTTATGGTTAATGTCGTTATTTTAGAATCCATCTTTTAATTTTTCGTTTCTTTTTAATTCTTCGCACAGCTAACATCAGGAGTATTTTTCTGTCCCTCACTGACATATCTTTATCTTGTTTCCTTGTACCTATAATAAACTACTCTTTGTTTTACAAATCAAATTAACCTTACTTCGTATCGCAGACGACTAAATGTTTTTTTTTGCACTTCAACTGTCAATAATGAATAAAAGAGCCTACTTTGTTTTTAACGCTTTCTATAATGCATTTTAATTGAGTATTTAGCTTGGCACAAAGGCCAAATTGAAAATCGTCGGGTTATTTTTGTCGTGGTATTGTGACCCTACGCTTTTCAATCTGTCGTGCTGAGATGCTGCACGACAGTTTGTCGGGCCTGTCGTGTCGGACCCGTCGGGGCATTGTGATTCCAGCTTTACAAAGCACAGAGATAGGTAACTAAATTATATACAAGCTGGTATACACACATGCACTGACATCTACCAATTTTTCTTTAAAACTGCAGGTAAAGGGGATTGCAAGTGACACACATGAATCTGAAATGTGAAAACCTGGCTCTTTATATTTATCTGAATATTATTTAGCTTCTTTAAAAATTGAATTCTTAAAATTTTTATTTACGTCACAAAATCCAAATCTAAAATATTAACATTTTTTATATATGGACAATCAGAATCCGCAATGCAATTAAAAAGAAAAATGGCGATCGTATTAATTCACACGTATTGTAATGTAACCTTTAAGCTGTAATATCCCAGAAACCAGTCGGAAATTTATCCTAGGAAAGTAGTAGAAATGATCAAGAGAAGGGGTACATTTACAAGACTAACAGTTAACTAGAGAAGGATTTAAAGTGTAAAGAATAATTGGACAGAAATATCGATTGCCTTTAAGGGACTCTGTTCTAAAGAATAACATTAAAAGATGATTTCCTAATACTAACAACACTAAATCCATTAAAAATAATATTAATCCTTACACGAAACGTCTGCTTGTTTTTTTAGTTCAATTCCACTGAACAAATAATTAAAAAAACAAATATTCATAGACAATAGGAAGTGAGGTATTTGCGTCAAGGTGTAAAGTGATTAATATTGTAGAGTGCGCGTAGGCAAAAACAAAATTGTTGACGATTCTTAAAACTAGTACGTCATTAGAGTGCGTACAAATGTCTATACACTTTAACAGAATCATTAAAAATTAATCGGTGCAGAATATTTACCCGAAACTTCTTTCAATCAGTAGAGGATGTATGTAAGTATTTCTTTATAAATAAACTTATTGCAGTTTGTAACTACTAGGAGCAGCTAACAAGCTTAATGGTTACTTTAGCACAGCAAAAAATTTGGTATCTATTATTTGTGATTTCAAATGGGCTTTCGCCCTTGGCAACGGGTCTTTCCAGATTAGCCCGCACAGGCCACCTATGGATAAAACATGCACCTGAATATTCTAGAGTCACTTAACTTGGGACTTTGCAGCAGGCAGTGTACCACCTACGTGGTAAATGGACAACAAGGGCCCTCTGCCCAGGCATCATGCCGGAGATGATATTTAATTCAGTGTAACCCATACATATATTACATTTACACTTTTTAAGTGTAAAAATAATAGATGATGGGGCCCTCCGCCCGGGTACTATGCCGGTCACAGTGTTCAAAAGTATTCTTTCAAATACCGGACTTCCCACATTAAATGTTAGTGTAATTGTAATTAGTGTAATGAGACTCTTGCTTGTACCCAACCATAAGTGTAGCACACTATGTGTACCTGTAATTAAAGCTTACATATTTATTAACCCTACTGTGAACCATTTAACATTAGTTAATTAGTGTTTCTTGTATTCATGTTGACGCCGTCCCCGCTACCTCTGAGTATTTAGACGTGATTTTGTTCAGTTCGTGATCTCAGGGAAGGTTCGGCCTTGTGGCTAGAGGTAGGGGTCAACGCAGTAGGGCCCCCCGAGCTGTTGAGGCCACTCGGGACGCCTGAATAATAACACAAAACTTCTTCAGATAGTTCGTGAATTTAATACAGCACAGCCCAATACATGGTGCTGCCCGTTCTGGCCGTAACGGTTTGCCCGACGCGACTAGTCACACGCGCAGCTCACTTCCTCAGTGGCGGCTCACGATTCTTATGCGCGTGAGGGGCAGACTCGTTTACGTGATGCGAAAGTTACAAAAGACACTCTGACATGGCACACGATATTTTGAAGCACAATACACTACACTAATACCTAGCTCTGGATTAAGTTTGGTGGCGCACTGCCGTACGACGGTGATACATAAGCCCTGACATGACGAATTACACTTAGGCGAACAACTATTCCACTAATACATTACACTTGATAAACTGGGCTAGCAGCACGTAGGCCCGTGTTTCCGGCGACTCTACGTGGTGTCTAGGTGTGACCCAGGGACTGAATCGTTATTAAGTCTGATAGCACGTGTCGCCTGCTGGCTGCCCCGTGCGGGCCAAAACTAAATAGCCTGTAGGCTAGGTTGGGCGTGAAGCGCCGACGTGAAACCACATAATCTCCCCACAGTACTTACGTATGACGTGGAACACTCATCTTGAGCACTGATTGAATTAAGTTAAGTACCTCATGGTAAATTTAGGCCGACCGCGGAACTGTACAAAAAGGTTGAAAAGAAATTACACTATGGAAAACTACATGTCGGTGAATGAAAAGTTTGAAGGTTCCGCGTTGCGCGCAGGCTGCCGGCCTGGTTGAGCTCTCGAAGGACACTCGCGGTGTCGCCGCGCGCGACCCCCCTCCCCCGCCAGCCCTCACGCGGAAACGTGTGAATTTCGCGGGAAACTGAACCGGCCAGGTTCGGGACCAATCGCACATTGAAACATGATTATGCAAAGACTTAATTATTAATTAATAAAAAATAATGTTTAATAAAATCCTGTGGAAAAACATAATTATAACAATTTGTTGTAGTGCGGCGGAAGGATATGCCACACCCGGCCGGATCCTTGCGCCGGTGTAGCACTCGTTGTATGGCGTTCGCCTCGTCGCACGAACTGCACTTTGCTGCGCGCACGGGCGCGTTCGGTGCACACGCTTTTGCGAGACGTTGATGAGGCATAGCGGTCTATGCGACAGAGGAGCATTGGCGGTCGGCGTCAAATGCCCCCCCTTCTCTGAGACCGCTATGTGCATCAACGCCTCGCTTCACACGCTGAGCACTTCACTGACGTTCGCCGCACTGCGAGCCCTACACTACGCGGCGGAGTGGTGGTGTTTTGTGATGTAAACATTCTGCCCTGAATACCTCTCCCACTCAATGAATGATAAGGGGTTACGCCCTGACCCGTGTCCTTTCCCCCCCTGGGACTGGGCAGCGACGTGCGCCTCTTCTAGCTCAATATGGTGACAAGTGGGTGGGGGGGTCAGTGTGGTCGGGGTGTGGCAGGGTGGTGGAATGGATGACGTGGGCGGGGGGAATGATAGGGGTCCGGCCACAAGTGTTGGCACCCCTGGATCGCCCCTTACGGGTCGCGCCCGGGTGGAGTAGCTCGACGGGGACCTGGACCACTCGTAATCCGCCAGGTAGGCCGGGGGTCGGCGGGCCCTCTGTGGTCGTGTGGTGGGGACTGTGCTGGTAGGGGTCTCCACTGTGCAGAGTGTGGTAGGTCCCCTCGTGTCCGGTTGGGTGGTCGGGCAGCTCGCCTCCACGGCGGGGACAGGAGCGAACTCTACCGGCTCGCTGTCGTCCGCGCAGCACGTCCTGACCGGGGCCCGACGTCTGCGGGTGGGGCGCCTATCCCTACTGTCCGGCTCCTCCTCCCCCTCCTCGGGCTCGTCCACGGACACCCGGAACATGGCGTCCGCCAGGCTGAGGTCCAGCGGCCACAGTGGCTCGTCGTCCTCCTCCTCACAAACCTCCTCCCCCTCCTCGTCAGGAAACCAGACCAACGGATTCCCCACCTCCTCGGGGACGTGCGGAACTGTGGCCAGCGGCACCGGGGACCTGCTCGGGGTGTGCCGGAGGTCGGGTTGGTTGCACTCATGTGCCTGATCAGGGCTACCCACGTCTGTGTCTCCCGTGTGCATGTCCCCCCGGGTGGTGGGTTCAGGTGCTGCTCCTTCCCGCGGCGTATCTGTGGCTTCCTGGAGTGTGGGGGATGGTGAAGAGGGGGTCGTTGGGCCAACTCTGACCCCGTGCGCGACTACGCGCAGGTCGTCCCGGTGCACTTTAGCGGGCCGCCCCCTTGGCGTCCGGACCGCATAGGATGAGGGGCCCGTCCTCCACAGGACCTCCCGCGGCTCCGACCATCGGGGCGCCAACCCCGCACAAAAGTTACGCGCCCCGGACGACAAGTGGTGCTGCCTGACATATACCAGCTGACCTGGCTGGATGGGGGGTGGGGGGTGACTAGTCATGGGCGTGTGGGCCGCCAGGAATTGGGCCTGCCGTTGTCTGGCGTGCTCCCTCCCCTCCTCATGATTGGGGCGCGCCACCGTGCCCATGGCAACATCGGCCACCCTGCTTTCCCCGGGCAAAGCCAAGTTCTTCCCGTACAGAAGCTCGGCAGGGGAATGACCGGTGACAGCGTTGGTGCGGCGCCGGAGGCAATACAACAGTTTCGGCAGGTGGACGTCCCATTTGGAGTGGTCGTCCCCCAACCTCAGCCGCAGCTGCGCCTTGACCTCCTGGTTGCGCCTCTCAGTGGGGTTGGCCTGGGGATGGTAAATGGGGGTGGTGTGGTGGTCGAGACCCCAACGGCGACAGTCAGCTCTCCAGCGCCTCCCGCTGAACTGACAGCCGTTGTCCGTCAACAGCACGCGCGCGAAACCATACCGCGGGAATATCTCGTGGTCCAGCAGGGCGGCTATGGTTCCGGCGCGCACGTTGGACACCGGAAAGGCCTCGACCCACCGGGTGAAAATGTCTGTGATGACGACCAAGAACCTCCTTCCCCGGGTGGTCCGCGGGTAGGGCCCCATTATGTCCAGGGCCAGGGTGTGAAACGGGTCGCGGGGCCGTCGGGGGCGCTGCTGCTCCACCCCGTCAGACCGCCTCGTCTTCCTCTGCTGGCACTGCTGGCAGCGCCGCACCAGGTCCCGTACGTCCCGCGTCACCCCCGGCCAATGGAAGGTCTTACGGATGTCTAACTGGGTTTGGTGCGCACCTGGGTGTCCCGCCAGCTCGTGCGTGTGGTGGAAGCCCATGACCTGCTCGCGGGCACCGAGCGGCACATGAAGGCGCCAGGCGTCCATGTCCCCTGGTACCCGGGTCTCCAACACCCCGTCCACGCACCTATGGTAGGGGTGAACCTGCTCCCCACATGACCGCACCTCGGCCTGTGTGGGGTCGTCTGTCCGCTGGGCCTGTTTCACGAATTCCACTAATCCGCTCAGGGTCTCCACAGGCAAGACGGCGGGATGATCGGGGGCCCTTGGGATGTGAAATAAAGTTGCGGGCGCCTCCCCTGGAGTGACCGGCGGCGCGACTCCCCCTGGCGGCAACAGACCCTCCCAGTCCTGGTCATCCTGAAACGTGTTGTGTGGGTCGGGATGGCGCGACAACTCGTCGGCGAACTGGTTGTCCCGTCCAGGGACGTGCTCGACCGCGAAGTCGAAGTTCTGGAGCATCAACGCCCACCTCGTGAACTTCGACTTGCGGCCCTGGGCGGAGTCCAGCCAGCGGAGACACTGGCTGTCCGTCCGCAGCGTGAACCGGCGGCCCTCCAGGTGGTGGAGGTAGCGGCGCATAGCCCAAACGACGGACATGCACTCCTGCTCGTTCACATGGTACCGCCGTTCGGGCTGGCCGAACTTGGCGCTGGCGTACTCCACCACCCGGCGCACGCCTTTGTCCCCCACCTGGTATAGGACGGCCCCCATCCCCTCCTGACTGGCGTCTGTCTGAAGGAACAGGGGAAGGTCAGGCTGCAGACGGGCGAGCTTGTGGCACTCGCGGAACTGCCGTTTCACCGCATCCAGGGCGGCGTCCGCTTCGCTGGTCCACTGAAACCGGAGCTTGGGTGACAGCAAGTCCGTCATCGGGGCGGTGACGCTGGCAAAATGCGGAATGAACGAGCGCAGCCAGTTGAGAAGGCCCATCAACTTCTGCAGCTGCTTGCGGGTTCGAGGGGCGGGTTTGGACTCAATAAGGTTCAGGTGCTTTGGCAGAGGGCGGCAACCCTCCGCGTCCACCATGTGCCCTAGGTACTCCAGTTCAGCCGCGCCCACGTGGCATTTCTGGGGGGCACACGTGAGGCCGTGTCTGGCCAGCCGCTCAAGGACCAGGCCGAGGTGCCGGGCGTGGTCCTCCCACGACCGTGACCAGATGATGACGTCATCCAGGTACGCGGCGGCGAACTCGCCCGCGTACCCGTCTAACACACGCACCATCATGGCCTGGAAGGTCGCGGGGGCGTCCATCAGCCCGAACGGCATGGCACAGAACTGGAAACGCCGGCCGTCAGGGGCAGTGAACGCGGTCTTCGGGCGGTCCTCTGGACGTACCGGCACCTGCCAGTACCCGGACTTGAGGTCCAGGGACGTGAAGATGCGGGCGTCGCCCAGCCCCGCCAAAGCGTCTGTTATGTTGATGAGCGGTGGTGGGGCGGGTATGGTTACTGAATTGACTGGTTTGAAATTCACACAAAAACGCATGGAGCCATCTTTCTTGTTCGCCATGACAATCTGGCAGTTGTATGGCGACTCACTGGGTTCGATGACTCCATCGCGTAACATTTCCGTGATCTGGGTCTGGATGACGTGCCTTTCAGTGGGTCCGAACCCGTATGGTTTTACGAACTGGGGTTGGTGAGGTCGGGTGGGGATGGTGTGTTCCGTGGTTGTGGTACGGCGGAGCATATCTGTGGCCGCAAACACCTGTGGCTGTTGAGACAAGACATTGTTTATGAGCTCTACATGGGCAGCGGGCACACCGTTCCTCAAGTCCGCGAGCGTGATGGGTGTCCCCTGCTCGGCGGGTGGCCGATAGCCCAGGCTGTAAACTGTGCGCCGCTCGTGGTGGCCAACGTGCAACCTCCCCTCCCTGACTTCCACAGTGGCGTCCTCCTGCGCCAGCCAAGGCAGACCTAAGATCAGCGTCTCCCGTAGTCCCTCTACTACTAGTGCTGTTGTGTGACTAACATGGTCCCTGATGGAGAGGGTGATGTTCGAGCGGCCGACAATACGCGCTGTCGCCCCCTGCGTCGCTAACTGTACCTCCTCCGCCCCTGAGTCAATGTCCCGTACGCTCGAGCATTGAGCCGACACATACGTGTGGCTGGCGGCCGTGTCGACAAGAGCATGCACCGGCCGTCCATCCATCCTGACGGGAATCCGGAGTAAATGCCCCGCCCCAGGTCCCAACTGCCCTAATTGGAACGACTCACCACACTGCTCCCGGGGCGCTGCCGCTGCCGTCAGGCGGTCCGCAGGTGCTGCCGGTGTCGCCGGGGTCACCTGGTGTCCGGTACTGCTCGCCGACGACCCGGTGCAGGCCGCTGACGAGTCGGGTGCACCGCGCCCGTCCGTCCTGACGGGGCGTGCCGGTGTGGCAGCGGACACCGCAGGTGCTGCCGGTGTCGCCGGGGCCACCTGGTGCCCGGTGCGGCTCGCCGACGACCCGGTGCGGGCCGCTGACGGGCTGTGTGTGCCGCGCCCGTCCGTCCAGACGGGGCGCGCTGGTGCGTACGTGGGTACCGCAGGTGCTGCCGGTGTCGCCGGGGCCACCTGGTGTACGGTACGGCTCGCCGACGACCCGGTGCAGGCCGCTGACGAGTCGGGTGAGCCGCGCCCGTCCGTCCTGACGGGGCGTGCTGGTGCGTACGTGGGTACCGCAGGTGCTGCCGGTGTCGCCGGGGCCACCTGGTGTACGGTGCGGCTCGCCGACGACCCGGTGCGGGCCGCTGACGGGCTGTGTGTGCCGCGCCCGTCCATCCAGACGGGGCGCGCTGGTGCGTACGTGGGTACCGCAGGTGCTGCCGGTGTCGCCGGGGCCACCTGGTGTACGGTACGGCTCGCCGACGACCCGGTGCAGGCCGCTGACGAGTCGGGTGAGCCGCGCCCGTCCGTCCTGACGGGGCGTGCTGGTGCGTACGTGGGTACCACAGGTGCTGCCGGTGTCGCCGGGGCCACCTGGTGTACGGTACGGCTCGCCGACGACCCGGTGCGGGCCGCTGACGAGTCGGGTGAGCCGCGCCCGTCCGTCCTGACGGGGCGTGCTGGTGCGTACGTGGGTACCACAGGTGCTGCCGGTGTCGCCGGGGCCACCTGGGGTACGGTGCGGCTCGCCGACGACCCGGTGCAGGCCGCTGACGAGTCGGGTGAGCCGCGCCCGTCCGTCCTGACGGGGCGTGCCGGTGTGGCAGCGGACACCGCAGGTGCTGCCGGTGTCGCCGGGGCCACCTGGTGCCCGGTGCGGCTCGCCGACGACCCGGTGCAGGCCGCTGACGAGTCGGGTGAGCCGCGCCCGTCCGTCCTGACGGGGCGCGCTGGTGCGTACGTGGGGACCGCATATCGAGCCAGCCTGTCCCGGTATCGCTGTAGGAATTTTACGGGGTCTTCGTGCTCCTGCCCTCCGAACTCCGTGTCGCAGGTACAGGTGGCGAAAATCCCTGCCGCGGCATGATTTATTGGCAACCCTGGCAGAAGGCATGCGTGGCATACCCCTTCCATGTCTATCTTTACCGCTCCGTCACGGCTCATGTTCGGCGCGTAGCAGCTGCGCAGCTGCGCCACCTGATCCGTGTGCGAGGCGCGCGGACTTCCGCTCCCACAGCCGTTATCTCGTCTGGCGTGTAACTTGACGCGCGCCTATCGCCAGGTTTCCGCTCCTTTGGCTGTCTGCGCGTCGCGTCCGTTTCCGCGCGATTCCCGACTTCCTACGCGAGCCCTTACTGGTACACTAATTTAAAGTATAAAATTTGAAAAATTTGAGAAAAAATTTGAAAAATTTGAAACAAAATTTGGAAATTAATTTTTAGAAAATGAAAGCCACACTAGTCGGGCGCCAATTTGACGCCGTCCCCGCTACCTCTGAGTATTTAGACGTGATTTTGTTCAGTTCGTGATCTCAGGGAAGGTTCGGCCTTGTGGCTAGAGGTAGGGGTCAACGCAGTAGGGCCCCCCGAGCTGTTGAGGCCACTCGGGACGCCTGAATAATAACACAAAACTTCTTCAGATAGTTCGTGAATTTAATACAGCACAGCCCAATACATGGTGCTGCCCGTTCTGGCCGTAACGGTTTGCCCGACGCGACTAGTCACACGCGCAGCTCACTTCCTCAGTGGCGGCTCACGATTCTTATGCGCGTGAGGGGCAGACTCGTTTACGTGATGCGAAAGTTACAAAAGACACTCTGACATGGCACACGATATTTTGAAGCACAATACACTACACTAATACCTAGCTCTGGATTAAGTTTGGTGGCGCACTGCCGTACGACGGTGATACATAAGCCCTGACATGACGAATTACACTTAGGCGAACAACTATTCCACTAATACATTACACTTGATAAACTGGGCTAGCAGCACGTAGGCCCGTGTTTCCGGCGACTCTACGTGGTGTCTAGGTGTGACCCAGGGACTGAATCGTTATTAAGTCTGATAGCACGTGTCGCCTGCTGGCTGCCCCGTGCGGGCCAAAACTAAATAGCCTGTAAGCTAGGTTGGGCGTGAAGCGCCGACGTGAAACCACATAATCTCCCCACAGTACTTACGTATGACGTGGAACACTCATCTTGAGCACTGATTGAATTAAGTTAAGTACCTCATGGTAAATTTAGGCCGACCGCGGAACTGTACAAAAAGGTTGAAAAGAAATTACACTATGGAAAACTACATGTCGGTGAATGCAAAGTTTGAAGGTTCCGCGTTGCGCGCAGGCTGCCGGCCTGGTTGAGCTCTCGAAGGACACTCGCGGTGTCGCCGCGCGCGACCCCCCTCCCCCGCCAGCCCTCCCGCGGAAACGTGTGAATTTCGCGGGAAACTGAACCGGCCAGGTTCGGGACCAATCGCACATTGAAACATGATTTTGCAAAGACTTAATTATTAATTAATAAAAAATAATGTTTAATAAAATCCTGTGGAAAAACATAATTATAACAATTTGTTGTAGTGCGGCGGAAGGATATGCCACACCCGGCCGGATCCTTGCGCCGGTGTAGCACTCGTTGTATGGCGTTCGCCTCGTCGCACGAACTGCACTTTGCTGCGCGCACGGGCGCGTTCGGTGCACACGCTTTTGCGAGACGTTGATGAGGCATAGCGGTCTATGCGACAGAGGAGCATTGGCGGTCGGCGTCAATGTGTTAACAGTTGTCATATGCACTGCCGTCTCCGAGACGATGCCGTAATAGACCATCACGCATCATGTCACCACAGTTTTTACAATCTGTATGTTAGTACCTACTTGTAGTAATCATACACTGTTCAGACTGTATATTAGTGTGTGTAATTTTGTGTTAGGAACATTGATTAGACCTCAACGTAATCAGTGCTTCTGAGAAGTCTCTAAATACTTCAAGTTTGTATTTCCCGTGCTGCTGTGTAGTGGCAACCATTATTCAGCATCATCTGCCAATAGTTGGCAGCCCTGGACTTCCAGCCGGAAGTCAGTCATATTTTTCATCATGGCGGTGAGTAGTACTATGGTGTAGCCTCACCGTTAAATTGTTGTATTATAATGGCATCTATAATCGTTATCGTATACAGTCCACTCAGTTATCGTGCTATAACATTTTTGGTCCATCTAGGCCGGATAGTTCTGGTTTTCGAAATTGGTTTGTGATTCGTGGCACCTGCATGAACATTGCTTCTCGTGTCCGGGACCACCTTTGTTCAGTAAAATATGTTACGTGCATTGAAGTGATTACAGCTCATGTACATTGATCTGGTTGTGTTGTACTTTGCTGCACGAATGGTGTAACTTAGTTGGTTCGTGCGTGTATTAAATTACCGCGTGTTCGTGTAAGCAATTGTGTGATTAATAGCGGGAAATCACGTAAGTAGTTTCATCATGAGTGAACTTAAAGCGCTGGGTTTGCGGCTGCAATTGGCGGAGGGACGGGTGAAACGTGCGTGTGACTTAGCAAAAGCAGCAGCGAGTGACGCGACCAAGGTCCCATTGCTTCTTGCCAGTGTGCGAGACCTACCAGACGTGAAGCGCTCCTACAAAGCGGATTTCATTGAAGTAGAAGCTTCGTCGGCCAAAAGAAAGAATTTCAACAGTGAACAGCATCAGTGACGTTTGATAGACTTTGAAGAGCAGTGCTACACAGTCATGGCCACCGTCGACTCTGTGAACAGGAAGCCTGGGTTATCACCCGGGCCTGAAGGCAGTGCTTCCGAACTCCGTAAGTTAAACATGGCATTACCGAAAATCACACTTCCCAGCTTTGACGGAACTCCGCAGTAGTGGTCGAATTTCTCTAATTTGTTTTCCACATTAGTTTCAGACAACACTGCTTTGTCATCTGTAGAAAAGTTGGCATACTTGAAGGGTGCTCTTGTGGGTGATCCGCTTGGGATGATTCAGTCATGTCCTTGTCGGAGGCAAACTTTAAAGTAGCTTGGAACTTGCTCATGGAACGCTATGAGAACAAACATTTTATTGTGTCGGCACATGTTGAGGCCCTACTGCAGGCACCTGCAGCCTCAGTAGACTCACCAAGTTTTCTACGGTGGCTGTTGACAGTCATTTCTGAAAATATCTCAGCACTTAAGTCATTGCAGGCCCCGGTAAACCATTGGGACATGATTTTGCTCCCTATACTGAGCAAGTACCTAGACTCTAAGCTTCAGGTAGAGTGGGAGAGGACATTAGGTCGTGAGTTTCCCAACATTAATTCCTTTTGTGCATTTCTGGAAAGGCACTGTAGGGCCCAGGAAGTAGTCTGTGGTGCATCTCGTGCTAAAACTTTGGGGACACAGCCCTTTAAGCAGAAACCGCCAACCCAATCTAAGTACCGTACTAATGCTTTTCTTACCTCAACGCAGTCTTGCTGTATGTGCAGTGCATCTCATATGTTGCACCAGTGCCCCGACTTTCATAACCTGAACCCTCAGGATCGTTTTGCTGTTGTGAAGAAGGAAAAGTTGTGTTTAAACTGCCTTGGTAAAACAAACCTTTCGAAACAATGCTCATGTACTTTCTCATGTCATAAATGTGGTATTATACATCACACCTTATTGAATTTTAAAAATGATCATGTTCATGACAAAGTAGCACAAACATCAGATGCTGACCAAGCTTCTTCTGGAGAAACTATATCCGCAGTCTCCTCAGTCACATCAGCCGTTGCGAGTGCTGATCACACTGTTCTGTTGTCAACAGCTCAAGGGCAGATTTTAGATACTGCGGGTAATCCAATTGTTGCTAGGGCCTTGTTGGACACAGCAAGTCAGACTAGCTTCCTTACTGAGCACTGCATGCAGAAGTTGCGGCTACATTGTGAGAGAACCCAGTTACCAGTCAGTGGGTTATCAGGCACCCAAGTGAACGTTGCTAAGGCTCGTGCTTCAGTTGTAGTCATGCCAGTTGGCAGCACTGGTCCTCAGTTAACTATTGATGTATTTATTCTTCCATGGATAACTGGTAATTTGCCGAGTGTGGTGGTATCGCCCGATGTACGCAAGGCAGTCTCGACCTTAAAGCTAGCGGATCCCTCATTTGATACGCCTGGCCCCATCGACCTGCTTATCGGTGCAGATGTGTTTCCCCTATTGGTTACAGAGGGCAGCATGGAGGGCCCACCTGTTGCATTAGATTCAGTGTTTGGCTGGATCTTGATGAGAAGGGTGGCTTCTAAGCCAGTTCCTGCATACTCACAGTACTTCACGGTCTCCTTGCTCTGTTCCTCTCCTCCATTGGGAGAAGTCATGAAGATATTTTGGGAAGTTGAGGAGTACCCCACCGTCAAGCATTATTCACCTGAAGATACGCGTTGTGAGAAAATGTTTGTCGAATCTCACAAGCGCATGGAGGATGGGTGCTACAATGTATGTCTGCTATTCAACACCTCATCCCCTGAGTTGGGAGACACTCGTGCTCAAGCCATAAATCGCCTGCTTGGTGTGGAGAGGCGCCTTAAACAGAATCCAGATGTATCAGCAATGTACTCTAACTTCATGAAGGACTATCTGGTTGCTGGACACATGGAGAAGGTTCCTCCAGAACAAACACATTCAGTTCCATCATAGTACATTCCTCACCACGCTGTAGTTATGCCTGACAGTTCTACCACCAAGTTACGGGTGGTGTTTGATGCCTCGGCTAAGGGCTCCACTGGGAGATTATTGAATGACTGCCTTCTTACTGGTCCCAAACTACAGAAAGAAATAATTGATGTTTTACTTAGCTTTCGGTCACATGCAGTAGTATTCACTACAGACATAAAACAGATGTATCGACAAATTTCTATCCATCAAAGGCACCAGGATTACCAACGCATTGTCTGAAGGTTTTGTGACACTGATCCTGTTCAAGACTATCGCTTGAAGACGGTGACTTATGGAGTACCTGCAGCCCCATACCTAGCTCTTCGTACAATACAGCAGCTGGCTAAGGATGAGGCTGCAACCTTTCCTCTTGCATCTTAAGTCCTGTTATCTGACATTTATGTAGATGATGTTGTCACAGGGTCCAGTTCTATTGATTCAGCCCTGGCTGTTCAAAGGGAACATCTTTCTTGTCTTGCCAAAGGTGGTTTCAAACTAAGGAAATTCATGAGCAATCACCCTGCACTTCTTGATTGGCTTCCACATGAAGATGTTGAGCTTCGATCCTGATAGTCAGGCTATTGTCAAAGTCTTAGGACTACAATGGAGTCCAGCGTCAGACACCTTTGCGTACAAAATTGAGGATAGCTCCAACCGTGCCACAAAAAGAACCATCCTTTCGACGATTGCTAGAATATTTGACCCACTTGGTTGGCTTTGCCCTCTGTTAATGTTCACCAAACATTTGCTGCAGATTCTTTGGTTACAAACTATTAATTGGGACACTGATCTTCCATCTGAGCTGGCAGAACGTTGGCAGAAATTCAGACAAGAGCTACCTTGCCTCACAGCTATTGCTATTCCTCGTCAC
This sequence comes from Bacillus rossius redtenbacheri, assembly GCF_032445375.1. Lineage (NCBI taxonomy): Eukaryota > Metazoa > Arthropoda > Insecta > Phasmatodea > Bacillidae > Bacillus > Bacillus rossius. The sequence continues at coordinate 133,753,100 of NC_086330.1, read as the reverse complement.
CTACAAGGTTCTGAGGGGTGCATATATGAAATCCACGGTTTTTCGGATAGTTCTGAGACAGGCTTTACCACTGTTATGTACTTACGCATCATAGAAGCTAACAACAGAATCAGCACTCGTTTGTTAGTCGGAAAGTCTAAAATAGCACCAGTCAAGGTCCAGTCTTTGCCTCGCCTAGAGTTGTGTGGTGCCTTATTGCTGGCACGCCTGCTCAAGCTTGTTGTTGCAACCTATCAAAAGGAGTTTAGTTTGTCATCAATTACAGCATGGACAGACTCTGAAGTGGTTTTGGCCTGGATTAACTCCTCTCCGCACCAGTTGAAAACCTTCGTGGCCAACCGAGTAAGTGAGGTTCAAGACTTGACACACTCATCCTGGTGGCGACATGTATCATCTTAATACAATCCGGCGGACTGTGCCTCCCGTGGTCTTCTACCTACTCAGTTGCTAAACCACTACTTGTGGTGGACAGGGCCATTATGGTTACAAGAGCCAACTCAGTATTGGCCTCCAAAATCCCAACACCTTGTTGAAGCAGACCCAGTCCTTCTGGATCACAAGGCTGTGACATTGGAAACTTTGACCCACAATCGTGACTTAGAACATCTGGTAACCAGATTCAGCCATCTGATTAAGTTGTTGAGGGTCACAGCATTTATGTTGCATTTTATTCACAACTTGCGTACTTCCCACTCAGCACACGTATATGGGAGCCTCACACCCTTGGAATTGAATCATGCGTTAAGGCTTTGGCTGCTTCGCACTCAATCTAGTTCATTCCAGGGGGACATTGATGCTCTTAGGAGAGCTCGTTGCACTTCTTCCCAGATTCGAAAACTAGTACCCTTTCTGGATGAGCATGGATTGGTTAGGGTGGGTGGCCGACTGCCTCAAGCTACAGTACCATTTGAGCACAAACACCCATTGCTTCTGCCGAAATCCGATCCTCTGACTGATCTCATCATACGCCATTATCACGACAAAAATAACCATCCAGGAGTTCAGACGCTCAGAGGTATTCTGAGGGAACAGTTTTGGATCTTGGGTGACAAGGATGCCATTACTCACTTACTGCGTACATGCTTGCGCTGCTTCAGGCAAAGACCCTCCTTTCCTCAACCTAGGATGGGAGATCTTCCAGCCATGAGGGTTCAGCAGATCAAGCCCTTTGCTAAGTCAGGAGTCGACTATGCTGGACCATTTCCCATCAAACTTGCTAGAGTGCGCAGGGCACCCATCTTGAAGGCTTACCTTTGTATCTTTGTATGCTGTGCCACCAAAGCCGTCCACGTAGAACTGGCCTCTGATCTATCGACTGAGGCATTTCCTGCTGCTTACAAGCGCTTCATTGGTAGGTGAGGAATATCTTCAGACACTCAGATTGTGGCACAAACTTTGTGGAAGCACACAATCACCTCAAGGAGCTTCAACAGCTAGTGTCGTCACCTGGTCACCAACAAGCCATCATGGATGCTGTGTCTCAGCTTGGTGTTACATGGCACTTCAACCCCCCTGCCGCACCTCACTTCGGAGGCCTCTGGTTGCCTGGAGTCAAGTCTTTCAAAACCCATCTTCAGAAAGTGATTGGTGAGCAGGTGTTGACATATGAAGAGTTGTACAGTGTACTGGTCCAGGTGGAAGCCACCTTGAATTCCCGACCGTTGTGTCCATTGAGTTGCGACCCCAACGACGTCAATGCGTTGACTCCTGGTCATTTCTTGACATTGGAACCATTGGTAACATTGCCAGAGCCTGATCTTCAGAATGTTCCGCTAAATCATCTAAATCGTTGGCAGCTTGTGGAGCGGCTACAGCAGGATTTCTGGCATCGCTGGCACAGAGACTATCTGTACACTTTGCAACAGCGACATAAGTGGCACAAACCAACAACACCTCTTGTACCCCATCAACTCGTGCTGCTGAAAGAAGAGAGATCACCACCTCTTCAGTGGCGCCTGGGGCGTTTCCAGAACCTTCACCCTGGAAAGGATGGTGTGGCAAGAGTGGCTACTGTGCGCACCATCACTGGATCTCTCAAACGCCCAGTGATCAAGCTCTGTCCCTTACCATTGTGTTGAAATTACGTTTCAAGGTGGGTGGAATGTTCAGACTATATTAGTGTGTGTAATTTTGTGTTAGTAACATTGATTAGACCTCAACGTAATCAGTGCTTCTGAGAAGTCTCTGAATACTTCAAGTTTGTATTTTACGCGCTGCTGTGTAGTGGCAACCATTATTCAGCATCATCTGCCAATAGTTGGCAGCCCTGGACTTCCAGCCGGAAGTCAGTCATATTTTTCATCATGGCGGTGAGTAGTACTATGGTGTAGCCTCACCATTAAATTGTTGTATTATAATGATATCTATAATCGTTATCTTATACAGTCCACTCTGTTATCGCACAATAACATACACCATTAGGCAAGTAACATTACTGTGGAATGAGTTCTCCACTCCTGCATGAGGCAGTGTTGCCGTCGTCCAGGTTCTCGTGTTCGAGACCGGGCATGTATCCTAGCAGGAAACTGGCTCTTATTGAAATTGTGTTCCGGGAGGGTACCAGGTTAGCTCAGCGTCTAACCAAATTTGGGTTTCGTGGGTGAGTTTCCCCTGCGTGGCCCGCTAGGACCGTCGGCGAAGTTCGTGGTTGGAGGGGCCCCTAGCTGGTTTCACATCACAGGCCCTGTGCAGCATAATATACTTATTCCTAGGTGGGATAGGGAGGCTCAATACAATAACAAACACGAACTCGAGATTTATACTGTCGCTAGCACGTCGCGCACGGAGTGTGCGGAGTGGTCGTTTAATCAGGTGAATGATTTTACAGTCGCAAATTACACTTACATTACACTTGCACGGCGTACAAGGAATTACCCTACAAAGTTACACTTAGTTCAATATGAGTTCTCTGATGCACTGTCACTAGTTAAGCCCTCACGCCAGCCGAGGTTAAGGAGGAGTTTGATTGGAGGTGGCTAATTCAGAAAATTGCTAACCAGGCGGCGCACGGATTCACCTGTGTGAATCGCGGCCCGCAGTTAAATTAGATACAAAGGTTACACATAATTGTCGTCGGCGCCTGTGCACTCGACATTAATGAAACTTAATTGGTAGTGGGAGTCGGCCCGTGCGATAAGGTGAACTACCCCGCGTAATGTCTCGTGCGCGAGTTTAAAGTTGAGCGGCTGGGTTAGGCCCGACACCGTAAAAGGACCGGGGACCTACGGGGAGTTAATGTAACGAAGAAAATAGGTTTGGGTTGTATGACTATATTTACCAGAAGTACTGTTCAGTGTGGACAAAGGATGATGGCTCTCCGTGGAGCGCACGTCGGCCCTGGTCCGCGAGTCGATCGGTACTGGCGTTTGCCCTTGGCGCGAGGGAAGGTCTCAATGTTCTCTCGCACCAAAGTTGCTAAAGTTCCGTTATTCGGAAAATATTTTAATAATAAGAAGCTGAGAGCAGCTCTAAATTCGTACATTAATTATTGCTAATTAACCTGATAAGCAGATACTCTTTAATAATTATTGTTAACTAATTTACGTACATTAAGTTTAAATACTAAGAGTCACACCAGAGACTGTTAGTCACTTGCTGACTTCTCCAGTGGCTAGTTACACACAAAAAAACGGGGAGGTAATATTTACATTAACAACACTAAAATTAATTAAGGCTAATGGCCGCAAAGGAGGCACTCACGTGAGTGACTCAGGCACTCCTGCATCGCAATTTCCTTGGGCGGGGGTTTTAATTAATAGTGGAGTTACTATTAATTTATGTTTGATTGTAAATGAACTGGGGTTGAGGTGTTTAATTAATTAGACACGGCCCTTGGTTCTACCTTGGCATCGGAGGCTCGCCTGACTCGGGTGGGCCATGGCTAGAGGTGCGTTCCGTTAGCGGGGTTGAGTACTGGCGGGTGCAGGTCGGGCTTTGGGTGGCCTTCGGCAGAACGACATTAGTGTGTGAGGAAGTGGCACTATGTTAAGGGTTGTTCTTTTAATAATTTATTGTTCTTTTATTTAATCACTAAACAGCACCCTGCGTAGCTGGCAACCTGGGGGTCCTTTAATGAACTTCTTACCCACTGCCTCTTAGCCACATAGCCAAGAACCTTCCCCTGATAACTCCAGTCTACTGGTGCACAAATAAACTCGCTAGTTGGCACTCCGTTCAAAGCAAATCATCAGCACATCATTAGAGGCAGCCAGGATGAAATCACTATACTTACCTTCGTCCACTACATCCACCAAGTCCTCCAACAGCCTTGCCATGTAGATCTCACAGGATAAACTCATCCTAAAGCTATTCTGTTTCTAGTTCATTCAATCCACCTCTTTATTTTTCCTACCATATACTTCACTATCAGTCTTTCTATCATCTTTCTTGCACTAGATATCAATTTGACCAGCCTATAGTTTACACCTACCTTAAAAATAGACACCACCAATACCTCCTTTCAATGCTGCCTGGGCAATTGTCTATCCTACACTTACTGTTCATACAGAACATGTAAATTCCTACAGACCACCTTACCTCCTAGATTGGGGTGGTTGTTTCCTACACTATCAGGCCAAACTGCCCTCCTCCCATTCAACCTCCTCGCTTCTCTTATCATGACGTCGTACCGCCGAAGGCCATCCGAGCCCAGCCAGCCAATATTGGCTCCCACTGGTGGAACGCACCCCTAGCAAACCCAACCTAGGTCAAGCGTGGAGCTGTGACACAAGTACTCCCAGTGTTACAATTTTGCCACAGAACGTCACCTAGCGCGAGCAACCGTCAATCAATCGTTGAACGCACTCGTAAAAACAATTCCATTTAATCAACACGTAATTCGAAAAGTGTGTCGTAGCACATGAGTGCAAGCCCCCTCAGGGCACAGTAATTAACGAACGCCCTTAAGTTTCATCACGGCCCAAGGGCTTAAATTAAGTGTAAGGTAAAGTGATGAAGCAACATCCAGAACAAACCACAAACATAAACAGAACCAGTGGTTTTTAACATTTAATTGCGAATATTTCCTTTGATTCATTTTTTCAAATAATAAAGTTTCAATGTTAGCAATTAAAACTTTAGTCAATGTTTAGAAATGAAATTATCACCTGAATAATTAATCCCACAAGTGTCATGTACATTTAGCAAGTAAGTTATAAAATATTAAACTGAATAACTGTAATCTCTTTCTTGACTCGTGGCTTGGCGCGCGGCGGAACTGTCCACCCCCCCCTCTCCAACAACTCCCGCACGCCAGACCTCTCCGGCAATTCTGATCAGCCCGCGGCCTGGGCGAAAGTGTTCGTTCCGTGGGCAGCCTTAAACTTGCAATTCTCTCTGATTCTTCACACTGGTAATTATAGTCATGTCTCAAACCTTCTTTAATGTCAACTCCCCACGCGACTCCAGGTCGGTTTTTATGGTGCAGGGATTAACCTGGCCATCGTAAATTTCTGCCTTAAGGCCACAGGGCCGCCTTAAGGACAGCCATTATCCGAACCTGGCCGGCTCCAGGAGACAGAGCTTTAGTTAACGCAGCCGAGCAAACGTCTGCTGGCCTCAACCACATCCCCTCGGGATTAATTTAATGTGAATAATTCACACACGCGAATTAGGCTTACTGCCTGTTATCTTTAATATACAGACGTGGCCGACTCCAAGTGACCACTAAACCTCCCCTACAACGAACTGCCCTAGGAAGAGATATTCGTAACACAATCAAGAGTATAGTGTCGTGTAATTCTCGTGTATCCATTTCTGTCCAAAGAACTAATCAAGTCTAGTGCTGTCTACAATCCATGTTAGTCAATAAATACGTGTAACCCACTTTCACAAGTGCAAATGAGTTTTTCTGTTGCGTTGTTAAGCACCAGCCATCTATGCTGAATAGGGAGTGCCATCATGTTTCATTAGCAGCTAGATTACACTATTAAATCCAAGCCACCGAGTCTAGGGAAGCACACTGGGGCCGATCGACCCACACAAATGGTTAGATGCACGAGCTAGCCTGGTGCCCTCCCGGAACATCAAACCATAATCCATAACCAGCCCCTTAGACTCGCCGGGGGAATAGAGCATGAGACCCTGGCTGATGGCAATCACATACTCCATCTTTATTTTCAGCCTTCCCTCTTCCCTTGGCTACTCACCCTGTGCTCCATACCATACCTCTCCCTCCACAAAAATGGAAAAATATTGCTTTTGAAGCAATGACATCTCGTCCTGGTTTCCCGCACATTCCTGCCCTTTTATCTCCTGTAGTACTGTCATTCCCTCCTCCTCCTCCTCCACCTTTATTAATCTGACATAGTGATACAGATATGCCCAAATTTCCTTCCCCCTTCCTCGATATGCCTTCTCTTGTATTCTTCCCTATCCTTCCTTAGATCTTTCATCTCTGCTTTTAACTCTTTCCCTCCTAGATTTATGCCCCTTGTATACAGCCTCCTGCATTTTCGCTTTATAGCCCTTATCTCTCCCCCATAACAGGGAAGGTCATTCCCTTTTCCTATTATTTATTTAGACCAAAAAACTCCACAATCTGCTCCAGTGTGCTTCAAATGGCAACTCATTTTTCGTCTAGTCCCTTAATCTCTGCTTACCTACAACATTGCATCTTCAATTATGCCTCTACCCACACTTAATCCATCCTACCCCATATTTAACTACTTTTTCTGCCTTTCCTTTTCTATTCGCCGCCCTGTTTTAATCTCTATCACTGGAACACTGTGGTTGCTGATCCCCTTTTTCAACATACTACTGCCTCCATTGTCTTCACCAGCACATCTAAATGATTTCCATTTTCCTCCTCTCCTCTACCACGGCCCTTTCTGGTGCCTCGGAACCCATCTATCTGCCCCAGTCCTCTATTTACCAATTGGGATGCGAAAAAGGAATAATGAACTTTTGCAGAATGTGAATTTCACTCTCATTTTAATGTAAAACCACCCAACCAGGCATCTATTTATGCCTTGTCATGTCCACCAGTTTGGCCTCGGCTGTTATGATAGCACATGCCCCAAGTGCGCCACCCACCCTACATAATCTATGGGGAGGAAAGTTAGTTCGCCACCCACCTTAAGGAAACTTTGTCAACCTGCCCAGCATAATTCAGGACAAATATGAAAAAAACCCAGTGTTGTATTAAGAAGCCTTTGAATTATACAAGTGAATGTAAATATTATTGTAATTCTACTATGTATGCACAGGAATGATACAGGTGTGCCCACCCTGATGAATATGTACATGCCAAGGTCATTAGATACCAGCAAGGTCATTAGATACCAGGTCGTCTCAACAGAAGAAAAACGAGTTTGGTCGTTCGGGTGTTTCCGTGATATGACGTATCCGCTAGACCTTCAAAGTAAACAAAACTGTGAAATTGCGTGCTTGTTTTGATTTTGTTTTCGTGCTGTGGTTTAGTAATGTAAAAATGCCTGCTGTTGAGAAGAAATTGGTTGCTTCATTTGTAAGAATAAGGACTTTTTTAAGATTGAATCATTTCAATCGACAGCTAAGTAAAAAACGTGTTGGAAGAAGCAGCAACAAAGTGTGCAAGAAAATGAAAAAAATTGTAACATAAATAGTAGGCTAATAGATTTTTTGAAGGAAATGTCATTTAATTTAGATTTAGCAGAAAAAATTGTGGGGTGTGTTTGGAGTGATAGTAATCTTTTGTATTTCATATGAAATAATTTACATGTAAATTGCAGTCATGGATAATTTCAGAATGTGGGTTTGCTACAGAATTGTTTAACAAAAACTTATGACTCCGTTGGATAGAACTTCTAAAACTGTTTGACAGGACTAAATGTTATTGGATGTATTATGTTTGTAGGAAAACAATAAGGCTCCTGATATTGCTCATCGTTTATTGAATAAAAGCATGTTTGATGTGAACCACACCTAATGAACTTCATTTTCTGGTTTAATGAATTTGTCATTGCTTTGTTTATCTTTAAATAGCAAACATTCCATAGCTTGTCAGATCACTCATTCTTTCATTGTATTGTTTTCTTTCTCTGGTTTTTCACTAAATTGAAACTTGTTGTTATAACTTACCGGTGGTTCTGAAATGTGTTAGAAATAATATATAATCCATTTAGGTAATTTGCGTGGTCATTTATTATATTCTCTTGATACAACAATCTAGCAAAAAGGTAACAACTTCCATAGAGAATATAATATGCATGACAGTATGCAGGAACAAATAATGTGCTGCCTATTTGCAACCAAACAACAATTAATCTATGATATGGCAGAAACTAATCAATTCCAACACTCCCACTTTAGGTTCTGCCTTTAACAATATTACTTTGAATAAACATATTCAAACAATTTTCGCAACATTCTGGACAACGGTAATAGCTTCTCTCAACTTCTCGAACCTCCTCTTCGGTAGTGGTTTTGTGAATACATCTGCTTCCTGATCTTCTGAATGTACATACTTCAGGTCTAGTTCCTTGTTTTTGAACTTCTCCAGTATGAACTTTTTGTTCCAACATCTCGGGGCTTGCTTTAGGCCATACAAACTTTTATTCAATTTACATACTTTCTCGCTGCCATCATCGAATCCTTCTGGTTGCGTCATGTACACTTTTTCCTCCAAGTCTCCATGTAAAAATGCTGTTTTTACATCATACTGTTCGATGGGCATATCATGAGCTGCTGCCAGCGATAGCATTACTCTCACTGAATCGTATTTGACAACTGGACTGAACGTTTCCTCATAGTCAACCCCAGCTCTCTGCTGATATCCTTTTACCACTAATCTCGCCTTGTACCGCAAAACTTGACCGTCTGGTTTATGCTTCAACCTGTAAACCCATCTATTATTTAAAATGTTAGCTTCCTTAGGTCGATCAACTAAGGTCCATGTATTATTCTTTCTAAGAGCTTCCATTTCCTCTTCCATAGCTTTCCTCCAGTTTACTTGGTCCTTGTGTTGTATTGCTTCTTGAAAGCATATAGGTTCCTGGCTTAATAGAAGATTTTGCTCCGGTTTCGTGCATTCGATGCACTCGTAATCAATATTTTTGTTGAAATTATTTGTGTCTAAACTGACACATTGCATGTGATACCATTTTTTGCAATTATCACATTGAACCCAATCAATAACTTCATCTTGTGGTCGTGTACAATCTGGTCTGCTACACTCATCACCTTCATCTGTTTCCAAATCTGACTCACTGAAAGCTCCATCTGCTCCATCAGCTCTAATCGTGTTCTCTTCATTAGTCGAGTCAAATCCGTTTTCACCTTCCAAGTGTCCAATATCTTCTGCTTCGTTCTTCTCGATAAACTCCTGGATTTTCTCAAATTCTTCCTGGACCACATGCATCGATGATGTGTTGTACAATTCTCCTTCATTAAATATTATTTCGCAATGTATCTCAACTTTGTTTCTTCCCGGAAACCAAACTCTGTAACCTTTGGTTGTATCGCTGTATCCAACCATGATACCTTCTTCAGCTTTCTTGTCCCATTTCTTTCTTTTTTGCTGAGGTATGTGTACCATTACTTTTGAACCAAACACTCTAAAACGATTCATATTTGTGCTTTTTCGAGACCAAACTTCGTATGGAGTCTTACTGTCAGTTGAACTCGCTCCTGTGTGATTTAACACATAGACAGCCGTATTGACTGCTTCAGCCCACAATAACTTTGGTAAATCCGCACTATAAATCAATGTTCTAGCTGCTTCTACAATTGTTCTGTTCTCTCTTTCAGCTCTACCATTCTGCTCTGGGGTGTATGGTACTGTCCTCTGGTGTTTGATACCCTCCTTGAACAAAACTTCTTTCAGTTGGCTATTCACAAACTCCAATCCATTATCCGTTCTTAGGACATTTACTTTTTTACCAGTTTCCTTTTCTATTCTCATCAGGTAATTTTTAATGCATCCTGGTACCTCACTCTTGGTTTTAAGAAAGTAAACTTGGCGGTAATTAGAGAAATCATCTTTAATTAATAAAAAATACTTAGCGCCTCCTAGTGATTCTGTTTCCATAAACCCACATACATCTGCATGAACAACTTCTCCAATTTCAGTAGCACGGTTTAAACTCCTTCTGTATGGTTGACGATGCATTTTCCCAAGTACACATGCTTCACAGGGCTCTCTTACTCCTGATATTGGAATGTCCTTCATCTTGAGTATTTTGTAAACATGATCATAGTTTTGATGCACTAGCCTTTCATGCCACTGCTGTATACTTGTTGATTTGCTTGCTCCCACTACTGGGAATGCTTTCTGGTTTCTCTGGATAACTGGCTTGAATTTCATTATATACAGCTGATCTACTCGTTCTCCCACTGTGACAGTACTACCATTATGCATAAATTTACAACTGTTTTTGTCTGTAGCCATGTCATAACCCTTATCTAAAACTGCACTCAAGGAAAGCAGATTGAATTTTAATTTTGGAACATACAGTACCTGCTCTAAGTGCTTATCCACCCAATGTGATCCATTATATGCTTGAATGTTGATGAACCCTCTCGCAACTGCATCAATCGTTTTCCCGTCTCCTAGCTTAATAGGTATTTTGTTGTTTAGCCATACCAGTTCTGTGAACAATTCTTTGTTTCAACTCATATGACTTGTGGCTCCTGAGTCAAGACACCAGTTTTCTGTCATGATATTTGAATTTGATTCTGACAATAACATGACGTCGATGAGGGCTCCTCCGGCCATTTCCTTCGTTGATGATTTAGAATTCGCGTTCTGGACAGAGTCTCTCTTCTTAATTCGACAATCACGTTCCCAGTGACCTTCTATTCCACAGTAATTACAACATCCTTTACGTACCGGATACTTGTGTTTCTTACGCTGCTCTTTAGCGGCCAATGCTTCTCCTAAGTCAGCTGCCTCGTGGATACCCATTTGTGTCTCTTCCATGACCAATCTTGCTACCAGATTTGGCAAAGTCCGGTCAACTTTCGCTGTCGACTCCCAAGCTGTGACGAAGTGACTGAAATTTGACGGTAGCGTTAAAAGAATTTTAGTGATTACCTGATTGTCTGAAACATTCTCACCCAGTGCTCTCAGTCTATGTGCAAGGTCTTGCACCTTGGATACATGTGTCGTAATGTTGTCAGCACTGTCCTTCTTCATTGTGTACCACTGTTGGTTTAGCATGTGAATCCCTGTCTCTGTCTTGCTGTCGAAGACTTCATGAAGGCGATCCCACATCTGCTTGGCATTTTCACAGTTGATTATATGCAGCATGACCTCTTCTGTTAGACTCGATGTAATCAGAAACTGAGCTGTCGCTTCATGCTGCTCCCACTGTTTTAACTGAAGCTTGTAATTTTCCAGTTTATCTGATGTCAATTGAGCGTCTGCAGTTTTGTTTGGTTCCTGTGGCTTCTGATGATCATCAACTGTTACTCTCCAAACGTCTTTAGCCATGAGGGCAATTCTTACATGAAACTTCCATAACGCCCAATTTTCTAATCCACGCAATTTTATTACTCTAGTTGCTTCATGAACACTCTCCATTTTTCAAGACAATTGCACTTTCGCACGCTGGCTGGCCAATCTTGAAACTTGGTTTCACATACAACTTTACAGCAATATTATTTAACCCTATATTTCAACACTTACAGCCATCCACCTGGGCCCATAACCTGTTGTTATAACTTACCGGTGGTTCTGAAATGTGTTAGAAATAATATATAATCCATTTAGGTAATTTGCGTGGTCATTTATTATATTCTCTTGATACAACAATCTAGCAAAAAGGTAACAACTTCCATAGAGAATATAATATGCATGACAGTATGCAGGAACAAATAATGTGCTGCCTATTTGCAACCAAACAACAATTAATCTATGATATGGCAGAAACTAATCAATTCCAACAAAACTAAATAAATAACTCTGGACATATTGCAAAGAGTTGTCCCTTGTTAAATTCACAAGTAATTGTCTATGCTCTTATTATATTTACATATTTGTGCATTTTATAATTTTTAATATGTATTGTGGTCATAATTGGGCCACAGTGATTTAATGCAGTTTAACAAAAAAAAAACCTGAACCTAACCGCAGTTGTTTTCAACATGAATAGAAAATATGTAGCATATCAAACTAAGTAATTCAGATGCTTGGAAAAGTTACAAATGTGTTTGTATACTTATGTAACAAGCAAGTGCACCCATGTGATATTTTGAAGGGGGGGGGGGGGGGGGGGAAAGTGAGATCTGGAGGTATATGGTGTTTTAAATATTTTGGAAGACAAATGGTTATTTGTAAGTAGGTACATATATTTAAAATCTTCTACGTGAAAATATTTCAGTGTTGGACGACTTATACGTAACTACATTTTTGTCTTTCTCTGTCAAGGAGGGGGGGGGGGTGCTTTGCCCCAGGTATGGGTGCCCATGGTAACAAGTAATAATCTAGTGATGTAAAATATGTCTTGTTAGCTCCAAATGAAGTATTTAGGGAGTCATGCTTAGTTTTACCTCAATTTATAACATGTATTTGTCTACCACACACCAAAATTTATACTAAGCATCATCATCCACTGTTTCCAGCCTGTGGCTGGGTCAGCCAAGTGGGTCTTGTGACTTTGTCCATTTAACAATCACATTAAAGTGTGATAATATTGAAAGCCTTGCAGTTTATATTTTATTCGTACAAATATATAGTTATGTATGTGTGTGTATGTATATATATATACATACATACACACACACATACATACATATGCCATATAAATTTCAGAGATAAAGAAAATATGGTATTAATTTTCATGGCTAGCTGCCACACTAATTCTTTTTATCCAGGATTTTGTGCGAAATGACTTTTATAAAAAAAAAAACTAATGGCAACAGTATAATAAATAAATTTAACATTTAATAGAGGTGGTACTAACCAAAATGTAAATAATGTTATATCATTTACATAAATATCTTGGTAACAAAATTTATTTATGTACATACAGTACACTCCCTATTTAACGCGGTTGTCGGGGGACATAACTTTTACCCGCGTTGTTGCATACGGTAACCGCGATGTTTCGATGTGACCAAGGTCAAAAGGCATTAAACACCGCCTGTGTTCTAATAGGTCGGCAAGCACGCACAGAATAGACGGCCCGCCATTGTGCGGACTTTGCATCCGCAGTTTTCACTAAACGCGGGTGAAAAAAAAATAATAAATTTTAAAGATAAATATTAAATGTTGAATTTTATTTTTTATTTTTCCGCACGCCGCGCACAGTTTGTCGCACGGCCTACGAGCGCGCCACACGCCGCCATACACACGTGCGGCACACAAGCTGCTGCCAGTCTCGTGGTGTCAGCCACAGTATCTGCTTCGTCTGAGTGTCCGTAACAAAGTAAGTGCAGTGTGTGCGGTTACACACGATTCTGTGGTCAAAGTCTTCTAAATAGAAAGGCCATAGTAATACTTCAAACCGAATATGAATCGCAAAGTACCGAGTTTGATTGACAAAATAAAAATTCTAGATTTACGTACTTACAGATAGCGTGTCTTTTGCAGAAGTATGCAGCAGATACGTGAAAAACGATTCTAGCATTCGTACAATATAAAATAAAGAATCGTCTATCGTGTAAAGTGGTTAGTTAAACTTTGTTATCCATGCTTACAGTAAATTATAAATGGTCACATGTGGGATACAAAAATTGCGCCAAAATAATTTTAGCGCAATAAGTGGCGCCGTATTAAAAAGTCTGTTAAACGTTGTCTTTACTTATTCCATCAAACGCTGTGTCGAGTTGCTGAGTGTGTGTGGCTCGGATCGGCAAGTGTTATATTCCCCAGCCTCTGGTTAAAGGTCGGGAGGCCGCTACACATAAACATTTCCGGGGCTTGTTTACTACCTCACGGCAAAAGTGGTACAGTATGGTTCACGTAAGTATTGGACCACTGGGAATTCCTCGGCAAAGATTAAAAATACGCTAGCTGATTTACTTTACTATTTAATGTTAAAACATTATACAAAAGTAAAAAGATGAACGTGTATAATACAACGAATAATATTACGTCTGTAGGTTCAAGTTGTAACAAAACATTTATATGTCTCCGCTTGTCAACACACGTGACCACGAGAAGTGTGCAGACGGAAATGAGTGAACTACTCAAGGTCACCAGACTTCCCCCCTTTCGTCTTAATCGCCCCTCTCATCACTGGCGCTTATATTCCACTCCTCCCGTCTACCCGGGTGTCTTGGTCGCATATTCTCGGCTCGCCTCTCCCCTCCCAGCGCTGGCCGTCAACCAAACCTATCCAAAATCAATCCCCAGCCGAGTCACGCTGGATGATGTCGCTAGACGGTGGGCTTTATCGGGTCCCCTGTCCGATGCTTTATTTGTGGGTTAAAAAAAATGTTAAGAACTAGTGTTTCAGAAAATAACACTGGACTGGATTGGACCATAATTTGAAAACACTACAAGATAGAGGAATAATGTACGGAGATATCTTGTTTAGAATTTCACTGCGGACATTTTATACGCCTAGGCTTTTTTCTGCCCGATGCTTAGTTTGTGAGTTACAACGCAAAATTATCCTAATCGGCTGTCAACCATTTATTCCATTATTATTACAGTAGAAACTCGTTAATCCGTGACGCGCTAATTCGAGAACCGGATAATCCGGGACGATTTAAAAGTGCATAAAAAAAAGAGAAGTAAAAATTGTCAGCGCTTAAAATTAACGTCACGCGGGCCGGCGGCCGGCAAACACTGCAAGCCTTCGCGTGGGCCGCCAAACTCTGCAACGCTGTTTGTACCGACCCTTTGTGTCGTCCCCCTTTCACCTGTCACATTTGTCACTCTTTAAACTTGAGGGGGATGTCTTGACTTCTGCTTCCCGTCTCCCTTTGTTTGTTTCCACCCGCCAACGCACGGCAGGCGCCTGGCGAGTGACGTGTCTGGCTGGCATTCGGCTGGACGATGGTGGAGAGGGGGGGTGCAAGGTCAGCACGATCTTATCTTTCTCTCTTCCGCTGTTGTAAATGACCGTGAACTAATGGCTAGGCAGTGCCGTATTTTTTTAAGCCGAGACTAATTCGAAGACGGTCCTTACCGTGAACGGATTATCCGGGTTTATTACTTTTTTTTTTACATGATTTTAATTATCCGGGCATCGGCGGGGTCCCAATTAACACGAATAATGGAGAGTTTACTATTTTTTATCCATCTGCTGCCAAGGCGCAGTAAGCCTCGGTAGATGTTACGTCACATGACCTTGGCCTACCCAGCTGCACGCCGGTGTCTGAGAAGCTTGACAAGACCTTCCGGGCTTTTAATCGCTAGACCGTGAAATTCGGTAATCCGTGATTATCTCGTTCCCGACCATCACGAATTAACGAGGTTCTACTGTGTTATTATTATTATTATTATTCATTTCTGATTGGGGGACATGGTTTGACCCGCGATATACCCGATTCCGCGATCTATCGGGGCGCGGTATACCGGGAGTTTACTGTATTTCATTAAGGAGACTTAACGCTAAACCATTTGAAACTTTGCAAATATTTAAAATTACAGAAAAAATATTAAATTACTTTTTATGTAAATTAATGTAATAAATGATCAGCTACAAGTTGGGAAAACAATTCATACACATTTGCATTGAAAAAAGCAATTAAAGCAAAATAGTAATGAGATAATGCCTGTAGTAAAAAATAAATTTTTGTGTATTTTTTGTCAGCTTTTTATTTATCTTTCAAATATGTGTTCATTATAAAACATACTTGAAGTGCCTATTTATGTTGATGAAATATTTAGAGAGAAAAATCATGTCAATTGATGTAATTTGTATGACAGAACATAGTGACTAATTGTATTTCTTTTATAGCTTCTTACTCACCACAATTTATAATAGGCATAAGTAAATGTAGATTATTATGGATTACCTATATATTTTGTTAAATACTGAATTTTGATGTAATGAATTATGTTCTGGGATCAGATTTTGAGTGTTGAAATATTTCTGATGAATTATTTTGAGAAAAATTACCTTGTTACTGTTTCTAGCAGTAAAGAATTATGATGAGAGTATACAGACTGCATCTAATAAAATGAAAACAATTTAAGATATGGATAAATGTGTTATGTGCATGAAAAATAATGAAAATCTGATAAATTAATGGTGACTTCGAAATGCAAATCATCAATATAATCACGAGTACATTTAGTAATAAATTTAATAGTCACAAAAATAAATATTACAAGTTTTAAAAGATGTTACACTCCTAGGATATAAACACTTACCTACAATGAAATATTTTTCACAGTAAATTATTATGTTTATTTGGCTCAGTGGTTTGTACGTAGTTATGGATTACAAGTTTCCAGGTTTAAATCCTGTCACTTAAGAATTATTTTAAGTAGGTACATAAATTTTTACTACATTTTAACACACTAGAGTTATAGAGGATTATATTATTGATGGTTATTTGTTCACATAATTGTTGTAATTACTATTATAGCTTGGTCATTTTTCACTAGGTCTTACAACATTTATATATTTTTTGCTTGTAACAAAAAATTAATCTTACAAACACAATCAAGGAGATTAATTACGAACATGTAAATAAACATTTATATTGATACAAATTAAGTGTATATGTTTGTTTGCATGCTGTTTTTTTTTATTATTATTTTTTATACAAATGTACAATTTTATTCTACACAAATAAAGTTTTGCACATTTAACCTTTGAAACTAGAGGAATGTCACTGTCTACACATTTAAAAAACCTGCCTCTTTTTCTACCTCTTACAGCAGAAGTTTGGCATTTTGTGGTGAAATTTTTTGTAACTAACAGTTCAAAATATGATTACTTACTACTGTGAACATCTGATTACAAAATACAAAAACTATTCTCATGCTCCATCTTCTACCAGTAGTTTAATTTTCTGACAAATTAAAAAAAATATATATTTTTTTATTCTAGTTACTCTCGTTCAAAAAAAATTATGTTTGTCTAAACTGCAAATGATGTTTATGTGATACTGTTTCTCATTACCGGCTTAGTACAATTTTACGTTCCAATGTTAAGAGATGAAATAAAATTACCCAGCGATGTATCATCTAATAAAGACTTTGAACAATGGTTTGTGATATTTGTGTTTTAAGCCACATATTTGCGGACCACTTGTTGGAAAGTATCACAAGGTAGGAATAAAGTGTTTCAGTGTTTTAGGCATGTTTTCTTCCAGAAGAAGTGTTCAGGTGAATCAGAAACTGAGTATGCCTTACTGCCTGCACTATGGTGCGTAAGTAGTGGCCGTAGTGGGAAAGGAGCATATTTAGGAATACCAGCTTGGAAACATGTACCTGCCAAGAATGCCAAAATACCAAAATATTTTTATAATGGTAAATGATCTGGGAGTTTGTTTTGCAATTTTAATTTGAGATTTTATATCAAAATTTAATTAATAGTATACCATCGATGCGGGTGACTTTGTACCACTTAAGGCATGTTTACATGTATTTATAGAACCTAATTTATTTAAAACTTATTTATTAAATACGTGTATGGAAGTATCTTTAATGTGCTTTCTTTAGCAATATAGAACTTAATTTTCTGTTTAGTTTTAGAAAATTAAAAAATAGTAATGTTGTGGTACAAAGTCACCTACATGTGTTGGGTGACTTTGTACCGTGTTGGTAATTGTCGCATAAATAGTGTTGTATTGAGAACAGTTGTACAGCAGGTGAATTTGTTCCACTTTAAATATTAACTCCACACACAATATTAATGTTTTGGTTTAATTTGACTTCAATTATATTAACAAATTACATACTAAAACATTGAGAGCAAACTAAAAATGTCTTGAATAGGTGTTAAAACTTTTTTTTTTAGTTTAACACTACACAGACCAATGCTGGCTCAAAATTAAGTTTTCGATGGAAAAAAGGCCTCTTTTTGATACTTGCCGCACACAAGACATGTTCACACGATCAATCACTGCACTAATGTCATAAAATATTTCGTCTTTATCTTCAGGCCATTTCCAATATCCTTGCCCTGCCCTTTTCATACAAGAGACTTTAAGTTCTTTCTTTTGCCTGTTTATCTCAGTGATCCTCCCTGGATAAAATGTCCCTTCATAGTCTACAACAACAAATTCATTTACACTGTAGAGATCACCCTTAGATTGTGTTTTATTTTTCAAAGTTTGGATTGAACTGCTGGAACATGGCTGTTCTGTGAAGCTGTCAAACTCTTCAGCAGATTCATCAGGTGTATCATCAAATATGAGTTCACAGTTACCTGCTTCAGAGTCTGAACTAGAACTGTCCTGAGTATGACTTGCCTTTCTTGGTGCAAATTTCATTCTTAAACACTTTCCTTTCACACTTTTGGAGGACTTCTTCTTCAGTGCAGATTCTTCCAGATATTGTGCCACCTCCTCACTGCTAATACTTTTCCCAGGTTCTACTGGAAGTCGTTTCCGTGAAGTAGACTTCGGCGATGTGAAATTCTCAGTGATGTGTTTAATGTATTCTTGAAAAGCTTGTCCAACACCATCAGAAATATTCAGGTCATTTAGTCCAAACTCCGGTAGGCTACCAATGGGCTGCCGACGATCCGTGGGGTAAATTCCAGTTTTCCTGAAACCAGCACGTACATTATCTGATGCTTTTGGAGCATTTGCTTTAAGCAACTCATGCAACAACTCAGGAAATGCTTGCTTTGTTACAGTAGTGTACTTCTTTCCTTCCTTGGTTTGTTTCCATGAGTGAAGAAGCTTTCTCCAATGGCTTTTTAATGGACTGAAAAAGGAAACATCAAAAGGTTGTAGTATATGTGTGCTATTGGGAGGTAGGCAGATAAATTTTGTTTTGACTTTGTCACATTGCCGCAAAACATACAAACTGATGTGTGATGTAAGGTTATCACATATTATAACTTTCTGTCCATCTTTCTTTTTTAACTCTGGGTAGAGAACAGTGTCAAACCAATTTTCAAAGGTGGCTTGTTCAAACCAACCACTCTTTGAAGCAGCATATCTGGTTCCGGGTGGGCCACCTTGAGTCCATGTTACCAAAGGTTGAGTTCCTTTATACGGATAGCCTAAGTTTCACCCCCATAGATCGACATGCCCTTCGGGCTGGTTCGTACATGTTCGGGTTTGTTTTTTATTTTTTTTTATCTGTACGTTCAAAACAAACATTGCATTATTGATCAAAAAATTGTTGACCAATGTTATTTTATATTTTTTTAAGAGTAAAACAAATGTACACAAATATTTCCTTGTTACTAATTATGAGATTTTCAGGTAAGTTATTGAGCTATTTCTGTTTGATTTGTTAGGAAATTAGTTTTGTCCGTTTACAAGTTAACATTGCTTGTGTTATTCTTGGCAAGTAATCATTTCTTATATAAATTTTTGTACACTATAGGCTTATCTTTTTAAATTTTAGGTAGCGTGTGGAGATTTCATCTTATGTTCATGAGCGCACAACGTATAAAATCATAAGAAATGTTTTCTGTTGGTGTGTAGCAGTTAACCGCATTTAAGTAAAAATATTTTAAAATAATTTTTACCAGAGCTGAATTACATTCAGGTGAGTGCACTTAATATAATTTGGGGTATTGCAGGAAAAATTATAAATTCCTAAAGTGTTTTTTCTTCCTGACATGTTTAAAATTATTATTCTCTATGAGGGTTGTTTGATACTGCAAGTAGTTTATCATGTTTAACATGTGGATAGGTTAGGATTATTTATTACAAATCTGTAATATTGAGATACTGCCCTTGGGTTAGCAGGATTAAAAATACAGTGAAATTTGTTAGGTTAGTAACATTATACGTACAGTGATTCTAAGTACAGTGGAATTTACATTTGGTTAGCTTCGGATAGCGCCAATTAAAAATTCTGTAAAATCAATTGAACGGTTGGATGTTACTAACTTAATCTAACCAACCAATATACATTTTACAGTGATTTTTTAATTTATCATCTCACGTTGCTGCTTTTTGTATGCAAAATAAACTTTGGACACTTTTTTTTAAACTTTAAATATGTACCTGTATTTACTGTGAAAAAAGTTTTTCTAAATTCAGACTGGGTTTTGAGAAATCACTGTTTATAGGTTACATTACATTACCTGTGCAGTAAAGGGCCTGTCACCATGTTGTTCTTTAATTGAGTTGCAGATCCTGTTTTTTTTTATACACAAATTGTATATTTTTTATTTGGATATTGCAATGCAGAAACGTAAATTAACACATTAAAAAAGTTATGTGACTCCTTATTGTGCATTCCAAACCCAAAGCATCAGTCCTTGAGAGCGATATTTTTTAGCAGTTTATAGGTGCAAAATTCTGATTTTTTACGTGAGACAACACATAATCTGATATATAAAATAAATTTTCATTTTGTAACAAATGATTCCTTTTATATGTCAGGTTACGTGCTATTGCAGGTAACTAATCTGCACTTTGCGCCTCCATACTGCTATAAAAAAATCCCTGTCAAGGGTTGGCGTTTTGGTTTGGATACACATTAGAGACTCGTAACTTTTTTAAAACTATTATTTATGTTTCATTAGGTTATAATATTCAAATAAAAAATAAATACATTCTTATATATATGGAAAACCACAGGATCTGCAATGCAATTAGAGGGAAAAATGGCGACAGCTGCTTCACTGCATAAGCTATCTAGTGTGACCTGCAAAATGTGATTACTTGAAAACCAGTAGGAATTAAGAAAAACTGTTTACAGTTTTAATAGAGGAAGGTTTTTAGTGTCTGAAAAGGTATTTTCAAAATTTTATAATTTAATTTATGGATAAGCAGCAACAAAAGAAAATTACCTTTTTTTAAATTTAGCTAACCAACCATTCACATGATTTTACAAATTTTGTATTGTTTATACTTACCTGCTTTAACATTAAACTACTGTTAAACAATTTATTTCAATTTTTTAAAAATATCTTTGGGAATTAGCGTAGTATAATCGAAGACGTTTACTGTATTGATGATTGATTTACTTTATTGATGCACAACGAAGTTGTATAATTGTTGGATTGGTTAAGCAAATTCAAGCATCAAGGGTACTGATCAATGGTTTTTAACATTATATTTTCTTAATGAGTCCATTGGTAAAACGTTAAAACACTGGAATGGCTAAATTTCCATCGACTGCTTATGTTTTTTTCCGCATGCTCACTTGAAAACAATTACAGGGTTATACTGTAGTTCACAGTTGCAATACTTGGTTAGGTTAGTTACATAAGTGCTGTTAAATCATGAAAATGGTTAGGGAAAGGTAACTTCTTCATAACTACTGTAAAATGGTGTAAGCAATTATTCTTTAGGTAAGTTTTACCTAGACTTTAAAAATAATTTATTTGGCGAAGTACATAGTACTAAGAATTACTATTTATCAAATTTGGTTTGTGTGGAAAAGTTGTTACTCTAGGAAATTTCTGAATCCATCTTTGTAGGAATATAAACTAATATTATTAGAAACAAAAAAAAACAATGTGTGGTATATTTTAATTTTCTAACACCCTCTGAACTCTGCAGTTATGCGATTACCGATAATAATTGTAAATCATTGCAATATACATCCGACACATTTTGTAGTGATTTCACAACTGTACTATGAAGTAATGCCATCGACTGCTGCAAAATAACATGCTGACATCTATTCTCGTGTAGGCATTTTGTTGATACGACTAAAATATGACCATATAGGATATATATATAGAATCTTACAAATTTTGATAACCTACCTACTAATACTCTCCCCGAAGACTTTGGTTAGATACTAAAAAAAAAAAAAAAAAAACTGCTTATGTGACATGCATTACGTGAAATTAATTCAACTTGTAAACATTTTGCTTGAGTCAAAGCCTAGATTTGCTTAAGCTAATAACAAGCAATTACATCACTTGAGGCCCTGAGAAACATACTTCTGAAATTGTGTAGTTACTTGGATTGTTAAATACCTAGTTTTTCTGCAATAATGGGCACAAGAGCAATAGAATTATGTTTTTCATATAATTTTTTTCACATAAATGAGTTTTTGTCAAAAAGTATTTGGAAAAAAATATCTGTTTGAAAGGACAAAGAAAAATGTTAATTGTAGTACATAAATGAGAATTTACCAAAATATTGAATGTATCAAATTTCTAACTAAAATGGTTTTGAAATTAATTTATCATTCTCGTATGCATAACTTTTTTCTTTGATACATTTATTTATCAGTTTCATTTCTCTTTAGTACAATATCTATCATTTAACTTTGATTTCTTTTTTGTTTCAGGCTTGTGGAGAACAGCTTTTTTTTATCTACTGTTTGGCTGGCCAATGTAAATAAACAATGATTTAATGAATGCAGCGAGTTTATTTGATGTATTTTAAAATCACTGATAATATTTATTGATGTATTTTAAAATCACTGATAATATTTATTGATGTATTTTAAAATTACTGATAATATTTGTTTTGTGGCTGGAAGATGGTAACCATGGTGACTTGTGAATTTTTATGAAGATTAATAAAAAGCAGTAAAAATTATTAATGGTTGTCAGAAGGAATTTTTTTTTCAATAATCAATCAATCATCTACACTCTACAGTAACAATTTTCCTTAACTCAAATAATATTTCAATACATATCTTATAAAGTATTCATATATGTACAATAAGACCAATTTTGAGCTAGTCTGATATCAGTATATTAGTTATTATGAACATATACTATCAGAACTACCATTTGCATATAGTGCACATACATACATAACACTAGCCAACAACCATTAAAA
This sequence comes from Bacillus rossius redtenbacheri, assembly GCF_032445375.1. Taxonomy (NCBI): domain Eukaryota; kingdom Metazoa; phylum Arthropoda; class Insecta; order Phasmatodea; family Bacillidae; genus Bacillus; species Bacillus rossius. The sequence continues at coordinate 133,730,336 of NC_086330.1, read as the reverse complement.
AAAAAACACTATACACTTACATAAAAAAAAACAAATCATAGACAAGTACAGATTATTCACTATTATATTCTAGAGCCAATTCCAATAAGTGTATTATCAATAAAAGAAAATAATTTTTTTTAAATAACAATATTTCGATATGAAGGAAAATCTGTATTCTGAAGTTCTTGTATATGTTTGGTATCAATCAATGTAAATTAATCAATCTTTGATAAAAAAAAATCCCGAAAATGATTAGTAAATTAAAAAAATTATTGCCTACCAGCTCTGGGTTTTGCATGATTGATTCAACTTCTCTGACTTCTGAGATTACAGACAAGATTTTAATTAATAATACTATTGGCTTCATTACTAGATTATCTTTCAACCTATAATTTATTATTTGAATCAGTTCATTGAACTGAAATATTTGCAGCAATTTCTTTAAATGTTTATGAACTTGGATTATTTAAAATACAAATGTAGGTAGGCTTACTAGACCTTTAATGCCATAAGATTGTAATCACATAGGCCTAATTTCACATTTACAACTTAAGTCTTGGAGCTGATTTACATTAATATTTGTGCTAGACTTTGTAATTCTTAAAATTTTATTTTCTGCAATGTTCCAAAGAGCATTGCTCTATTTTGGAACAAAACAATTTAATCTGACAGTTTGTTACAACAATATTCTTCATAAAACAATGCACATTAGCCTGTATAATATGAATTAGATCTAACATAATAACTACAAACTGCACATTTGCACTTAAAATATTCATCAAACCGTTAGGGAAAGAGATTAAACATAACATTTAACTCTTAAATTGCCATACTTCATTTTAGTTATCACACTTATGCTTGTATGTGAACGGGATCAGAAATTAGCACTGCAAATGCACTTTTAACACTAATAATTAATTAAATCAAACACAAATGATATCAGTAACATCATACTTCATTTTTGGTGTTACAGTAAGCTTCCATAAATGTTTCTTTTTCTCAGAACATACATCAGAAAACTTTTCTTGAATTTAAACATTATAATAATTTTTTAAATACCTAATGATTTGTTACATAGCAAACCTTCAAAATATGATATACTTCCAATTTTTGGATAAACGGCATTGAAGTTTTGCATTGTTTGCCATGGAAAACTATGGAAATAAATAAACAAATAAATAATTAAAAATATAAAGAGACAACTGAATCAGCTGTAGTTGAACGTACAGAACCAGCGAGGAGAATAAAAATATAATATGTTAATATGTTCACTAAAGGTATGCAATGGATGGAGGATGCCCTACATTAATAATAATTAGTAACAGAGAACAAAGCAAATTTGTAGAGAAGAGACTTTTAACAGTAGTAGAATAATAAAATTCCGAAAAGGGCTGTTTCAAAAATTGCAAACATTCCTACACATAAGCCCTTAATCTCAAAGACTTCATTCAGTATACTGGTCATTACCTGCTGCTTAAGATCTGTAAAGGTAAGGTAATTAAATTAATGGTGGAAAAGGTAATAAGCATTAGGTTTGTGGTCTTATAAATGTGGTCATTAGAGGCAAACATTAGGTCTCTGTGTTTAAGTGCTCACTTTCCTGTCACCAAAGTGATCTGGGTTTGATTCTCAACAGGGTCATTAATGGATCTTTTGATAGTGGGGAACATAGCAAACATTGCAGTGGTTAGTTGGTTTTCTCAGAGTTCTTACGTTACTTCACCCATCCATTCTGTCATATCATTAGCATTTTATAGCCATTCATTTTTTTGTAATGATCTAGAGGTCACCAAGCTGAAAGCTCAATTAATTTCCTTCATTGACAGATATAAGGGTTGAGGATTTGAAGCAAGCAAGATAAACATTTTAATGTTGCTTGCTTCGTCTTCTATAGAAAATTTAAATCTAATATTTTGAATTGCTCCTGTGCTGCACTACTTCTAACAGAACAAGTAACCTGCACTTTTTAAGGCATCAAAGAAATTGTTATAACCGATTTCACTGTCTACATATCCCGGAATAGTGTTATCTTTATCACTTTTGGTACAATTTTGCAATTTATCTCTTGCTAGATCAAAAAACGATATCATTGTTCACGTTCAAAAGCTGTAGCTATAGCCCGCGCTTTTCTACTACCGAAGTTACCCGATCGAGCGACATACTTCGGAACTGTTCGTGCATGTCGATCTATAGGGGTGAAACTTAGGCTGTCCAAGCCAAGACCCATACTAAGGTTAATTCTACTACAGGTTGGGAAGATCAATGTTATAAGTTTGGCACACTATTTGGTTTCTCCGCCAGGTAGCAGTAGTGTTCCATGAGGGGGTCATTTTCATCTGTTTCAATGCATTTAAATGGGCCGTTTGCATTTTTCAAAGTGAAATAACAATATGTGTAAAACTTCTCAGTTCGTTTTGAATTTAAAATTAGGATAGCTTAACTTTCATCTTTAAGTAGTTTTTAATTTAGTTTTTCAATATGCCTAAGTGTTGTTTTGTGCCCGGTTGCAAAACTGGATGTAGTAGAGAAAGTACGACGCAAGCATTAACGTATTTAAGGCTCCTGCAGACGAAAAAAAAAGAGAATTATGGAACAGAAGGATCCCAAGGAGTGATAGAGATTTGAGGAAAACTGATAATGTATGTGAAATAAATTTCGAGGTTCGTGAAAATAAATTGTTTATCCTAACCAATTCCATCCCGACTTCCAGCTTGATAGTCACGTTAGGCTCTGTAGTAGGATGAGTTCGTTTGTATCAAACCAGATATAAAAATGGTATTACAACATGCATTATGATCTTTTTGTTTATGTTAAGGTTCGTGTTCGCTTCTGTATAATAAAAAAAAAACTTCAGGTTACATCTTATGTATGCCAATAACCCCAAAATTTAAAAAAAAAAAATTGGCATTCATATTTTCAGTACGTTTTGGGCTGTTGATAATTGTAATAGGTACTTTAAATATAAAATTTGCTCTTGGAAAATTTAAATAAAATTATTTATATTTTATCGAAAATCATTTAAGTAGTGTAATTTTTTCAAATAGCCTTTTAGTTTGCCATAATACTACTTACCACTAAGTAATATTTCTTTTGTTGCAATTTTCATTCAGGTTATCATTTTGCTCAAGGATTCCAATCTGTTGACTATATTTAACACATTTTTTTTTAGATAACCAATTAAATCAAAATATTCTAATTGAAAAAGTTTTCACCAGAACTACATGTGTGTTAATTTAAATTTAAATGCAATTGCGCTTACTAGAGAAAGTTAACAGCACTTTGAAACTTTGTTGGCATTAATAACAATTCAATCTAAATTGTTGCTCAATCTTCCAATAGACACAACACAGAGAACATACACTGTGTATTAAGGAACGTAAAAAAACACATTGTGGAAGCCAGATGTCCCAAGATGATATATTTATAGACCTGTACAATTTCATTTCACAACTAGGAAAATCTAAATGCACGTGACTTAGTACACAAGATCCTCAGTTTAATATAAAGTAGGAAAAATAGATTTAACGAGTGAGGTCATATAAAATAGTAATTGGGTAGAGGGGCTGGGGAAATCCGGGAGATAGGCTGACCCGAGGGGTGTACAGAGGGAGCAGGGATCACCAGTGCAAGACCCAGAGGGAGTGGAGACGAACTGAACCAGGAAAGCAGGTGTTTCTGGTGAGGACAGGGCGAGAGTGGAATGGGCTTGAGGGAAGGGTACTGAATGGGAGAGGAGGGACGGACTTCAGAAATTGGTAGAGCTAGAGGGGAGCTCCTTGCCAACAGGTGAAAGCCCAACCACAAGTGTATAAAGATAATAATTTACTTTCCAACTGCCCTGAGTTCGCTCCAACCAACTGAAAAATATATCAATGCGTGCTGTAGGTACATTATTTAATATTTAAATTCATTTGAAGTCAATGACTATTTGAAGCTCATTCAAAATCCCTTTATTACCTTAATTGCATTTTGATTTTAAATATTATATTGGTTTAAATAAATTCATGCAAAAAATATTGATGAACAAAAAGCACAATTGATTTTAAAAAAAACATATGTGTGTGTGTGTGTGTGAATGAATGAAGTGATTTAAGTGTTCCAAACTTACAATACAAAATGAGATAACTATTTAATTCTTGTTAGGGTTGACTGTAATGTTACTCAACATTTTTATTTTTATACTTATATTTGAATACAACAAATGAGGGCTTATTATTGTGGATTGGGTTGAAAATGAGAAAATCCATTAACAACCACTTAGCTCGAACAATAATGTGCTCAAATTCAACTATGCACAGTTTTTAAAGAGCACAAAGTGTTACAGGACATGAAGTGGCATGTGGCATACATGTTGAACACAGCTGTTATTACAGCGGTAATCTGTCAAGTAATTAGCAACTATGTATACACATTTCAGGAACAAATGATATTAAGAAATTATGTTCACGAAGTTCAAGGTGAAACCATCAAGATACCAAGAGGTAAAGTAACTTTAACAAAATCTGCAGTGCCAACTATTTATCCAAACTTTCCTTCATACTTGACACAGCGCAAGCCATACAGAAGAAAACTAGAGATGAGTGTAAGTTCATTTTTGAATCAAATACAATACTTGCTGCAGTTACGACCATTTAAATTTAAAATTTCAAAGTAACCAAAATCGCACTTAAAACAATTTACAGTTGCTGATGGCATTTTTACTTTTAATGAAAAATTTTTACCATACAGTAGTAAAGTGGTTTGTAAGATAATTACTTGATTTTATTCTACAGCATAGCATAGCTGTGAATTTTGTGTGTGCATTATGATAGTTTTTTTGCATTAAGTCCTACAAAATATTTTTTTTTCTTCATGGCAGGGGAAATTAACTTGCCTTTTTTTTTATCCGCAATTTTTTGGCTCTTCAGGAACATTGGATCTGCTGTAAAACAATTATGGCAGAAAAGTGCTCTATTTGCAGGGCAGGCATCACATGATATTTTATTTCATATCTTTTAAGTAAAACATAAAATTGAAAGAAATACATTTAAGTTTTATTATTAAAGGTATAGAATTGAGAATCGTAACATGAAATTCAGTTAATCTATGTTCACTTAAAGACTTGACTATAATTGTCTGTTTAAAATTACCTTATTGCAGTATAATTTGCAATGTTTATTAAAACTTGGGCACCAGCACAATTCAGAAGAAAAAAATTAAAAAAAAAAAAAAAAATGAAATATAACACATTACAGATGAAATTCTTTTAAATATTTTGAATGTATAACAATAGGAATAATAATTTTCAAAGTATTTGCTTTTCAATAAAACAAAACCTATGTGAGTTAATTTAATCACTGTTAAGTAAAGCTTTAAGGGAATTTTAATTTCAATCTGAAAAATTCATTTACACTGGGCTTAGAAAATCCTATTTTATCACACAATGGTTTACAAAGAATGGCCCCAAATTAAACATATAAACATGTACAGCCAAATAATTTCCAGAAAATAAGTGTTACTCTCATGTAGCAGGTAACTACAAATTGCTGTACAAATTATGTAATTTCCATAATGCAGTTATTCATAATAAAAGTTACACACATCAAAATTTAAGCGATAATGGTACTTGTCATTGTTTTCTTTACCGAATAACTACCAGTGGCACTAATGAATTTATGAACACAATTTTCTTTTGCTTCCAAGAGCATTTTTGGGAATGATATGGGAAATATGGACTCTGCCAATTTATTCACATCCTGTGCACACAGCACATAAAAATTATTTTGTAAATTAAATATATATACTTGTTTTATTAAATAAGTACACAAAAATAATTTTATAGACAGTTTATTTTTTACCATTAATTATTTATATTTGTAACATGGGGAGACAACAAAAGTTTTACTTAATTATTTTGATACTACTACAAATTAAAATTCAACTTACTAGGCTACACCAGACGTTAAATTATTAAGTTATTTGTATTGGGCATATGCATTAACTGAAATAATCCAATAATCACTGATGAAAACATTATATTTAAGAACTAAAAAAATTAATAAATTGTATGTCACCAGTATAGTTTTATATTTAACATTTTTTTATACAAACAACCTAGCTTAATAATTTAATTTACTTATCACACAAACACAATACATTGAGGGTAATTACATGATTAAAACTGGTTAGAAACTTACATGAAACTCACCTTAAAAAAAAATAATTTCTTATTGCTGTAAAAATTATAATGAAATTTTCATGCTTGTAGCTTTTCACAATGGAAACAGCTGCAGCTTTGAAGTTTTACAGTAACAAGCCTGGTATAGAAAATATTTCTGGCACCGTAAATTACATAGAAAAAGTTGCACAAGTTTATTCCATACTAGACAACAACAAACCATGGAAAGGCCTGACTGTTGGATCAGATGATGAAAAGGTAAAACTCTAAATTTTGAAATATTTCAATATTATGTCTGTACATAACAAATAGGCTACTCAGAATTATTTGTTTAGTTAATTTTTATAATAACTGATATAAAAACAATACAGTAATAATTTAACATTAAAAGAAATATTTGCATCTATTCATAATCTGCACTTAACAATAAAGATTTTCCTGTATTGGAACATGAAAAATACTTAATGATCATTTCTTATGTAGACATTTCTTGGTTTCTTGGAGTATATTGACACATGGGAATTATCCACCAAATATCAGCCAGAATTGTTTCTTTCACCATCAACAGCCTGTGGAATAAGAGTAATGATAACATCAATCATTGAGTTGTCACATACACTTAATTCTATTGGCTTTCGTTACCTTCTCACATCAAAGGTCAACCAAAACATATTGGAGGTATGTATTATTTAAAAAAAAACATTCATTGCTGATTTTTTAAAGCAAATAATAGCTAATTAACTAATCCTTATGTGATGTCTATAGGAAAAGTTCAATATTGCAATTGGAATTTAATTTTTTTGCCTTATAAAATTTAAAATAACTATATTTGAGACCTCAGAAAAAAATGTTATGAAATGCAGGAAAGTAATCAGTGTTGAAAATGAAAAATAGGGACAAATTTATGGACATATCAATTGTAGCATTCCCTGCCTCTGAGCACCTGGCGACGACAGAGAGGGCAGGAGCAAGAGACACTACATGCCAAGGGACAAATTAATTCTAGTGCAGGCTTAGTAATACAAATACACATATTATTTCACTGATTTTTCAGCACAATTTGATATATTTAAAAACAATCAGCTAGTAATTTTAAAACGTGATAGTTACAATTGCTTATATTACTTCTCTAAAACATATGTTTTGACTTCAGTGAAATTCCATTGAAACATAAAAAATACAGCTTTGGTACTTCATTATAAAAGTTCACAATTTTAAAACATATTACATGGATATAGAATATATGTTTTAATTAAGTGTGGTACTTTGCAATGAGATTTCAATTTAATAAACAAATAATTAAATTGAGGCCATCACTTACAGCATAATAAATAAGTAAATTAAATATAAAAAATCCAACTTAAAACCTTTACACATATCTACATGGTGTATTCTCCACTCTTATGAAGGCAACCATGTGGTTGAAAATTTGAATTATTTTGTTTGTCCCGTTTCCATTTTAATAACTAATAGTTCTGCAACATACACATAAAACTAACCTAACCAATCATTCACTCCATTTCACAGTAATTTTAATGTAGCTAACCTAACGTTTCTACATGTTAAAACAGTATACTACAATAACATAATTTTTAAAAAATATGTCAAGAATTTTGATACTGTGAAAATGGTTGGTTAGGTTATATTTAGTAAGCTGCGTTTAAAATACTTAAATAGTGGGTGTGGACAGTTGGTTAGGTTAGTTACATTACAACGATTGAGATATTAAAATAGTCAGTTGAGTTAGGCTAACTACAAAAAAAAATAGTAAAATCGTTTAGTTAAGAACCGCCCCTTTAAACTACACATCCAATGGCATTGATCTAATTATTTAATTTTTGCTTCACATAGTGCTTGAAGATTAAGCACAAAAGGAACAACCATTTACCTACCACATTTTATCCCTATTTCAAATTTCTAAACAAGCACAAATGCTGCAAGTAGATGGGTGCACCATACAAGCTCACTACACTCATAGTTTTGAAAACCAAATTTCACAGTGAAGCGATGAAAAGTTGAAAAAACAATTATTTTTCTCTTAAATATCTTAGTAAATCACCAATGTTTTGTGTCCGTAAATTTTAAATTCGGACTTGCTGTAACTGATAATGGAATATGGTATGTAAATTGTATTAGTGGCATGAATAAAATTTACGTTAAGCTTGGAAAGACTGTCGCATATCCCGAGAAATCAGTCGAATAATAACCAAGCGAAAGGTTGTTTATGTTATGCTTGCTATATTAACAAGTAAATCTGTAATTGAAGTACAAAGCTTACCTGCAGGTAAAGTGAAGTAAGGTAAAGTGAGGTCATGACCTCAACTTCACTTTAGTTATTATTCGCCTAATTTCCATTAATCCGAGAATCAACAACATTCACAAACTAAATAGTATAGTTACTGTGATATCAAACCGATAAAAACAAACAAGCACATCTTTTTTCATCCAGACATAACTTACCTCAAATATTTGCTTACCTTCATATGCAGATTGCTCGCGGCGAAACATAAACGCAGTATAGCTTTTATTTACGTGCCCAAAAGGCACAAAGTTGTGAAATTTACACGTTCTTAACGGAAGACTTGTTCAATATAATTCTTGCAAACAAAAAACACATAACTAAATACCATACCGACTATTTTATTTTACTTCAATGCGGTTCACCCCCATAGATCGACATGCCCTTCGGGCTGGTTCGTACATGTTCGGTTTTTTTTTTTTTTTTTATCTGTACGTTCAAAACAAACATTGCAATATTGATCAAAAAATTGTTGACTAATGTTATTTTATATTTTTTTAAGAGTAAAACACATGTACACAAATATTTCCTTTTACTAATTATGAGATTTTCAGGTAAGTTATTGAGCTATTTCTGTTTGATTTGTTAGGAGATTAGTTTTGTCCGTTTACAAGTTAACATTGCTTGTGTTATTCTTGGCAAGTAATCATTTCTTATATAAATTTTTGTACACTATAGGCTTATCTTTTTAAATTTTAGGTAGCGTGTGGAGATTTCATCTTATGTTCATGAGCGCACAACGTATAAAATATAAAATCATAAGAAATGTTTTCTGGTGGTGTGTAGCAGTTAACCGCATTTAAGTAAAAGTATTTTAAAATGATTGTTACCAGAGCTGAATTACATTCAGGTGAGTGCACTTAATATAATTTGGGGTATTGCAGGAAAAATTATAAATTCCTAAAGTGTTTTTTACTTCCTGACATGTTTAAAATTATTATTCTCTATGAGGGTTGTTTGATACTGCAAGTAGTTTATCATGTTTAACATGTGGATAGGTTAGGATTATTTATTACAAATCTGTAATATTGAGATACTGCCCTTGGGTTAGCTGGATTAAAAATACAGTGAAATTTGTTAGGTTAGTAACATTATACGTACAGTGATTCTAAGTACAGTGGAATTTACATTTGGTTAGCTTGGAATAGCACCAATTAAAAATTCTGTAAAATCAATTGAACGGTTGGATGTTACTAACCTAATCTAACCAACCAATATACATTTTACAGTGATTTTTTAGGTTATTATCTCACATTGCTGCTTTTTGTATGCAAAATAAACTTTGGACACTTTTTTTTTAACTTTAAATATGTACCTGTATTTACTCTGAAAAAAGTTTTTTCTAAATTCAGACTGGTTTTTGAGAAATCACTGTTTATAGGTTACATTACATTACCTGTGCAGTAAAGGGCCTGTCACCATGTTGTTCTTTAATTGAGTTGCAGATCTTGTTGTTTTTCATACACAAATTGTCTATTTTTTATTTGGATATTGCAATGCAGTAACATAAATTAACACATTAAAAAAGTTATGTGACTCCTTATTGTGCATTCCAAACCCAAAGCATCAGTCCTTGAGAGCGATATTTTTTAGCAGTTTATAGGTGCAAAATTCTGATTTTTTACGTGAGACAACACATAACCTGACATATAAAATAAATTTTCATTTTGTAACAAATGATTCCTTTTATACGTCAGGTTACGTGCTATTGCAGGTAACTAATCTGCGCTTTGCGCCTCCATACTGCTATAAAAAATCCCTGTCAAGGGTTGGCGTTTTGGTTTGGATACACATTAGAGACTCGTAACTTTTTTTAAAACTATTATTTACGTTTCATTAGGTTATAATATTCAAATAAAAAATATATACATTCTTATATATATGGAAAACCACAGGATCTGCTATGCAATTAGAGGGGAAAATGGTAACAGCTGCTTCACTGCATAAGCTATCTAGCGTGACCTGCAAAATGTGATTTCTTGAAAACCAGTAGGAATTAAGAAAAGCTGTTTACAGTTTTAATAGAGGAAGGTTTTTAGTGTCTGAAGCGGTATTTTCAAAATTTTATAATTTAATTTATGGATAAGCAGCAACAAAAGAAAATTACTTTTTTTAAATTTAGCTAACCAACCATTCACATGATTTTACAAATTTTGTATTGTTTATACTTACCTACTTTAACATTAAACTACTGTTAAACAATTTATTTCAATTTTTTAAAAATATATTTGGGAATTAGTGCAGTATAATCGAAGACGTTTACTGTATTGATGATTGATTTACTTTATTGATGCACAATGAAGTTGTATAATTGTTGGATTGGTTAAGCAAATTCAAGCATCAAGGGTACTGATCAATGGTTTTTAACATTATATTTTCTTAATGAATCCATTGGTAAAACGTTAAAACACTGGAATGGCTAAATTTCCATCGACTGCTTATGTTTTTTTCCGCATGCTCACTTGAAAACAATTACAGGGTTATACTGTAGTTCACAGTTGCAATACTTGGTTAGGTTAGTTACATAAGTGCTGTTAAATCATGAAAATGGTTAGGGAAAGGTAACTTCTTCATAACTACTGTAAAATGGTGTAAGCAATTATTCTTTAGGTAAGTTTACCTAGACTTTAAAAATAATTTATTTGGCGAAGTACATAGTACTAAGAATTACTATTTATCAAATTTGGTTTGTGTGGAAAAGTTGTTACTCTAGGAAATTTCTGAATCCATCTTTGTAGGAATATAAACTAATATTATTAGAAACAAAAAAAGAACAATGTGTGGTATATTTTAATTTTCTAACACGCTCTGAACTCTGCAGTTATGCGATTACCGATAATAATTGTAAATCATTGCAATATACATCCGACACATTTTGTAGTGATTTCACAACTGTACTATGAAGTAATGCCATCGACTGCTGCAAAATAACATGCTGACATCTATTCTTGTGTAGGCATTTTGTTGATACAACTAAAATATGAACATATAGGATATATATAGAATCTTACAAATTTTGGTAACCTACCTACTAATACTCTCCCCAAAGACTTTGGTTAGATACTTAAAAAAAAAAAAAAAAAAAAAATTAACTGCTTATGTGACATGCATTACGTGAAATTAATTCAACTTGTAAACATTTTGCTTGAGTCAAAGCCTAGATTTGCTTAAGCTAATAACAAGCAATTACATCACTTGAGGCCCTGAGAAATAAACTTCTAAAATTGTGTAGTTACTTGGATTGTTAAATACCTAGTTTTTCTGCAATAATGGGCACAAGAGCAATAGAATTATGTTTTTCATATAATTTTTTTTCACATAAATGAGTTTTTGTCAAAAAGTATTTGGAAAAAATATCTATTTGAAAGGACAAAGAAAAATGTTAATTGTAGTACATAAATGAGAATATACCAAAATATTTAATGTATCAAATTTCTAACTAAAATGGTTTTGAAATTAATTTATCATTCTGGTATGCATAACTTTTTTCTTTGATACATTTATTTATCAGTTTCATTTCTCTTTAGCACAATATAAATCATTTAACTTTGATTTCTTTTTTGTTTCAGGCTTGTGGAGAACAGCTTTTTTTTAATCTACTCTTTGGCTGGCGAATGTAAATAAGCAATGATTTCGTGAATGCAGCGAGAGAGTTTATTTGATGTATTTTAAAATCACTGATAATATTTATTGATGTATTTTAAAATCACTGATAATATTTATTGATGTATTTTAAAATCACTGATAATATTTGTTTTGTGGCTGGAAGATGGTAACCATGGTGACTTGTGAATTTTTATGAAGATTAATAAAAAGCAGTAAAAATTATTAATGGTTGTCAGAAGGAATTTTTTTTTCAATAATCAATCAAACATCTACACTCTACAGTAACAATTTTCCTTAACTCAAATAATATTTCAATACATATCTTATAAAGTATTCATATATGTACAATAAGACCAATTTTGAGCTAGTCTGATATCAGTATATTAGTTATTATGAACATATACTATCAGAACTACCATTTGCATATAGTGCACATACATACATAACACTAGCCAACAACCATTAAAAAAAAACACTATACACTTACATAAAAAAAAACAAATCATAGACAAGTACAGATTATTCACTATTATATTCTAGAGCCAATTCCAATAAGTGTATTATCAATAAAAGAAAATAATTTTTTTTAAATAACAATATTTCGATATGAAGGAAAATCTGTATTCTGAAGTTCTTGTATATGTTTGGTATCAATCAATGTAAATTAATCAATCTTTGATATAAAAAAAAATCCGAAAATGATTAATAAATTAAAAAAATTATTGCCTACCAGCTCTGGGTTTTGCATGAGGGTTCAAGTTCTCTGACTTCTGAGATTACAGACAAGATTTTAATTAATAATACTATTGGCTTCATTACTAGATTATCTTTAAACCTATAATTTTTTATTTGAATCAGTTCATTGAACTGAAATATTTGCAGCAATTTCTTTAAATGTTTATGAACTTGGATTATTTAAAATACAAATGTAGGTAGGCTTACTAGACCTTTAATGCCATAAGATTGTAATCACATAGGCCTAATTTCACATTTACAACTTAAGTCTTGGAGCTGATTTACATTAATATTTGTGCTAGACTTTGTAATTCTTAAAATTTTATTTTCTGCAATGTTCCAAAGAGCATTGCTCTATTTTGGAACAAAACAATTTAATCTGACAGTTTGTTACAACACTATTCTTCATAAAACAATGCACGTTAGCCTGTATAATATGAATTAGATCTAACATAAAAACTACAAACTGCACATTTGCACTTAAAATATTCATCAAACAGTTAGGCAAAGAGATTAAACATAACATTTAACTCTTAAATCGTCATACTTCATTTTAGTTATCACACTTATGCCTGTATGTGAACGGGATCAGAAATTAGCACTGCAAATGCACTTTTAACACTAATAATTAATTATATCAAACACAAATGATATCAGTAACATCATACTTCATTTTTGGTGTTACAGTAAGCTTCCATAAATGTTTCTTTTTCTCAGAACATACATCAGAAAAATTTTCTTGAATTTAAAAATTACAATAAATTTTTAAATACCTAATGATTTGTTAGATAGCAAACCTTCAAAATATGATTTACTTCCAATTTTTGGATTAACGGCATTGAAGTTTTGTATTGTTTGCCATGGAAAACAATGGAAATAAATAATTAAAAATATAAAGACACAACTGAATCAGCTGTAGTTGAACATACAGAACCAGCGAGGAGAATAAAAATATAATAAAATATATGTTATTATGTTCACTAAAGGTATGCAATGGATGGAGGATGCCCTACATTAATAATAATTAGTAACAGAGAACAAAGCAAATTTGTAAAGAAGAGACTTTTAACAGTAGTAGAATAATAAAATTCCGAAAAGGGCTGTTTCAAAAATTGCAAACATTCCTACACATAAGAAGCCCTTAATCTCAAAGACTTCATTCAGTACACTGGTCATTACCTGCTGCTCACGATCTGTAAAGGTAAGGTAATTAAATTAATGGTGGAAAAGGTAATAAGCATTAGGTTTGTGGTCTTATAAATGTGGTCATTAGAGGCAAACATTAAGTCTCTGTGTTTAAGTGCTCTGGGTTTGATTATCAGCAGGGTCATTAATGGATCTTTTGATAGTGGGGAACACAGCAAACATTGCAGTGGTTAGTTGGTTTTCTCAGAGTTCTTACGTTACTTCACCCACCCATTCTGTCATATCATTAGCATTTTATAGCCCTTCATTTTTTTGTAATGATCTAGAGGTCACCAAGCTGAAAGCTAAATTAATTTCCTTCATTGACAGATATAAGGGTTGAGGATTTGAAGCAAGCAAGATAAACATTTTAATGTTGCTTGCTTCGTCTTCTACAGAAAATTGAATCTAATATTTTGAATTGCTCCTGTGCTGCACTACTTCTGACAGAACGAGTAACCTGCACTTTTTAAGGCATCAAAGAAATTGTTATAACCGATTTCACTGTCTACATATCCCGGAATAGTGTTATCTTTATCACTTTTGGTACAATTTTGCAATTTATCTCTTGCTAGATCAAAAAACGATATCATTGTTCACGTTCAAAAGCTGTAGCTATAGCCCGCGCTTTTCTACTACCGAAGTTACCCGATCGAGCGACGTACTTCGGAACTGTTCGTGCATGTCGATCTATGGGGGTGAAACTTAGGCTGTCCCCATACCCTCCCAAAAAAAAAATACACTTAGTTTTAGTCAACGACGTATATATATGTCGTTGGTTTTAGTTAGGTTAGGAAAAAAAATTGCCACGGAGAAAGCTCTTCTCAATAATTTATGGGGAAATAAAAGTGAAATAATATTTTAACAGTATTATTTTTGAAGGTAGTGATGGTAGCAGTGACAAATTTTGTTCCTGACACACACCGTGACCTTGTTGCTTAAATGTAAATTGGAGTTTTTTTATTAATAAATATAGTGTAACATAATCTCCTAATAATTGTATATTTTTATATCTGTGACATACAACATGTAATCATTGATAAACCAAATTAGTTCATAGTTTATTGGAATTATTAACTATGCATTTTTACAAATGAAATTAATATCTTCTATATTATTTATAAATATTTTAAAATAAAATATTTTAATTAAAATATAACATTAATCATCACATTTTTAATAATACTCAAAACACGAAAACTGGGCAATAACCTACTTTACCGAACTAACAGTGTTTGTTTGGCTATTTTTTTTTTCAATTTGGACAATAAAATTTAGTTCAGATTCACAAATGATTTTTAACAGAGTAACTGGACACGCCAGGGTCGCATACCTCGCCGAGAAAATACTCATGTGTCACGTGTCGCTGCTGCGGAAAGTCACAATTAATTTCCCGGCGCCGTTACTCTTAGGGACCTGCGACTCGCACCGCAGTGACACACCCGCAGCGACTTGCGCCAGTGACACGCTCTGCAGCGACACGTGACCCGTGACATTCCAACCGTGCCGTTACTTTTAGCGACCTGCGACCCACACCGCAGCGACTCGCACCGCGGTGACACACTCGTAGCGACACGTGACCCGTGACACGCATCGCAGCGACAAGTGGGAAGAGACGTGACATTGGCCCGGTTACTTATAGCTAAAGTCACCACCGTGACACGTGACATTGCAGTCGCTGTGACAAAGTCACCGTGACAGTAAATATTCCCCATCCCTACCTGAAGGACCGCTCCTACTCCTACCTCCTCTGGTAGGCAGCAACCTTTCTGAAGGACCGCTCTTACTCCTACCTCCTCTAAAAGGCAGCGACCTCTCTGGGGGACCGCTCCTACCTCTCCCTGCTCTTGGGCAGCGACCCCTGCTCGGGGACCGCTCCCGTTCCTCCCCTCTGCCCCTCCATGCAAAAAGGGGCCGGCCGCAAGTGCTCTCGTCAGCAGGGACGACCCCGGAAGGAGACATCGGAGGAGCTGCTGAAGCTGTACCAGCTGGGCTACTTCACTGGGCTGGCGGAACCCAGCCCTACCTACCATCCCAAATCCCTTGGATAATACTCCTCTGTTCTCTACTCCCCAGGGAACTCGCCCTCTGCTCAATTCCTATCCCCTCATCCCCATCGAAGTTCCTCCTCTCCCCGACCGCTGCCCCCCGAAGCCCTATACGACTGGTGACAGCCCTTGGGACCCGCGGCCGCAGCCCATCTCAGCCAGACTTGCTGCACGGTTGCAAGAGCTCTTCTGCCCAGACGCCTGATCGCGTCACTCATCGGGGGTTTCTACCCCCACCTGAACTACTCCAGGGTCCCCAGCAGAAGCCCGGGACAAGTCAATATGGCGCCCAATGTGGGGCCAGTCAGCTTGGATAAGCTGAGGACCACGCTCTGCCTCTATGAGAGCTATCAGCACAGCCAGAGCAAACATCCACTTCCAGGAGTAAAGACAACACCTGATGGCACCCAACAGAAATACAGCTATGGAGTCTTCACCGTGTGCCGCCCCAGATTGCCGTACCCAGGATGGACCCCAAACCCCCTGCGTGTGTTGCAGGACATTATTCCACTTGCAGTGTCTGGGACGCAATAATCGAGACATCGATCCCCAAGACTTCATCCACATATGCCAAACCTGCCGAGAACAATCACGGGACCAGAAGCCAACATCAGTTGTACCACGCCGATGCTTCGTCCGAGACTGCCCACGGACTGCCCTAGTGGTTACCACCTGCAAGAGCTGCTATCGGTAGTACCATCTATCCTGCTTAGGCTGGGATGAAACCCCACTGAACCTCGCGGAACTCTCTTTCAAGTGCGGGATATGTAGGAACACCCCAGAAATTCCCAGTGGCGCCGAAACGAAGATGACACCGAGGCCCTTCCAGGGACAAGACCATGAGGATCCTGTCAAACAGATCCATCACTGGGAGCAGGCCCTTCAGACCCAGGGAATTCCCCAGGGCGAATGGATTGACCATGTCGGAGGACTACTAATGGGAGAAGCTACTGGATGGTGGAACAGTCATGAAGGACTTTACGACACCTGGGAAGAGTTCGCCTCAAGTTTCGCCAACCAGTTCGGCAGCCTGCCACAAATCGCGGAACTTACTGCCCAGTTGTTCAGCCGCAAGCAGAAGGACAGCGAGGAAATAGAGAGTTTCCTCGCCCGCAAGAAGAAACTATATGAACGCCTCTACCCTGATAGAAATGTGAAGTAATTCCTTCCTACAGCACTGGAATTGGTCAGACCCAACCTACGGCCATTCCTCAGACACCCACCTCCCAAGGATTGGGCAGAACTACATCTCCGAGCAACCGCAGTACAACGGGACTGTCAAGAGACCCGGAGCACTCCCACGGGAAAAGTGAACGCCTTCCCCACTTGGGAGGAGAAACCAGTCAGCCGCCAGGAGGTACCAAAATGCTTGTACTGCCCTGAGAGGCACTTCAACGCAGAATGCCTGGTCCGACGCCAACAGCGGGACACCCAGGACAAGAAGCCCTTGCAGGGAAACGCCTAAGGGGAAGGAAACATACCTCCAGAACCTTCCCCAAGGGAATGGAGGAATACAAGAACCCACTTGCAATATCAAGAGAACCAGAGGGAGCGGGGCAAGTGACGAGCATCCAGCAGGACCACTCTCGGGTCCTACCCCGCCTTTCCGTACAGCTGGGCCATCACCAAACCTATGCATTACTGGATTCTGCAGCCACTACCAGTTACGTAAAAGCCGAGTTGTTTCAGCAGACTGGAGCCGCCATGACCCCACAAGTACAGTATGCCTAACTGGCACAACGGAACACCCGCATTATGCTCCAAGGCAGGACCTCCTTGAAATGCCACATTGGAGACAGGGAAGTGCCAGTTTCCTGCTGGGTAGCCGAGGACCTCCATGAAGAAATGATACTTAGGCAAGACAAGCTTATTGAACAAAAGGCTGTTATGGATTTCGAAGCAGAGTGGATATGTTTTTGGAAGAGCTCCACGCCAAACCCTCTACTGGGTAGCCCAGCGAGTAACTGAGACATCACTACCGGAACTATCATTGGCAAACCTGCAACAAGCCTTCCCTGAGACTCTTCAACAACAATTGGTTGATATGCTCCAGCCCTATAGAGTTGTCTTCATGCCCAATGGAAACCTGCCATGGACTTCAAGTGCATGTCACCAAATCACGCTGAAAGACAACCGTCCCATCTACTGTAGGCCAGGGGATCCCCCACACCACAAGCGGAAGTTGATTGCAGAACAGGTGGCTGAAATGCGGGAGGCGGATATCATAGAGCCCAGCCGGTCTCCATAAAACTCGAAAATTATCATAGTGACAAAAAAAGAACAAGACACCATGCTTTTGCATTAACTTCCAGCCGCTGAATGAGGCGACAGTCAGTGCAGTGCTTCCGGCAGTAAATATCCACGAAACGCTTAAAGCAATTGGGGCAGCACGGGTATTTTCCACCCTGGATCTTAAATCAGGGTACTGGCAGATCCCCATGCACCCAGACTCAAAGCATTTGACTGCCTTCACCACTCCGACAGGGGAGCGTTATCAGTTCAAAGTCATGCCCTTTGGCTTGAAGAACGCCCCTAGTACGTTCCAGCAAATGTTGTCACTGGATGTATTACCGGACCTCATTGGGCAATGCTGCTTTGCCTACCTTGAAGACATTATTATTTTTTACAACTCTTGGGAGGAGCACCTAACCCATCTAGCACAAGTACTGGAACGGTGTCAGTTACACCATCTAACTTGTCATCTAAAAAATTGCCACTTTGGAAAGAGTCAATTGGAGTACCTGGGACACATCGTATCAGCAGATGGAAACGAATCTAATCCAGAAAAAATACAGCCCATCATGAAAGCTGAAGCGCCCAGATCGGTACGTCAAGTCCGGAAGCTATTGGGTCTCTGCAATTGGGTCAGAGAATTTGTACCACATTTCTCTAGTATTTGCCAACCAATTACCGATCTGCTGAGCCCCCAAGTGCGCTTTCACTGGGGGGCCGAACAAGCACAAGCCCTGGCAGACCTTCGCAAGACATTCTCCCAGATCAAGAGGCTAGGCCGACCTGACCCAACCCAGCCATTCACTCTACAAACAGATGCCAGCCAAAAGGGACTAGGAGCGGTACTATACCAGGAACCGACCCCGGGAAACCGAAGGATCATCTCCTATGCCAGCACCAAGCTATCACCGGCAGAACAAAAATACCACAGCAATGAGCTGGAGTGCTTGGCCATCATGTGGGCCATCAAGCAATTTCGGCTATACCTGGAAGACCAGCATTTCACGTTGCGCACTGACAACAGGGCACTAACGAAGCTGGGATCCATGAAGGACAGTAAGGTGAAACTTGCCCGCTGGGCATTGATGCTACAGGAGTTCGATTTCACCATTGAACATTGTGTCGGGAAGGACAATGAGTTCGCAGATGCCTTGTCCCGAGCACCCACAGGGCCACCACTGGACGATGACTTCCAAGACTACGACAGGATCGTCGCAGACCCAAACCCACTCCCTCCAACAGCAAAGGAAGGGATGAGCCTACAGCAAACGGAAATCCCAGGGGAAAGTCTCTGCCAAGCCGTAACACAGGGCCAACAAGCAGCACTTTCAGCGCATACATAATACCCCACCTTCTGAGCAATCGCCCGCTGATCAACAGTTTGCTTGCACCCACCGCCTCCACCCCGCTGGCCTAGTGAGATGGCCTGACAAGGGGGCCAACCAACAACTATTAGTTCCCCGAGCCTTAAGGAAAAAGGTAGTAAGGGAATACCATGATGCGGCTCTTGCCGGCCACCCCGGCATGGCGGAAACCCGGAGGGCAATCCAAAAGGGATATACCTGGGACGGGATGAAGAGGGATGTGGAAGAGTATGTAGGGCAATGCTATCGGTGCAACATGGCCAAAGCACACCGACCTGCGGGGCCCGACCACCTTCATCCTTGCCACCCAGAGAAACTCTGGGAAAAAGTAGCAACCGACCTCATGGGGCCATACCCCAAGAGTGCCCAGGGAAATCGATTCCTATTAGTAGTTACCGACCTTTTCTCCCGATGGGTGGAGGCATTTCCTTTGAGAACCTCTAAAGCACCATAGTTAATACAAACCTTGGAGAATGAAGTCTTCTCACGCTGGGGATATCCCAAACAGATCCTTACAGACAATGGGAAGCAATTCACCGGAGAACAATGGGACAAAGCCTGCAAGCGATGGCGAGTGAACAGATGGACCACCGCAATGTACCATCCCAGGGGGAACCCCACAGAGCGAAGGAATCAAGAAATTAAAAAGGGAATACGGATTCGGTTTGGGGAAGACCACCGCCAATGTGACTTGCATATCCCATCGATATTATTCTCCCTTCGGAACAGATACAATGAAGCGTTCGGCTGCAGCCCCGGCCAGTTGCTGCTGGGAAACGAACTTCCCCAACCTGGAGAATGGGAGTTACCCACTACCCAACCCCAACAAGCCGAAGAAGCATAGGAGCAAATTCCGCACACCGGAGCCGAAGCCGAAGCCGAAGCCCGACAACAAGCTGCCAGAGAACATCAGTGTCAATACCACCAAAGGGTTCAACCTGCACCTCCTGAAGGAGTACAAGAATCAACACTCCAAGTAGGGGACTGGGCCTACTGGCGGACACACCCAATGTCCTCACAGGAGGATAACTTCTGCGCCAGCCTCTCCCCTAGGTGGCAGGGACCCTACCCAATCGTGGGGAGACGCGGGCAAGTTCTCGACCTAGAAATGAATCCTCAGAAGACCATCAAAGTCCACCAAAAGGACCTACGAAAATCCCCACTAAGGGATCCTACCGGAAAACCTAACCCGGGCCCAGATAACCTCCCCAAATCCCCATCATTAGGGACAACGTCATCAGGACCCCAAGACACTCGGCAAGAAGAAAACACCACTCCAAGAATACAGTCCAGTCCATGCCAGAGGCTACGGCCACGGGACCGCCTCACCAAACCGGCACGGTACAGGTTGTCATAAAGCGAAGTGTAGTGGCCAGTGTAGAGGAGCCAACCCTGGGACTGAAGCCCAGCGTGCTGACTCCTGGCATGTGCAACGATCCCAGCCAAGGCCACAGAGCGAGGGGGGCGAATTGTCATGTCCACCAGTTTGGCCTCGGCTGTTATGATAGCACAAGCCCCAAGTGCGCCACCCATCCTACATAATCTATGGGGAGGAAAGTTAGTTCACTTGAACAGTATTATTTAAATAGCGACCTCCCTGAAGGACTGATCCTACTACTACCTCATCTGGCATGCAGCGACTTTACTGAAGGACTGCCTTTACTCCTACTAGAGATGGTTGTTACAGCAATTTCGGTATCTGTTCCAACCTGATACTGATACAGTAATGTACCTAGTTACAAGTATATGATACTTCTGTATCAGACAGTCCCAGGAAGAACAAAGTAGTGATGGGCAGAACGGTTCTTTTGACCGAACCGGTACTTTCGGATCAGTTCCGTGAAAGATTCGTTCATCTCGGTCATTTCGTTCTTTTCTGTGAATAGGATCTGGCTCTTTTATCAGGTGTCGTAACTCGTTCATCCTTTAGAGTATTGGCTACGTGTTTGCTTCCAGCCTCCCCTCGTTATCGCGTGACCCGATAACGAGAGGAGGCTGGATCGCGTGGGTGGTTATCTTTATCTACTCTGCATGGGTAAATGAAATTTCAAACGTCTAGTTGTATACTGACTGTTATAAAATTATTGACTGTTGATCGCTGCAAATGCTTCATGCAGTGATTCTATATAATACGGGAGCATTAAATCTAAGAATGTTAGGTACAAAAGTGATCTTTCTTAACTTTAATTTGTAATCGCACTATTATAGCTAGTACTTGAACATTGCTTTTCGTAGCCAGTGAATCACAGTTGCGTATATGAAACAAGATTATTTATATTGTATTACTTTTTAAGTTACAAATATTAATATACAGGCTATTTACACTCTAGAGAGAGTAAAGTGTTTACATGTAGACCAACACATTTAGAGAAAAAAAGACAAAAATTGAATACTACTACTGCGATTCAGTATGAAGAGAGAAAAATGAAGTAGGTACATTAATTAACACCTAAATGGTAAGTGTGAACATTTGTAGTTACTTTCCCTGTTATTTTTAATTCATGTTTTTTTTTCCCCCAAATTTGTGTATGTGAATGTGAAAACGCAATTTTAAACCACTACTTAACAGTTGACATTTTCAGGTATAGATACTTTTCATGTTACCCTATTTTATTTGATCAGATATCGTTTGCTCTTATGAACATGCTCACGCTGTGATTACTAATTCTTCAGACTCCTGACGTCATGAATCATTTCACGAACGAATCAGACCGGGCGCGTGGCCGGTTCTCTCATCTCGTTCTCTCGTTCTCTCCGCGTTTTCGTTCTTCCGAATCTTTCAAGGTACCGGCTCTCAAAGAGCCGGTTGGTTCTCTCGTTCTCTCCGCATTTTCGTTCTACCGAATCTTTCAAGGTACCGGCTCTCAAAGAGCCGGTTCTTTACATCGCGAACGAATCGCAAGATTTCGTTCTCTCAAAGATTCGTTCTTTTTGAACGAATCGTTAACGAACGACCCATCACTAGAACAAAGCTCCGCGTACGCAGACCGTGCGACCAGAAGGAGAATCTGATACATTATTTATCAGGCCAATGTTGGAGTATGCGGCGGCGGTCTGGGACCCCTACCTGGTGACTGAGGTGAAGGAGCTGGAAGGGGTGCAGCGCAGAGCGGCTAGGTGGGTGATGGGAATGTGGAGAAGGAGGGAGGGGCAGGATGGGAAACTGCATAGCCCAACGGAAATGATTAAGGAGTTGGGGTGGGAAACGTTACAGAGGAGAAGAAGAGTGGAAAGGTTGGTCAGGATGTTCAAGGTGCTGAAGGGGGAGGGGGGATGGGGGCAATTGGGAAGCAAAGTACATAGAGGGGAGTACAGAGGACGAAGAGACCACAGATGTAAGCTCCAGAGGGTGTGGAGGCGGACAGAGAGAGGGCGGAACACCTTCCTGGTGAGGACGGGGAGGGAGTGGAATGGGCTGGGGGAGGAAATGGTGGAGGTCAGGGATGGGAGGGAGCTGAGGAGAAAGCTGATGGAGGGGGGGGGGGAGAGGGGAGTGAGTGGGAGTTCTTGCCACCGGGTGAAAGCCCAATTGCAGGTTAAGTAATAATAATAATAATAATAATTTATCACGCCCGGTAATTCTCTACCTCTGTTACTCTCATGCCCGCCTGATACAGCCAGTATCAATCAGTTCAACATTCACTGCAATTCGTCCTGGCCGTGTATCACCATGTACATTGTTGCGGGCTGTCATCCTTTGTAGTTAGTATCTTTATAGTGAAATAAGGAATCGATAAGTGCACGAAAAAGACTTCATTTGTGTGGAATTTTTTTACGGAAAATAATGAGTTTGCTAATTGTAATTTGTGTAAACAAAAACTGAGTTATAAATCATAATCGACTAATCTGAAGAAACATTTGAAACGTAAACATTGATATAGTATGCTCACTAATGTACGTATCTGTTTTTTTATTTTTAATTTTTGATAAAATCTTTTAATGTATGAAAACACTAGTTACTAATTGTTTTCGGGAAAAAAAGTCCATATGTTGATTACATCTGTTATTAGTGTCAACTGAGAATTTATTTGCATTTTCATAGCTGTTAGGTGCACAAATATAAATATTATATCTTGTATTAATGTACTTTTTAATATTAAAATTTCATTAGTTTTATTATTGAACGAGACTGTGCACGCACTGCGCACTTAGCGTACTTTGATGTGGGACAATAACCAAACGACTCGTAACAATTTCGCTTTGCGCCTCTCCTTCAACGCCTTCCCCTGCGCTTCCTCCCCTACATTATTTCCCTTCTTTATACCTTATTCGTCATTCCTGCTCCCTCCCCTTTAACAAGCTCCGCCCAAGTGACCATCATCTGCGATCGGGTTCTGCGCACATTGGCCGTGGTGTTGTTCCAGGCGAATTCTGTACTGATACTAAAATTCCTGATACTTTTCAAGTGTACTTGTTTGCCGTACCTGATACAGGCCCGTATCAGTGACAAAGTATCAGGTTGATACTTTTCGACCCACCTCTAACTCCTACCTCCTCTGGTAGGCAGCGACCTCTGTAAGGGACTGCTCTTATCTCTCGCTGCTCTTGGGCAGCAACCCCTACTCGGGGACCGCTTCCGGTCCTCCCCTCTTCCCCTCCATGCCAAAAGGGGCCGGCCACAAGCGCTCTCGCCAGCACTGACGACCCCGGAAGGAGACATCGGAAGAGCTGCTGAAGCTGTACCAGCTGGGCTACTTCACTGAGCCGGCGGAACCTAGTTCTACCTACCATCCCGAATCCCTTGGACAATACTCCCCTGTTCCCTACTCCCCTGGGCACTCGTCCTCTGCTCAATTCCTATCCCCTCATCCCCATCGAAGTTCCTCCTCTCCCCGACCGCCGCCCCCCGAAGCCCTATACGACCGGTGACAGCCCTCGGGACCCGCGGCCGCAGCCCATCTCGGCCTGACTTGCTGCACGGCTGCACAAGCTCTTCGGCCCAGACGCCTGATCGCGTCACTCATCGGGGGTTTCTACCCGCACCTGAACCACTCCAGGGTCCCCCGCAGAAGCCCGGGACAAGTCAGCCTGGTACATGACATTGTTAGAGATAAGGTTCTTTTATAAAGTGGTCGAACCTCTGTGCCAGAGGAAGATGTGGACCATGTCCGAACATCATTTTTGTTAGATTTCCCAAACAACTCAGTCGAAAACCTGTTGAACATTTTTCACGTGCAACCATACAGTTTCAAGCTGGTACAGACACCAAACAGGATATATATGGTCCAGTGGCGAGGTGTGAGGTTTACATGAGGGGAAGCAACAACTCCGTTCACATCAAAACATGTTTTGTTGGTTGGTTAGGGGGGGGGGGGGGAGAGGGGGCGGTCCGGCCCCCCCCCCCCCGGGAAAATATGGATTTCAAGTTACAAAATGGTGCTATTTAAGTAGTTTTCTTAACTGAACATTGACTACTCCACAGGTAGAAAAATTGACATTTTTTTTAAATAAATTATTTTAAAAAAAAATAATGTTTGACTTACATTATTCTGATAGTAAAATACCTACTCTACATTAATTATATACTACGTGGGAGTGTAGTATCATCGATATCTGGTACAGAATATATAAACAGACAACACATGGCAAAGTAAGTACTTAAAATAAAGAGAAGAACCTCATAAAAATTTACTAGAATAGTAAAAATTAAATCTTGGTATTTTTCGTACCAACACAAAATAAATTATCTTCATTCGTGATCAGAAACTCTGTTAACTGGTACGTGTACCAAGAAACTGGCACGACAATCATTCCTGAAATGCCACGATTTTTTTTCCTAGCCTAAATTATTCTAAGTGTGTAAGGGGAGGGTCCAGGTTAGGGGAGGACCTAAGTGTGTCTCAGGCCGAAGCCTATACACTCTACCATGCGGGTTTTTAACCATGCGGGACAAGGGCGCGTGCATCGTGTGCTATTGGGGTTTACTGGCCAGCCATGGCTGCGATTGGCGCCATGACTGACGCCCCATTGGTCGCCTAGCTTAAAAGCTAGCTAATGTGACCCAGGTAAAACCTGCATAGACACAGGGAAAACCCTGGGCCGGGTCATGCGGGGATCAATTAACATGCATTAAGCAAGCAGGTAACTACTGGACAAGAGGGAAGAAGGGTCCAGGTAAGAAGAGTTGGAGGGGCTGAAAAATCAACCATGCTGGAGTTGGGTGATTGGGCCTTGCGGCCCGCATTTAAATGTTGGGTACTCCTGGGTTATTATTAACCAGGGGCGCATGCGCCCCCAGGGGCGAGCGACTTCACTTGTCAGCCCAGCCCAGCTGCCCAGGCAGCCACAGTTAAACCAGATGTGGGCAGACGAGCCAGTAAACTGGCTCGAACTGCGGGTGTATGGGGCGAAAGGCAGCCTGACATTGCACCATCTTCATCTTCCTTCTTCCAGTCAACAGCCAACAACCTTTCAAGCCGGGGTGGGGGTAAGTCGTTCAGGCGAATTAAGTATCTTGCGAGTCGGACCCTCTTGTCCTCCAAAATCCCGGGACGGTTGAAGGTCGCGCCGCCGAGGCTACCACTGGCTCCAACAGGGCCCCAACTTACAGGCGCCGCCATCTCTTCCTTCAGAGTTACGATGCTGTTCAGTTCCGTTGCATGCGCGGAAGTTCACAGCTCCGCAATTTCCAGCTCGCAGTTCGTCTACACTTCGCATCTAGGGCACATCGAGCTCCCCTGTGGTGCCTTCGCCGAAGGAACTGCTTTCTGCCATGCGCCGAGCTGCATTCAGGCTACCTTTCACCCCGATAGCCGTAATAACGACTCCACAGGCCGGCCATTGGTCCGTGGACTGCTATTGGTTATTCACAGTCACCCCAGCGAGATTGCAACTCTCGGGCTGGGATCCCGTATCCGCCAACCGCGAGACGCGTACGCCCACAAATCTCCCACGCACTGCCAGCCAACAGCCCGCGGGAGAGATGCGCGCGCCCCGAGAGACGACCGCCGACTGAAACACGACATCGCCACCTGCCCTGCCGAACTGTGGCGGACATAGCCGAAGCAGTCGGTGGAAGAATTCCACGGTCTGCTTCGGCCATGTTCGCTTGAGTTCGGCAAGAAAGCGCTACCTTCGTAGCTTCTACCACGTGTTTTTACAGCCAATCCTTCCGAAAGGAAACTACTGCGGCAGCCTTCCTGCTGAAAGCGGTCCTACCAGCGCTTCTAAACCTAGCAACGCTTCTAAAACAGCATGTTTTGTGTGTCAACGAGTTCTTTTCTTATAGCGCACAGCACACAGTACTGGGTCCCAAGAAGATAGTGTAAAAAATACATACACCTAATGGCACGAGCCAAATTAAAATGCTATTCTGAATGAAATATTTATATAAAAAATACAATGTCTGGAAACTGCCTGGGCATGCACTGCTTGCCTTGCTTGCCCTGACGAGACGCCACTGATATGGTCTATGTTACACATTCTTCTTCAAGGTGCCAACAAGTATTGACAACGAAAACAACCTACCCAAGAAGTGAATTTTCAGTGATGAAGAAACATTCAACACGAATAGCCAAGTAAACAATAACATTTTTTTTATTGTAAAAACTGTCACAGACCATTCCTACCTTCACATGCTTGCTTTGTGACACCTACCATAATTGGGAGAAGTAAACAAGATGGAACACCTAAACACTGACGCCGTTCCCTCTACCTTTATGGATTTTTACGTGATTTATATATGGTTCGAGATCTCAGGGAGATTTCGGCCTTGTGGCTAGAGGTAGGGGTTAACGCAATAGGGCCCCCCGAGCTGTTATAGCCACTCGGGACGCCTGAAGAAGAACACAAAGAGTCTGGTTGATGCCTGTTGAATTTATTACGGCACAGCCCTATACATAGTGCTGCCCGTTCTGGCCGTAATGGTTGTCCCGAATCGAATAGTCTCACGCGCAGCCCACTTCCTCAGTGGCGGCTCACGATTTTACTACGCGTGAAGGACGTACTCTTGCACACGATGCGGCGGTTACAAAATAAACTCTAACATGACAAATTATACCTTGACGAATAAAACACTTCACTATTGCACATTATGTATTACACTGGGCTAATGACACGTAGGCCCATATCTCCGGCGACTCTACCTGACTCTTAGACTCGTCCCAGATATTGATTCGTTAGTAAGTTTGGTGGCACAATACCGTGCGGCGGTTACAGAATAAACTCTAACATGACATATTAAACCCTGACGACAAAAAACACTTGACTACTACATATTACACTGGGCTAATGACTCGTAGGCCCGTAACTCCGGTGACTCTACATGACTCTTAAACTTGTCCCAGATATTGACTCGTTAATAAGTTTGATGGCACGTGTCGCCTACTGGCCGCCCTGTGCGGGCTGAAACTATTTAGCTGGTAAGCTAGTTTGTTGCGTGAAGCGCCGACGTAACATCTCGTAGACTCCCCACATACTTACGTAATATGCTGAACACTCATCTTGGAGCACTGATTTATTTAACTGAAATACCTCATGGTAAATTGAGGCCGACCACGGAACTGTACGTAAAAGATTAAGAAAAGATTATAACTATTGAAACTACATATCGGTGAAAGCAAGAGTTGATGGTTCCGCGTTGCGCGAAGGCTGCCGGCCTCTCCGAGCTCCAGACGGATACTGCCCCTCTCGCCGTGCGCGACCCCCATTCCCCCCGACAGCCCTCCCGCGGAAACGTGTGATTTTCGCGGGAAACTGAACCGGCCAGGTTCGGCATAAGGCGCTTAGTGAAACATTTTTTGAAAGGACTGAAATATTAAATGATGAAAATAATTTCCAATAAAAACCTGTGGAAAAATATACATAATTGCATTTGTTGTAGTTCGGCAGAGGGATATGCCACACCCAGCCGGATCCTTCCGCCGACGTTGCACTCGTTGCCTGACGTTCGCCTCGTTGCACGATCTACACTTTGTTGCGCGCACGAGCGCGTTCGCATCACACGCCTTCGTGAGACGTTGATGAGGCATAGCGGTCTATGCGACATAGAGGAGCATTGGCGGTTGGCGACAACACACATCTCCCTGGGAGAGGTTTGGTCGTGCATATGTGTGTAAACGATGAGGTGTGATGCAAATGACCTCCATAATCACAGGACGTAGCCAATACAATTTCTTTTTGTTGGGTTATGTTAAAGTCGAATTTGTTGTGCCACCTCTTCTACAAACTTTGCTCGAGTTGAAGCAGTGAATCACATTAAAAGTTGAATTTCACACTGCAGAACATTTAAGGTGTTTTTGAATACCACCTCGTTGTTTATTGCGTAGTTCAAAGAGTTAATATTCGCTCTATACTGATAAAAAAAAAATCCTTTAATATAATCTCTTTTTGACTGATATAAGTTTCACGTGAACTGATTACATCAATTTGTTTTAATGATTTATTGAAAGTGTGCAAACATTTGTGCTCCACCTGGGACTGTTTCCTTTAATTTTCCAACGCAGAACCATTTCACTGTTATTAATGTGGTTTTAAAAATTAATTCATTGTCATTTTATATGGTTAATTTAGCGTTTTACGGTCTTACTTTTTAAATTTGTTAAATTAAAATGTTTTATTTACTTTAGTTTTATTGTAGAAATAAATAATATTCTTTTGATTTTCTTACAAACAGTTAATTTCAACGTTGGCTACATTTATACGCAGGTCATGGTGTGTAAAGGTATTTTGCGAGAGGCTAGACAGCTGAATTTGATTGCTAAAAGTGAATTGATATGAATTGATTTGTTTGTCTATTGAGGGGTTCCGCTAAAAAAATATTCGGTTAATAGTTAACTGCTGCTATTTAATTTTAGAGTCTTCTAAGTGTGAATTGGGTTAACTTTAACGTTGGAAAACTGAGACTAACGACAGTTCAAAGTACGTTTTGTTATTAAAAATAAACATTGAAATAATGAATGTGGGACTTCGTTTCCTAGTATATTTTTACTGTTCTTTAGTCTGAATGGAAACACTTGCGATCAAATAGATTTTTAATTAGTCAAAGAAGTTAACTTGTTTGGTTTTTGTTACTTGTGTACGTTTCGTTCCAGTTGCAAGTTTCGTCCGCCAAGCCATGAAAGCAGTTTGCATCCATAAATTTGGAGGTCCCGAGGTTCTTCAGCTGGAAACGACACCTGTCCCCGCTCCGGGCGACGATGAAGTGCTGATCCGCATCCATGCGGCCGGCATCAACCCGGTGGACACTTACATCAGAGCTGGCAGTCACGTGTTGACTCCACCCCTCCCGGCGGTGCTGGGATTTGACGTGGCCGGGGTCGTGCAGCAAGTGGGTGACAGTGTCACGAAATTTAAGGTGAGTAGGGCCTACAGAAATACTGGTGTTAGATGTCAGCTTTCAGTATGTAGGTACATTCTTGTGGGTTTCGTTTACAATGGGGGACGGAGGGGAAGTTGTAAGACCGTAACAGGAGTCATAGGGTGGTTTGCAGAGTCGTAGAACATTGATAAAATCCAAGTCTGAAGGCCGGCTAGCACGGTCGTGACTTGAGGCAAAGTATTTCTCCATTTCATTAACCAGCAAAGTATTTACTTAGATACCTATTATTTACCTGGCTGAGAGGCTAAAAAATAATATTAAATGTGTTTTGCTTTGTTGGTTTTGTTTATACATTAGTTATGTGTGTTTGCAAGAACACCTCTAAAAGATACTTTTCTGGTATGTGATATGTTGTTACAAAGCATTACAAGCAGGCAATGCAAACTGCTTTTTGTTGGTAAAAGTTCTATATCACATGTCAAAGTTTATTCCTTTATCCTGATAGTATGATCTTGTACATACATTAATACTGTGTTGCTGTTTTATTTTAGTACATAAAAACATCCTGGCCAAAAAAAAATTCTAATATCACAAGACAAACAATTTATGTCAAATCTTTGGAATTTTTTTTTTTCATTTTAACTTACTATCATAATTAATTGTTATATCACAAGTTTTTGTTGTATCCACGGATCTTTCAAAATACTAATTAAAACATTAAGCATTTGGCACCACAGGGTCAATGTGTACCGAATCCTGCGATTAGTATCATGCAAACAAGATCAAGGGATATACTTGGATATGTGATACAGTACAAATTTTTTTGTTTTAATTCCCTGGGAATATTATTACAGTGAACTCTCCATATAGCGATTCTCCCTATAACGATACTTTCTCTATAACGATTGATATTGACATTAACGTTTGGTCTACCATAAGAACAACATATTTTTTCTCTCTAAATAACAATATCGTTCACTCTCTATAACGATGTATTTACTTAGAACACTAATCAAAATACAGTAAAACATTACGATAAAACCAAATTTCCAGTCGTACCACTTGACGAGCGATCGCCAGTTGGACTCAAGGTCAATGCCCGTAACCGGTTATTTCCAGTGTTTAGGCGAGGGGGTGGTCGAGTCCACTAGTCGGCGCGGGGGTGGGAGGTCAGTGGCGGGCGAGGGGGTGGTCGAGTCCACTAATCGGCATGGGGGTGGCAGTTCAGTGGTGGGGAAGTTGAGCGCGCGCCAAGCAGCTCAGTCAGTTTACTCAGTTAGCCACGTCACGCCTGGCTGTTCATATCGGAGCTGTTTTTGTACACCTTACTGCACCGTGTAAGTTAATGAGTGTTTTATCAGTTTTATTCTAACCATTATGCTACCAAGAAAGCGGAAAGTGCTCACCGTGGATGAAAAAGTGTCATTAGTTAAAGCAATTGAAAATGGTGAAAAACAAACTGATGTTGTGCGGCGAACGGGGCTTTCCCAATCGACTGTGGCTACCATTTGGAAGGATAGGCGCAAGTGGCTTGACGCAGATGTGCATGGGGATAAAAAGAAAATGCGAAAACCTCAGTATGAAGACTTAGATCGTGCTATTCTGCAGTGGTTTCAACAGCAACGCATAAATAACATACCGCTCTCTGGACCTTTGATAAAAATGAAAGCTGAGTTTTATGCAACAGAGCTTGGCATTCCTGATTTTAAGGCTTCTGAAGGTTGGCTGAGCAAGTGGAAGCAGCGCCACAACATTAATTATGGACAGATCAACGGGGAGGCTCGTGACGTCGATAGGAACACTACAGATGGCTGGCTAGAAAAGGTATGGCCTGATCTTAAGGCTCGTTATTCAGCCGAAAACATTTTTAATGCTGATGAGACGGGTCTATTTTACAAGTTGACACCAAACAAAACTTTAAAATTCAAATCAGAAAAGTGTATTGGAGGAAAGTTGTCAAAAGAAAGAATTACAGTTTTGGTAGCGGCCAATATGACAGGATCGGTAAAGAGAAAACTTTTGGTGATTGGCAAATCTAGAAACCCGCGTTGTTTAAAAAACATCAAGCGTCTGCCTGTCACCTACAAGTCAAACAAAAGTGCTTGGATGACGTCTCAAATTTTTGAAGAGGAGTTGAGAAAATGGGATTCTGAGTTGAAGGGGAACAAAATCTTGCTTTTGGTGGACAACTGCCCTGCACATCCAATGATTGAAAACCTCGAAAACATAGAACTCTGCTTCTTACCTGCCAACACCACAAGTGTCCTTCAGCCCATGGACCAAAGTGTTATCAAAAGTTTGAAAAGTCATTATAGGCGCAGGCTTTTAATGGAACTCGTCGAGTCTAATGGGAATTTCAAACCTACGATCCTAGACGCCATACAAATGGTCAGTAGGGCATGGGCAGAGGTAACGGATAAGACCATAAGACATTCCTTCAAGCATGCAGGATGGCTGAAAGATCCCGAGCCAGCAGATGATGAAGATGACTTGCCTTTGGCCGTTTGGGTTCAGCAGCTGGAGCTTCCTACAACATTTTCAGAAGAGGAGCTTCTGGATTTTGAAAACATCGATGGGCAAGTGGCTACAGCAGCGGGTGTTACAGACGAAGACATCCTGAATTATGTTCGTGTTGATGAAGATAGTGATCAGGAAAACATTGATCCAGAGGAGGAGCCTGAACCAGAACCGGTCCCAACTCCAAAAGAGGCATTGGAGGCTGCTAAAGTACTGAGAAGATTCTTTACTCACCAAGATGATCCTGTGGCTACGGAAGATGTCGGTCGTTTAGAAGATAAAGTGAGGTCATTGCTGTGGAAAACTAAAAAAAGGCAAACGACGCTAAAAGACTTCTTCCAATAAACTGTATGAACTGTATGTCTTGTTGTGTTATGTATGTACGTATTTTGACATTCTAAATACAGAGTACTACATATGTACTAATGATTGTATACACTGTATCATTGTATCATTTCATATATGTACATATGTAATTTACTACTACATATGTACATATGCGTGTTTGTGGACAATGTAAATATAGTACTGTATATTGTATTTATACTGTTTAATATGGTGTTTTATTTCAGCACACTACTCCATCCAAGATTTAAAAATAGGTTTCTCTCTGTATAACAATCTTTCTCTATAACGATGAAAATCGCTGGTCCCTTGGATATCGTTATAGGGAGAGTCCACTGTAGTAAAATAAAACTTAAAGACCTGCAAACTCATTGTAGATCAGGCTTTTAAGAGCAATAAGAACATTAACGTATGTTACGTGTTGCTAATACCTCTGTTAAGTTTATTAAGTTTAATATCACTTTGTAGTTTGTCATTTTTCGCTTTGTGAGAATGAGTTTATTCACTAACTAGCTTAAAACCCATGGCTTTGCTTGCACAATTTCAGAGTATTGCTAAAATCTTACCATTGAAAGAATGGTATGTAATTAATTCCAAACATTTTTACTAAATAAATAGACACAACATATTTGTCAGATGCATAACAGATTTATTTCATAACAAAACTATTTAAGAATATTTTTAAAAGTGGATTTGCATAGGCCTGTTTAATTTTTAGTATAGAACAAGTATCTGAAGGTAAATATGTAGAGTCGCGGTATATGTGAAAAAAAAAAAAATGCTAAAAATCCGAAAATACTTTTATTCTATGCTCTTTCACTTCCTCTTTTCAAATCAAACGGCGGAGATAAGAAATTCCAAATACTTTAGGAGATATAGAATTTTTTAATTTTCATCACAATACCTGTATATTCATGCGGCGATCACATTGTTTCTGGTTTACGAGTATCTATTATGTTTCTTATTGGACAATTTTGTCACGTGACAGATCCGTGATTGGCTAGTATTCAAATGAACCAATACGTGATTATTTATTTATTTATTAATGTTCCGTCGGAGGTATCGCAATGTAGGTGAACGACTACATTTCCTTCTAATGGCAAAGGAAATGTACCCGCCTCCAACTTAAGTGGGTTTTTAACGTTTCTAATTTTAAAGTCTTATTTTTTATTTGGATATTGTTGCGCAAGTAATAAGTAACAAAAAAATTTTACGTGAGTTGTTAATGTTCATCATTTGTCCGGGTTTGTTAGGTCAGGTCAGTTACATTATAAATACTTTAAAACTAAAGAACCATTGAAATTAAATCATATTATTTTTAATGTACGCTTAGTTTGAAAGTATCAATAATGTAACTGACCTGACCTAATTGACCATTTTATTTATTACACATTCACGAACACACGGCAAAATAACAAAAATGGCGACCGTCGAATGGTTGTACAGGTGTTGTTTTGCAAAATTAAAAAATTCGATATCTCGTAAAGTATTTGGAATTTCTTATCTCCACCGGTTTTAATGAAAAGAGGAAGTGAAAGAGCATATAATAAAAGTAATTTCAGATTTTTAGAATTTTTTTTTCTCGCAAATACCGCTACTCTACATTTTCAAAATTAAGAAATTCGATATCTCCTAAAGTACCATTTGGAATTTCTTATCTCCGCCAGTTGATTTGAAAAGAGGAAGTGAAAGAGCATAGAATAAAAGTATTTTCGGATTTTTAGCATTTTTTTCCCCATATACCGCTACTCTACATATTTACCTATCTGAATTTAGAACTTCTGTTTTAGAGTGTTGGAGTATGTATTTTACCTTTTATTATCATGAGGTAGACAACTTAAAAAAAAAAATTGTTAAAACACCCACCTATTTTATTTTAACTATGTTTATGCCAGCGTTTACACCAACACTTTCATAATGTAACTTTCACAGTATGTTTCTGTCTCATACATACATTTATACATTCATAAATCTAATGCATTATTTAAGTAAAATATGGTTAAAGTTATGCTTAGAATAATTAAATAATTTCACCTTATTCCCAAAAACCACACTTTTTTTTCCTTCTTTTTACAGCAAAAATTTATTTCCAAATTAATTATAATAAACTAATATTTATATTCAGTTTACATATATCTTGTCAATACTGATGGATTTCATAACTTTTTATTTTTTAAATAATATTAACTCTTGTTACAACTAAGAGTTATATTTCGGAGAACGTTGATTAAGAGTTCAAGGTAGCTGAAGGTGTGTTTATTTATTATTTCCAATATCTTAAAATAGTTTTGATTTATTAGAATATATTTTTAAATGTTAAAATCATAGGTATTTAAAATATTTCCCCCTTTTAAAAAATAGAACTTCAGCATGTTTGAAAAAAGTGTTGGTTGATTTTGCATGTTTATAAATCCTACCACATAACTTGCATCCTGCTTGATTATCCTCAGAGATACTACCTACTTTTATAATAAAAAAAATTGACCATTATTTACTCCTTTTGCGTTCAAATAGAGAAAAATGGTAAAGGTTAAAACATGATTTTAAATCATAATTTTTTATGTTATTCTTGCTGTTTCTTACCTTCATCTAAATTTGCTTGGATATATGATTTATTACTATAACTAACATGCAATGTTTACTGCTTTTGGGGTCAAATATAGAAAAAATGGTATAAGTACTCTACCGAATTAATAATTTACATTATTCATACTAAGATTCTTACACCCAGCTTTCTTTGCTATGGAGATATGAATTTTTTATGATACCTAATACTAAATTTACTCCTTTTTTCAAACCCTTAAAAACAATACCCGGAAAACTTAAAAAAAATTCAATTTGTAACTCGCTTAATGTTCATTCTTAATTACTTACTCTAAAATCTAATAGATTTGGAAATATGCATTTTTTCCCCTCAAACCAAACTTAACCCCTTTACCGCCCTTAGGGGCGGAATCTTGAAAATAAGTTAAATAATAATTTAATAGTTTTTATTTTTTGAACCATTAATTTAGATCTTCCTTAGTTTTGTTGATAAATTTTTTTTTAATAAATAAAGATCGACCCTGTTTTCACCCCCATTAAAAGAAGAATTTTAATCAATGTAAAAAGTAAGCAAAGGTTAACTCTAGTTGCAAGTTATTTTGTAGTTTATAACTTCTTATTCTAATTGAAATTGAATATTTATTTGTTTTAAAAATACACGTACCCTTTCATGAACTTTAGGCTTTCGGTTTTGAAAACTTGTAAAATTATGATTGGTAATTTTCATATATTTACTATTGGTACCCAAAATAATATATAATGCTTAATTTATTTTAGAGATATAATTATTAATCTTAAAACCATACTTACCCATATTTAAACCTAAAGGCTTGGATTTAGCAAAATGGTAAAATTGTGGTAGGTATTTTTTGTGTGTTTATGATTAGTCCCTTGTATTTTTTGTAATGCTTGGTTAGCTTAGCAGATATAATCAGTTATCTTCAATCCATATTTTCCTCTTTTTTATCCCTTAGCTGTTGACTTTCACATAAAGGTAAAATTGAGGTTGGTAGTTTTTGTATTGTTATGAACGCGGACAGGACCACAAAGCGTGCTCTAAGCAGCATGGGAAGGCCCATATGAAGTCTTAAAGCGGCTAAATGGTGTGGTCTACCACATCCAGAGAGCAAAGACAAAACGGACGAAAGTGGTACATTTGGACCAATTGATGGAATATGCTGGAAGGGATGCGTTAGTTGTTTGAGACAAATATGTTTAAGGAGGGGGCAGTGTTACGAACACTGTCAGGACCGTGAACCGTGCCAGGTTCGGAGCTGGCTGCAGAGATAGCTGGCGGCCCTGCACTGTCATTGACTTCACTCGCTGTTCACTGACGTAAGGCATGCCACGCGTGCCTGGCTGAATTACAAGGATCCTCGTTACCCTTCCCCCCCCCCTTTCTGCTCCCTAGCACTGTTCTGTGTCAGGCAATTGTCAATGACCTTTTTAGCTGCCTGGGAATTCTGTGGGTTTCCTGAGACCACCGTGCAGAGTGGTGTAAATAAACACAAACTTTCTGAACTTATAGAGTGTTTACCCCTTTTTCATCTCCTAGGGGTGGAATTCTGGAATTATATATATAGCCTTGTTTTTAAGTTAACCAAAAACTTTCTTATAAAATAAAGGTTCATCAAAATCTGTCAAGTAGTTTTTGATTGATGCTCGAACAAAGAGAGAAACAGACAAACATACAAAAATTAAAAAAACAAAAACAAAAATTTTTTGTATTTTCAATAATGTAAATAGCCATTTCCAATAGGTTTTTTCATAATTTCATCGAATGTACAGACTTTTTGCCTTTGAACAGTTTTATTATTAGTATAGATATTTTCGTATCTCAAGTATATTGTTTCTACATAAATTACTTTACATCATGTGCTGCTATGAAGGCCCTACTCGTGAGTCCATTACACTTCCTCTTTACTGTTTACTGATTGTGAGTGCTTTCATGTTTCTATCCCCTTCATTAACCTTTGCATTTTACATTCATGATCCATTTCCTAACTTGTGCCATCTTCCCTTGCAGTGTGCTTCACAGTATATGCAATGTAATAAATGGTAATTTTTTAGAGTAATTGCTTCTCTGAAAAAATTAAAATAAAATTCTGAAAATTATATTTTTGAGTTACCTTCATTTTGTTTGTTTATCCTGTTAAACAGCATTGTAATATATCAACTATTCAAACAGTTTTGAATAGTTGGTTAAGTTAATTTAGCTACATTTAAAATTTTGTTGAATCTTTTAAACAGTTGGTTAGGTTAGCTTTATTAAAAATACGGTAAAATCATGTAAACGGTTTGGTTAGGATAACTTCATTTAAAATGCTTCAGAATTGTTCGAACGGTTAGAGACTTTTGAAAGACTTAAACTGTGCTTTTTGAGACAAATACTATAAAAAATACTAATTTAGGTATTTCTAAATTTTTAGAAGAGAACTTAATCTTGGAAATTACAGTGCTGGTGTTATCATGTGACTGAAATGATTATTTTGGTTACATTTTGATGTTTCAAAATTGCAACAGTTCTTCAGTACCTACCATAAATCAAAAGTTTGCAAACAGTCAATGATAATATTAGTTTGCCATCATAGTGAAAGTGAAAATTTGGAGTGGTGTTGGTTTTTCTGTTAACATAGCAATTCTGGCAAGCCTGATGGTTGTTTGTAGTTCAAGATGCTGAGTTCATTGTTCAGTGACTGTACAATTACCAGGTTTATTACACTGAAATAATAGGTTAGACACACACAATATTGGACTGGTTGTGTGTTGGCAGGAAGGAGACAGAGTGTTTGGGGGACTGTCAAAATGTGGCGGTTATGCAGAGTACGCAGTTTCCAACGTGAAGAAACTTTACCCACTGTCTGAGAACCTTTCCTTCAGTCAGGGGGCGGCGCTCCACACGCCCTACTTCACGGCTTATCGTGCCCTCGTCACCAAGTAAGACCACAGCATTATCTTTTTAAGTGATCTTCAATGGCAGTGATTCCAGAAATACATAACGGTTAGATCCCAACATTTTGGCATGACTAAAATTTATAAGCATCTAGTAGAGTTTGTAAATTGCAGGAGAGAGGAGAAGACTGGAATAGGTAAAGGAGGAGGAATGGTGGAGTGACATAGAATTTTGGAGGCATTTTACTTTGCTGACTTGACTATAGGCTGGCAGTAGTTGATGATGATTAGGATGATGAGTAGAGTACGTTAGTGGTTTGGAGACCACTAATGTTGGTGTGTCCACATTCAGGGAAGTCAGGGAAGATGAAATGGTCAGGAAAGTCATTGATAATTTCTCAGTGATAGTAATTTGAGGGGGAAATATCATGCTCCGGTATGCCTATCTTAGGACCTTTTTTTTACAGATGATGTTTTAGTGTATAGTCATAATGTAAAATGGCATATGCAAGGTTCTGTCTGAACTTGTGCAGCTATAGGGATGGTGGAGGCGGGATTGTCTTTATTGCTTTCTTTCAGAAAATTGCAAAATTAGT
The DNA here is from genome assembly GCF_032445375.1 of Bacillus rossius redtenbacheri. Taxonomy (NCBI): domain Eukaryota; kingdom Metazoa; phylum Arthropoda; class Insecta; order Phasmatodea; family Bacillidae; genus Bacillus; species Bacillus rossius. Next base: position 133,691,576 of record NC_086330.1, on the reverse strand, counting down.
AAATTATTTTAAAAAATTTGTTAGGGAAATACGTAATTTTGGTCATGGAAAAGTCAGGGAACGTTTTCTACAGATTTGTCTGGACATCCTGTTTAAGCTTTTTAATCAGACACATTTGGGACCACTGCCAATTTCAATTAGCATTTTTGCTGGATTATCAAAGTATTTCTATTTCAAATGTTGATATAGTTTTAATGGACATACAAAAAAAATCCACATAGTTAATGTGCATTCAATAAACAGGCCCAGTAAGTAATAAAGCATTTAAACTCACAATTTTGAAATGTTTAAAATGGTCGTTAAGTGGTATATTATCAAATGCTTGAAGAGTTATTGAAATATTAATTTATTAAAATACACTACTTTTTCCGAAGAATTCAAAGCTTTGAAGGACTTACGTCTCTTAACATTAAAGGAAGCATAGACACTAAATTGTGGTGAACTTTTAGTGAGAGGCCAGCCTGAAGTCATTTGCAAGATATAGTTGATTATATTGTTAAAATTATAATACATTTTACTAGCCATATTTCTTCTGAACCAAATATATATATATATATATATAATATATATATATATATATATAAAAATTCAACGTATTGTTTTTGATAAACAACTAAGCATAAACATTGAATGATGATTAATATTTAGTGAAAGGTGTGTATGAAATTCATATTCATAGGCTTTTAAAGGAAATATATATATTGTAATTATAAGTTTATTTTAGAAGATGTGTGTCTCCTGACTATAACATTATAATACAAGCACAGATACAAGGATACAACCTGTAGTTGAGATAAAAAAAAAATTACGCCTAGTTTTAAGCAAGCGGCCAGTGTGGATCCTGCTGTGTTCACAGCACAAGTAGTGTTACGGAATGTTTTTTAAACCACAGCGACAGCAGTTTTTAAATCAATTTATTTTTAAGCGAAATTTTCTTTTACATGTTGGGAGTATATAATTTAATGGTAGCGACAAAGTAACCCCTACAATTAATCATTGTTTGCTAACAAAAATAAGGTTAATCAATTTACATGTTATTCGTCTATTTTTTCATGAAATATAAACTACTCGAATCCCCTCTAAAAACAAAATGCTAGTTGCACCGATTGTATAATCTTGTTGGTATCATAACAATTCAGACTTCCTAGTTCATGATTGGTCTAGATTGCACATTCATTAACACTAAGAATTTTGCTGTACGCAGAGAATAATTTAAGTTCAGTGAAATATTAATTTTAGTGGTTAAGTTTGTTTACTTTGAAAATTGTTTTCTCATAAATGAAAGAATTCACTAATAAAGTTCAGGATATATTTTTATCGTTGTTGACCACTGAACATATCTGCCTTTAAACATCAAGAAAGCAACAAACTTGCAGCACAAAGAAAACTTCTCGAACAAATTGGTTCATCACTTGGGCACTATTTAATCATAGATTGTTGAAGAAATCCCATGATCACTTTCGACGCATGGTACAAATGGCCGAGAGACAATTGTCTGCCACAAATTTGCTATAAAGGCTCCTTTTGGGGCCTTCACTGCCACCTGTGGTCGTCAGATTCTAATTGAAAAGAATGTCCAAAAAATGTTAAACAGCCCGGCCTGGACCACAGCCATGAAATTCTTCTTTCACTACATTAAATTGTTAATATGGTAAGCTGCCACCTAACTCAACTACTTTTACAGTTGCCCAAGAGATGACTAACATGGTGACCTACTAATCCAGCTTCTTGTTCACTGGGACAAAATACTGCACTCTTGATGCCATCAATAACCAATCACAGAGCACTTTACACCAGTGCTTTTTAAACGTTTTGTAACTATGGACCACTTTCAGAATTTCAAAATAACACAGACCCCCGTTGAAAATTGTTGAAAAAGAAAACAAAACTTTTTAAAAATCACTTTTATTGTTTAGTTTACAGTGTAAGTAGTAATTAGGAGGTTAGTTTATATTATACTTAACTAAATTATATAATAACTAGATTAATGAGAACAATGCTGTTGTTTGGACTTGGTGAGCATGTTAAATTGAAGTATCATCTTCGATAAGGCAAGGTGCACGTCATCTTTTACGTCTAATCGATTACCTTTTTTTAGTTTTAATCAACACCAGAACCAAGAACCTGGGTTCGCACAGATACGTAGTTGCAAATGGCATCAGAATAGACATACATAGCTTGTTTGACAAGCAGAGGGCTAGCTTGTCCCAAAGAACACTAAAACTTGCCAAGATTCAGCTCGCAATATTTCCTTGGATTTAATGTCAATGAGGTCATCTTTAACAAGATCTTCATTGCTGATATTATCAATATGAATTGAAAATAGACTTTGCACCCAAGTTTCTTTATCAAGGTGTTCTGGGCTAAAGTAACCTTCAAAAGAATTCTGCAATAATTTCTAGATGCTTTGACATCTCTTTTTGTACTACTTTTGATATACTTTTCATAGTACTGTCTTTACCTTGTATCAGCAACTCTTTCAACGTAGAAAAATTTGCAGTGGCCCCTGTTTTCAGTCCCCTTTTCTGGGTTTACACATTCTGGAAAGTTGGGGAAAAGCAGGGAAAAGTCAGGGTAGTTGAAACTGGTTAAGAAAAGCCAGTGATTTTCCTTGAATGCTTGGAAAAGTCATGGAAGGTCACTAGTAATGATAATTAGATGGGAAAATTCATACTCCAGTCTGCAGTCATCCAAACTGTAAAAGCACTTTTTTTTCTGATGTTTTGTTCATATCATGCACACTATAAAATGGTTAATGCAAACTTCTGTTTGAAATAAACCAATGAGATGATAAGGCCAGCTATGGGGATGGTGAAGACTGGATTTTCTTTCTTTCTGAAAATTGCTACATAGGTAAATAATAATAAAAAAAATAGTCAGGAAAATTTGAAGATCAGGGAGAAGGCAAGGAAATTTAATTTCAGATTTGTGTGTACACCTTGAAAAAGCTTAAATAAATTCAAAGGACTGAAGTGGATGTTACTGTAGAGAGTGTTTGTTGTGGCAGATGCTGTCCAAAGGAAGGAGAGACTGTGCTGGTGCACGGTGCAAGTGGAGGGGTGGGGATGGCAGCTGTGCAGATTGCCAAGTCTTTAGGTGAGCATTTGTGTGCGTGGAACCAGTACTTGCGTGGACACACAGGTTTATTAGGTTTGTTGGTGAGGAGAAGAGATCCATTTGCTTGCCAAGGTATTGTCTGTTGTCACCAGCAATAAGTGTTTTTTAATATATTATAAGTTGTGTCCCAACAATTTTTTAAAATTATTCTTACTTTACATAATGTAGTGGAGAAATGAAGATAACGGTTTAATTCAAGGCTCTTGGGTGCTTTCAAGAATCTTTACAAGGCGTTTCATGTCTAAAAATTATTATGTAAACACGCACTTCAACCCTTTTCACTCTCCTTCTGCCCTCAGTGTATTCGTAAATGTATTTTGTAAACCGATACCACTAGGATATCTTGAGTAGTTTTCAAATCGCATGGTTTCTTCTAAGGCTCTGCACTGGGTGAGCTCATTAATAGCAATGGGTAATGCTATGTTGAAAAAAATACTTTAAGGTGTAATACTACATTATTAGCAGATTGACTGAAACTGTTTGTTTATTATTTTACGTTCGAGGTTAATTCGCTTCCCGGACTTTTCGGCAGTGTTTGGTTTTGTTTCTCGCGTGGCGGCGCGCGCAGCTTTTTCTGCGTCGTCATGACGACGCCTCATGTAAATAAATTGCACGGCTCTGGGACAGTTTCGATATGCCTAGGCATGTTTTTAAAGTGAAATTTAATTGGCCTACATGGAAGAGATGCGTACGTGTCACGGCCGTGATTGGTCGGTTTTAATTAATGATATTTAGTCAAGAAAGAAGAAAAGAGTGAAAAATGACGCCATTCAGTTTATTGTGGAGTTAATTCCCTCAGGGAATTTTATTATATGGCGAGTTAATATTGAGTGTTTTCATGGTAAGAGATACATCTTCTGAAAGAGGAATTGTTGGAGCAGCACTGACATTGAATGCCAGTTTCAGGCATTTATTTTCCGTGAGTTACGGCGGATTTTAAGATGGTAATTAATCGTCCAGCTATCAGGTATGGCCGGCGTTAGCATCGTGTAGTGACGCCAACGCGATATTACCGCTAATATCACCCTAGATATTAATAAACTTTGTTCGTTCCATTCATAATTTCATGATAACACTAAATAAACAATGACATTTCAGCATAAAACTATTAATTAATTCAAAATACTTCATAATAGCTACACACAGGTCTAGAGGGGTCATTCCATATGAAATCAACCAGAGGTCTTAACCTCTACACCATAGATTTTCATATTTTTTTGTATATTGGTAATATCAACTTAATACAGTGTAAATCTATTTTTTCTAAAAAAATTTTAGAGTAGTTTTTTTTGTATAAATTTTTGAAAATTGCAAAAATAGCCAATTTTAGCAAGGTTTTGGATCACTCAAATACTTGTAGGTTTCCAACCAATGGTGCTAGAAGGCTGTTAGACAGCTCATTTTAAATGTCATTGAATGGGCTTCAATTTGATATTTAACTTTACCAACTTCAGAAAAAAAATTTTTTTTAATGTTTTCAAAATTTTTAATATTGAATTTCTAAAAATTATCATTTTCAATTTTTTTTTAAAAAAAAGTATGTTATTTCTACATATATTGGTTAGATTTGTGCCAAATTTCAAGGTGGAGAATCAATGGGATCACGAGTAAATAAAAATGAGAAGTTTAGTAGATGCTTAAGGGGGCATGGTAGATAAATAAATGCTTTAAGCGTCAGTTGGACGTAATAGGTTTTTGGAAGACAACATTGAAAAACTGCAAAACAACAATCCTTCATAATTTTTTTTGCCAACTTTATTAGCAGACGTCCCAAAATGACAATTCTCGAGCGTTGTTTCTTCCGCAGCAATTAAATGTTCGAAATTACCAAGGCAGAAGTTTTGGCTTCAAGTAACCTTCAGTTTTTAATTAATGCATTTAGCTCTGGTTTAGATACCATGCCGCCTTAAGAAATAGTTGCAGCAAGGAAAGGGAGCATAATTTTACATCAAATTTTAGTAAAGTATTCAAATTTTATTGTTATAGACTAAAAATTTTTTACAAATTATAAAACACGGATAACAAATCGTACCTTACATTCATCCAGTGTTCTTTGATTAAACATTTGATCAATATGATAATACAAAGCACGTGATCTTGCTGAACAGATGTAGCCTAAGTTCAAAGCACATGATCTTGCTGAAAGGATGTAGCTTAAGTTATAACTGACAAAACATGTTACTGTGAAATATGATAACTTTTGGTGGCTTGCATGTATATTGGCAAAAAATAATGAGAATAATGATGTTAAAGTCAGTTTTTTACATCCCAAAGGACCTGCTGCTTCCTTTTTTTTATCCAGCACCAAGAGCCGATATACTAGACATTAGAACTGAAGATCTTCTTAAAAAGGTTGAACCTAGTACAGCAACTGGGAGAACTTATACACTCACTAAAGAAGAGATTGTAGAGACATCACGCCTGCTTGAACGAAGTATGCCACAACCTAAGTGAAAACTGTGTAATGTTGCAGAACCCTGCCCTCCTAATTAAATAATTTTCTTTTAAACTTCTTTTTGTATAGGTAAATATAAATAAGTCAATGTTTTTAGAGTGGTGTGTATATTATGAGACAGTATAATCAGACGTTATGGCTTTTAATATATGTTATTTTCACTTGCTATGTGTTTTAAGAATGTACCTTGTATTTTAACAGACATTTTCTATCAGTACTATTTTTTATGTAATTTTTCACAAAGAAGTCGCTGTTCTAGATTTTTACGTGTTTAGGCCTACTTATTCAGGTTTTTCTCAATAAGTTTAATTTTGTAAAGTAATTCGTATTATAATTATTATTCTTAATTTTTATTAACGTGTTGTAATATAATTATAAATCACGGGACTGTGTCTGGGTTGGAGTGATGGTTAGAAAGAGAGGCATGAGAGGCCTGTAAGTGTGAGTGAGAAAGGAACAGTGCTTCCCCGCCAACCGAGATAAAGACGGTAATTCCCCCCCTGCATGGGAACCGGGTGATAACTGCTCTCTCACGGTGTGGGAGAGAGAACGAGAATGGAAGTCCCCGATTTCGATGTGAAATTGAAAAGAGACTGATCAGGGGAAGCCCAGATTTCTGTGTGTACAAGATTTTTTCATGTGTTGTAACTTGTTCTGTGATTGGCTAATATCTGTAGAGTGAATGAAGCGTGCGTGTTATTGGTCGGTGAGGTCAGGTGACTTCTCCTCCCTGCGTGGAGAAGAGAGTGGCCAGACTTCACCAGTCGTCTGTCGATCGCTGCCACAGTAGGTCGCGTTCGGTGGCTTCTCACTAAATTGTAATGTAATGTACTAATAGATAATTTCACGTTGGTGGTCGGAGCCAGGCCGAAGATTAAATCAACCTAATTCGTTTTATTTTCTTTCGGACAATGAATTAGATATTGCGGCCACCTTCGTCGGCAGTTGGCTCGGGGCGGAATTAGTTTTCGCTGGGTGCGGTCCTCTTCGAGGTCGCACCATCTTCGCGTACTTGCAGTAAAACATTACTGAAGGACTTCATCTACGCTATTATTTTTCGGTAATTTCTCATCATGCGAGCTACCAGCAGTATTTTCGACAGTCAGATATACATGTGGAACGAGTGAATGAACTATTGTAAGTGTTTGGATTCGTCGGGGCATTCTGTTTAGAAAAATAAAAATAATAAAAACATCAAAATTTGCAATCGGCGTTGAACGGTTTATTTTGTATATAACGAACCGTTATAACTGTAAATAATTAAATATATACTAAACAGATTTTTTTCATGAGCAATTATATGTTTTGTCAGTTATAACTTAGGCTACATCCTTTCAGCAAGATGATGTGCTTTATATTATCATATTGATCAAATGTTTAATCAAAGAACACTGGATAAATGTAAGGTAAGATTTGTTATCCGTGTTTTATAATTTGTAAAAAAATTTTAGTCTATAACAATAAAATTTGAATACTTTACTAAGTCAAAATTTGATGTAAAATTATGCTACTCTTCCTTGCTGCAACTATTTCTTAAGGCAGCATGGTATCTAAACCAGAGCTAAATGCATTAATTAAAAACTGAAGGTTACTTGAAGCCAAAACTTCTGCTTTGGTAATTTCGAACATTTAATTGCTGCGAAAGAAACAACGCTCGAGAATTGTCATTTTGGGACGTCTGCTAATAAAGTTGGCAAATAACATTATGTAGGATTGTTGTTTTGCAGTTTTTCAATGTTGTCTTCCAAAAACCTATAACGTACAACTGACGCTTAAAGCCTTTATTTATCTACCATGCCCCCTTAAGCATCTACTAAACTACTCATTTTTATTTACTCATGATCCCATTGATTCTCCACCTTGAAATTTGGCACAAATCTAACCAATATATGTAAGAATAACATACTTTTTTTTAAAAAAAAAAAATATCGAAAATGGTGTTTTTAGAAATTCAATATTAAAAATTTTGAAAACAATTAAACATATTTTTTTTTCTGGAGTTGGTAAAGTTACATATCAAATTGAAGCCCATTCAATGACATTTAAAATGAGCTGTCTAACAAACAGCCTTCTAGCACCATTGGTTGGAAACCTACAAGTATTTGAGTGATCCAAAACCTTGCTAAAATTGGCTAGTTTGGCATTTTTCAAAAATTTAATACAATAAAACTACTCAAGATATAAAAAAATAAAAGGATTTATAATGTATTAAGTTCTTATTATCAAAATACAAAAAATCATATAAATCTGAAACATGAAGTTTCTAAATTAATTTTTCATTGGTTGATTTGATATGGAATGACTCAGAGGTCTTAAAGCAAGGACTCTCGTGCGTGAGCAAACCGGACCAAAACGCCAAAACTTTTACATTTCCAACACTTTAGAGGAATTAATTAAATTTTATTGTTTTAATATATATTTTTTTTGTTTAACATTCAGACATTACGCAAGAAATACCATAGACTGGACAATCATAGTTATCTCATATTTGTTTTAGTTTTAATTATGATTCGAGGTTTTTCTTTCTGAGATGTGTAATTTAATAAAATAAATATAATTTTTGTTCAATAATCTTTATTTTTTTTTGTTTCACATGTTCTACTTTTCTGGCACCCAAGGCAATTAGTTCCATATTGATAGTTTGTCCGTATTAAAAAAAATTAATTTATTCGAAAACACGTTTGTGTACAAATGGTTTTGGGATTGGCAAAAAAAAATTCTTTTCGATATGTACTTACCTCTCTGAAAGTTTTTTTTAAAGAGTTGACAAATAAATTCTGATATTTGCTTGTGAGCCTATGTATTAATGTAATTAGAAATTTAAATACACTTATCCCTCACTTAGCACAACTAATTCGTTCCAAAAAATGCTCGTGTTATTCGAAATTGTGTATTCTGAAGCATTAGTTTCCATAAATAGCAAGGTTAATTTATTTAATGTGTTCAAAAATTTGTAGGAAAATATACTTTACGTAATATAAATGTGTTGAATAACACTCAACTATAAATATGTCACACTATTTATCTTTATATGCCCCCATCGTACTTTTTACAACACCGCGTAACGAGAGATACGTGGTTACGTACTTTATCGTCAGTCAACTGGCTGACTTGCCCGCCCGGGCGTGACCTTCAACTCATGCCGCGTACCTTTCTAAACCATCCTTTACTGACAGTGAAACCGATATTAGTGTCCGGATGATTACATTTTAATTTTTCCCAAATTTAAGTTCTTATTCGTGTATCACCACCTGGCTCACACCAATCCTGTCAGGCCAATGATTATTTTGTTCATTGCAACAATCATTTAACAACCTTTTCAGCATATCTAATGTCAAATATATTCCCGCTAGTACAACCAACAGCATCAGACTTCTATAAACTTTTGGTAAGAGTCCTTATTTGGTACGATTGTGCACACAGTTTACTTGCTTAAATCTAAAGTGTGACTAACATGAGCTTGGCCTTCATGACAATCTCCACGCCTTAATACTTGTAGTTTTGTCTCAAATACTTGAACACTATGCATTATGATTGATCAAGCACTATAATTACCGGCAGCTGAATGGGCAGACGTTGATTTTGTTTGAGTGAATTCCCTGCCACTGGCTAGATTGAGTTTACGGCCTGGTTTGTGGCCAGGCGACAACGGTACGGCACGGAGGCATATGTGCGGACGTAAAAACATTTGGTCTTTTACACTCCATGGCTGCAATTTAACTTGCCATTGCTGATGTTTGTACAGACAGATCTGCACGCGCATCTCTTCCGCTCCTGTTTGCCTAACTGTTTCCCACGGCAAATCTGTTGTTTACAGAAGTCGGAACAGACTTTGTGGCGTTGTGCTCGACTTTTTTTTCCTGCCGAGATTTTGTGCTAACTTAAATATACAGACATGCTATTCAAGACAGGGGCAGTAAAATTCACATCGCGCTAAATGAATCTGCGCAATCTGAAGACGTGCTAAGTGAGGGATAGGTGTACTGTACTACAAAGGATTCAGAATGTAATAATGATTTTCACTGCCATTGAACTGAAAATTTGACTTGATTGGTGTATTTATTTTTGTTTTGCATGTACTTTTTTTTAAATAGGATTGTCGAGGAGTTGCTGGTTTTGTATACATTTCAGGGCTGACTGTAGTGGGCACAGCAGGCTCAACAGAAGGCATGGAACTTGTGAAGAAGCTTGGTGCAGACCACGTGTTTAACCACAGGTTTGTGGAATTTTCATTTTCGTGTCTTCAGGCAAGAATGCTAATCATGTTACATGCATCTTTGGAACATCATGTTTGACGTTTTAATAATAATAATAATAACAACAACAACAACAACAACAACAACAACAACAACAACAACAACAACAACAACAACAACAACAACAATAATAATAATAATAATAATAATAATAATAAAATGACAATCCACACATGTTCAAGCTGATCACTTGTACCTGGCATCTGTGAAAATAAGGTTTTGGAACTTCAGACTTTCTTGCAGAACATTTAACCTATTTGGTATTTTAATATTACATATTCTCTGGATAATGAGTGATGTTGGTCAGTCTCCCTTCGACTGACACATTAAGTTCATTGCCGTCAGTGAAGATAACCCAGGATGCTGTGTTGGAGGATTATAATTAGAAAATTAATTTTCTCTGAATTATTTTCCTGACTGATTACATAGTTAATTTTCATTAAGACAATAGGTGTGTTGGTGGTATAGGCTTGTCTCATCCTTAGTTTCAATATTTATTCTCTCTTTACAATGCATGATTTCTGCCATTAGTGCTGTCCTTGTTTCAGGGTGCTACATTGCCAGATATATGTCATATAGCACAAAAGTTTTAGATACAACTTTATAATGATGAGAAATTTTTTAAATGTATCTGAAACATTGTATCCTGTAAAGGAAAATTTGGAATTGCCACTATTTTACACAATAACTTTATGTGCTACTATCTCAGTATACACCTAGAAGATACCATAGTAGAATAAGTGTCTCATTATTTTGTTTGCTCTTCGATCTTACCTAGCCGAGTTATTCGTGACTTTATTGACTACGACAAAGGGCAGTCTTCCTTTCTCTCCCTACATTCTTGTGAACTCCCTACTAGTGCACCCACATGGGAAGAAGATATGGCACAATATACTTTTCAAAATTTATCAAAAAATAAACTGCCATGATTTAAAGTTGTCTTTCAGCATTCAAACCAAAAACTTCCTTTGTTCTGTCCACTTGCCCTACCTCTAAAAGCCTTCCAGGTCACAATAACGGTACTTTACACTGTCTCTCTCATTCCTTCAGCGTTGGCTACCCGATTTTTCCCTTTACTCCTATCCCTTTCTCCAATAGGATGTTTTTTTCCTTCATATGCCCTTCTGACACGCAGGATCTCTCCAGCCTTCAGCACTTCCACCCCAGTCAACTACATTGTTCCCAGCCACAGATTTTCAAGCCAAATGACCCAATGACAATAATAATTCCATTATTCCAAAGAGTTGGGTTTTGAAGACAAAGGGTCCTTTCATTATTTCATGGATATACCTATCTATTCAATTTTTTTTATTAAATAAATGTTAAAAATAGCTTCCCTGAAAATAATTAATTTTTTGCTAGTGCAATTATTTTTTTTATATAATATATAATGTTATATTTATAAAAATTAACATGTCACTTGATTTGTTATGTATGTCCTTTAACTAAAGAATTGTATTTTTTACTCAAGAATTACTCCAAAGCTCTATTATTAATTATTGTTATTATGTTGTTCCTACATTTATTTATTCTTACACAAAAACTTAAAACACTTGCAGTTTGCGATATCTTAAAAGATATTGCAATTCAAAACATCACACTCAACAAAACGGTGTCAGCTGCACAAGGGTACAACAACAACAACAACAACAACAACAATAATAATAAAAACATCAAATAGAGCAGTACAGGGGTAAAATGTAGGGGTATAATAATTTGTAAGACACCAAACATAGAGAAGGACAAATGAACAGATATTTAGACAGTAACGTAGGAATTCTCTAAAAATTTTAAAATAAAAATAAATATCTAAAATCTTGAAAAAACCCAGGACGGATGTAAACATTGTAATCGAAAAAGGATTAAATAAAATTTTTGTAAAACCCAGACTTAAAGTCAGTGAGTAACAAGAGATATTTTTTTTTTGTAAAAAAGGTTGATTTGTCACAAAGTCTGTCAAATAAACTACTAATTATGAGTTTTCTTCAAGTGCTTCCTACCTTTTTTGTACCTATTTGATTCTCTTAGAGATAGACAGCAACAATATAAAATATAGATATTACACATATTCACCTACCTACTAATATAATGAAAAATCCAACAAAATCTGCCGGGGCTGCCAATCCCTAAATGTTGCAGTTTTATGAGTTTGTGACTATTTGAAATTGCATTGGGTATGTAAATAAATGTAGTCTTTAATTGGTATAAATTGCTGCATCTCTACTGTTATATTTTAATTGAAATTGGGAACAGAGATTGCAATGGCATCTCCAACAGATTTTCTTGGATTTGTTATTGTATTGTGCCGGAAATTAGGCATTTCGACACCTTTTTTAAATTTTTACAATAATTTTAAATTAATTTGGGAAATTTTATTTTTTTAATTTATCTGGTTACATAAGGGTGTAGTTTTTTTTAAGTCGACTGAACCGCGACTCGCCCCTGGTCGACCTTAGTGCGTGCAAACTCCGACAGAGGGAAGTCTTTTACGATAGTTCACTTCGGGCCGGACGCGAGAGTTGCCGAAGGTTTCCGACGCCCCTCCACCCTCTAGGACGAGACATTGTTTGAATTAGCGACGCGGCGCGGATGTGAGGGGACTCTTGCTCTGCACTCTGGAACGACCGCGTCGGTAGACCGCTGATCGTGTTTCGGGCTCCGTCCAGTTAATCAAAGCTGACGCCGAGCAGCAGTACTAAGATGTAGTCCGATCAGAAAAGGGATGTTTCCCTATTTACCTTTTGGTTTTTTATTTTAGTCATCTCAGTATAGCCTCTACGTAGTAATCCTAGTTTCTCCGCGGACCAAATTTCTTGTCTGGTGCCGCATATATTTTTTTTCTTTTAACCGCGACGTCGGCCGCGCATCGCCCTCCATCTTCCGACCAGGCGACATGGCTGTGCCTAACAACTTCTACCCTGTTTTGGTAAGTTCTCTCTTCGGTCCTTTTGAAGTTTGTCTCTCTTGCGGTCGTTTTCTGACCCGACCTTGTTCTGTCTGTGGTGCAGATCTAATTTATTTTGGTTTGGTCTGTCCACAGACAGGGTCCTAGCCCCCCCCCCCCCCCCCCTCCAAAGAGAAAGAAACCATCATGGGGAACAAAGCAAGCCCGGCGACCTCCAATTTTGAATTGGTGGTTTCGCCAGTGGAAGCCCTCTCTCCCGGCCTTTTCACCATCAGCTACGAACCGCAAGAAAATCTTCAGTTCGTGAGAGCGAGTGCCAGTGAAAGTTTCTTTTGTTAATTTCCAAATGTAATTCCTGATATCATATTCGAACCAGTTTAACAGTTTTGGTCTCTTCAGCCATCTCGAAATTGTATATGTGAAATGGTTATAATTAACCAATGATAAGCTAATATGGTGATTACAGATTATTGTAAAATGTTAAAACTTTACGGTTTCTTTAAGAATAATGTGTTGGAAAAATAATTTTCTATTCGCGGCCCGGGTCGGCAAATGATTAGGTAAACTGAGCTCTCTTTAATAATGGTTAAATGATAGAAGTATTTTCTCTTTATAGCTTGTAACAGAAAATCTTGAAAACAAACTTTGATCTTAAATAAAAGGATGCCTATAAACGTAACTGTTTGTTTTTATTATTTAAGGCAATAACGATCCACACTATGCTCCCAGGTCTTGATAGGGAGTTTACAAATTTTCTTTGGACCCACCCCGTGTCCGCCTCTGATGTTTAAATTTTGTTCTTAATTCTTCTGTTCTGCCCGCCACTTCCAAGGCCTGTTTTGTCGACATCTTGTAAATAGTAATAACAAGGACACGAGGGGCGTTTCAGTATTAATAGGTAGGTGAATATGTGTAGGTAGTACCTATATTTGATATTATTGCTGTGTCTATCTCTACGAGAAACTAATAGGTACATAAAGGTAGGAAGCACTAAGAAAAGTCATAACTAGTTGTTTATAATGATACTTCACAACAAATCAACCCTCTTTAAAATGTATTTTTATTTTTACCTATTTTGTTACTTACTTCCTTTTAGTCGGGGTTTTTCAAAAATTTGATTTAATATTTTTCAATTACAATGTTTACGTTTGTCATGGGTTTTTTCAAGTTTTAATTTTGATTTTTAGTAAAGTACTTAATACATATCTATTTGACTTAGTTAATTAAGTTAAATGTTATATTGAATTACTTTTATGAGTTTAGAATAAAGTCTTTTCAAAGTAGGTATTCATAACTCACAATACACACTATGTTGTGGTCAGAGAATAAAAAAAAAAATAATAAAAAAAAAGTGTCAGAACTTATTTATAGTTAACGATGGACGATGGTATATAAAATAAGATTTTTAATGTTAACAAGCCGGGTAGCATAGATCTGGAAATAGGGGATGTCATTTATTCTGTACTGCAAACTAAGAGTGAGACACACTCCATAGTACTGGTCAGTTAACTCAGGTTTGAATCCTGGTGTGTCAAACACAAATTTTTGGTAATTGGGAAACATGTTTGAAGTTCTTAGAATGATTATTGTAATGGGGGCGATTGATGAAATAATTATTTTGGACATAAACCGTTGCTAGTTTGCACTGTATGTTATAATGGAGAAAACTGAAAGAAGGGACAAAAATGATTAATACACAAACATACAGAAAATAAGCCAAAATCAACCTATTTCAAATGTTAAATGTATAGACAGCACAGATAATCTGTGGAAGGAATAGGTAAAATCAATATCACAGCACGGGCCAACTCAGTGGGCTGACACCGACGAGACAGTTGCAACAAAAAAAGTAAATACAGAAAAACAACAACTTTGGACAACACAATAACCCAGTGTTGATACTGAACAGATAATCTGGACAACACACAAACAATACAGTGACGCACATGTAAACCCAGTGTTCCAAGAAGTAAGCTGTTGGAAGTCGGAATTGCACTTTTAATGCTAAACTAACTATGTACCATCAGAACTCATTATGGAATTTCATGTTTTAATGCACAAAAATACATCTGCCACCATTTCTCTCCAAGATCACAACTACTCAGCCAAAAACAAAACAAAAAAAAAACCCTAACTCCAAAGGCCACTTGTCTTTCAAAACAAACAGCTGAATAACAACACTGTGCGACTCAACACCCAGTGATGAAGTTAAACAGGTATTCTGATTGCTCAGACAAACTCAGTACTTCCCATTTCAACTGTTTTGTCTTGGGAAGCCCACTTTGTTCGTCTGTGCCATGATATTTTTCTGACCAATTCCTTCCACTGAATTCTCTGTGCAGTCTTTAACATTTAACATTTGACTCGGATGTTTTTGGCTGTTTTCTATGCTTCTGAGTATTGATTTTTTTATGTCCATTCTTAAAGATTTCTCTTTGACATATAGACAGTGCAAGCTAGCATTTGTGTATGTCCCAAATAATGAATTGATGTTGCCATGACTACAGTTTTCATATCCATGCATTCTTTCAATGCTGTATTCTCATCTCACATCTCATCATCTCTAATGACCTCTATGTTGGTGCCCACATAGCATTTGTAATAGGTACTCTCATGAGCCATCATCATTGACGTTTACCCAATCAAATTTCCAGGGAAAAGGGTTACCTGAACAATGCTGTGGCAGCAGTGAATTGTCGTGGATTTGATGTGGTGATTGAGAATTTGGCCAATGTGAATCTTGGAGCAGACTTCACAGTTCTAAATCACAATGGTAGGATTGCGGTGAGTATAAAAAATTATAAATGTCCATTATATTATTAGAATTGTTTTTTTTACCAAGTATGGGTTTGATCTGAACTTCAATATGCGTGTACATATTTGGTGAGTATCAAGGCTTGTCAGTTTAGCAAGATGAACTATTGGTAGAACTATTTTTAGCGGAATGTTAAATGGTAGCTACTCAATTTTGTTTTTGTGTCATTAAGAGTGCTGATAAATACATGTACAGTATTACAATATTTACGGGAAGGTAGGTCCTAATGACCTATACATGTCTTGTCTGTGTCTTGTGTGTTTGAGAGAATCTGTTTTCCTATATCTTATTAGTATGGTTTGAAACGAATACATTGCCATCTTACACAGCACAGTTTTGACTTGCTTGGAGGGTTAAAATATGGGGTTTTGTTTTGTTCAGCAGAAGTTAGGTTTTATTACGTATAAATAAGTTTTCCAGATATGCTGGCACCTTCATAAGTATTTTTATAAACAGTATGTATTTAACGGAATGATAATAGCTGTGGAACAATCTGTTTATAAATTGGTAGGACGTAAAGTGTGAATTTATAATTTCTGTAACTGCTTCTGTGCAGGTTGTTGGCTCACGAGGAACAGTTGAAGTCAATCCTCGCTCGCTGATGATTACGGAAGGCAGCGTGCATGGTGTGATGCTCAGCCAGTCCACAGAGGTGACGTTGGCTATTGTACTATTTGAAACAAGGTCAAAAGTTCGTTGTTATTCACTGTTAAGTTTCTTCTCTTATGGTTTTTAGTATTCTGTACTTGTTTTTTTCCCCCAGTGTCCAATTGTGGACCCCGGGGGGTGTCACTAGATAGGGCCTACACTATGCTTATTGTACATAATCAGGGTGTCATTCACATTCAAAGCTAATGAATGATCATATTTTATATTGTTTTGTTACTTTCTAATTATAATTTGACTCGTACAAAGCTTTAGTGTCATGGAAACATTTTTACAAACATTTTAAATTATGGTACAAATAAACAAATGTTACACTGCCAGGTAGGTGTTTGTTTATTTTGATCACCATCAAATATTCAGAGTTTTGTACGTGTATAATTGGTATTGATTTTTCTGAATTATAAATATGATTCCTAACAAATAATATGTAGCACCTCAAATGTTAATGTTCCTGTAGACCTTGGTAAATGTTTGTGTTCAAATACAGAGATTTATATTGATTTCTGTGTGCCCATGTGTATTACCTACATATTGTAGTATTTTTAGCCACCATTTTAAAATAAGCCTATTTGTGTGTATTGTACAAATAATCAAATTTTAGGTCTAGAGGTGGTTTATTCACAAACAAATGGGTCAACCTGACATACTTAGTTTATCAACATAATAAACCTTTAGTTATATAATAAAACTTTATGAAAATCTTCAATTTTTTTGCATTTATACCTAACTATGGAAGTAAAATTAACACAATAATATTCTAAAAAGTAAAAATGATTAATTGGAGAAATAGATTCTGAGGTTGAGGAAATCAATAAGGAACCCAGATCCTTATGGTGTTCGGGACTATACTAAATATCTTAGGTTTTATGCTATGTGGTTGGTAGTGTCAGACTGGTTGATGACCGGTCTTTGAGGGAAAAAAAATAACCTGGGCGTGAAAACTGTTTACTTCTATGATTCTTGTGTTTATCGTCAGTGTTGGTTATGAAGGAGGATAGAATCTGCCCATTCCTATCCATCTGCTGGCTTAGTATATTTTTTTTTTTTGGTGCTGTCTCAGTTCCTAATGTGTTTCAGGTTGGCACAAGCTTAATGTTGAATTGTGATAGAACTGAAATAACATCGAAAAGTGTGTCAATACAACACATTAGGGCTGTGCTGATACGAATCGGCAGAAGCCAGTTTTGCTGTTATTTAGTTGTATCTGCATTTCTGCCGATTTACAGTACACGTGTTAATTTTTGGCCAATATATTATTGAAAAATGAAACTACATGTCATAACCTAAAAATCTACCAGTACCCTTTTTAATACCATTACTTACTTTGGACTCACATTATTTCTTAGCTACATGTGCCAGCCATACATATCAAACGTAAACATCCTATATTTTAATAACGTTTATGAATCTAATACATCGTAAATAAATATATCACCAGCATGGTAAAGTTAGATAAGAAAAAAACTTCCTTTATTTAGAGCATGGCTACCACTACAAATAACAGAAACTACCAACTGCTTGAACTGCAAAGAAATGTTCGTAATATTGTGACTGAGACATTTTTTAATTAACTTACATAAAGTAATTAAAATAAAATAAAAAAAAGAGAAAATAATATAGGACTTCACTTAACATAAATTTCTGTTACTATTTCCCGTGCAAAATGAGTACATGAAACTTATTCCTGAATAAATGTTTGGAACTGTAAATTTACGCCACCGCACTCGTTTTGATGGTATTAGAATTACAGTTTTTGAATTGTAAACGTATACTACAAAGTCTTGCAAGTTTGCATATTTTAAATTCATTTTTTAAACTTCATATTTTGTGAATTGATATATTTCATGGTTACCTATATTATTAAATAAGCTTATTTTGTATGATTACGTATGATATAATTAAATTTTTCAGCCTTCATCTATAAATTCATGTTTCAATAAGCAACTAACGGGTTGTCAACAAACAAATGAAAACTAGCTAAAAATACGAGTTAAAAAAAGAAGTTATGTTCCGTTTATAAATTTAAGTACTTGTGGATTTGCATAGCATGCTTTTCTTAAAATGTGTTATTTTGGGTAATTTAGTAAATTTATAAATTTTTTTAACCAAACTGTGTTTTCTCCTGTATCGGTTTGGAATCTGTGCATTGGCAACAGTTTTATAGGCATATTGGCAAAATTTTGTGAATCGGTGCAGCTCTAACGTAATATCGAAATGCAAGTTAATACACCATAAAGCACCAAAATGCCTCTAAAATCATTATATTAATCAACATTTATAAGCAAAAATTAACTCAAATCACAAAAACATAATCTATTAAATAGTAAATTCAATAAATGTAATTTGTTTAGTAAGAATTTTGTACCAAAATGTATGTACCAAAAAGTTTGGAATTTTTTTATACTTTTTTTTAAAACCTTGCAACTGTTAAGTTTTACATGATGCCATTGATACATTTTACAAACACAGAAATACCTGCCAATTAATTTTTACGGTTCAAAATAGTTAGACATGCTTATTACAAATTATATTGTAAAAGTGCAATATTTATACGTTAGTTGAAGTATTTTAATGTCATATTTGTTTAATAATATGATATAGTTACAAATAAATAGAATAAATAAAAAATAAAAACAATAGTAACACCAAATATTACTCTCAAAATAAAATCATGTAATCTTGTGCCTAGTTTTGAGCTGCAGGGTGTAATTGTCCTGTCATGGTGCCATGTGGGCTTTAATGAGCATGGTCTGATACAAGTGCTTGTTTGGAGTGATAACTAGGGATAGCCCAATTAAGTCCTCAAATCCTCAGTATTCAAAAGATTCAATATTTTAGAAAAAATATTTGAAGAAAAAATATTTTAGGAAGAGTAATTCAGAAATTTAAACTGTAGTACATGTGTAGTTACAAAGGATTATATTACGTATTCATCCCTAAAGAAGCTATCAAAGATAGGTTTTGTGTTTGCCACTATCTGCAGTGCTCAAAGTATGTTTCATGAGTTCTTCAGGGAACAGTTTTGACATAAAAAGAAATTGTTTATATCTGAATATTTAAGTATTAGGAATGTACACAGTAAAATCCTTCAACTCTTGATTCTATTTTATCTGAAATGGTTGAAAGTTGAGGAGTTAGATTCTAAGAAAAATATTGCAGGAAATGTAATAAATTCAAAATTTGAACTCTGACAATCTTAAGATTACTAGGTTTATTTTTTCTCTATACCTATCCTATTACCATGCCCCAAGATGGTATACAGTTTAAATGCAACTATATAAATAAAATCACAATATGTCTTGATTCTGGAAACATAGTGAAACAAACATTTTAAGTGTTAAATGCTTCAACATCACAGTTATAGTTTTCATTTATTGTACCTAGATTCAAGGTACTGTTTAGGATTCAAACTTGAGATTTGTATTCAATAAAATTGGAATTTTATCCATCAGTAGTGATAACCGTACATGCATTCATG
Organism: Bacillus rossius redtenbacheri; assembly: GCF_032445375.1. Taxonomy (NCBI): domain Eukaryota; kingdom Metazoa; phylum Arthropoda; class Insecta; order Phasmatodea; family Bacillidae; genus Bacillus; species Bacillus rossius. Next base: position 133,671,884 of record NC_086330.1, on the reverse strand, counting down.
ATTGTACCACAGGTATCATGAGAACAGCAATGTGTTGTGCATAAATAAATCTAAATGGTCAATTTTTATCACAGTTGGCTGGTGTTCCAGTAGTTTTTTCGGCTAAGTAATGTCTGGAGCAGACACCTGTAGTCGTTCTCGGCAGAGGTTGTGCGGCGGAGAGCGAGACGTGCGATGGTTTGTTCTGAGGGCAGGAGGAAGAGGAGGAGGCGGGGAAGGTGCTGATGTACGGGATCGAGGATGGCTGGGTGAAGCCGGTCATCGCCCGGGAATACACCTTGGAGCAAGCAGCGCAGGCTCATCTCGACATCATCGAGAACCCGGGAGCCACGGGCAAGCTGGTGTTCACCGTTTAGGAAAAACTGCACGCTATAGGTACTTGTTATTAATGCTGGGCAATATTGTTAAAAATGAGCTATACCTTTCTTGTATGGATCTGATAACCAATACAAAACTTATTCAATACTTTTTGTAAATAATCGCTGTAAAAGTCCCCAGAAATTCAATATTTTAAAGTTATAAGTCAGTACCTCAATATAATTATTTATAGGGATGGGGCGACCGAATCCAATATCCGCCGAATCCGCCGAATCCTAGGGATTCGAAGATTCGGCGGGTCTGATATAGGATTCGTCAAAGGATTCGGTTTTTTACTATTTACGTGGAAAAAAAAATGTAAAACTCGCTTACGAGGTTCCGCATGGTAGGTTTTTCCGTATAAAGCGTTTAAATTGCCCGAGGTCTCATCATTTACGCCATTAAATGTGTGATATAAAGTCCGTTAACATTTTTTCTGAAACTTCCTGTCTCAAATAATGGCTCAAGTAAATATAAAGAAAAGACAAATGAACAACAACATATGAAGAAATATGGATGATGTACCATAACTACAGTACAAACCCAATACAGTAGAACCCCTTTCATACACTTTTCAACGGAGGGCACAAAAATGGTGTATGATGCGGGAAAGTGTATGAAAAGGGAATGGCAATATTTTTTTTTTTTTCAATCTAGCATACCAGCACAATGTCAGATTAAACTTAAATACATACATAATGTGTAAATAATTGCATTATATTAATGAAAGATATGAATTCATCATTATATATACATATAATAAAACCACCAAAAATGTAAAATACAGTCCATAATCAAGTAAAGCAGTCCTTTCTTGGAGGTGGGGAAAAGTCACCAAGCCTAAATTATAAATAAAAAAAATTAGGCTATTGTAAAAAGAAAAACAGAAATTTTTGCTTGTTTGTTTCATTTTACATCAACTTTATGCAATATAACATTTTTCAATAAAATTTTAACTTGAGAAACGTAAACAACAAAACAATCCGATCGTAAGAAAACAATAACAAACGGGTATATTCAGTTCAAAGATTAATGAATGCACAAAATATGAGATCCGTGCCTTGGTAAAGCGCGTGCACCATTTTCATAATCATTGCTAGTTTGCGCCACTAGTCTCGCTTGGTGCTGGCCATAGATGCTATTAGCGAAGTGCACAGTCTTCCTGATACTATCCATATCTATGGTGCGATAAAGTTATTTTCTTACGTTTGCAAAGGTAAACAGTGGGGTTTTTTTCAAAATAAAAGCATTAAAATTTATTTTATCAGGAGGAATATAAAAAAAAAAAATTGTGAATTTAGGACTTTTCCGCTTCGTAAAAACGTATGAAACGGGAAATTATTGATTTTATAAGTGTATGTTCCGGGAAAGTAAATCATTGTAAATATAGTACTTTCGGCGGGACCAAAATTAATCGGCGTATGACACGGGAAAATGTATGAAACGGGAACGTATCATCGAGGTTCTACTGTAGTTATTTTAAGATAAATACCACAATAAGAACTAAAGATTCTTTGTAGAATACCATAATTACTACAGAAGCAAGATAGCTACCATTTTTGCACTATAGTTACCGTGACAACCGAGATGTATATTTACCGTGATAGTAATGTATTATTTATTTATGACATATTAAATTAAAGAACATTGTTGAAAAAAAAAAAAGGATTTTAAACTTTGATATCTACGGTTGGCACACGTTGCTAAGAAATTATGCGATGTGAAAGAATGCAGTACTACTACAAAAAGTGAAAATGGTACTCATGGATTTTTAGGTTATGGCAGTCTCTTTCGTTTTTCAGTAATATCGGCCGAAAATTAACAAGCGTACTGTATCGGAAGTCGGCAGAAATGCAGATTCAACTAAATATTGGCAAAATCGGCTTCTTCAATACAGCTCTACATTTAATGACATGAGTAAACATTTTTCACACTTCAGGATATTGAAAAAGACTTTAATTTCCATGTAGGTTTATGTGTGTGTGTTTTTTTTGCAAGTGTAAATTGAATGAAGTAAAATGCTTTTATTTTTATTACTTTCAATTGATTAAACTTTAATGACCAGTTACAGATATTTATGACACTAATTTTGAGGTTAAGCAATTTTACTAAAGCATTCCAGCCAAGCAGGTTGCCAGCGAGAGACGCTTCTCTTCTGCTGGAAACACTATCTCCAATCGTAGAGCTAATTTAACAAATTATTGTTCTGCATGATAGATTAAAGAACAGAATTTATTAAGACTCTGTGACAATCTCTCTCAGAATTATTGTGCTGAAAAGTGGAAATGTTGAAACAATGTGAATGTACTTTTCAAACAACATGATTTTTGGTGCTAAGTTTGTTGAAGCTCAGTAAGGACTACAGAAAAATTGACAAGGATGAAATTTTCCCAAGATATGTTACATTTACACAAACATATACTTGGTTATGATAGTTGGATGATATCAGTTACTAATGAACCAATGGAAACAGGTAAGATTCAATGGAAAAAAAATGTTATTTTTTTCTAGCAGTCCAAAATGTAAACATACACTGTAAATAGTTACCCAACATTAATAAGCCCACTTCATTTTAATACTTTAATCAAACATTATACTAAGTTTAAGATAAAAATAATTTCCCAAAAGTGTAACTGTACCACAAAAGCTCGAGCTCGGCTCGAAGTAAAATTATTAGGCTCGCAGACCTCTAGCTTATTTACAGAAAAAATCCTAACCGCTAATCTGTACTAAAACTGAAATTTCACAAGAAAAAAAATTTGTCTTTATATACACTTATACCAGAAATGTACCAAACTACATGTGATAAAGTCAAGGGACTTTTAGTGCAAGCAGAATACATCTCACTTACATTAGATATGTGGACATCATCTGTTAAAAGATTCGGGTTTGGGTTCGAGATTCGGCAATTCCAGTCGAGGATTTGAGTTAGGATTCGGATTCGAGGAAATCAGGATTCGCCCCATCCCTAATTATTTACTATACGGATTTTTGGTAGATAACAAAAAAAATTTTATAGCATAAATTTGTGCATAGCACAATACACATTAAGCCTTTAACTAATTAATGAACACAGCATTCAAGTATAGACTTAAATTACAGAAAAATTGGAGTAAAAGATGGCAAAGAAATGTAAGCAGGTAAATAGAATATATGAGGGATACCTGAATGGATGAAATAATTGTACTTTATTCATAGGTATCGATTGAAAACTATTTTGTAAGAAATCCCGAAAATAGGGAATACATATCAGCCAATAATGATACTAAAACAATTACTCTGTACATCTGTACTTGTTATACATAAGAAAACAGGGTTCGTACGGTCCTTAGTAGTCCTTAAAAAGTCCTTAATTGTTACTATTCATTTTAAGGGCCCTTATAAGTACTTATTTTGTCTGGTGGTCCTTAAAAGTCCTTATTTTGTTATACTTTATTCATCAAATTCACTTTTTTTTCTTCATTCTTTTCAAGTATTTAAAATAATATTTTGGAATGAGCAGTGTCAATAATGTCTAGAAATTTGCATTGTGTATTTGAAAATGATGTTTAATTTGTGTACGTGACGTGTGCTGTCGTTGACTCGCTGTGTTGCAAAACGTGCGTACGTTCTTGTAAATGCACCAATATTTATGGTACTCAGGACACTATAATTTAAATCTGGTATCTACCTTGGAGGTTTAATTTGGTGTATGGTACGACAATTATCGCGTCTTTGTTGTACCGTAGGAGACTTTACAAGGTCTGGCAACACTCTGCTGTTGCCAACGTTCTGCGTGTGCGCTCTCCGCTCTGTACTTTGATCCACGTGTGTATGTGCATTTTTACGTAGGCCAAGGTGTAATGTTTGTGCGCTAACATGCCAGGGAAGTGCATTTTTAATAATTTATGGCTTGATAAAGAAAGTTATAAATTGTGGCTGTCCCGGGAAACGACAGACAAGCATAAAGCAAGATGTCGGCCGTGCGGAAAAGTTTTCGATATAGGCCGAATGGGCGAATCGGCCTTGAAAGCACACATGTCAGGTGAGTGTAACATTTTCGTGTATTTATTAATATTTTTAAAATTAATATTATACTTCATTATACATAAGCTTGGTTCACTTATCGACTTTGAACAAACACGTGGTTTTCAATGTTTTAAGAGTATTACTTACGCAAATTATAAAGGCATACAAGACATGATTGCTTGTATCATTAATTTTTGTTAAAAGTAAGAAAACTTTAAAGTATTTTTAATATGAATTACTACTTAAAAAGATTTTCAATATTATTTCTCAGCCGATGTACTTGGCTGAAAGGATAACCTCCGAATTCACTTTACTATTTCAAAACGTTTTGAATATGATTGTCATACAATACTATATTTTTTGTAGGAGCAAAACACTGTTCATTGATGGAGGAGAAGAGTCGGTCACTAGGATTAGGTGATTTTCTCAGTCGGAAAGCAACAGTGCTTGAGAACAAAAGTGATACAACTGCTTCCACCTCAACTGCTACAGCTCCAACTGTTCAAGCATGTGATTTGCCAACCGTACATCTAAGTACTTCTTTGGATTCCTTTGCTTCTAGAAAAGAAGTACTTGATGCAGAAATTTTGTGGACTTTGAAATGTGTTCAGAGTCACTTCTCCTACAAGTCATCTGAGGAGTCTTCAAAACTTTTTTCCTTAATGTTCCCAGACAGTTCAATAGCCCAACAGTTTTCTTGTGGTGAAAAAAAAGTTGCATATTTGTGTCATTTTGGTTTGGCACCCCATTTTCAAACACTTCTATTCAAGTATTGTCAAGAAATCAGCCACTACGTGTTATTGTTTGATGAGACATTAAATAGAAGTACTCAGCAGAAACAAATGGACATTCACATTAGGTTCTGGCACACGGACAACACAGTCCGAACACGGTATGTTACATCAGCATTCATTGGACATGCCACAGCGGAAGATTTGCTGAAGAATTTTTACTGTTCCACACAGAAATTGGATTTATCCAAACTGATTCAATTGTCTATGGATGGACCATCTGTAAACTGGAAGTTCTACAAACGTTTGCAGGAAGACCTCAGAAAAGAATATAATTTTGAATGCATGGACATTGGGAGTTGTGGTCTTCACATTTTGAATAATGCATTCAAGAAAGGTGAAACAGCCACAGAGTGGCATATATCTTCTGTTCTTGTCTCCCTTTATTCATTGCTGAAAGATGCCCCAGCAAGAAGAGAAGACTTTTTAAAGGAATCCAAAACACAGAAGATGCCTGTGAAGTTTTGTTGTTGCCGCTGGCTAGAAAATGTTCCTGCAGCTGAAAGGGCATTGCTAATTTGGGAGGATGTTTCACAGTATGTCAAAAAAGTTGAAAAGGGGACTTTGCCAAAAGTGTCATGCAAGTCATTTGGGATTGTAGCTGAGGCAACAAAAGACAAACTAATGACAGTGAAGTTAAATTTTTTTATCTCATTGGCAAAAATTGTAAAACCATTTTTAGAACAGTACCAAAGTGACAAACCATTGCTGCCTTTCTTTGCTAATGATATTTTACAGCTAGTTAAGAAGTGTACACAGCTGTACAATGTTCTGAAACCTGCACATATTGATGAGTGTGTGTCTACAGTTGATAATTTGTGTAAGTTTGATTTTTCATGCAAGAAATTCCATGCTTCGCCAAGTGATATGAGTTTAGGATTTGTTGCCGACAAATTGTTGAAAGAGAAACTCTTCAAGGAACATGTAAAAGAAAAGCAAGTAGTTGTTTTGAAGCATGAATGTCAAAATTTTATTTTGACTATGCTGAAGAGCTTGATGGCCAAGTGTCCAGTGAATTTCTCTCTTGTGCAAAATGCTTCATGTATAGACCCTTCTCTAATGGCTAAAGATTCTGTTGGCTGCAATAGCAAAATGAAAAGCGTTCTGACGTACTTTGTCCAAAAGAAGAAGATTTTGCCTGAAGATTGTGACGAGATTTTGATTCAGTTTGGAGACTTTATGGAGAATGTTGTCAAACATTCACACTGCGAGTTTTTGAATTTTGACCGGAAAGAAGGCCTAGACACATTTCTTAGTGGCTTCTTTATAGGCGCAGCATACGAAAAGGTTTGGAATGTAATTAAAATGCTGTTGATTTTGTCACATGGACAAGCTTCAGTAGAAAGAGGTTTTTCTGTGAATAAAGCTTCTGAAGTAGAGAACTTGAAAGAAACTTCATTGGTGTCCCGTCGCACAGTTTATGACTACATAATGTATTGTGGTACCATCTATGATGTGCCAATAACAAAAGAGCTTAGGATGTCAGCTTCGTCTGCTCGATCCAGATACATGCAGTACTTAGAGGATCAACGTTCTCAGAAAAATACAGAGAGTGAACAGGAAAAGAGGAAGGTAATGTTTGATCAGCTTGAAAAATTTAAAAGGAAGAAGATATGCTTGGAAAAGGACATAGAAGAATCTGAGAAGTCTATTGATACTCTTGCACAGAAAGCGGAATCTTCCAGAGACATAGGACTTTTCATTAAGTGCAATACAATTAGAAAAGAAATATCTGAAAAGAAAAGGGAGCTCTCTGATATTGGAACCGAAATAAGTGAACTGTCAAGAGTGGTGAAATAGTGTCAAGTGTTTTAGTCCATAATGTTTTATAATTTTTTTTTGCACAAGGAATCTTTTTTTTAACAGTGTTCTACTACTTATGTAAATAATTATTAGGGTACTTTTTTACTTATGATCTCTTTCTACTGATTGGAAACTAAGGAGTTAAATCATCTTCTGTGTGGTAAGTACACAAGATTATATATTTTTTTCAAGTTGTGTGTTTTCGTTGCCCATTTTTTCTGCTGTAAATTTTTTAAATCCCGTAAATAGTTCTTAAAAATGCTTTTAAAAAGTCCTTAGAAGTCCTTAGAAGTCCTTATTTGTCATGCTAGCAATGGAGTACGAACCCTGGAAAAATTAACATCTATGAATTAATAAATCAGATTTATTATTGTAAATTTAGCTTTTCATGCAACTTATTTAAAACTTAATACAGAAGAACCCTGATTTTACATTACATTTTTTACATTTTCCCATTATTTTCACCATTTTATTTTGCTTTCTTTTAATCTCATTTGATGCAGTGCATTAAATTCCTGTTGATTTCAACATGCCTACATTCTGCTTTTTGCAATTTACGCTGTACTGAAATAAATTTGTTATTCCCGTGTTTGTCATGTAGAACATACCCTCTTTTATCGCATAATTGTCGCACGCGCGTAATCGTCGCATCCATATTTTAGGGCGTCAAAATTTGGATAAAAAAAACTTCTCGCGTAAACGTCACATGATGTTTTTGGTCCTGCTATTAGATGCCGAGCGCTTTGTATAGGTATCTTTTCCGTATAAAACGATGTATTTTAAAGTATAAATATAATATTTATTCAGAAGTTACAGCGTACTTATTTAAATACCTAATGGAAATACGAAGCTGTCAGTTGTGTAAATTTTCTTTTAAAGACTTTTTAAACGTTATAATCTTCATTGTTTGTCTGCGTCGTCACAGTGTACTGCTTACAAAAATGTAGCCAGCGCTCGTTGCAATATTACTGTTTGGTTATGTTGCTTCCCGTATAGAGCATGCACACGTAGTCGAATATTGATATCTTGCCAATTGTAAGTATCTCTTCCGTATAAAATGAATTATTTGAAAGTATAAATATAATATTTATTCAGAAATTACCGCGTACTTATTTAAATAATGGAAATACGAAGCTGTGTGATGTGTAAATTTTCTTTTAAAGACTTTTTAAACGTTATAACCTTCATTGTTCGTCTGCGTCGCCGCAGTGTACCGCTTACAAAAACCAAGCCAGCGCTCGTTGCAACCATTACTGTTTGGTTATGTTGCTTCTAGGGATGGGTCGTGTCGATCCTTCGGTGCTTCGATTCCACCGATTCTGCCAGGAATCTGAACCGTCGATTCTTCCGCCAAGTTTCAAGGAATCGTATAGTATTTAGTATGGTACTAATCACTCTTAATAATTTAGAAAAAAAAAAGTTTTTTCCTGAATGAAACCAGCGATTCCTGCTAAAATTACCGTTTTTTTCAGCCAGAATATTGTCACAATATTTACGTAACTCACCTTGTGCTTTGATTTCAAAATTTGGTAAATTACGTAATAGTTATCTGTGATATAAATTATCATGTTTATATTGGTTGCAGTTTCAGCTTATACAATTACATTATAAAAGTCTGTTAGGATCAAATGAAATATTTGTTTTCCAAACTTTAGAATCATAACCGTGTTTTAACTTATTTCGTGTTGAATTACACAATACGTAAAGAAAGTAAAAGAAACAAATTACGAATACATCATCTCATCTAGCCGAATCTGCCATACTTTTAACGTTGTAAACAGCTAACAGAGCGTGCAACACAACAAAAGCAATACTATCTATCGTAATTTTTTTTTTTTTGAAGTTTTAAAATGGTTAAAATTGGGTTAAAACACGTAATATATCATGGTATTTTTATTTAATATAATAATATATTTAACTAGTATGTCTGATTAATTAACTTTTTTTTCGTTTGCTTCGCACATAGATGGTACATTTTGACGCGGCTGAGCACTTACTGCATGGGATGAAACACGAAAGCCTTCATATTATCGAATACTTTATGTTGTAACCTCACTTTTGTTTCTATTAACACGCTTGGTTTCAATTACTATTTTTCAAGAGATCAGGTCAGTTTATTTCTATTATAGTATAGTACACGTATTTCTGCGATAGTACAGTACACGTATTTATGTGATGTATATAACTCGTTTTTGCAGAAACACACGTGAAACGGTGTATTAGAAATAAAAAATCATGTCTGAAGTGTGGAAACATTTTACAATCTACCCGTTCGATAACAAATTTGCAATATGCAATTATTGTAACACGAAAATATCTTGTGGGCCAACAAAAACCACAACCAACCTATTAAAACATTTTCGGACTCAAATGAAGTTCATAATGTACCATTAGATTCTATTTTTGATTTATATACTGTTTTAATATTACAGTTTGTTTTGTAAACACACCTGAATTCTCATTTCTAGAATATGATGAAATTATAACCTTGTATTGCTTATGAATTAATTAGCATAATACAAGCAGCTGAGTTCTCATTAGAATTGCATTAAAAACTTTGTCTTGAAATAGAAGTTTGTTTGGAATCATGGTATACAGTAGAACCCCTGTCATACACTTTTCAACGGAAGGCACAAAAATGGTGTATGATGCGGGAAAGTGTATGAAAAGGGAATGACAATAATAAAAAAAATTTTCAATCTAGCATACCAGCCCAATGTCAGATTAAACTTAAATACATAATGTGTAAATAATTGCATCATATTAATGAAAGATATGAATTCATCATTATATATACATATAATAAAACTACCAGAAATGTAAAATACAGTCCATAATCAAGTAAAGCAGTCCTTTCTTGGAGAGGGGAAAAGTCACCAAGCCTAAATTAGAAATAAAAAAATTAGGCTATTGTAAAAAGAAAAACAGAAATTTTTGCTTGTTTGTTTCATTTTACATCAACTTTATGCAATATAACATTTTTCAATAAAATTTTAACTTGAGAAACGTAAAATATAAAACAATCCGATCGTTAGAAAACAATAACAAACAAGTATATTCAGTTCAAAGATTAACGAATGCACAAAATATGAGATCCGTGCCTTGGTAAATCGCGTGCACCATTTTCATAATCATTCGCGCCACTAGTCTCGCTTGGTGCTGGCCATAGATGCTAATAGCGAAGTGCACAGTCTTCCCGATACTATCCATATCTATGGTGCGATAAAGTTATTTTCTTACGTTTGCAAAGGTAAACAATGAACGTTTTTCAAAATAAAAGCATTAAAACGTAGTTTATCAGGAGGAATATAACAAAAAAATTTGTGAATTTTAGGACTTTTCCGCTTCGTAAAAACGTATGAAACTGGAAATTAAAGATTTTATAAGTGTATGTTCCGGGAAAGTAAACCATTGTAAATATAGAACTTTCGGCGGGACCAAAATTAATCGGCGTATGACACGGGAAAATGTATGAAACGGGAACGTATCATCGAGGTTCTACTGTATTGTATTTTTCCTTAAAATTCTTTAATGATTAGGTACATGGCAATTTTTTTGGTGGAATCGGAATCGGAACCGAACCATTTTTGGAATCGGAATCGGAATAGAGAAAATATGGAATCGACCCATCTCTAGTTGCTTCCCGTATAGAACGCGCACACGTAGTCGAATATTGATATCTCGCCGATTGCATGCAACGTGCACTCTCTATGCGGAACCGAGTTAACTACATTTGATATCCCGCTCACTCGTGGTGGTTACTACCGTAGTTACGCGTTCGTTCAACTTTCATTTGGATCACAGATTTGGTTTTTCTGTTTAAAGTTGAAGAAAGGTTTTTGTTGCATGACTTATTAAATTAAATGGTTTGGCGTGCTCTTTTAAACTTCACTTTGTAAATAAATGTACTTTCCATGAAAGGGTTTTGTTTTTATGAATACTTTATCTTTTTTTCCGCATAATTGTCGCATCCCTACTTTTCAAACTTGATTTTAGAATAAAATGTGCGACGATTATGCGAGAAAACACGGTGCATATGAAGATAACATTTTTGTGTGAAATACCAAATCCAAAATGCTTTTGGGAACATTAGTGCTGTAGCTCCTGTATTTTTCGATGTGCTCTTCCATTACAAATGGTATTTACAGGCTGCTATCACAGGTCTAATAATGGCATTGTATTTTGAGAAAATGTTAGTGCACAATGTTAGTGCTACAGTTTATGGAAATTCAGACTGTTCATGAATAACTTATACATACCTTACTAGGGAAGGGAATTTTTTGCGGTCGCGAATTATTTGCAAATTCTGAGGCAAAATGCGATATATAGCATAGCAAAACTTGCACATTATTGTTAATAAAACAGTTTTAAACATACACTTAATTACAAACCGTGGTATTTGATGGCAAATGCAAGAGGGTAATAAAATCACAATGCGAACGGTGTGGAAAAACGGGATTATCTACTGTGGAACCTCGCTACTACGAGACCTTCGAAGTTACGACAGTTTTGTAATGCACCGTCAGTTTTGACTACGTAAATCATACTGGTAATTAGGAGTGATTCTTTGTCGGTCCTCTCGTAAGTACGATGATTTGAATGGCATCTCCAAAGAAAGAAAAAAAAAATTTCACGTAGTAAACACAGCCAGCAAAGGAGTGATTGATAGGGACGGGAAAATGTCGTCGTTTTGAAAGTGCAAAAAGCGGTGGTTTGAATTCTTAAAAGCGGTGTTTTCATTTCGGTGTTTTCACCAATGTGATTTTTTTGTGGATTCCCAAAATTAACAGTCAAAATTAATATGAACATTATATATTGATACAGAGATACTTGTAAAAACATTCTTAAAGCCTTTACAATGAGGAAATTATTATTTACTTATCGTCATATCTGTACATAATTTTAGCTTCTATATTTGTTAGTAATGCTCTTATCAAAAAAATTCACAGTTTCCTGCTTGTCACAGATCATAAAACACAATACATAATATTTACAGCTGCAAAGTTTAATACATATGTAACACTAAACACATAGACATGGCATACAACTAACACACTAAAACAGTGTTCAACCTGCTAAATAGATTTCACTGAGAATAGCTACATTTTCAGCATTAAGGCGCTGTCGTTGGTCACTTAGAACAGAACTGTACTTAGAAAAAAATCGTTCGCAGTCTGCATTTGCACATGGCAACCATACACTTTTCAAAGCACCCTTAGAAAATTCTGGATGATTTACAGAAAGAGACAATATTGCAATCAAATCCAGTGATGCATCACTTTTGTCTCCTAACTGTTTCTTCACCAAGAACTGAAGCTCTTTATAGCCTTGAAGCAATTGACTTTCATCGCAGTCCTTGAACAATGCCATTTTCTTCAATTTTTTACCAAGATCTTTTGTTACTTCCGTAATTAAAATCTGTGCAGGGTCAAAAACACTCAGTTCAGAATAAAGATGACTTGCAGGATCACTTGAAATTAAAGCTAGCAGCTTAGTGTATCCATGTGATGCAGCTTTTACTAAGGCTGATTTAACCTGAGCTTTTGCAACATCTCTCCCACACGACTGCAGTGCTAAACTTGTTTCTTCGCCAAAATTTCCTGCTTCAGCAAGCTGCAAAACTTGCTCAACTTTGCGTAGGTTACCACACAAAATGTTGCTACAAGGATATGACGACCCTTCCAACAACTTCGTCAAGTCAACAATTCCCTTTGCTGTTTCTTTGATGAAGGTAGCCTGCACCTTAACATTAAGGACCTGTTCCTGTGACAAACTTGCCAAATACTGAACTCCAACATTGCTAACTGTTGCTATGTCGTCACTCTTCATGAACTCAACAATAGCTTCTATGTAGTCGGATACATAGGCTACAGACTCGTACCACGAAGACCATCTCGTGAGGACTGGCATTGGGAACAGTGGAACCCTTCCAGCTTCATATTTATCATCCAGAAATTGCAGTAACAGATGCTTTCTCTTTCGAGTGTTCAGCAGGAACGCACTCTTGATTTTGGAAGTGGCATTTTGAAGTTCAGGAAGGTGCTTTCCCAGAACATTCAAAATCAGATTGAGTTTTTGCGCCCAACACTGAATCACTACAACATTGTCCGACATCAAGTTGGTAAGTGTGTCAAAACACTTCCCCATGTATCGGGCTGAGTCTGATACTAAGGCCAGGACACTGTCATAGCTAATGTTATATTTGTTCAAAGAATCAAGAATAGCTCTTGAACAACTTTTTGCATCAGCTGTTTCAAGAATGTGGACATCACCTACTACGATTTCAACTTGGTGACTGGCTTCTATAATCTTGAAGATTATAACGAAAACACACCGACCTTGTTTGTCTGTTGTTTCATCGCAGCATACCGCAAGGTGCTTTCCTTTGACCTTCTCCTTGATGTTTTCTTCCCTTTCCATATTTAATCTGGGAAGGTGCTTTTCTCACAAAGTCTTTACACAAGGCAATGCGCCAGATCCTGAAAAAAAAATTTCCTCAAAATTAAGACCACTATTAGCATAGTTTACTGGCATACCGATGTACTTCAAGTAAACTGTTATTGTATATTGGGTCAATTGCAATTTACAATACTGGACATTTGTAGTTCAGCAAAACGTTTTATTTCCTAGGTTAGTACTACGCTCGTTCAGGTATTGAAAACAAAATGAAAAGTTTGTTAGGTTAGGTCAGCTACTTTTAAAAAAAAGTTAATTGTAGTGGGGATGATTGGTTAGTTCAAGTACATTAAAAACAGTCCGGTATCGCAAACTACAATAGACCTGTTATATCTGAATTTTTACTTACCTTCAATAAATTCATTCATGAAGTTCACCATGTGTTCATTGTTAAGTTTCTCAAGTGGTATGTTAGCCTTTACAAATGTTTCTGTGACACGTTTTCCAAGATAATCTGCCGATTTTTTGTCTGACAACTTTATTAAAGCATGATGCAACTGATGTTTGTAGTTTTGTAGTCTCTTCTTTTGTTGCTGCTAATGACGCCACGTGTTTTGCCGACTTTAAATGTTTTTCAATCGTGTCTTTTCGATCCCACGAAACTTTTGTGTTGCAAAACTTACACATAACCGTGCTATTATCTGTACAGTAAAACCCCTCCTTCTTATACTGAAATGCTCGATCCCTTGCACTTAATTTATTCCGCATTTTTACTCACTCACTAGTCACTATCCAATTAATAATCTTGTTAACTTGCCGATTTGCCCGTCGGAGTAGAAGCCAAAGTGAACATGACGACAGCAGCAGTTGCACACCAGTGAAAACTATTCTCTTTCAAGTTAATTTTTTTTTTCTTCCGTGGATCCCAAGGAATTAAAAATAAAAATGTTTATATCCCCCGCAGTCTCCATGTAAATAATTTTATCTTTTTTTACCGTCACTTTTTGCCCAATATATTAAGTAATTTTATTGTTATGTTCTCCGTAACCACGTCCCAAAGTCCCACTCAATGGCGTGTTAATTTTAATCATGAATTTAAGTTACTGGCTAGGAGCGTTATCCGTAGGCCATAGCAGCAAAAAAAATGGCTGCGATGACTGGCGAAAGGAATGGTTTACACCGGCGGACTTTTATTTAATTAAAATGAATCAACGTCACGTTAAGTGTTTCATATTAAAGCGGATGTTAGTTAATAAATAGAAAATCGTAAATTACTTAGCAATGATTAGCATCGCAAATTATTATAATACATAATAATAATTATAAGTTTTACCCTTCATGTTTTTTTTGGTTAGGACATTTATTTCCTTACATTTTTTTATTCAAACGAACATATTGTTTGTGAATTGCGTCGATGCGTGTGACTGCGACTTATTTTTATGATTATGATACTAAATTTATAATAAATAAACCTTTTCGCGCATAGTTTGTTAAAATTCGTAGAAATTTCGTTTTTTCGCAACAAATGGTATTTTTCGCGTTTTGCACTTAATTTCGCGCGAATTCATGAAAATTTCGCGATCGCGAAATTTTCTAGTCCCTAGTGATTGGGGGAGGGGGGTTTGCGCGTGGTGCGTCGCTACTCTCCCTCCTTGTTCTGTGGTCGCTACGTCGCGTCGGTGGACTGGGACTCTAGCAAGTTGAAGAGGGAGGGGCGAAGAAGGAAGTGCGGGGGGGGGGGGGGGAGACTGATGACAAAAACATGCTCTCTCTCTGTTTAGCGCTATCACTTGAAGGCGACAAGTTTCCCTTCCCCTTCACTCCCCCCCCCCCCCTGCAGTTTCTGTCTAGCTTTCGGTAGAGGGGGAAATCTAAAAATAAACGTGTGAGCTGTCGTGACCATATCTCCCCCTCCAACATAAGCAATTTTCTTGTCCATCTTGACAGGTATTCGTGATGCATGAAGCTTATATTCCACTTAGGCCTACTACCTGCATCAACAAAATTGTTTTCCCATGCGTTATCCCACGCTTTTAATGACATTATTTCATGCATGACACTGCAACCATTTTTCAGCAATTTGTGCATGTATTGTAGCAATCCATCCTTGAATTGTGGAAAATTTCTAGTCTTATCGCAACAGCGTCTTAGCTGTGCCATACTACAACATCCACTACACACGCTGGTATTTCCTTTCAGAAACAGCTTCAGCTTAAGGCGTGTATTCACAGTGCGAGGCTGCTCGCTGCGAATGCCTCGCGCCATCTGCCTCAGGGTGAGGCATACGCTCTTCAGCTAGTTTGTAACCACGAACGCTCACTGCGAGCACGCGAACCACCCGCATTCGTAGTGAAGGCAGTATGCAACATGTCTCTTGGTTCTAGAAATGTGCAAGTTGCTGCCGCTGCTTATATTGTGATGGCGACGATTATTGGAAAAAAACAACGGAAAAAGCGACGTAAGCGTTGGTGGGTCAAAAAGTTGTATCAAACTCGGTTAGAATATGGGAACAGACTCCTAGAAGACGTGAGATTTGAAGAAGACGTGCCAAATTTCTTGCGAATGTCCAAGCAAGATTTTGACCATTTACTTACATTGATAGAGCCTGCCGTGAAAAAACGTGACACGTACATGCGACGTGCTATTACCACCAAGGAAAGATTAGCTCTTACTCTGAGATTCTTAGCTACTGGAGATTCATTTACAAGTTTGCAATTCCTCTTTCGTATATCCAAACAACGAATATCTGTGATTGTTCCAGAAGTATGTGATGCACTGATTGAAGCCCTAAGGGACTACATAAAGGTAAGAAAACAATTTAGGTACTTCAAAAGATCAATATATTGTAATGTTTAACAATGTAGCTTGCATATTACAACATTTCATGTTATTATCTTTCGTCAGTCAGGTAGTGTAGTAAAGTGTCTTCTTGTTGAGGAGGCCTTGATTCAATTTCAAGTACAGCATCGGAAGGTGGAGGCGTAGGAGTTGGATGGTAGGTACTTCCAGACGAACGCTGTGTGGGCGTACTGAAAGAACTGTAGTACCCATAAGTATTAAGGACGTTGTGATTGGGGGTAAATTCTCCAATATCTGCTCTGAACAACACATCTGATATTGCCCTCTTCACATGAGGTAAAGTGTTGGAGTCATATTTCCTCAGTTCACTTGCTACATGCATTCCAAAGGTTTCATAGTGGTCAGTAGGAGTAGCCGATGTCTTTTTCAAAATGGAGTATGCATCAAGTAGCATTTCATTTTGTGCGTTGTCAGCATCATTACGACGTTTTCTTTTCCTAGCTTGGGAAATGTTAGAAGTAGGCGCCGTCGCTGTACTCGTAGACGCCGCCGTTGCAGTTACAGACGCCATTGTTGTATTTGTAGACGCCGGTGGTTCATCTTCGACCGTTGCGGGTTCATCGACAATATATTCATCATTGTATGATTCTTCTCGATTTTCCTCAGGACCCCTTTGCGTATTAGCCTGTAACAAAAAAAAATATTGTAAATACAATGTTGGATAGGGTGCGGCAGAATGAACTCCCCGATTAGCAAAGCTAATAAGGAATAGTCTAATTAAAATAAAGTATAATTTTTTAAACTCAAGAGCACATAATATAATGCTTTTACATGTTTTGGTTCTATTCAAGTCATTATACTATTACATCTATGATTCTGCAATAATTTGCTTCCAAAACGTCTTTCTTCCCTGCTATTGTTAATGGTGAAAGCTGTGTACTGTTCCAAAGGGTCTCTTCTCCATATGGCCAAAACAAACATGGCTGTTGAAGAAATGTGGCTTTTTACATAAACAAAACGTCCTCTTTGTCATTACGACTTCCATGTTGAATTGTTATGCTTTACGTATTAAGTGATTCAACGTGACCTTTGTCCTCTGTTTACAATGCCAAAATGTCTCTTATCCTCATTATATACTTTTACAAAACGTCTCTCGTCCTATTTACTTGTACAAAATGTCCTATGTCCAACCTATTTTTTCCTTTTACACTCACAGTTTTGAGCGTAATACATTATCACTGTAAATATAAACAGTATTACAACCTATGTCAATGTTGTTCATGATTTAAATGTTACCAGGATCTAAATTATTTTCTAATACGTTTTGTGTGATTATCCACAAGTTTTGCGACATGGACAAGGGACATATTGGAATTGGTCTACTCAAATACTACCCACTAGCAGGTATCCCTGTTCTTTTAAATTGATAATGTATTTTTTTTTTTTAGGTACCCTCTTCTAATGAAGAATGGTTAGCTGTAGCAAAGTAATTCGAAGAAAGGTGGAACTTCCCTCATGTTATAGGTGCAATGGATGGGAAACATGTCCAGCTTCAAGCACCATGGAACAGTGGAACTGAGTATTACAATTACAAGGGTTTCTTTAGTATTGTGCTCTTTGCATTAGTTGATGCCAACTACAATTTTTTGTATGTTTATGTTGGCTGCCCTGGTAGATTTTCAGATGGAGGCGTTTTCAAACATACCCAATTGTACAAAAAGTTAGAAAACAAGGAACTGAACATACCGAAACCAAAAGCAGTGCAAATTCCTTATAGTATTAACGTTCCTTATTTCTTATTAGGTGATCAAGCATTTGAGTTAAATGAATATACTATGACACCATTTAAAGGTACTCCACCAGTTGGTTCTATTGAAAGAATTTTTAACTACCGCCTATCCAGAGGACGTAGGGTCGTAGAGAATGCTTTTGGAGTAGCTAGTTCTGCATTTCGGGTTTTGAGAAAACCAATACTACTACAACCCGAGAAGGCTAAGAAAGTAGTTTTAGTAGTTGTATATTTACACAATTTTTTGCGAAAACGATCTATCACAAATCCTATCTACACACCGCCTGGTTTCTTAGACAGAGAAGAAAATGGTCAACTTATTCCGGGTACATGGAGAAACAACAATGAATACGGTGGCTTGATCCCAATTGGACAGACACCTCGAAGAGCAAATCTAACATCCAAAAAAATCCGAACCCATCTGGCTGAGCACTTTGCCACTAATGGCTCAATTCCATGGCAAAATGACTATTAATGTTTCCCGGGAACATGGAAGACCAACAAGGAATCCGGTGGCTTGAAAAAATATGAACCATCTGTCTGAGGACTTTGCCACTAATGGCTCAATTCTATAGCAAAATAACTACCTATTAATGTGTGTTGTTACATCCTTATTTTGTAAGCTTCAACTACAGAAATGTTTTGTAAATGTACTTACATTCTCCATTATATCGAATGTGTCATTTGGCGTGTCCTTATCAGAAAGAAAGTCAAACAATGTATATCCAAACCATTGTGACTTGTAAACATCTCCTTGGCCTGTAACATTAAAACCTCAATTACGTTCTTGCCAATTTAACTTCCAAAATACATTGTATTATACAGTACACTAAATGATAACAAAACATCTGATCCTGTCATTTGAGTTTTTAACCAATTCAACTCACATAGTAAAATTCCAAAATACATTGTATTATGTAGTAAAATAATGATTATAAACATACCAGATCCTGTAACTTGACTTTTCTTTTCCCTTGACCTTTCACGTCGGTAAGAGCCCAACAGAGACGTCATCTTCTTTTTCAGATCTTTTACAGAAACATTCATTGATAGCGATATTTCGCGCCACAAGTCTTCTCTCTTGTGTTTGTTATAGTATTCAGGGTGTTTCGAGTCCCACAGTAAACGTTTCGTTTCATAACATTTAACTAATTGTCCGATCATTTCATGATTATCCATGATGACAGTTTCGTTGTGGAGGCTTGTTGAGTTTGCAGTGCAGAATTGTGTCTTGTACGATGCGAGGCAGACAGCGCAGGTATTCACTTGACGCACAGCTCGGGGCGAGGCACCTTTGAGCACTGCTCTTCTACCGACAAGCACACGGCTCGCCTCGAATTGTGCGACGCGAACGCCGCGTAGCGAGCACACCCGGTATTCACAGTCCGAGGCAAAGCCGAGCCTTCGCCACGAGGCATTCGCAGCGAGCAGCCTCGCACTGTGAATACCGGGCTTTACGCAGCGAGGATAGTGGATAGTAGACATCCTTCCCTCCTCCCCTCCTCCCCTCCACCCCTCCTCCCCTCTTCCCCTCCTCCCCTCTTCCCCTCCACCCCTCCTCCCCTCCTCCCCTCCTCCCCTCCCCTCCCCTCCACCCTTCCTCCCCTCCTCCCCTCCACCCCTCCTCCCCACCTCCCCTCCCTCGTTCCCTGCGCATTTTGCTCCCATCCACCTCCTCTCCTTGTTCGTGCAGGGTATGGTGATTATTTTAGCTGCGTCTCGGAGCGCGGCCATTACGTAGAACCATTTCAATTCTGACTAAAACAAAACCCATCGTAGATACAAAAAGTTTCATGGAATTTCGTAATTTAATTTGCTACAACTTTTATTCTATCCGATTTTTCACTAAAGTGCACCATTTTCGAGATATGGTGTGAAATTGAAACATTTTTGGAAAGTTCAGGAATCTAACTTAGACTTAAATTTTCTATATTCGGTTATTACGAGTACTCGTAGTTACAAGGATTTCTCTCGCCATTGTCAACTCTCATAATAGCAAGGTTTCACTATTTATGTAATGGCCGTGGGGAGGGGGGGAATGATGCAGACTGGCTTGGCCAAGCGTGACTTGCTAGAGAAGAGGGCAATAGTGACAAAGAGAGATGCGGGTGGTTGGAATGCAGACAGGATGACGTCACTGTGTTGCTATGCGAATATCTTTCGGGCTGCTCTACTCTAAAAATAGCTTTCCCTCCCTCATAGTCAACACACTTCAACACCCCCCCCCTCGCAACCAATCTCGGAAGTAAAACGACCTTCGCAGTGCGCACCTGCCCGACAGCAGTCACGGTAAAACTTGCCTAGCGCACGTACGTATGTAGATGTAAATAAACAAATTGTCTTGTACTGCTGGCAAATATAGGTAATTTGATCATGGTGAGTTAAAAACATTCCAAAGGTGATTGGAAGTGAGAGTAGGTATCGAAAATGCCGAACAATAAATTAAGTGCTTACGACAGGGCATTTCAATATCAGAAAAACGGATACTATTGCACCGTAATGTGCAAATTTTGCAAGTGCCACGTTGCGTGGGAGCGTAAAGATTCTATAGAAAAACACCTAAAATCTGCCAAGCACATCAGTGCACAAAAAGGTTGCCCTGAAGCCAAATTACAGACTTCGATTGCTACATGCTTCAGTAGTGCGGAAAGGAAGAAAAAAACTGCTGAATACCTCGGCAAACGAGTGATGGAAACTTTTCTGAAAGCAAATATTCCGCTAAAAAAAACTTTAAAATCCGCATCTGAAAGATTTCCTGAACGAGTTTGTTGAAGGTGCTGGTGATATTCCTTGTCTAAGAGTACTAAAAGAAAAGCATCTTCCATCAATGCACCAAGAGAGAGATGATGTAGTAAGAGAAAAGGTGAAAGACAAACTGTTAGTAATTCTGTGTGATGAAACTACAGACTGAAGAGGAAGCTGTGTATTTGTTGTGCTATTTAAAGTAATTGATAGCAGTGACAAAATTGATACTGTTGTTGGTGATGTCCATACTTTGGAAACAGCCAATACCAAAAACTGCTCGAGGGCTATTTTGGATTCCCTAAAGAAGTACAATATTGACTTTGACAACGTGTTAGCGCTTGTTTCGGACTCGGCCAGATACATGGAAAAGTGTTTTGACACACTAAAAGACATCATGGCCGACCATGTGCTTATTGTGCAGTGCTGGGCTCACAAGCTCAATTTAGTTGTAAATGAGCTTGGAAAAAACCTCCCTGAGCTTCAGAAGGCTCTTGCCAAAGTAAAGTCGGCATTTTTAAATACACGCAAGAGAAAACATTTGTTTAAGAAGTTCCTGGATGAAAAGTTCCCAGGTGAGGACATTCCCCTGTTTCCAATGCCAGTGTTGACAAGGTGGTCTTCCTGGTACGACTCCGCTTCCTACCTCGCCGACAATCTTGAGGCCATTGTTGAATTTTTGACCAGTTATTAAATTTCCTGTATCAACAACACTGGAGTAGAGTACTTCTCTACTGCATCCAGGGATGATGTAAAATGTGTGAAAATCCAGGCAGTTTTTGTAAAATAAGTGTGTGAGGCTACTGTACACCTTATCAAGAAACTGGAAGGGTCATCATGTCCTTGCAGTCACACACTCAGTGGTGAAATCCGCAAAATAGAGCAGGTTTTGCAGCTTGCTACAAGTGGAAACTTTGGGCAGAAAGTAAATGAACTCTAGATTGCATGTGAAAAAATGGTCTTCAAAGGGAAAATCACATCTGCCTTGGTGACAGCAGCATCACATGCATCAACAAAACTCCTGTCATTAAAGGCAGGTGATCCTTCTCAGAAATTTTATCAAAATGTTGCTGTATTTGATCCCTCAGAAATTGTGCTCGAAAGCATCTCTCCCGAACTCAGCAAAAAGTTGAAAAAGCGGTTCTTGCTCTCCAAGCTTTGTGAAGACATTTTACTTCAGGGGTACAATGAACTGCAGTTCCTTGTGCAAACAAAGTTGAGTGAAAACCAAACTGTTGACATTGTTTCACTCCTTATGGCGGTTTCAGTGAACCATCCTGACTTTGCTCGTGCTGCTTTGCAGTCTGTTTGGGTACTATGTGCTAATGTTGACTGTGAAAGGTTTTTTTCTAACTACATTCTAAGTAATACGCATCATCGTTTGAAACAATAAAATGTTGAAATGTTCACTGCAATTTATTTTGAAAGTTAAACTTCGCTGTTTCCTCAGACATAGACATTATGTTAAAGATAAAATATTATTCGCCAAACGTTTCAGTGAATTACTATTTGCTAAGGGTTGTCTTTTATATGTTTTAAACTTTTTTTTTAGTAATTATTTGCAATAACTGAAATGTTACTGTATTTGCTAAGTTTTCATATGTATTATGTTTAGGGATGGTGATTTTTCTTTTTCGCAAAATAGATGCGAAAATATGCTAAATTATATTTTTTCCGCTATAAAATGTGAAATATAGACTATTCCGAGATTAATGTGAAATCAAGTTAAAAAACGTAGATTCGTCTTCACTCTACACAATTTATTTACCGATTGTATTTCGTTTCAGTTCAGTATCAAAAGAAACCATCATTTTATGGCGTATTCAGCAAAAGTATCTTATTGTCACGTCATTCACAACAACTACTGTTCGTAAATATTGAATGAAGAATTGGCCATCCGTGCCTCGCAATTGTAAAGAAAGCAAAGAACAACTAGCTGGAAGATTGTTAGTCATCTTGCAGAGTACAAGTTTTTAGGTCACCATATTGCGACATCTCTGCTTCGCCGCGCTAACAATTGTAAGTCCCATTTTCTGGCTGTGTTTCATGTGAAAGCCGCGTTCTTGTGTAGTCTGTGGTAGGTGGTGTGTTTACAAATACGTGCATACTCGTGAATGTGTTGTATACTGTTATTTCTCGTGGTAAAAATGGGATGAAACGTAATTTCCATTCCGCGATTGCATAAATGAATACAAAAGTGAACAGTTCTACGAAAGTGATACGAATATTTTAATGTGCAATTTATGTAATCGCCGTCTGGAGTGTAAAAAAAAAAGATGTACTTGAAAAGCACATTAAATCTGAGGGACATCAGGCTGCAAAAAAAAGATTCACCGAAAAATCGGATGAAGAAAAAAAAATCGGTAAAATGGCAAGCAACGGTTTCTGGCATGATCGAAAACCAAAAGAAGGCGAAAATTGAAAAAATGAGTTTCAATAACATTATTTGTGCACTCTACATCAACTATGGCCATGAACACGGCTAAAATATATTTATTGTAATTTTAAGTATTCAATTTATTGCACTCATAAGTGCTAAAATGTTGTTTGGAAACCTGCCAAGATAGGCTATCATTGTACTTGTGCTAGATCTTTATTTCTGTGGTTGTTAATAATTAAATTGTGTATTAATTATTGCTTTTTAAAAATATACTTTTCTTCAGTAATGTAAAATGAGAGAATTGGCTAAATCTTGTTTTTAAAAATGCTACAAAATGCTCAAATTCAAATTCAAAATGCTAAATGTTATTATTTTAAATGCTATAAATCACCATCTCCAATTTATGTTGTTTCCTCAGTTAAAAAAAAAAACACTTCCCCATTTATTAATTCACTTAATTGGAAGCATCAGAAGGTTAAAATTGTTTATATATCACGAGAAAACTATTGCGGAATCATTAAAACACTTAATATGAAAACACAGATTTTCCCTTCCTGAAAGTACCGCTTTCTGGGTTTGAAAATACCACTTTATGCCACTTAAAAGTACTGAATACCTTCCCCACTTATTACATATTTTTGGTATTCATCTTTGTCAACGTCTGTTAAAAAGTAACTTGGTCTGTATAAATGTCAATAAGCGGAAAATTTTGTTTTTAATGTGAGTAATTAACTGAATTTTTATCTGTACATATTTTATGAGATGACAGCTTGTAAAAGTTGGAAAATATTTTTAACTGTTGAGCAACTAAACATTTTAAAGTGCATGAACGATCACAAATGCACTTGTGTTTCACTCGCTAAGAGATTAGGCGTGTCTATTTCAACTCTGAACATAGTTGTGAAAAATCACAAAATCATTGAAGGAAATGTATCTCAGTGTGGTTTTAAAGTACATACTGTACTTTTATTAATTTTCTTAACCTGTAAATGTCTGATGTTACTGTGAATTGCTAATTGAAGTATGAAAGTACACCTATCCCTCACTTAGCACGACTAATTAGTTCCTAAAATTGCTTGTGTTATTCGAAATCACTTATTCTGAAGCATTAGTTTCCATAAATAGCAAGGCTACCTAATTTATTTAATGTGTTCCAAAATTGTGTAGGAAAATATACTTTACGTAATATTAATGCGTTGAATAACACTCAACTATAAATATGTCACACCATTTATATTTATATGCCTCCCATTGTACTTTATACAACACCGCGTAACGGGAGATACGTGGTTATGTACTTTGTCGTCAGTCAACAGGCTGACTTGCCCGCCCAGGCGTGACATTCAACTCACGTTGCATACCTTTCCAAACCATCCTTTACTGACAGTGAAACCGATATTACTGTCCGGATGATTACATTTTAATTTTTCCAAAATTAAAGTGCTTATTCGTGTATCACCACCTGGTTCACACCAATCCTGTCAGGTCAATGATTATTTTGTTCATTGCAACAATCATTTGACAACCTTTCCCGCATGAATCATCTGGTCATTTCTGTTCCTGTATCTAATGTCAAATATATTCCTGCTAGTACAACCAACAGCAACAGACTTATATAAACTTTCGGTAAGAGTCCTTATTTCGTACGATTGTGCGCACAGTTGACTTGCTTACAACTAAAGTGCAGTCAACATAAGTATGGCCTTCATGAAAATCTGCGTGCTGTAATACTTCTAGTTTTGTCTCAAATACTTGAACACGATGCATTATGAGTGATCAAGCACGTACAGTTACCGGCAGATGAATGGGCAGATGTTGCTTTTGTTTGAGTGAATTCCCTGCTACTGGCTAGACTGAGTTCATGGCCAGGTTTGTGGCCAGGCGACAACGGTATGGCACAGCGGCATACGCGCGGACGTAAAAACATTTGTTCCTTTACACTCTATAGCTGCAATTTAACTTGCCATAGCTGATGTTTGTACAACAACCGATAGCGTAGTCAGCCTGCGCGCGCATCTATTCCCCCCCTTCCCCTCCTTGTTTGGCTAACTGTATCCCACGGCATATCTGTTGTTTACAGAAGTTGAAACAGACTTCGTTGCGTCGTGCCTGCGGAGATTTTGTGTTATATGTAATTTACAGGCGTGCTAATCAAGACTGGGGCAGTAAAATTAACATCGCGCTAAATGAATCCGCGCAATCTGAAGACGTACTGAGTGAAAGATAGGTGTACGTACGTATACTGTATGTATGCTTACCTATACTCTGTACAGAATGTAAATATTGGTCTTTAATGTTTAATTATTCTATTTATATATGCTTCATACTCTCTTAATCAATAAATATGTGTATATCAGAGAAGGTTAGGCTTATGTTAAGGTAATGTTCTCTGAGCAAAAAATAATTTTTCGTACATTTCCCATATGTTACACTTTCCCTCATTTTACATTTCCAGACACCCTCTTGAATAGTGTAAAAAAGGGTTCTACTGTATTTACATTCTAAATTTTTGAAAACTAAATATTCATATACATATACAAATACAGGCTTCCCACAATCTGGAAAGTCAGGAAAATTGAAATTGTTGATGGAAAGTCAGGGAATTTTTTTTTCTTTCAGAATGTTTTTTAGTTAGACCTGTGCCAATATTCAATTTTTTGAATACGAATACAAATAATAAACTACATATGTATTCGTATTCAATTTGGCCTTGAATACTAACACTTTGAAATAATGAATATTTGTTTGTTTACGAATACTTGACATAGTATACCTTCTGAGTTTGTCATATACCATCTTTCTCTGCTGAGATTTTCATGTTTACAATATAATTACTCTTGTTTAATTTTTAATAAGCAATGTTTAAAACATGAAACAAGTATGTATTAAAAGTTGTTTTTTTCCGCTACTGTATTGATAAACAGTAATGGAAAGAATTGCGTAAACAAATTAAAACACAGCATATTTGTCATTTCAAACTTGAAAACTAAATAGTAAATGTATTCTTTTCGTCAAATGCACCAGAAGTATGAAAAAATAAACGAACGGCAACAACCATGGACTAAAACACCACAAATCATCGACACTCCATTGAGATGGGTATTAAATAAAAGAAGTAATCGTCATAGTTTCAATGGTGTATAAATCGATAGTCACAGTCTAGCTAACACCATGTGATACAGTAGTAGCTTACTTGCTGTATATTTAACAAAGAAAAAAAGTGCCCCAAAATTTACTCTTCGGCAATAAATTCCATTACATAAATCATTTTGGTGCCTTTTCATGTATCTAAAAATGACAAGTTCATAAACTTATTATTGATGACATGCTAGCAGGATACAATATAACCTCAAATGTCATTTGAAATTTTCTACAGATGACGAACCAATAAAATGCTTGTGTTACTCCAGTTTAAGGTTGAGATGCACTAAAGCTACATGAACTTGTTTCAGATTTAAAATTAGGCTTTTCTAATTATCCTATCATCTGTTCTGTTTTGGCACATCATGCCATGCGCGAGTTGTTTCGTTCATGTTCACCATGTGTTGCCTCAGGCACGCAAGAATAGGATATGTAATATTTAATATAATCAACATCTGCCCTAGACCACACAACACAGCCCCATGTCACTCGTAAATTTCAAGAATCAATCCAGATCTTTCAGCGCACAGACTATTTCCTTTACAGTCGTACACAATGTCGCAGTCTATGATAATATATTTATCACGTGCATGATACTGATGAAAAAACACGTGACTACTGCGGAACGGCCGCCATCTTGCACCACTGTCACACATGGCTAGCTCAGGAAGCTGTAGACCAGGCAATAGGGACATCGTCAAAACAAAACATAACAAATGGTTGCTGCCGAGTGGTCATTACATGCAGTGACTTGTTGACCTTTTTGTCTAATTGGCTGTATATTATGAGGATTTTATATGCCGACAGAGTATGTAAAATTTAATTAAAGCCGACAATGTTTTTGTTTTGCCGTGCGCGAATAAAAGTAGGTACGTTCTTTGTTTATGTGTATACGGTAAATACTAAATAGTGTACTAACAGTTCTGGAATGTATGCTTTACGAATATAGTACCTACACAACTGTTTGAAAGCAAATGAATCAGGTAATTTTTCAAATATTGCATGATTTTGTTTTGATACCTAGGCCTACTGTAATCACGTTTGAATTTTGTTTACTTTAACGGCCATGTTTGTTCACATTATGATTTTACCGTATTTTCATTAACATGAGTTTTTTTCATCACCACGTAAATTAATCTTAACGGAAATCTTTTTTCTAATTAATGTCTTTGTATGATTTGCATAGGTTATTACGTTATTAGTAATAACATATGCAAATCATATAAAGACATTACATTTTTATTAAATTATGAGTTCTTTTTCAACTAGAACAAACGAACTTCGGTAAGTAAGCTATTGAACTTTCGTTTGGCTCGAAATATTTAGCTAAAAACGAACTTCGACAGATGAAATTCTTACCGAAATCGAAAATGAAAGTAGCAAAATTTCGATTTCAGTTTTGGTATACCGAACATTCGCACAACCCTAATAATATTCTGGCTAACAGAATTTGGAGGTTTAATTTATTGTAAATCACAAATCAATTAAATTAATTAATTTAGGCCAGTGAGACAAGGGAAAATCTGCAACAAAGATGGTGGTCATGTTGTTTATGCATATAAACTGATTTGCTGATGTGATAAGTCTTCAATGACAAACA
Organism: Bacillus rossius redtenbacheri; assembly: GCF_032445375.1. Classification (NCBI taxonomy): domain Eukaryota; kingdom Metazoa; phylum Arthropoda; class Insecta; order Phasmatodea; family Bacillidae; genus Bacillus; species Bacillus rossius. The sequence goes on along the minus strand of NC_086330.1, from coordinate 133,644,078 downwards.
TATGTTAAGAAAATTTAATTATATATGTACATGAATCACAGATGAATATAAGGTAAGTTGGTGTAGATGTGAAATACGTAATATATTTTGTAACACCATTTTGAAAACCGTCAATGAAAGTGTAGCAGTTTGTGGCATTTTATAGAGGGTATTTTACAAATGAATAACATTTTAAAATAATTTAGTGGGGAAAAAAATATTTTGAAATTAGTTAAAATAGCATATATGTTTGAAATTAGCAAAAAATAGCATTTAAAGTGTAAATTAGCAAACATTAGCATTTATAAGATTCTGATTTTTTGGGACCAAGTAACACAGGTTATCCTCGCCTGGTCTCGACTTGTGGGGACAGCAGTGGGTAGAGATTTTTGTCGCTCGCCTTTTCCTCAAAGTGATCCAGGTTCATTTCCCGTTTGGGGTCAAACAGATTGTAAGTGGGAAATGCAGTGCACGTTGTCATGTACTGGCACTCCTAATTTCTTAACCCAATTTATTCCATGAAAACTCCATACTCATCTCATCACATCACCACTATCTTCTGAATACTCTGCTCTTTTCTTGTGCTCTTTTAATACCAACAGAGAGCTCAGTTTTTGAATGTTATTAACTATTCATTTTATTAACTAAAAATAGGTAATGTCATATGAAAATATAGTTTTTGCCTGGAAAAATACTTATGCCAAATGCTTGTGTTCAAAAGAAAATTTATACTTAAGAAACCATTAAGACTGAAACCATTTAAGACTCCCTATTTTATAATAACTTGTTATTCAAATCCTTTTTTTGCAATTATGTATGTTGAAATACTGAATGAATTTATATGTAACATGTCATAATGAGATCCACCAATTAACCAAGCATGCATGGTGAGATTGTCATAGCACTTTTCCTTTTGGTGCTGAGATGCTACATTTCGACTGTTCAAAATTTCAGATAGGACAAGTCTGAAATTTATTTTTTTATTTTTACTAGGGACCCTGTAATAGATTGAGTGGTTCAGTTAAACCTAAGAGTAATTTTCTGTTAGGTTTATTTTTATTAAGTGTTATGGAGTTGTTTTAATTTTAATTTTAATTTGCATGTGTTTGTTGGCAGTGAAATTGTTACTGGATTTATGTCTGGTAATAATTCGCACAAGAACACCATAGATTCCTCATTTGCAGTTGCAGTGTTGCAAGGCTGAGAAAAGTGGAGCATAGCTGATGCAAAAAAGTTTATCTGATTCTCCAACTGAGATTGTACATGTAATTTATAGTTGGTTAGGTAGGTACTTCACTAGTGTATAGTTGAACTTTAGGCAATGTAGTTTTAATCTTTTTTTTGTAATCATGGCAATTTTTTTTTTTTTTGCTGACTGCAGCCATTAGATTTTAGAAGCGTAAACACGGTGAAATGTGAGGAAAAGATGTGAAAATATTTTGTCATTCTTGTTTGATGGACAGAAATGACTTTTGACTAGAATATACAGTGCCATTTGTACTGTTAACAGAACTGAAGACAACCACTGTTAGCTTTTTACCATTCAGATTACTGTAATGAGGCTTTTTTTTTTCTCAACTGTGTGATGCAGCATGAGTAAGTAGCATAGTACTAAATGCAGAAAAAGTAGACAGGCTAGAAGATCATGCTTCCTGTTTTTATGATGAACTTATGTTGTAGATAAAATGCTTATTTTTGTTAATTTTTGGGGTTGAGTGGTGTGATGAAGTTTGAAGAAAACAGTTATAGTTTTTTTTGCATGTGACATTAATAACAATAGGTAGCAGAACAGGTTTGAGCATATAATGAATATTTAGCATATTTTTTTATTTATTGTCAAGAAATTTAAAAATTTTTGCCTGCTACATAAATCAGTGTACGTACTTCTTATCAGGTCATCAGTAGCAAAAGATCATTTTTTTTTACCATTACCAAAGAAATGACTTACCAGTTATGATCAGTTGGCACTTTTTTAGACATGTTATATCCCATTAAGACTTTGTTTTGTTCTGATTCCTTTAGTTATAATTCATCACCCATTTTTTTTAGTGATTTTATAATTATGTAATGTATTAAATAACATAAACTCACAACAATGTATGTATGTAGTAGTAAAATGTTTTCTTGAATATTTGGGATTTTTAACTTAAATCTAGCTTCTAGGTTGCACCCCTGTATTTTAATCTTCTGTATCTTATTGTGGAAGTCATATGATATTTCATCAATAGTGGTAGCAACTTTGTTATATTTGTAATTAGTTACTTTTGTTATTTCTAGAATTTTTTAACCTTCATTTGCAACCAATAGTTGTCCTTTTTCTTGATAAGTACGTAAGTGCAAAACTAAGATAGCTAAGTAAAATTCAATGACTTTTTGTAGAAAAATAATTATTGTAAAGAAGTGTTGTATGGTTGAATGTAATGAAATCAGTAACCTAAGATTGTTCACAAAATAACAGTATAATCAACTAGCTGTTAAAACAAGTTGAGATACTCCACCTTAAGGCTGCAAGTGCTTAAGTTATTAATAATAATTTGATATGCATGAATGTTTTACAAAGATTGCCATGCAATGTGTATTCACGTGTTTGTAATATACAGCACAATATTAAAACTTAATAATTGTCATGAACAGATAGCTTAGTTATTTTTACGTGATGTTTATTGTGCATTGCTTTCAGTTCTTTAAACAGTCTTACTGTAAAAAAAAAGTATTGTGTCAATTCTGATTCTGGAATCCACATATTCACAGTCCTATGGTTTTGGCTAACAGTAGAAATTGGGGATTTAATGTTATTTTAATAGGGATTATGAAATTAATTCATCAATTCATTCAATTGAGATTTCTTTTAAATAAATTTGGTTATTTCCAATATTTACAATTTTTTAATTAAGTTAAATTAATAATTGCTAATTTATCAGGGTATGTAATTGGTATATTTTTTTAAGTGAGTGGTTTGTGCTGTTTATTTTTAAACCTTTTTTCAATATTAAAAATTTATGTATACTCAAATCGTGCGTGCCTTTATTATGAAGGACATTTTGTTACATTATGTCTTGACGTGAGTGTTTAAAAGTGTCAGCTAGAGTTTGTTTATTTGTTTGGCTGTTGACTTTTCCAGTTTAAAATATAGTTTTTTTTTTTTAATATTGAGCAGATCTATTCAAAGAAAAGTCTTGCACATTAAGTGAGAACCACGTAAATAACCTCATGTTTGCAGAAAATCTACCAAATACCACATCATTAAATTGGTGTGTTAAATTTTTTGGAGCATATGTGGCGTTTAATGTGAAGGCCTGCTAGCCAATATTGGTGTCTATGGGATCAGTTGTTTCAAAATCAGCAGAAGTCTTGGGGAAACCATTACATGTGTTGTGCCATAATTTCTGTTTCTTGCAAGCTTTTATACAGCAAGTTTTTTTTCTATTCACCTTTGGACACTTTCCCTTCTTTAATAATCAAAAAAAAAAAAAATGAAGATTATTTACAAGGCTGTGGGAAAATAATGATGAGGAACAGATAAAGCAGGGTACAAGTTAGAAAAAAAGATAATAAATTGGAAGAAATACTGGAGATATTTGTGTGTAGGAATTGATGTTAAAGGATGATCATTTAGGAAATTCTGGTTTCCTGCTAATGTAAATCGGTTTTTGTAGACAATGAACGTGTAGTGTTTGGTTGTAAGACATTGTAAGCTTTGTACAGCATGTTGTTTGTTTATTTGTATGTGGATAAATTCCATGTAGTGTATGTTTTCTTAAATTTTTTGTAGCAATGTGTATAACTTAGAAATTATTATTTTTTTCCAGAAATGATACATTTAATTGTACATTAAAAAAAATATGTATTTACTTTTTTGTGTCGTTGGTTGAGTGGGTCATAGATACCACAATTATTGTGTTCAGTATATGTTTATAGCCTGAATTCAATGGCAATGGAAATGTGTTTTTGCAAGTTGTACAACATCAGAAAATTAGTGAAAGTAGAATTTAATGTACATATTGGCTTGCTACACAGTATATGATTAGCATAGGTTGTGAAGGCAAATTTTTTTTCTTCTGCATGTAGAATAGTCCAAAAAATATTATTTTGCTAACCTATTTTATCATTGTCATTAAAACAGCTAAGAATCAGTGGCTAAAACACAGGGGAGATGGGGGATGCATCTCCCCCTTAAATTCTAAGAAATTATAAAAAAATCTTATCATTCCCACCAACAAAAGGAAAGAATTTGCAATCAGGCAAAGAGGTTCTTCCCCTCCCTGTTCCTCCCAAAATGAAATTCTGCATGCACTCCTGTTAAGAATATTTCACCTACCAACTGTTAATTATTGTGGATATATGAATGTTGTGATGAGATGAAATGTGTGTTGAGTATAGGTTTTAGTGCAGCTGTGGTTTTGACATGTGTCCAATTTATTCTTATTTATGTTAAAATTTAAATTTAGTAATTTTGTCTTGCAGGAAAGGTAACCCAGTGATTAAAATGATTGGTTTTTATTTTAAAAGAAGTATTGCATTCTGTCTCTCTCTCTCTCTCTCTCTCTCTCTCGCTCTCGCTCTACATCTCGCACAATTCCGAGAGAAATTAACCTTACTAATTATTTTAATATCAGTTTAATCTGTTGCCAGCTGTTCATAATTACAAGTTAGGGTTTTTGCTGTTTTGTGCAATCAAAAATAATGTTTGTTGAATGAAGTCTCAGTTTGATTGTGAATTGTATACATAAAGTATAGGCCATTACTGAGATTGGTTTTTAAACCATTTTGTCATGTGTGGCAAAAATAATTATTATGTATTTTGTGTAAAACCATGTAAAAATAAAAGGTGCTTTATTGAAATGTCGTGATGCCTCGGTACATAATATATTTGGTGTGGTTGTATTTGTATACATTTTATGCTAAAAAGTAATGTGAAAAAGAAGTGTAAATAGTTTTGAGAAAATTGAACAAATTTTTTTGATGCCTACTTGGTTATTATTTTTATATGACTGAATTCTTTGGAGGTTTTTATATAGTTGTTACCTATATATTGAAACTCATTTTAGATGTTTGATTTTGGTATTTACATGTGAGTTTTGTAGTTGTAAAGTAGGGTGGTACTGATATGGAAGTGCACTTGTTTGAATAAACAAGATATAGAATAATCAATCATCGGCAAACCATGACTTGCAGATAAACCTACATCTATGTGAACCTTATTCATATTAAATTGTCTAGATTTGGAAACATATTGCAAATTAGAACATATTATACAGCTTCAATTTGCTGCTAAGTTTTGCAAAATATAAAGTTATACATACTACAATTAACTGTGATTTTTTTAAATAATACTTTCGAAATTTTAAATTCTGGTAGCATTGATTTCAGAAAATATTTTTTCAGACATGGGCAAAGATATGTAGTATTCCCGGGCCCGCAGAATGTTTTATTGTTCCCATTTCACAGTTATGATTATGCAAGCGCAAGCGGGCCCCCTCAGAGAGGAGCGTTTTGATTCCCGGCCCCGCTTCCCCTCCTCAGGATCTACGCCCATGTTTCCATGTACTGCCATTTTGATAGCTCTTTGAGAATACATAATTTAAACAGTTGGTAGCACAATAAGTAGAGACAAGATTTTAAGGTTGTAATTATTGGTCAATTTCATCTTTCAAACTGAAGATATAGGGATTATTGTTTTTATTTATTATAAACTCTGTTTATTCATAAAGATAGCACCTATTTATACAAATACGACATTTACATGTTCAATGATACTTCACCAACACATTGCCATTTTGACTGATACATGACACATTTTTACAGCATAATCATTCGTAATAAGTATGTCTAACTACCGGGAACAATAAAAATAAATCAGCAACTATATGTGTGTTTGAAAAATGTACCAATGTCGTATTGTAACAATTAGTTGCTAATAAATATATATAAAACACTAATTTTTTACAATCCTTTTAGTACATTATGTTTTGAAACTAACTTCATGCTAAGTTATTTACATTCATTGAATTTGATATAGTAAAAGATGACTTTTTTTTAAAATCTGAGTTGAGTTTGAAATAATTTTCTAATTAATTTCATTATTTTTTTTGTATCTCATGCGTTTTGGTGTTATATGGTGTATTGACATGCTTTTCGGTGTTATTTCGGTTTTATCACAATTCACCCTATAATCTTGTCCCTAACAATCGGTAATCAATATATCAATGTTGGTACTTCCCTACTAGAAAGAACACTATATATGTACTTGTATTTTTGCAGTTTGTGTATAATTTTGTTGAGTAATTTCAAGCTTGCCAATATCTGTCTTTTTGTGTATTAGAATATAAAATATCAATTTTAATCTAGTCCTTACAATTTAATGACAGATCTTACACTTCAGCAGAACATTAAATGTTTAGCTGTGGAGAATTTTATTTGAAAGTAATTTTTATTGTCTTTTTTTGCAAGTACTACTACTTGAGAATACTCTACTTGTATTCCTTTTTATTTCTAAAATTAAATTTGGTAATGTAATATTAATTAGTTTTTCATGAAGCACAAAAAATTATCACTAAACCTTAATGAAAGTCTTTATCTTTTCTTGTTTGGGGTGGAAGTACTGCATGTTTATTTATTTCCTGCAAATAATTTTTCAAGTGCTTTAAACAGGCCTTATTTTATGATTGGAATTCTACCATTAACATGAAAGGAAATTTTTTGAAACAAAATACAATGAACAGTTTGTAGCTTTAATTTTGAATGTTAATTTTATTTCAGTTCCAAAACTTAACAGATCTAAATTAAGAAAAGAAAGTGCATGTTGTATGATTCTTATGTGGAAATACAGTAGAACCTCTGTAAGTCGAACTTGAAGGGAGACGCCAAAAAATTCGAGTTATAGAGTTTTCGACTTATGGAGGACTAGCTGTGCCCGTGACTTTGTCCGCGTGGAATAGTGTCTTTGGGTAGCATTTTTAAATTATTTAGGCTAATTATTTTACAAATAAGACACATACGTATAAATACTTTAATCAGCTATTTGCAATGTTTCACTGCAAAGAGCTTATTAAATTATTTAAGTATCTAAGTACATAAGGTATAAAGTATTAATATGAGTTTATTTAAGTACATTTTTATAAACTACATTTTTTGTTTTCCTATCTTTAGCCAAAACATAAAGATTTTGCGGATTTGATACACGTGAGCATGCCACATTTCACGTAGAACATTAATTAAATAAACAAAAAAATCGTGTAAGCAAATCAAATTGTAATCAATTTGCAGTCAACAATAATGAATTTCCAGTGGAAAAAATCAGTATTCGCATGCGTGTGGCACATTAGTCTGCCCTCACGTGTCTGCCCGTTCGGGTAATCACACTTAGGCATATTTCCCCACCTACACCGTGCCGTACCGCGCTGCGCACCCCCCCCCCCCCCCCCCCCACCCACGCAACTGCACAGCGCTCATTGTGTACTGCGTGGTGCTTGGCAAGTTTCTTACTTGCGTTAACTTCAATTTCACATTTTGTAATGACTCCGTAAATGTTACATCAGAATAGCTCTAATATTTTGTCTCTGTCGCAAACTTATAAAACATTCCCGTAAACCTTACATATTTCCATACAAAATTTCATCCCCTATTCCCTATTGTTATTTTACACCCTTGAGGGTAAAACTTTTACAAACTTTGAATGTCGTATTTATTTATATCGAATCAACAGCCTAAAAAATAAGTTTCAAGCTTCTAGCTCTAAAAATGACTATACTTCCATACAACTTTTAATCGCTCCTTTCAACCCCTTACAACCCTTTTTTCACATTAAAAAGTAGCCTATGTCCTTTCTCAGGCTCTAGACTATCTGTTTACCAGATTTCATTTAAATCGGTTCAGTAGTTTTGGCGTGAAAGTTTGACAGACACAGACAGACAGAGTTACTTTCGCATTTATAATATTAGTAAGGATTTCGACTTAAGCGGATTTTGATTCGTCATAAAGAGGTTGAGATTCATTCTTATACATTTTGAGTTAGAGAGGTAAAATAAATAAAAATTCAAGTTTCAGAGGTGACAAACATATTTTTATTTATTATAAATCAACATTATTTCAAAACATTCTTAAAATAAAAAAAATGGCATTAAAAAAGTCAGTAATTTTTTTTTTTTTTTTGCTTTAGATTCGGTTGTTTTCCATCTATAGCATTGTCTAAGGTATAAAGAGCAGAAAATTCTTGTTCTTCAGAGTTGCTGGTTTGCTCTATAAAATTTCGTAAAGTATTCAATGTGGTTCTTTCCTCTTTGATGGAAACCCATGGAGCACATGTAGTATTATTCGAGTCTTCTATGTCATCTAAATCATTAGTATCAGTTTTCTGAGCTACTGAATCGAAAATTTTGTCATCTGATAATGTCCCAGCAGTCATAACTCCATCATCACACTTAACAAATTCCTCAAAGGATATTCCTGATTCAGACACCACTATATTCCATTCTGCAGGAGGTGAAATAGAAAAATCTTCGGTTTCAGCTTCTTCTGTTGACGACGATGAAAAACCACAATGTACAGAACAGTTTTTTATAGTAGTCGCAGTTACATTTCGCCAAGCTTTTTCAACCATTCTCATGGCTTGCAATACATCTATAGTAGAATTCTTTTTTTCTTCCATATCATCCAACATGTTCCTGACAACTTCTTTCCGATATAATGACTTAAAGTTTTTAATGATACCTTGATACATAGGCTGTAATTTTGATGTGGTATTGGCGGGGAGATATTGGACTTTAACAGCTTTCATTTGTGGAATATCATTATGTGCTGTTCAATTATCAAGGAATAACAAGATTTTTCTTTTTTCTTTGGCCATTTTCTTGTTGACAGATTACTCATTGGCAGGCCAAATTGTTCAGCAGCATCTTTCTTATTTTGACAGTTCTTCACAGCTTCGAGCACTTCCAATTTTTCAGCGAGACTCAAACGTTTTCAGTTTACGTTTCACAGCACTCGTGTTTTAACAATTTTATTCATAAACGGTTGTACAAATTGATGTGTAGCAGTCACAACAGTCGACAACAAATGACTTGATTCGCTAAAGTTCAAATGAAATTAAAAATAATTAAATTAAACACCTGTCACCAAGCAAGCAAACACGCGAGTCATAAATTCGTGGTAATCCGATTTATTGTATACTCCTAAATTGATTTCTAAGAAACAATGGTGTGCTTACATTGTCGACAAATTCTTAAAGTTGGTAACTTATTTTTCTTCGAACTATAGAGGTAATAAGATTCAAATAATCGAGTTGTAAAGGTTGTAAAATAAAACATTGCTATGTTCGAGATACAGAGGTCCAATTTAATTTTTCGAGTTATGGAGGGAAAATCTGTACCAAAATGGCTTGGAGGGACTCACTGATTATTTCGTCTAATAGAGGGTTGAGATTTTGAGCAACGGAGGTTATGGGGCTTGAATGGAAGGAAACACAACATTTTTTCGAGTTTGGGAGGTTTTCGACTTATCGAGGTTCGAATTAAAGAGGTTCTACTGTATTTATAATTTTGTTAGGAAAATATAATTCATTGACAATAATTTCCAGTTTTTCATAAAATTGGCTGTTACCAATACTTAAGTTCAGCTGAGATTGATAACTCTGACCATTGAAAATACAGCCACCATTGTTTTTGTTTGCTACCTGTAGGTGGCTTCTTTTTTTTAACTGATGGCCATGGATATGTACAGAATTTTAATCAAAATTAAAAAAAAAAAATTGTGAAAAAAAAAAATTGTTTGGTGGCTGAAAAATATTACTTAAAAATTCAACATTTGGTTCCACTATTTACTAATACCTAGACTTAGTTTTTCTTTGTAATAGCTTTTATCATGTTTTGAATAATGGAATGTCTTTTTGTGCCATTATTTACCAGGCATATTGTCATTGCTATAAGTCATATACAAAAAAGAAAGTCTTTTCTAATAGCATTATTATTTCAGCAAACAGTATTAAGAAGCAGGTGTATTTTTAAATAGTAGTGTTTAAAGAGTCTGACTTTCTTTATAGTTCTACAATATACAACGTACTATTTGTCACATAGGTTAAAACTATTCCAGTGTAATGCTTTACAGATCAAGCCATTTGGAATTATAATTTTTTTATTTTGAATTATGTTGAAATTAATTATATGCCATTGAAAAAGAAAATTAAAATAAGTTGCTTTAAAGTACATACATAGTTACTTTTGTTACTAAAATGAGCTAACAACATATTATTTGTTACTTTTGTGAAGTTTTGTGTTTTTTGCCAGGGATACAAAGATTGTGAATGTAATGGATTTCATATGCTACTACTGTAGTTAATTGTTTTGTGAATAGAACCTTTTACACCATAGTATTTTTATGTTCCTTGAACTTGATCAATAAGAACTTTCAATAAATTATGTGATACATATAGCAGCTTTTTTTTATGCTTTTGTTTTCTCTTCTGAATTATATAGTTAACAATACGTGGTCCAACCTGTCATTGTTAAGTGTTTGTGTGCTCGTGGTTTACAGTTTTTTAGGTTAGCTGAAAACTTCAGCAACCACCTTGTTACTTGTTTTGCCTAATTTTCTACATGTGGCCAAATTAAGATGAAAACTGCCTCATGGTATACTAAAATAAAGTATTAATTTTTTATGGTAAAAATTAAGAACAATTCTAAATATACTATAAATGGCAAAGAAAAGAATAAGTCTAAAATATGATGAATATAAAAATATGTGTAAAGCAATAGTAAAATAAAATGGTATTAGTTGATGTTGTCAGTTATGAAAATTTAGGTGTTCAGGTGGAACGATGAAGTAAAAACTTGGCAGGTTGTGGAGCTAAGCTCATTACGTGCACTATACAGAGAAATTAACCTAATTTGATGTTTTTTTTATAATATATACTACCGACAGACAAATTAATATAGTAAGCTTATATCATTGTTTAAATGATGCAAGATACTTATCGGAGACCCTATAAAAACTATAAAGTTATGATGAAAGAAACAGGTGAAACAATTTAATGCTAACTAATTATGTTAAATAGTTCAGTTTAGGTATCTTTGGTGTTTTTGTAGGTATTCAATTGAAATTTTGTAAAATGCAGCAGTATGATGTGCACTACTGGTGGCATGGCCCATGCTAAAAGCAAACGCTCTTAATAATGTGCCTGAACCAGCCACACAGAATATATAGTGGTGGTCAAGTGATGAAATGTAATGTAGTGTGTTGTGTGTAGTGTATTTAAAACTAATTACAATATTACATAATGAGCACACACAAACCCAGTAAATAAGAATCACACTTAAAATTATTATGAATTCACTTTGACAGTTCAAAAAGGATAAGCACATGTATTTATTACAATATTAAAAATATTTCATTTTAATAGCGATACATTCAAATTAATTTCTGCAAATGGTTATAATTTTAATTCATATTAAATGTATAATTAAGCTACCCTTGAATACTTGGTACTATTTCAAGATTTAGAGTGTGAATTTGTGGGTAATATGTGTTGACACTCAAATACACTGTCACCACACCAATATGTTGTAAAATACTCAGGGTTTGGTAGATGAAATGATCTGCAGGACCCTTAGGTGGACAGCATAGTCTCCAGGGAACGTCAGCTATAGCGATGTGGGATGAACTAAAGCTACTATTGTAGATGTCAGGAACTCAGCAGATTCTCCAGGTTACTGAAAACCCATAGTAATTTGGGACAATCTCACGAAAGATGATTCTTGAAGTTCAGGGCCTGGCATGTCATCGGCGACTCGGCCGAAACTTCAAGGCTGGAATCTAGAGATTGCCCGACGCGGAAGTTCACTATGACTTCAACGTTGCACCCTAAGTCTGACGTTACAAATGGCAGACGTCCTGAAATTTAATTTTTAGAGAAGACAAATAACTAATTCGCGGTCATCGCGAGGTCTTCCTGACTTCTGTATGAGGTCCCGTGGGAATTGGAACCACCCCACACACAGGAGACATCTTGCCCGATGTACTTCTAGAAAGTGACTCTTTCCTTCGCTTGATTAAACTGCTTTATTACCAGAAACTTACAATTAAAAATGAGTAAGGCACCAAAAAGAAACATAACTATGAGAAATATTGGATAACATAATTTCTACCTGGCAAACTGTGATCAGGTGTAAGTTCACGAAGAATGTGTGTGTAGTGTAGACTCAGTACAAAAAAGAATGCTTCAGTTATAAAAATAAATAAAATTACCAAACTAGGAGAAGTTAAAATGCAAATAAATGTTAACCAACAATCCTAATGAAGGGTAGCTCGCTATAACACTCGGATAACTTTAGTATGAAACATTACAATAATTAAAATTGGTATTTTGAAACAGATATCTGCAAAATAACCATAGTAAACATATGAACATTTTGATTGGTTACAGTGAAAATGTACTTTTTTGTTGATGTTGGACTACCTGGTAATGTGTACCAGTTATGAATGTCTTGAAAGTGGGCATCCAGCATATTCTGAAGCGTGGTTTTGATTTTGTGTGAAAATATCTCGCAAATATACTCTCTGTAGTGGCCATTCTTCCAAAACTCTGCAGTATAATTTTGTGTCAGGCTTGCTTACTTGCTACATAGGTTTTTTATTTTTGTATCGATATGTCATTTTGATTTATCATGTTTTGTTGTTAACACATACTGCTCATTAATTGCTCTTTGTAAAAACAAACAGGCATGTGTTAGCAACTAAAACTTAGTGTTATATGACTACATTAATGCATGTCATTTCTGATTTCTCCATAGCTAGGTAATGCATATAGCTTAACTTGAGTAGTCCCAACTGTCAAAATATTTCTTTATAAAACCGTCAGGAACAAGCGAAATCCAGGATTTATACATGATAAGTTTTGAAGTTTATCAGTGGGGTTTTTAAGATTTTAGTTTCATGAGGTTGATCAATTTTTGTAGTCTGGTGTTGATCCCAAGCAACACCATAATGAGATAGCCAAGGTGTTATGAGACATACTATTCTCCGTTCACTCTTACCTGAGTTTTGGAATAAACAAAGCCTCTTGTAAACAAACATTTTCATTGGCTGCCGGCCGCCGCGCACATTATTCGTGCGCAAGAAACAGTCCCTTGGTTACGTACCATTTGTAAGTATTTTTACACTGTCTTTTTTATAACAATTGTTGATATATAGCATTATAGCGATTCATCATTAATTTCCAATACAGTTTAATGTGTCAGCAAGTATGTACTTACAATTATGTTAGCAGACGCCGTGTGTACGGTGGCATAGACAAAAGGTACTGTACAGTGTACAGTTGATGCCCGGCGCAACAGTTGCATTTCGGATTCGCGCGCGCACGGTTTGTTATGGCTGACGTCGGACCGAGTTTTGTAAAACACAGAACGGGAAAGCCTTTGAAAAGTGCACAGAAAACTATTGTGTTGAATGTTTTTAAAACATTTTCAGACAAATATCCGGATTGTCGTTTGAACGATATCGCGAGTTTAACTGCGGAATTTAGGCGTGTTTCGAAGAGCAGTGTGCTTCGTGCAAGGAAAGAATTACAGGGCACTGGGGCATTAACAACTCCCGGGAAGAAAAGGAAACTTGAGTATCCTGTTATAAAAACTTGTGATGATTTTGTGAAGACGGTTATTAGGCGTAAAGTGCATAGTTTTTTCTTCGCAAATGAACCACCTACGCTGAACTAAGTGCTACGGTGCTTCCTGTTATATTACGTCTCCGTTATTTTATTAGCGCCGACTGTACTGAAGTTTGTGTGTTGCAACTAGTGCTTGGCGCGCCAGATGAATTCAGCCTATCACTTGCTGACGCGGCGCAGTGATACGGCGGTGTTTGTTTATTTCAGAACTCAGCTAAGAGTGAACGGAGAATAGGGTAGATGATTCTGTGGAAATTCCCCATTGTTATCAACAGTATGGTTATTTTATTTGTACTTAATATGCCTACCAATATAAAAAAACATTTAAGGTAGTCAAAACATACAACAAACACACACTCAACTGGACAACACATAATAAACACTTGACTCTAATTATTTGGACAGAATACAACAAATAATAAAAAAAAAAGAAAACAAAAAGTGTGTGGAAAAAAAATGTTAAACTATGAAATAACAGTCCAGCCTGATGACGTAGTAGTAAAGAGAATAACAGAAAGGAATTAAAAAAAAAAAAAAAAAAAACTTTTAACATTTTAATGAATCAAAATATAAAAAAAAATAATCATTACAAAATCCTCTTATTAATCTTACTAAAAGATATTAAACTAATGTAACTTCACAAACTTAAAAGGTAAAAATAACTATTATATATATATATATATATATATATATATATAAATAACTATTATATATATATATATATATATATATATATATATATATATAAATTATTAAAGTTTATTTTAGTACTGTAGTTCTGAACAAAGTTGTTAAGTATTAACTGTAATAAAACAATACAATAGAATATATTAAATAGATAAAGGTAGGACATAAAGTAATTTGGTGTAGAAATAATAAATATCCTGATGATAATTTTATATCTTAAGAAAAGTACACAGTTTTTTTTATTAATTAACCATCTAAAGTTAAGTACATTGTTTTTCTTGAATATTGTATTGGTTTATTAGTCTGTAAATAGAATTGTGGGTATGTTGAGTTCAAGTTATAGACTGCAAACGACTGTTGAATTGTGGGACTCCTGAGTCCAGTATCGTAAAGGAAGTATGTATTTGCAGTTAATTTTTGATGTATAGCAGTTACTGATAAAAGGTTAATCTGATCATTTTCTACGATCAACGAGGGACACAAATGTCTCTTTCGGAAATTTGGTTTTGTTTATAATTTTGAAGAACTTGCCTTGAATAATTTTTTATTTGTCACTGTCAAAAATGTTGATATTATTCCAGATTACAGATCAGTATTCTAATTTGGATCTTAATGCAAGATAAAAGTGAAAAAATTGAATCAATATTTCGCACCCTGACTACAAGACTATCGTAACTCAAAAATCAGTGCAATACTATCACAACTCAGATGCCATAGTCTTGCACATATTCTTATATAATGTTTTCCAGAGTGCAACACTACATTATTTGCCATAAGTCCCGTAAATGTAAATATAATATTGTGATAGTCTTGCAGTTCCTAGATAATAATATTTTCCTGCTTATGGTAAAAATATCTCAAAAACTCAATTTTTTGAGTTACGATAGTCTTGTACTCAGGGTGTGATTTGATCCACAGTGAGAAATATTTTTTATTAAGGTAATTTGAAATACTAACTAGTGTTTTGAAATTGAAATAAGTATTTTAAAAACATTTAAATATTGATAAACTATAGCATGAATAGTTAAATACTCTTTGTACTATAGTGTGGGTGCCATTTAAAATAAAATGTTTAATTAACATACATGTTAAACTCACTTGAACTAAACTATGTTTTCAGTGGTAATGTGACATGTGAACATCATATATCTATAAAAATCATTTAACACACAGTAGACTAACTGTGTGTATGATTTAATAACTAGCAAGAATCTAGTTTATAACAAAAAAAATATAAGATGAATGAATTTGTTAGTTATGGACAATGACTCGCATAAAGTACCAAACCAATATTTATTCAAACGTGAGTTAATCTATACTAATATTATAAAACGGAAGAGTATGTTTGTTTGTTTGTTTGAACGCGCTAATCTCAGGAACCACTGGTCCAATTTGAAAAATTCTTTCAGTGTTGGATAGTACATTTATCGAGGAAAGGCTATATTATATTATCAATAACATTAGGGATCCTTACTTAAAGTCCAATTTAGAATCAAATGCGTTGGAGGGGGTTAGATACAACATGCAGTACACGTACGAAGTGTGTGTTGACAATGCCGCAGGCGCTAGAAGATTATTTCCTATTGCCTATTAACATTGTTGCCACGCACTAGATGCCTTATCATTCTTAATTTTCCCATACAAGTAAAAAACACCCGTGTAATATTAACAACGAAGCAATCAGTACCCTCATAAGAGTTCATTTAGTATTTAAATACTTTTTATCACTTTAAATCGCAAACCTAAACTATTGTTTTTTTCCTCTCTCTGTGTTTAATTTTTTTTATTGCCCTTTTTTTCAAGTATATATATTTTACAGACTTGAAACTTCACAGTAATGTTCCTTATGTTACACAGGATGACATTTTCTGAAAATTAGATCCCATGGGTGGTTAAAACCAGGCAACAGTGGGTACTTTGTCTGCATGAGAACAGGATTTTGCATTGTTCATGCCTTCTGCGTCTCCATGGCAACGGGCATCGCGTGGCAGTGGCGTACCCACAAGGAGGGGCATGTATAATGAGCGGCGCAAGAGTGATCTGCCTGTAGACTGCCGTAGCGAAGTACGGGTACATCAGTTGTACGATGCGTGCACGAGTCGGGAAACCATCGGTGCTATTCATTTTCTCTCCGGTACATTATACAGCATTGTAAAAAATTTTCACTGAATTTTTTTTATTTACCATTACTGTAAATGGGAGATGTGGCTTAATTTTTTTCTATTAGTATAGCCGTGTGAAGCCGGGTCGGGCAGCTAGTGTCATATATAAGGTATTCTAATATTGAATAAACAAACATTATTAGTCTTCATAAATAATATTCTAGGGGTCATTAAAAAAACTATACTGACCAGAACTAGTTACTCTCAGCAGCAGTAGCTGCAACCACTGGATATTATTACCAAAGTTTATTATTGGGACAAATTTAAAAGTAAAGTTATAAATAATATTTATGCTCAGTGATATATAAAAATGGCAACAGACAAAATCATTAATGTATCAATTTTTTTTGACAACATAATAATGTACGTTAGATATAAAATATTGTTATATCAGTAGTAAGTCCTGAAGTTTATTTTGACGCAGGTTACGAACCTGTGACAAGAATTAATTTTAATTCAATTACTTTGAATTAAATGATACAAAAGATCCGATGTCTAGAATATACCTCGGAAGTTTAAACTTAAAGGGACAAACCAACCGTGTTTCGAAGTTTCGAATGAAATAATAACTCCAGCTTTTGAGATTGGTTACGTTCCGTTAGTTAACAACACAATTCCTGGATAAGACTCTGAACTTAGCACCTTCGGTCATTCTTTCTTTCGTGTTGTGGTCTGGGATTCAGTCACGAATTAAGTTGGCTGAATGTGATGAAGCCTTGATGACAACACAAGATGTCCTTTACGCTAGACTTTGATGAAGTCTCGATCAAGGACGTCCTTCCTTCTGCATAGATCGGGAACTTCTTTCATACTGTCGACCAATTAGGTATAATATATGTACTCTGGAGCCGTAAATCTTTTTTCAGGAACTCAACGATTTTATAATTATTATTTCAGCTTCTGTTTTTACTTTCACATCAGAAAGTCAGTCTTCTTTAAATGAGGTCGCATACTATCTCATATTCTTAGTATGCAATTTAACTTTGGTATTAATTTCCAATTATTTGGCGTTTATTTAAATTGTGACGATCTGTTTGAGTAAATTAAAATTCTTGTGTACAAGATGAATCCTTTTGAAAGGAATTATCTTGAAGTATTTTTAATTTTCAGTGTTGTGTTCAATCCTCAAAAACACAGTCTTAATTAGACACTTCTGATTGCCAGGTCAGATAGTTTTTAACTAAATGTTTTGCTGTTGACGTTGCTAATGATAATACTTTTGTCCTAAATAAAACATAAGTTGATTTGCCTGGAATTGACACTAAACAACCAATCGTGATTGACTTTATGAATTCGTACCTGCGTAAATTGATAAGCATTTAACAAAAATGAAATTTGGTACAAAGGTTTTTATTTGGAGGGTTGAAACAGTTTTTTTTACAAAATCAATACATGAAAACATTGAAACACATAAAATAATTACACAAAAGTAAAAAAAAACATACAGTACAAAAGTACTTAAAGAAAATATTGCCATCAGACAATATACATAGTTTTTGTTATGAAGGAATCTTTCCTTTATAGCAAGGGTTTGGTTAAAATAGAAACCATGAAATTAACACGTAGAAGTAAATATAATTTGCAGTCAAGTATTATACCTAGATATTTAATGAAAGGAGTTTAATGAATTTGTGTATTATTTAATTTACAATAATATTTGATCGTGTGGGAAGGAAATTTTCTGTAAGTGGAAACTCCAGACCCTACCGATAATTGAGAAAAGGACCTTTGGCTCACAAACTAGAAACACTAACTCCTGGGTCAACAGGCTGGATTAAGATTTCTTTGTTAATGCTTATTATTTTTATGCACAATACTTTGAAAAAGTTTAAAGAGCCCATTGTAATTTTTTTTGTAGTTTTATTTCAAAACTAGTTAAAAAAAAACTCATACAACTTCAGCAACATACTCTTCCTCTTTTCCTGCGATAACAAGGAGCAGAATTTCTTGATAAACTTTTAATTGCGAAAATTTGAAATGCCAGCAGCAGGTTAGTGGGATCCACACTCCACACTCCCCCCAATTCATCCACCTCCCCTCTTGTCAGCTGGATTTTTAGTTAGTTTTTTTTTTAATATTCAAAAATATCTCTAATATTGAACTAGAAGTTAATCTAATCATTCCTAATTAGCTTTAGATACCCATAAAATTAACTTAAACAATGACTTAACTAATGAAATAAAAAGTTTTTTTTTACATATAAATGCATGCCTGGCAACTAAATTTACAATAATACATATTTAATGCTTATGCAGCAAATTCACTGTATAAATTATGCTAAAACCAAGTAAACCCAGCATGCTGAGTAATGAAGAGAGTGTAAAGTATGGATGAGCACAGCGAGGATACTGCCAAGATGTATGTTAGGTATCTTATTAGAAAAAAACAGTATGTTTCCTTCTTTTGCCAAAAAGCCCAAGTATGAGAAATTTTTTTTTCCCATGCTTGTGACACTTGATTATCTTGCATGTTTGTCAGATATATTTTCTGTTGAAATGAGTTTTAAGTTACAGTACAGGTTAAGTTATATCACTATAATATTGTTTACATAAAAGAATAAGTCCCATTTATTTTTGGTGTGTATCTTGAATGCTGATTGGTAAAATGAATGTGACACTTGTTTGTAGGCATTGTAGATGCCTAAAATTTCTCTACTGTGCAGCCTGCCCAAGAATTTGTCAGATTTGGATGAAAATCAGAACAAAGGGTATATGCAGGGTAGGGGTAAGATATATTTCCCCCTCCAAATCTCAAAACATCTATTGTTTTCACCAACAAATAGAAAGAATTTTAAAGTAAACAGCGGTAAAAGTGGTTCTCCACCCCCTTCCCCCAAAAATGAAATTCTGCATGTGCTCCTTACTTGGTAGAGGTGTTGGTCAGCATGAGACTGGTTCTTATCATCCTACGTTATTCACAATGTCTGTGCAAACATGTAACCAAAAAAAATATTGCATACAGTGAATGAAAGTTCTCACCTGACATCAAAAACACACGTTGATTTACAAAACCGAATCAAAACAAAGCCACGAATCAGGAAAATTGTTTGTATTATGCTTCCGAGATAACTGGATGGTGAGTAGTGTACATAGTGATCACCCACCAATTTGTTAGATCTTATTTTTAGTCTTAACTAAAAAATAATTTCATATCTTGTAGATAAATCATTTATGTTTTGCTGAAAGGAAAAAAAAAAAAGTGTAGTAGTCATTTTACTGGAAGGAAAAAAAAATAATTGGGTGAATTGTAAGTTTAATTTTCATAGCTTTTTGATGGTATCTGGTGAAATTTAATGAAATATGTGTAGCGCCCCTGGGCCACAGTGCGTTCTACCTGTGCACCTACTCTACGACGAGCCCGGCCCACACAGCCGCGCCGCGGGGTTTTCACGTAATGAGGGTGGGGCCCCCTTCCTAGACCTCCTTCCACGTCACGGCCTGCCTTAAGGGGAGGGGAGAGGGAGAGGGTGGGGACGTTGTTCAATTGACGCGCGTGCCCGATAAGGCCCTAATGCGATGCGCCGAAAGCCCTCCCGAGCACGCGACGTATTGAGCAGCAACTGGCCGGAGAGCGGGGTGGCCCGCGAGGGCGGATTCACAGGAATCATTACAGCGAGGTTGCGAGGGGGAATATTTACGGGAAGGAGAATTGACCGTGAGGGACAATCAGTCATTGCCATCTCTCTCCACCTTAATATTTTTTTTTTTCAAGCCATCTAAAATGTTTAAATTTCTAACATTTTGAAGTATTTCTCACAGGTATCGCATAGAAATTGTGTTCATAAATAAATAAATAATAAGAAATAATTGAATACTCACGTGAACAGTGCTGGAATAATAGTCTACATGGACGAATATTGCCGAGGCAAAACATGGAAACGTATTTGTTGTTTTACTCTACGTCTCGTCGGGGCGATTACACGAGTAGAGTGAACGGGATGGCATTACTTGCCCTAGTTGCTATTCCGTTTACTCTACCTTTGAAATAGCTCGTAACGACAGAGTCGAGTAGGTAATCACTCATGGCTGGCTCACTGAGGAATGATCACTTCGCTGCCTCTCGACTGGAAAGGGTGCTCTCGGCGACGGTTAGAGCCCTTTAGTTAATATTAATATTAATAATAAAAGCGAGTCTTTCAGTACCTACTCGTCAGAAATGTGTAACATATAATCTCGGGAAAAGGCAAATTCACGTGTTCTCGTGTTGCAAATACACTTATAATACGAAACTCGTACACGAAATTTAACCTAGAATTCTTTAAAATAGTGCCAAGCGTGATAAATATACGTAAATTGTGTTTTCAATTACATTTATGGACGCGAATCTCACGTAGTTTCCGCACCCACCGCTGGAATTCGCTGCCGGAGCAGCTATCGAATCATTCGATTTGTAGAGCGAAATTTTAAACTATATAATTAAACGGCTGCTATAAAAATGAAAAAGACTTGAGAAAAATGCTCAACCCAGGCTTTACACAGGATTTTCGACAAGGAATATTATTAAAATACAGCTTGTAAAAATACATTTAACAGTTAATACTATAAAGTTTCCCTTGGCTATGTGAACTTTGGTTTGTGCCATCCGCCACAGATGGCAGCACCATGATTACACATTTCCGTTCCTCGACTTCCGTCGCATTCACGAAATTACCACCACTAAATGCCTGTACAAAGAGCTAAGATGTTACACATCAATAAACTTAATTAAAAAAAAAGAGTGATCAGAATTTAAGTCTATTTCCACTTGTTCTATACAGTATAGTTTGGATCAGCATATTTAAAATTTAGATAATACCTAGCATCCTAAGATCAAGGCTGTCGAGAAAAACCAGGGGCCCGGGGACAAAAAATAAATTGTCGAGCCTCCTCTGTATTATTTAATGTACAACTTTTAAAACCCATGATTTAAAAAAAAAAAAAATTACAGACTGTCAAATTTGAACGTGATCTGTGCGTATCGAATTATTTGTAAGGTTTTATACGAATTCTGTTAACAATATACTTCTAATTTTCCTCCTACTATCAGGGTAAACCCAAGCATTGTAAAAATATCCAAACTCAACCGGGAGTTGTTCCCCACCCTTCCCCCTGTCCCTTCCACTCGACGGCCCTGCCTAAGAGAATTAAAAAAAAAAAAAAAACCGACATGAGGGAAGAACAAAACATATACATTATGGAGTATGGCTAATTAAAATAAAATATTCACAACACAAAAAAAATTTGTAATCCTAGGTTTTCTGCGAAGACAAATAAATGCAATGTAGTAAGTTCAACATACATCTACAAGTCATTAACTCCAGTTGCAACGATACAAAAACAGTTCATTAATATGCACAAAAAAAAACGAGTAAACATATGTGTGTTGTTCAGGATATAGAGCCGGGGCAAAGAGGGGAGGGGGTTTAGATGCCTTTAATCCTGATCTGTATTTGGAATTGAACGAGGTTGTGGTTACCACAACCAGGGGTGCAACAACAGGGGGGGGGGGGGGGCAAGGGTATTTTGCCCCCCTCCCCCTCTGAAATCTTGAAGTGGTGGCAAACGGGGGCAAAGAAAGTGCTGTGTAATCAATTTTTAGATAATAAAACTGCTTAAATAGCACCATTTTCCACCTTGAAATGCAAATTTTCCCGGGGGAGGACCCCCGGACCCCACACTTCAATACGGGGGATCGATGATTCTTTATAAAAAGGTATATTGCCACCCCTTTGGAAATTTAATTGTTGCGCCCCTGACCACAACTGCCTGTTTACAAGGATGCACTCAGCTCAAATTGGAGTTAAACCTCTCTCATTGAGGATGAGGTCACAGTACATTTCATAGTTGACGCAATGTCGCTTATTTCTTTATTTGTTTCTTTCGAAGTGGTTTAAAGGGTCCGCCTAGTTCAGGTGTTTATCTGTGTTAATGAGGCGGGATAAGGTCGACCTCTAAGCGCAAGGCTGTGGAGTAGTGCGCAGTCTTCACGTCGTGCGTAGGGCAGCTGTGAGTTTTGGGGGGCAACCATGATATTGTCTTTATTTCTCCGCAATATATAAAGGTGTAATGCAAGTCCCTTGAGTGCTTTCAAGAATCTGTACCAGGTGTTTCATGTATAAACATTGTTATGGAAAAAACAAACACGATTTATCCATTTTCACTCTTTCAAAAATACATTTTAAAAACGAAATCCTACAAGTCACCCAACCTCACGATTTTCGTAAACAGACACCACTCGGATATCTTGAGCATTTTTCATTTCGTGGTTATTCTGAAGCTCAGCACACCGTATAAGTACGTGACATGCTTAAGGTGGGATTCCTTTGATGCGACCGACGACCGGCATGAACATTGACAATAAATAAAACAAAAAAATAACTTTTAATATACCTTTTGGTGGAATAAGATGACGATATTATGTTCACGACAATGTTGGCCATTTTTCATGCAAGAATGAACGACGAAGCTAGTGTTAAATATAGGCTACATGCTGATGAAGGTCTCTTCTCTACGCTCATAAACAGGCGTTTGCTGAGAAATGTCAAGAAGTTTAGGGAATTCTTCCGTTTCGGTGTGCCATTGTTCAACTATGTACTATGTCGTCGGTTTGATGAAAGACAACTTGTAAAAAAAACTTAACCAATTGTATACCGTACTCGATAACATCAGGTGAAAAGCTGGCTTTGACACTCAGGTATGTAATTAATGTATCAGGAGTTAAATTACAGCCAGTAAATTACAGTAACGTTATTGTTCAAAGCTAAGATAGAAAAGAAAATTATGACAATATATCAAAATTAAACGAGTAAAGGGTTTAATTTACATAGTTGTGTTTCAACAATTACCCTGTCTCGACGCAGTCACAAATATGATGGTGTCATCTCATCTAGACAATAAACAGTAATGACACACGAGCACACGTCCACTAGTTGGCGCACCGCGACCAGACTGCTTCAAGAGCAGTGTGGTTGGAAGCATTGCACAGCCGCTGGTCGCGCGCTCTGCTCGCCGGTCGCAGACGCCTCAAAGCAATCTCACCTTAAAATACCACATTGTATTCTTTTCTCATAAATTCCTCGTTCATACAAATATTTTTTTTCTTCTGTATTACATATATTTTTTCACTTCGGGAAAGGGAGCAAATTCCCCCAATCCGCCTTGTAACCCCTACATACGCCCTTGCCTGTATATTAGCCTTTCAGAATTTTCTGAAATTCGTGTTTTTTTAAATTTAAATTTTTGTTTAGTAAGAAACTTCCACTGACAAAAAAAAAAAAAAAAAAAAAGGGCACCAATTTGCGAGTTATAAAATAGGTAACCAAGCAGGCTCGGAGCAGAGTTTCTACAACGGCACGCAGACGGAGACGGAACCGTGTGGATTAGCTAGGCAATGCTCAGCTCTTCCGTTTACATAGCTCCGTGCGACCAATAGAAGCCGAGTACTTGGTTGCGATGATAGCCATGTTTGTTTATGTTCTACTAAATACGTTAAAAATTGTTTCAAGTACAAGAATATTTAGTGTCCTATTATTACTTTTTCCTTTGTCGTTTATTTTTATTATATATGTAAAATCTATCCGTGCTATGATCTCGAAATATAATAAATATATATATATATTTTTAATTAAATTAATATTTCGTTACCTCAAAATGTAATCTCATTGGTTGCCGTTTCTTATGTTTCCGTGCATTGTGGAAGCAGCAGACGCTATAGTGAAATGTTCTATGAGATCCGTCTCCGTCTACGTGCCACTGCAGAACGGGCCGTAGTCTCGTAGGCTTCTTGCCGTGGGCAGACCCGCGCCTCACTCTTCCCAGGCGGGGAATCACTGGCGGCAGCTCGCGCCCCCCCCCCCTCCCCTTCCCGCTACCACCTTCGCCGTAACCACGTGTTGCATGCGAAAGCAACAGGGCTAGAGGGGGTGGTGGCGGCCAAGGAGGGGAGGGGGGATATAAGGAAGATTTGCGGCTATGGGGTAATTAAGTGTCCGGCCGTCTACGTGGTTGCCATGGCAACCCCTTCGCACCGCTGTTTTGTCCCCCCACCCCCAAATGCACCCCACCCTGCCTTTTTTTTATTTAACGGCCGGCGGATGGCGGGCAGAAGTTATGAGTAATGTGCCGGCGGCGGTTCATCTCGTCGCAAGGGAACATCCGGGTGAGTGGACTCTTGCTAATTTTTACCTTTTTGAAAAATTATCATTATGCAATTGTAAAAGAAAACCAGTGACATATATTTCGCTCTAAGATCTGGTTATCACAGTGCTTTTTCTTATGTGATTTTAATAATTTTACAGCCTATTTTCGATGTGTAAACATCTTAGCTCTCGGTGCACGGCATTTGGTGGGAGTAATTTCGTGAAAATGGAACGGAATTCGATTAACGGAAATGTGTCCCAGAGATGGAAGACCCACGTTTACCTTCGTAAACCCGTATATAGGCCTAGTCACTTTCGTAAACATTAGGGTACATAACAAACGCACTGGTGTGCCAAATGAAACTTTATGATAGTGAAACTACCCCGGAATATATTTAGTAAACTAAAATAGTCATAATTAAAAGTAATCACAAGTTTTAAAATACAGAAGAAAACTAGCATTACCATTACTTTAATGCAGATTCTACTAAAGCACAGCGTTAGAGCGCATGCTTGGTAATCTCAAGGGGCGTGGTTCAAATCTCATCACTGATTTTTTAAAAACTTTTTAATAACATTATTATATAATGTTTAATCAGCTCAATAAAATTAAGGTTTTTTTGTAGGAAATAGTTACAGACAAATTTCATTCGTTAGCACAACCAAATATACAAATATATAAGCCTACTTAGTGTTATGACATGTTTAAAATGTTTCAGGTTAATAATTTTGAAATACCGTAGAAGTATAACTTTTAACGTGTGCGGAAACTTTGTAGTATTAACTGTCTGGTGAGTTAAAAAAAAGATGTGCAGTATTTTAATTAAATTCCTCATCGAAAATCAGGTCCAAAGCCAGGTTTTTTTTTTATCGCAGCCGTTTCTAATAGTTTAAAATTTCCGGTTGTTTCGTGCTGCTAATTGCTATCTGCGGTTGATGGTTGTAAGCAACGTTTACGATTCAGGCAGCGAATTCTAGCGGCGGGCGCAGAAAGTATTTGTGTGATTCGTATCAAGAAAATTTGGTATTTGAAAAGCGACTCTTTTATGTATCAGTTTATCTATCACGCTTGACATTACTTTAGAGAATTCTACGTTAGATCTCGCGCGTGATTTTCGTATTGTAAGTTTATTTGCAACATAAAAAAACCGGGAATACATGAGTTTGCTTGTTACTGAGGTTAGATGATTACACATCACTGGCGAATTCTGGAAGACACACTCACATTATTTTAAAACTATATACTGTATTGACTACTTATGTACGTTCAGGTCTCTGTGATGAAAATTATTAGCTGACAAAAATAAACCCCACAGAATTATATCAAGTCGTTCAGTTTTTATTATGAGTTTATATTCTCGTCATTCATATACGATGCGACCTTTCGTAACCCTGTTGAGTCTCGGTTCCACGCCATATCCTTTTATTGATCTTTGAGGGATGCATCACATGCATTAGTTGTTGAGGTCACAAAATTTTACCACCAGATATTGACAAATTTTAGTTTTCGAGCTGAAAAAGGTTACGCAAGTGATAATAACGCACAATGAACATGTTCTTGAATTTTCTTTAAAGCTATTAGATAATTTTTATAAATAAAAATGTAAATGTTCGTTTCTTCAAAATCTCAACTCCGAAAGTTATTCACAGATTTCTTTGAAATTTTGACATTAAGTTGTATTCGAATACGCGCGTGTTTTTATATACATATAGTAGCTTGGCTTCTGGGTTGTAGCCGTGTCCTAGGCGAATAATTCACCGACGTTTCGGTCGACATTGCAATCGCCATCATCAGGGAGCAGTTACCTACTGATGTAAACATTAATGGCTGTCGATGCTTGTGGACATACTTTATTATTACTTGTCATTAAAATAATAAACAACATGTTCATAAAAACGCATTGTTTTTAAGTCGCCTCAATCGCTTTGTTTTGATGTTTCTGCTTGTGGGTTCTGACGTACTTGACTTAGTTCTATCTCAACAGGAATATCACAGAGGAAAAAAAGTAATTATTATTGGCCAAAATATTTTATTGTGAACCCACAAATATATTAAAAGTGCAAATTGAACAACACGTAACATTTCCGCGGTGTAAACAAAGGGAATGGTTTGTCTGAAGAAGCAAATGTACTGAAATATCTGAAAATTCGAATAACATTGTGTTACAACTCACAGTTTCTAATGCACACAAAAATGAGGTAGAAAATGAAAAAAGGTGTTCTCGTCGATGTCAAATTTTAGTTTCCAACTATATTTGGCAATAGAATTTGAGGGGTAATATTGGACGAAATATAGCGTTCAATTTCACCATTTAATAAAAATTGAACGGATAACATCAAACTTGTTTTAGATCGTGTCGCGCTATCAGAGACTATTATTGGACTGAGCTAGCTTAAAATTTTCGATTTTAATAATATTATTAAAAGTTATAATAATCCCTCACAGTGCTGGATGGAAAATTCGAATGATAAAATTAATATTTTGCCTTTTTGGTAGATTTAAAAGAAAAACTATTTATTGTAGCCGTTACCATGGTGCGACTTTCAGAAAAGTTTAAATATAGATTTTAGTTTTATGGTTCATAGACACAAAAACATCGTCAACTCAAATGTGTGAACACGGTAACTGTCGCAATTTTTCACAAATCACTTCCAAACTGATACATAAAATCTAGTAGTGGAAAACCTCGGTTAAGTTCGTTAATGGGAAATATCTGATGAAAGGGGTAGAAAAGGTTTTTTTTTTGAAAAAACAGAAAAATCGCTATAACTCCTGTAGTATGAAAAATATCACATCAGTTTTAACGTATTATAACTCGTAGGAGTAATACCAAAATCTTTTGTCTGAAAAAAAGTATTTGATACGACCAACCATAATTGCAAGGAATTGAAAAAAACAAGAGTTATAGGACAAAAAAAATCATAACTTCCTTCGTAGGCAATACAGCGAATTTTTACGAATTTTATATTAATCTTATAATTTTTATCTAAAACTTTTGTCCGAAACAATTTTTGATTAGACGAACCATTGTTGCAAGGGGTGGAAATAACAAGGGTAGAAAGACAAAATGTGATTACTTTTATTTTAAAAGATATACTTTCAAATCCATTATAATATATTGTAAAATGCCTAATATTTATTTAAAACCTTTGGCTGAAACAATTTTCGATGAAACAAAATACTACCGTAAAATCAGGGGTTGAAATAAAAAAAAATAATAAAATTTTCTTAGTTACCTTAAAACTATGTCCAAAATATTTATACGATCACCTATTAATGAAATGGATGAAAGATAGTGTTTGAAGATCAAAAATAATTACATAGATGCCTTAGTAGGCATAACATGAAATTCTTTAAGGCATTCAATGCTGGATGCATTAAGTTAAAAACATTCAAAATATTTTCGCTGCATGGAATATGAGAAAATGTTAAATCGATATATTTTGAATATAGGCGAACATATAAGATGTTATGTAGACTACATTAAGTTCTTAAGTTCCAAGAGTTTATAGAAAAGTTTCCAAAATATTTCCAGAAGAAATAGGTACTTAGACATCTACCTAAGCCTGTAGGTTGTGCCAAAAATGATTTTGTTAGTTATACACAAACATTTTTTTTACAGATACATTTCTTAAAATAATACGTTAATATGAACCTTATTATTTTTTAAAATAACTTTTATAACCTATGATTTCCCCCATGACACCTATGCCATTTTAAAAATGGAAACGCAATCCATTTCCGTACTTGGTAGGCACGATTCTGATTAGCTGATTCCGTCAAAATTCAAACATATTTTAGAACCAGGCCTATATACAAAATATGTGATTGAAGCTCAAGTTTTCCAACTTGTCGAACAAGCAGGAGTGCGCTATATATACATATAGTAATGTTTTCGGTGTCATCGTAACCCTCCAGTATTATTTCAATAACTTTACTGGAAGATAACTTTACAAAGCTCGACAGAACATTTATGCTGGCGTGAAGTATGTACGCGACGTAACAGCACACATCAAATTACTGTGAACATGTCAATTTTAACCGCGCGATAAACAGAAACCAACAACTAGATATAACATGTCTCGATATTACACACGCAACCCATAGGGTAAGGTATGGAAGAGCCCCTGAGCATGGGTATAGAACCGCCTCATTGGAATTAAGAAGCCACTTACTGTGGGGCCCGCTGGCAATGACAATGAATGTATAAATGCCAAAACTAAATTTAATGAAATGTTTTTCATATTAAAATTTTATTGTGCCTATTGCAAGCATATAGGTCAAAAGCAAGCTTGTGTGTGAGTGCATCTAGTCACTTTAAACACGTAGCGGTGTTTTGACTAATGTAAACATTTTAAAAAAAATGTGAAAATGGACAAATAAATAAATAAAAAACTCACGTAATATTACATAAGCTTTCATAAAGTTTAAAGTTAAAAAGAACAATAAAAAAGTGTAACATTGTTTTAAAAAATATTCCCTATATAAAAAGACAAAAAAGACAAGCAAACAAAGTATAAGCACACAAATTAATACAGCATATAAAACTTTACTTAAATATTACAGAAATCTCTATGCAACATATGTACAAGCACCGTATATAGAGATGACGTGTCGGCTAACCCCACGTGCGAACTCTCGGTTCCGCCCCCTTCCCCCTTGAGAATCCTACAGATTTCCGCCCATGCGCCTGAGAATAGGAGTAAAGGGAGATTAGGGGCACCTCGTCTGGAAAATAAAAAATAAAAATAAAAAAATAATCAAAATTTTTTCAAGCCAACCTGGAAATTAAAAGTTGACGATGATTTTGCTAAATAATCTTAAATTTCGATTTTTTCATAATAATTCAAATAAATAACGTCACATAATGTAATGAAAGTGGGCCTACAAATGAATGAGAAACATTGCACACGACAGGCGCGTCGGTAAAAAACGGGCGGGCGCGGGACCCCTATGGGTTGCGTGTGTAATATCGAGACATGTTATATCTAGTTGTTGGTTTCTGTTTATCGCGCGGTTAAAATTGACATGTTCACAGTAATTTGATGTGTGCTGTTACGTCGCGTACCTACTTCACGCCAGCATAAATGTTCTGTCGAGCTTTGTAAAGTTATCTTCCAGTAAAGTTATTGAAATAATACTGGAGGGTTACGATGACACCGAAAACAATTTTGTTTGGGCCCCACTCGATATTATTTAATGTATCATAACTTGTAAGGTTTTCTATGAGTTGTATTACAAAAAATACTCATAATTTTTCTCTTACTATCATACATTAAAAATATTCTCTAAAGTAAAATCCCCAGGTGTTTTGCTCTTCCACCTTGCCCCTGCTTGGCTGTTATTCGACGACCCTGCTGGCATGGGCACGCCCGAGTCTCACGGACAGTGGGGTCCGCAGCGACACGCAACCCGCGGACTGCCAGAGACGGGAGACCGCAGCGGCGGGAGACATGGACGCCGAGACGCCGGCGGTGCACCGGCCCCTCCCGCGGCGCAGACGCGAGGCCGGCATCCTCCGGCTGGACGTCGGCAGCACTCGGGCCAGCTCGGGCAGCTCCGGCGGCGCCCCCGAAGTGAGTCTGACCAAGTGGCCAACCCCCGCATTGTAGATTCTTTTCTGCTCTGACCAACACTTCATCCAGACCATCCTCTGTCTCATGTAAATTCCTACACGTAATGCATGCCAATTTGCATCCCGCATGAATGTGCCCAGGGTTTTCCCTGTGTCTATGCAGGTTTTACCTGGGCCCAATCTATCTCTAGTTATAGTCTAGATTTAAGAGTGAGGAGTTAGTCATGACGCCAATCGCTGCCATGGCTGGCCAATCCCCTCCTAGCACACGATGCATGCGACCCTCTTCCTGCATGGCTAATCCCAGCATGACTAAGCGTATAGGCTTCGACCTGAGACGCACCTAGGTCCCTCCCTAACCCGGACCCATCCAAAATACACTTAGTTTTAGTTAGGTTAAGAAAAAAAAAGTCTGACCGCAGCGCTTGTAAGGCTGGGTCCCCAGTTAAAAAACACAAGCGAGTGCGCAGCAGGCCATGCGCACGACTTGTGCTAAGTCGGTTCACAATTGAAATATTACTTTTAATTTTTGCCAATGAAATTTCGCAATGTATCCGACATATGTTCGTAGTGTCAGTAAGTAATTATATAAACTACCAAATGATTATCCCGTGACATATAACCAGCAATTTGTGAATACAGTTACTCAACATATAAATAAATAAGGGTTATATAAAATTTATAGTTAACCATTCTAACAATGACATATATTTTTATTTACAATTTTTGCTAGTGAGTTATAAGTTATAGAATTAATTAATTTTTAAAGCAGGAATTACATCTGAGCATTGTAACATCTCGACAATTTCTTTCCACAATATGATTGATAATATAAACATTTCTAAAGTCCCGCTAAATGGCTTCCTACTCTAATCTCATTGGTTGTTGCGTCATGCAGAAATAAAACATATTCGTTTCCCTTCTATCCACTCGACCTGTGTATGGGAATGCACACGACCGTCCGATGCGCTATTGTGAATCAGTAGGTTCGAAAACATGGCGGTCAAGTCTTGAGCGCACGACCTACTGTTTACTGTTACTGTTATGTTTCCGATTGTGCTCCCGGCTTAAACCTTAGTTTGAATTGTGCTTTTCCTCTCTATTTACAATGAAATATTTCTGCCATTAGCGCTATCCTTGTTTCAGTGTGCTCTGTTGCCGGATATCCACCATAGAGCACACAAAAGCTTTAGACCCAACTTTGTAATATAATGAAAGTTTTTTTTATCTGGGACATTGTATTTTGTAAAGTAACATTTGGAATGGGAATTCTGGATTACATTTTCCTGTTGTAATTCATCTCGAGCATCACCTGATAATATTCAATTTTTAATTATTGAACTTTATTTATTTACAGACTAATTTTTTTTACAAATAGTAAAATTAAAAAAAAAAATGTAATTAAAGTTGGTATACAAAATAAGATTTTTAATGTTAACAACCCGGATAGTACCAAAATGGCAACAGTGGTCGCCATTTTCTCTGGACTGCAATCTAAGCGCGAGACAATTTAGATACAGTAATGATTTATATATACGTCTACACATCGCATTACACACGAGTAGCCACTTGCATTGACGAAACATTGTCAAACAGGGACCCCGGACAGGCGCTCAGCTGAAATTTCTTCCACAGAGATTCGAACCCACACTCACGAATTCCATTAATTCAAAGTAGGATCTTCCAGTTTCCGACAGTTTACAGTGATAAATTTGTGACACATATAGGGTGGAAACTAAATGATAATAGCTCATAAGCGCAGTGTCTTTGTGTAGCATGTATAGCCTCAATTGTATACATAATTAATAGCGCCAATGGGCGGTATTGCGATGCTTGTTCTCTTCGTGGGCCCCAGTTCACTGACCGGGTCTGGCACTCGGACCACGAGGCCCCAGCTGACGTGACAACACAGTTTGCGTCACACCCTGTTGCTGTATTTTCTGTTCAAGCAACTGGGATGAGCAGAGACGGTGACAAAGGCTTGCTATATTCCGGGTAATGATGGGTAAAATAATATGCTTTTATGTTTTGATTGATTGGTTACTAAGCCGATTAACGGAGAGATAAATCGTAAGACGACTTCAAAATCCGAGAAAATGTTTTTTATTTGTGTAGTACAAGGAATCTTGATTTTATATGTGTAAAATTCTTAGCTCTCGGCATACGGCGTTTGGTAGGAGTAAGTTCGTGAAAATGGAGCGGATGTCGATTACCGGAAAGATGGTGGACCCACGTGTAGCAACAGAAAACACGCATGTAGTCACTTTCATAAACATCATGAGACATATCAAACATTGTTGTGTGCCAAATGAAATTTTATGGTAGTTAAACTACCCTGGAATATGTTTGGTAAACTAAAATAGTCATAGTAAAAATAAATCACAAGTTTTAAAAGATCTAAGAAAAGTGGCAATACAACAATTAATAATACATATTCGCCTTCTAAGTTCTCAAGAAGGTTAATGGCACAGCGGAAGAGCGCACTCTGGGTACCTCCAAAGGCGTGGTTCAAATCTCGTCATAGGAAATTTTTAAAAACATTTTTATAACGTTATAATAATATAATAATAATAATAATAATGTAGAATAAGCTCAGTAAAGTAAAGGTTTGTTTGTGGGAAGAATTTGCAGACCGACTACAGTCGTTTAAGCAAAATATATATACATATAACACATACTTTATGTTAAAATATTGTTTTAAAATGTGTCAGGTTAATATTTTAGTAATGCCATAGACGTATAACTTCTAAAGTGTAAGGAAACTTTATAAAATTAATGTTTAGTGAATTTTAACAATATGGACAGTACTTTAATAACATTCCTTCTCGAAAATCAGGTCCAAAGCGGGGTTATTTTTTATTGTTTTTCAGTTAAAAATTTCCGGTTGTTTCGTGCTGCTAATTGCTATCTGCGCTTGATGGCGACAAGCAAAGTTTCCGATTCAGGCAGATAATTCTAGCGGCGGGAGCAAAAAGGTATGTGTGTGATACTCATCCAGAAATTTTGGTATTTGAAAAGCGAATATTTTATTTATCAGTTTATTTTTAACGCATTATTTTAAATTATTTCTACGTTAAATTTCATGTCCGTGCTTCGTATTATGTTTGTTTGTAACATGAACAACATGAGAGCACTTAAGTTTGCTCGTTACTGAAGATGTTTACACATCGCTGGTGAGTACTGAAAGCATCGCTCACATTTTTTAAAAATTTGTTATACTTATTACCCCATTACAACCCATTATCAATATAATTAAAACAATAGAATAAACTCAGTACGTATCTTTCTTTGCATATTTTGCATGGTTTTCTACTGATCTGGTAAGATTTTAAGATATGCTATTTCACTTCATTTAACTTAAACTACATTGTTCTCACCTCTTAGGGATAGAATTTCAGAAAATGGTTAAATTGAAGTTAGTAATTAAGGTAAGTTTTTGAAGTGAAACTTCTTTGCTGAGAGGGTAACAATTTCCGAGTGTTACGAAAATTCCGATCGCATGAGCGAAAATAGCTACGAACAGTATGTGGTGGGGTAACCGGGAGAGGAGGAGAAGAGTTAGGTACGTGGTGGGGGAACCGATGATAGAATCGGCAGGGAAAGATATAAATGACGCAACATACTTTGACTCTTGCGCTCTCGCGCTCTTGCGCTCTCGCTCTCTTGCTCTCTCGCTCTCTTGCTCTCTTGCGCTCTTGCTCTTTAACTCTCTTGCGATTTTGCGCTCTTGCGTTCTTACGTTCTTGCGCTGTTGCGCTGTTGCACTCTTGCGTTCTTGCGATCTCTTGCGTTCTTGCGCTCTCTTGCGCTCTTGCTCTCTAACTCTCTTGCGCTCTTGACTTTTGCGTTCATACGTTCTTGCGCTCTTACGTCCTTGCGCTCTTGCGCTCTTGCGCTCTTACACTCTTGCGTTCTTGCGCCCTCTTGCGTTCTGGCGCTCTTGCGCTCTCGCGCACTTTCATGTGCGCGGTTGTTTCTTGAGGTTGGCGCGTCGAGCTATCCCCACTCCGGGGCCGTTGGCGCGGGCGGTGATCTCTGGAGCAGCCTTGGGCGGGCTCCACCGGTGGCGTGTGGCTCAGTGAACCCTGCCATGCTGCAGGGATAGGCGGGTCGCGGAGGTCATCTGACTTGCTGGCATCTTGTAAGGGAGTGTTTGGGCAGAGGGCAACACAACGGGGTTTGAGCTTATTGTAGTGCACCGCGCCACGGTCCATCTTCGCAAGAAAATATTGTTCTTTCATGTATGTTTTATTAATTTAACTACTTGTGTAAATAAGTTACGTTAAACAGTGTTATGTCAGTATTGGTTTAGCTGTGCAACTAAATATTTCTGCTGGTATAATGATTTTCGAGCGTTAGTTTGATATGGGTAATTATTTGTCACGAACTATTATTTGATGAACTAAATCATACACTGTATTATAGTTACGAGCCCACGAGTGTATAAATATGTCAAGTTTAACTAAGAGGCGTGAATATTTCTCAATCGGAGTGTAGTTTTTGGTGACTGTGACTCAACAAAGTATCACTGTGTTAGGTCCTATTCGTATACCATGTTGTCACTTTCACATGTCAGATACCTACCTCAGACTATACACGTCCATTTGGACAATTAGTTAAGCTGCATAAACTACCAAATTATCGGCAGGATTCAAGTCGAAGAATTATTTAAAATTTAAGTTTGTTTTAAATGTACGAGAAAATTTTTTAGTACATTTTTAAATTCAAAGCATCTACAATTTATTTATTCTAGTGAAAAAGAGTTTTTTTCATTTGCGATCATACTCGCGTCCTTACTATTCTCAATTATTATCTCTTGTTCTATTAAAACATATTAGTAATTTATCTCCATCTACAACTAATAAGAAGTTTCTCTTCTGTCGCGCGTGGACTCCACGCACAAATGTTTTATTCACAACAAGTATTATAATATTTTCTTGGTTAGCTTTGGAGCTATAATTAATCTCTGTATAACATATTACCATCTTTTCATCCCTTAAGGTGTGGAATTTTGTAATGAAATAAAGTTTGGTAGTGTTTAAGTTAGATAAAGGTCTTACTAATAAATAAAGTTGCTTAGAAATCAGTTAAGTAATTTATAAGCAATGCCGAAACAAACCGACTACTTTATAAAATATACTTTATTTCTCAATACATACGTAAATTACCTGTATGTTATGTACATATTTATTTCTCCAAACAAATTTATAATAAATATATAATTCTAGAATGCAACGCATATTTATACTTTTAAAGAATCCCTTCCACCTTTCGGAATATTGGAAGCTCCTAATATCAGTCTCGCTGGTACAAACATCAATAGTTGAACCAAATAAACAGCATCAAAATAGGTTCCGAAATTCTCAGGTTTCACTGGTCAGTAATACAACTGCCAAGCGTTCCGGAACGACTGATAATAGCAAATACAGAAACATACTTTTTACTGTTCCATTCAAACTTCATTAATGCTTTCAGTGCTTATCAACAATATCGGGAACGCACTCGTTGTAAGTACACTTTTTGAGCGAGCCTGATTTGATAGTATTAGGCTATTAGGAGCAGAGAGGAAATGTACATACATTATTAACACCGATTATACACCATAAAGAGTGAGTGAGAGAGAGAAAAGGGGAAGGAGATAAAGAGAGAGAGAAATAGAGAGAGAGAAAAAAAGAGAAAAAGAGAGAAAAAAGAGAAAGAAAGAGCGAGAGAAAAAGAGAGAGAAAGAGAGAAAAGAAAAAAGAGAAAGAGAGAAAAGAAAAAAAGAAAGAGAGAAAGAGCAAAAGAGGAAAGAGAATCAGAAAGTGAAAGAGAAAGAGAGAGTGAGAATAGAGTGACACACAGACAGAGAGAGATATATAGACAGAGTCAGAATAGGATAAGAGTTATTTTAAAACAAAATTTCCTCTCTTTAAAGCAAATAAAATGGTATGCAAGAAAATAAAGATAAATAAGTTACATATATGGTAAAGTAGTGAATATTCTGTTTATCAAACTTATGTCACTAAGTGGTTGAAAAGGGGGTGAGATTTATTTTATAGAAAAAATTCATGTTTCTGATGATAATGGTGGTGATGTTAAGAAATTTAATTTACATAATAAACATTCTAGAACTGCAAACTTATTTAAGCCTGCATAGTCCGGTCAATTTAGACATTCGAAGGTGCATAAAATCCCAAGCTGAAAATCAGTAAAATTGTTCAAAACATAATTATAAATAATATTTAAAAGTTCCCCATCATTCCCGTGTATGGAAAAAAAATTTATTCAAGGTCAAAGGTCAAGAAAATGAGTTTTTCGCGAATTTCAGCAAAACGGTAAGTTTTATCATAAAAGTACCTTAAACAAACATTGTAGATCATAAAATTATCTATAAAAATGTACCAATACGTTTTTCCTACGAGCCACCGTTTCTGAGATATAACGATTCAAAAAGGTTATAAAAGTTGTTATCGTCATATATGCACACGTTTCCACGCCACCTATGAGGTAGTGTACTTAGCGCGTTTTTTTAAATGTGGTTTCCCCAGTAGGCCTACTCCACGGGTCAGTTGTGATCCTGTTTAATGTGAAACTATTGCAAAATAACGGATATCTTCAAAGATAGGAAAAGATAAAATCAATGTAAATTAAAAAAAAAAAGTGGTGAAGTTAATTCGCCTGATTCGTAAGTTTCAAATTCTTCTTGTTCTTCTTCTTGATCTTCTTCTTGTTCTTCTTGTTCTTCTTCTCCTGCTTCTTCTTCATCTTAATTTTGGATGCAAGTAAATTGCGTCAATAGCGATGTATCGCATGACACTTCGTCGGAATCAAACGAATCCTCCATTGTTTGTGATTCAACATTAGAGCACGACTGGACTTGACAATTTGTGCATGCCAGAGAACAAAACAGTCCGACTTTTTTGTAACCACATTTAGCACTGCATCTCTTTTTGCAGTTGCAAAAAACTGTGTTCAGCAGTTTTTCCGGCGCAGGTGGGAGTAAAGTTTGAACTGGCTCTAATATATTGTAGACCAACTTCCAACCCCAGTCTGTAGGGTCTAGCTGATAACCAAGCCACACTTGAACTTGGTAATATACCCGAAAAAGATGTTGATGAGCAGAATTGAGGTTGGAGTAAGACAAGCTAAATGAACTTGTTTTTTATTTTTAGTATTTTTAACGAAACATGCATATCGATGCTTATCTAAACAGGTAGCTTTTTTAGGAGCTCCGTACATAGAAAGAAGAAAGCGGATGCCGTTGGTGATAACTTCTTGTTGAGTTGAATTACTCTTTTTAAAATTTCAGCACATTGAGCTAAATCTTGTTTTTCAAACATTTTGAAAACTGCTGTTTTACCCCTCTTGTAAAATGCAGATGTATCACATCCAGTTATTACGTATAAAAATAGTACATGATTTTGACACTTTACAAAAGTAGATAAACTTTTTGATGAATATATATCTGATTTATGTTGAGCTTTTCCTGGTTTTAAGAAAAAAATAGTTTTTTCAGTTGGCGTTCGAGCAGTGAGTAATACCAACAACATGCATATTATGACGATAACAACTTTTATAACTTTTTGAATCGTTATATCTCAGAAACGGTGGCTCGTAGGAAAAACGTATTGGTACATTTTTTATAGATAATTTTATGATCTACAATTTTTGTCTAAGGTACTTTTATGATAAAACTTACCATTTTGCTGAAAATCGCGAAAAACTCATTTTTGTGACCTTTGACCTTGAATAAAAATTTTTACATACACGGGAATGATGGGGAACTTTTAAATATTATTTATAATTATGTTTTGAAAAATTTTACTGATTTTCAGCTTGTTGGGATTTTATGTACCTTCACTCTCATTTTTTGGTCTAGATTGACCGGACTAGCAGGGGACTGTGGGTGAATGATTGTGGTGTATGATGGATGAACACTGCAGTTCTGACTTCTCAACTGCCTTCCTTACGACGTAGAGGTTCTAGGAAAAGACAATACGTGCAAGGGTTTAAGTAAGCACACTAATTTATTACACATTACCATACTCCCGAATTGGGTTACATTTGAAAACAAAATAAACTCTTTCTTCAGTGTGTTTCATAAGCGAATGCGCCGCGCTGTACGTCGCTGCTAGTCTGCGAGATGTCAGTGTACTGCGCCTACTTCACATGAGGCACTGTACTTAACTAAAAAGGGGGAAATGATAACACAATAATTAAAAAGTGCAATACATAAAATATTATGTAAGCTGGCTTTATCTTAACTGAAGTTACATAGAAACTGCGTCAATTAGAAACTGAATTTGTTACTTTTTTGCCTTAGTGTTGGCAATAGCATTACGGCGATGTCGATTGAAAACTTCAATCAGCAAGTTCTTACAGCGATAAAGAGATCAGTTACAAATATACAAATTACGGTCGTAAAAATCACTAAGAGCTATATCCTACTCTGCGAAGCCAATTTGCAAATGAATAAAACGTAAGTTACAATGTTTACAATTTTTAAAAGATTATCTATATGGCGCATAAGACATAGGGTCAGTCCTTCTAGTTCGAATCACAATGGCGCCTTGTAGTATGAGTTCTGAATCAGTGTCCAGTTCTTTGACTTAAGAAACATTACTCTCCAGCTTTTAATAAATGTTTATAATAAATATATATTTTAAGCCCCGCGTTAGTGAGCATAAGGCGCCGCCCAGGATTGCGGCTGCAGCTGTTTCGCAACTTGCCGTAGTTTCCGCTCTTGTGCAGCGACTGTCCAGGGACGGCGCGGCCCCGTCGGGTTGTCGCTGCTCCAAGTTGGCGCAGCGACTCCGGAGTCCGTCCCACAGCTCTCGTCCCGGCTGTTGTCCCCGAAGGTAGCCGTGCAGCTCCTGACGGAACTGCTGTCCACTCGCCCCCCCCCCCCCCCCCCGCCGCCGGTGCTCCTGGGGAACCTCCTCTGCTGAACCTGGTGTCACTGGCACAGGGTGGTGTCGACTGTTGTGCTGGGGGCTTGTGTCATCGCCCAGCTGCCCCGTCTGCCCTTGCAGCCGTGGCTGTCTACTCCCGTCGTGCTTGCGTGACGTAACGTCCAAGCCCACTGTAGGCCTGGTCCGCTCTTCATGGCGGGCGAGTGACGTCTCGACGGTCAGCGGCCGGCGTCAGTGTGCTGACACTGTGCTTGCGGCCCCTGAGGCCGGGTTCTTGTACTGGTTGGCTTCGGCGGTCACGCCTGAGGGCCAGTCAGATGCCGCTATCTGACATTTCCAGGCGGGTTGCGGGCACTTCAGGGATGCAGAAGGGGAGTTTCACGGGCTGCATATCGCTCAGGCGTGCAGCGGTGTCGCTCGCGGGCGCCCGCGGTTATAGGAGCTGCGCTGCCACTCCCGTGTCGTAGTGATAGTGTGCTTGATTCAGGGGACCGTTCACACCTTAACAAGCCATTTCATGATATTTCCCTGTGTCTGGTTAATTGCTAATGAAGCGACAGGTAAGAATCTAAAGAAAAAAATATAACATAGCGTATTTGATCTATTTTTCGAAATAAAATATCTAAGATAAAGAGGGAGTGGTTTTGATTTAATAGTAAAAAATTTAAAAATCTGAAGATAATCATACGAAAGATAAAATATTGGGTGTGAATAACAAAAATAAATAAAAATTTTCTTTAATTTTTTCCAGAATTCCATATAAGAGAGGCAAGAAATTAAGGATGACTAAC
Organism: Bacillus rossius redtenbacheri; assembly: GCF_032445375.1. NCBI lineage: Eukaryota > Metazoa > Arthropoda > Insecta > Phasmatodea > Bacillidae > Bacillus > Bacillus rossius. The sequence continues at coordinate 133,604,219 of NC_086330.1, read as the reverse complement.
GCGCATAAAACATTATCTACTATCAGTGTTGAAGGGTCCTTCGATTTCTGTTTAGTCACGAAGAGTTCTGAAGCACTCACATCTCTGTTTTATATATATACAGCTTACGGCTTAAGCTGACGGATAAAGGCGGTTTACTAGCGGCGAGGATCTGTGGCGGTTCGTTGGTGACAGGAAGATCAGGTGTGGATCGATTGTCGAGCCAATTCTGCTAATGAGAGAGACAACAAGAAGAAGCCGCCGCCGCAGCGAATGTAGAGGAAATCCCCACACCCCACCTCCCACTTCCACCCTCCTTGCGTGGAATCTGAACTGGAAGTTCGCTAGGGGGAAAAATAGTTTCGTGTCTGACAAAAAATATTTTGTCAGTAAAAACCCAAAGAAATATTTATTAGTAACATTTATAGTGACAGCACAACAAACTTACGGCCTAAAATACTAGTAACGACAAAAATAATTCTGTAATTAATAAGCAATTATTACATTTTTTTCAAAACCTTATATTTTTTGGGATATGTATTGTCACAAATGTTTTCTAATGACAATGAAACATTTTTGGTGTGTACTGTGTCCTAAAGACATATACCAGGTTGAATTTTATTTATTTTTGCTGCCTGCAGATTTACGCAATAAAATAAATATTTCTAAAATGGCACCATAAACGGGAACTGAATTCGTTACTCAGGTATGAAAACACAGGAAACGATCTTTTTAGTGAGTTTAGACGACGCTGTTATTGAAACATATATATGCTACGGGTAATGCTATAAGAAGGAGTAAACCTAGTCTTACCCGGGTTAACTTAGCATTATCCAAGGGTGTTGGGTAAAGTCCGAATAATCAATAAAATAAATTTCAATTCGGTGACTATCTGTGTAAACCTAGATCTACCCAACACTGGCTGGGTAATGTTAGGTGTTGCGCCATTTTTGAGCACGTTAGTACGGTTAGGTTAGATTAGGTTATTTAAGGTATCAATCAAGGAAAATTATCAATTATTTTGTAGTTTTATAGTTTTATTTGCTACTAATATTTACATTACTAATTATATCCCCACACTTAATGTCTATTAATAACTCACTAATTATCTGTCAAGTCCACAGTTCACACTCCTCACTGGAGCCAGTCTCAATAGTGGTTCACCCCTTATATATTCCGAAATTGAATATTTGTTGGCATATATGAATGGTATTAGTTTTGTGATTATGTTTAGTTTGTTTTATAAACCACATATAATGATTTAAAGGGGCTACACAACCTTAATTAAAAATAGTTTCAAATGTTTATCTGTTTCTTAATATATTACCTTTGATCATGGAATCATGGTATGTTTGTTTTTATGCTATTTATTTTATAAATGATTCCTTGTGAAACTGGCTTGTTTCATAACCTTATGGTTTCTACCATAATTGAAGGCTCTTCGAAATGAAATAAATAAGAACATGTTTAAACCAAATATTTACTCATAACAGCATGTAATCGTGTGTAAACAGTTTTCAATGAACAGTTAGTCGTAAAATTGAAGAGTTTTTCGACAATAACTGCATACATACAATCGATTTAAAATCAGTATACGACCTGATTTCAGGCTCACAGTTCATGCCATGATGGAAATAAAACTTAATTATCAAGTTTCTTAAAAACCCTTAAAAAATCACTTATTGAATTGACTTAACCATTTAAAAACTATCGAGCACAGTTGAATTATGAATCAAACTGAAATCAACAATCAAAAGAACACAAAATTACAACGGCAAAACAATCTGTTAAGATACCCCTCTAATATGATCGCCCGAGTGGCGGGCAGCGAGGGTATTAGCGGCAGAGCAGCCGGCCAGCACGCCCGCTGCGATAGACGCCCCCCTCCCCCCTCAGGCCGCGGGCGCTACCAGGAGAGCCGACGTGTGGAGTTATGGAGATAAATTAGGCCACACAAAGTCTCGGCTCGACATGCAATGGCTTTACAACTCTCCCGAACAAACAGTAGCTCCGGAAATTAAAACCACGATAACCATCGCGCAGTGGTAATGAAATGCGTGCATTCTACACCTTCAAAAATCTTATCCTGTAAAAGTGGAATTTTTCTGCACGAGTGTTTGTTTGTACATTACAACTGTTGGATGAAAAAGTACGTCTACGTGCGTTTTTAATGGTTATGCGTTGCTTATATGCATTGGTCAAAAGAAATAAGGGAATCAGACAAAAATTATTAGGGGATCAGAGAAAAATAATTAAAGGTTTTTTTATCATATCCGATACAAGAGACGAGTTACAGTGCGATATGGTGACAGATACATAAGGTTATGCTCGTTATTGTCATGAGATGGGACAGCTCGTGTCATACACAAAATAGCAACAGTCCATTACGAACGGCCAATACTGCGACGCACCTACGTGGCACGGACTCTGTGAAATGATCAATGAGATGTTGGCTGCCATTAGGGAATCTTCACAGCTGTGCAGTTGCTCCAGCTGCAGTGAGTCGTCCTAATGCACCCCGGGTGTGCTCGGCTGGATTCAAGTCCGTAGAGCTAGCTGGCCGCGGCACAAGCTCGATGCTTTCCTCGTCCTACATGCGGTCAGCCAACCACCATCGGGTCTCCTAACTATGTGTATCAAATCCCTGAAGTATTTCTTTAAAGTTGTTCACACAGCTTGTGTCCACGCATTACAGTGCACTTTGTGGCGAGAGTCGTGGCTTCGATCCCAACTGCTCGGGTATAAGAGTGGAGTCGGATACCTCGGTGGTGTGGAGTCGAATATAATCTTGGAGGTTTCGTCGGCGTAAGCCCTTGTACATAAAATCACGACGTAAAACCCAAACAAATGAAATTTTTTCGTCATCACTGACAACCCGTTAAAAGAAAAAAAAAACAGCTCTCGTAACTTGGAATATGTACTCTTATGGTTGGTTCACACTAAGAACCTTTCTTCCTTATTTGTCAACTTTATTTTAGAGGAGACAGACACTCTGCGGTCTCACTGCTCGTTTGTTGACACTTGCCACGGCTAGGCTCGGCTTAGCGTGAAGCCTACTATTCACTGACATCCGATAAGTCCCCGAACGTATCTGGAGTTCACCGCTCTATGCAGGTTTTCCCTGGCCCATAATTAGCATAGTTTTAAGATAGGGCAGTTACTCATGGCTGGCCAATCCCCCAAAAAAGTACACGATGCATGCGACCCTCTCCCTGCGTGGCAAATCCCAGCACGACTAGGCGTATAGGCTTCGGCCTGAGACGCACCTAGGTCCCTCTCTAACCCAGACCCCTCCTACGAATACACTTAGTTTGTAGTTTGGTTAAGGAAAAATAAAATAATTTTGCACGATTTCCTAAAGTATTACTATTTAGAGCATTTTAAATGTCACTAACCTAACATTACAAATATTTCATTTTGGTTACGATTACCTAGACGTGAGGAAACATACCTTCCTGAAAAAAATAAAGAACGAAATATTTTCTTTTACAATTATAATAATGTAAAGATACACGAACGGGATTATTCGGGGTGTAACATACTGTTACGATCGCGCTTGGCTGCAGTGCTTGGCGTCGCCGCGCTCGTTCGGCCTGTCTGCGCCCCCTTCCACCCGCATCCTCTCCCTGGTATCTCGTGTCATACTATCACGCGACATCCTGACCGTCGCAGCGCGCACCTGCCTCAGATCGAGTTACTTAAAGAGGCCGCACTGCGGAATAAAAGGACTCAGACATGTTTATCGGCGCGTTTTGTGGGAACCCGATGCTTGTTGCGTTTATCGGCGTTCTTTGAGCAGCCGCCGCGTCCTTCGAGGACTCACGACGCGTTTCTGGGCATTTCGACGGCGAAGGTCGCGCGATATCTCGGAGACATGCCCGATTGTTCTGGACGGGAACCCAAGGGCTATATAAGGAGGTTGGGCCAACCTTAGAGTCAGTCTGAGTAGGAGTCGGAGTGGGGAGTTCTCCCGCGGCGGAGTTTCCGGGCGATAGTGCCGCGGGTGCGGCAGAGTGGCGAAGTCCTTGGACGAAGGTTCCAGGGCAGGGAGTGAGTGAGATCAGTGGAGTCGGGAGTTTCCGGGCGATAGAGTCGCGGGCGCGGCGGAGTCCCGAGTGAAGTTGCGAGCGAGTCGTCATGTGGGATCTCGGCGAAGGGTGTGACGGCGGCGGCGGAGTGCGGCGACGGAGTCCCGCGGCGGAGACCCACGAGGGGTGCTGCGGCGAGAGTTGCGCCGGAAGTGCGGCCCAGCAAGGTGTGTGAAACGAGTGACTGGGGAATTGACATTTCTTTACGTGTAATTAATTATCTGCCAATTTAGAAGATTATTTGTAAGTGACAAGTAGTGGTAATAAATAAAACTGTGTGTGCGAAATAAAATCTATTAATTGGGCTATCCTTTACGAACCCCCGCGGAAAATCGTAACATTTTGGTGTCAGAAGTGGGATAGCCCTAATTAATAGATTTAGGATTCAGTTAAGAAATAGGATTTAGTTTTTCGAGAGTAAAGTTAGCATTTAAAAATTTAGTGAATTTGTAATTGTCTAGAGCTAGTTTGAGTTTAATGTAGTCAGTGATAGTTTTGAATGTAATAGAGTTATTGTTAGTTTAATTAGATGGTTCGTCTAGGTCATTTAAAAATAAGAACAGTTTTAGAAAAAAATTATTTAGGTTGTTTAATTAGTAAATCCTTTAGAGAGAGATGGCTGCTGAAGAGTTAAGTGTAGAAGATATCGGGAAGATAAGGGTTGCCCTAGAAGAGATCAATAATAAAATGGAAGATATGGTGGCCAGTGTGAGGAAATATAACAAAGAAATGTTAGCCAGTATGAAGAAGGGTCAGGAAGAAATGTTAGCCAGTATGAAGAAGGGTCAGGAAGAAATGTTAGCCAGTATAAATAAGGGTCAGGAAGAAATGTTAGCTAGTATGAAGAACTTTAAGAAAAAATGGTATCTAGTACAAAGAACTTTAAGGAAGAAATGGTAACCAGTATAAAGAAATTTACGGAAGAAATGAAGAGTGAAAGGAAGGATAGTAAGAACCACCATGAAGAAAAGAAGAGTGAGTCGAATAATAGTGTAGAGGAATTGAAGAAGAGTCAGGATGAAATGAAGAATGGCCAGGAAGAAATGAAGAATGAAATGAAGACCGAAGTGAAGATAAACCAAGAGAAAAACAGCCAAGAGCAAAATAGTGAAGAGAAGAACAGCAATGAAAAGACCGGCGAAGAGAAAACCAGCCAAGAGGAGACCAGCCAAGAGGAGACCAGCCAAGAGGAGACCAGCCAAGAGGAGACCAGCCAAGAGGAGACCATCCAAGAGGAGACCAGCCAAGAGGAGACCAGCCAAGAGGATACCAGCCAAGAGGATACCAGCCAAGAGGATACCAGCCAAGAGGATACCAGCCAAGAAGATACCAGCCAAGAGGAGACCAGCCAAGAGGAGACCAGCGAAGAGGAGATCAGTGAAGAGGAGATCAGTGAAGAGACCAGCGAAGAGAAGAACAGTGAAGAGAAAAACAGTCATGAGGAAATTAACCAAGGAGAATATAACAGCCAGGAAATGAAGATGAAAGAAGAGCTGAAGAAAAGCACAGAAGTAGTGAAGATGGGTTACAAAGTGTGGAATATTGAACAAGAAGAAATGAAGATAAACCAAAGAGAGAGGGTAAAATGCCAAGAAGAACTGAAGAAGAGCCGAGAAGAGATGAACATGAGTCAAGAAGAGATAGAGAAGCGCAAAGAAGAAACGAAGAAATACCAAGAAGAGATGCAGGAAGACCAAGAAGAGATGAAGAAAAACCAAGAACAGGGGAAGGAAGACCGAGAAGAGACAATGAGCACACAAAGAGTGATGAAGATGGTGCAAGGAGTAACTGAGTGCAGTCCAGAAGATATTTAGAAGAATGAAGAGGGAATGAGGAACCAAGAAGAGACAAAGAGGAGCCGGGAAGAAATGCTGTGTGAACAAGTAGCTGCGAGAGAAGAAATGGAGAGAAAAAGGGAAGATACAAGGAAACATTTGGAAGGCAATAAGCAATACACTCAAGAGTATCGGGTCAGTCCAAAGCATCGGTCAGCCCGTCTCGGACAGCTGGCTGAACGACATGGGGTATCTGCGACGCAGAAGTGTCGCCAGGTGACAAGAGAAGCTACATCTAATGAGAGAGAGGGTTATCGAGTGAGACTGTACAACCCGCGATGGAGGAAAGGCAGGAGGCCTAAACTTCGAGTAGCATGGGGACCTCCACGAGGAGATGTATTACCTGTTCGGGACGAACAGGTTTAAGGAGGGGGCAATGTTACGATCGCGCTTGGCTGCAGTGCTTGGCGTCGCCGCGCTCGTTCGGCCTGTCTGCGCCCCCTTCCACCCGCATCCTCTCCCTGGTATCTCGTGTCATACTATCACGCGACATCCTGACCGTCGCAGCGCGCACCTGCCTCAGATCGAGTTACTTAAAGAGGCCGCACTGCGGAATAAAAGGACTCAGACATGTTTATCGGCGCGTTTTGTGGGAACCCGATGCTTGTTGCGTTTATCGGCGTTCTTTGAGCAGCCGCCGCGTCCTTCGAGGACTCACGACGCGTTTCTGGGTATTTCGACGGCGAAGGTCGCGCGATATCTCGGAGACATGCCCGATTGTTCTGGACGGGAACCCAAGGGCTATATAAGGAGGTTGGGCCGACCTTAGAGTCAGTCTGAGTAGGAGTCGGAGTGGGGAGTTCTCCCGCGGCGGAGTTTCCGGGCGATAGTGCCGCGGGTGCGGCAGAGTGGCGAAGTCCTTGGACGAAGGTTCCAGGGCAGGGAGTGAGTGAGTTCAGTGGAGTCGGGAGTTTCCGGGCGATAGAGTCGCGGGCGCGGCGGAGTCCCGAGTGAAGTTGCGAGCGAGTCGTCGTGTGGGATCTCGGTGAAGGGTGTGACGGCGGCGGCGGAGTGCGGCGACGGAGTCCCGCGGCGGAGACCCACGAGGGGTGCTGCGGCGAGAGTTGCGCCGGAAGTGCGGCCCAGCAAGGTGTGTGAAACGAGTGACTGGGGAATTGACATTTCTTTACGTGTAATTAATTATCTGCCAATTTAGAAGATTATTTGTAAGTGACAAGTAGTGGTAATAAATAAAACTGTGTGTGCGAAATAAAATCTATTAATTGGGCTATCCTTTACGAACCCCCGCGGAAAATCGTAACAATACGTAGACTCACAATTCCTAAGGAATTCCTGCATAGCCAATACTGATTTGTTTCTTTGGGTTTGATAACAGCTACATCCAATTGCAGAACTATACATATAATATATATAAAAACAAATTCTAATGCTTTCAAACACTAATCACAAATTTCGGAGCACTCGTTACAGCGATAAGAGGGGATGGGATCGAAGCCACATTGTGATTCCACTAAGACTCCAAAAATAGAACATGATAATTTACAACATTTCCCAAACTACCAAAGAAAATATTCTCGGCTATTTATCCTAAACACGAGCCTCAACATTCCACTACTGGTTGTTGCTTCGTAAGCAAATATGCTACTATGAATAAAAGCACCGTTAATTGTGCACATACATATAAAGATCATTGATCATAAGTAACATTACTTATTTACTTGTAGTAATAGTTCTCGCTGTAAACTGGAAACCACGTGCTTGAAAATACTAAATTCCTGAATATCTCTACAAACCAGCCAAAAATAACAAGACATCTACAATAAATAACACTATTAACCTATATTATCGGTATGTACATATTAAAACCCATATTAAAAAAAATACATTTAAAAAATAGTCACTGTGATAGATAAAAAAATAAGAGAATTCTGCTTCGTTAAAATAAGACCATCTCGCAAATCGGAGCTCAGATTGAAGCTGTAACTCGCCTGCTGAACTGCTGGCACCAGGTGCTGGTTGTCAGGGCTAGGCATGCGACTTGCTCTCCTTCACTCCAGAACTGGGCCTCGGACTTCCGCAGCACACGCCTGGACGACGTCACCACTGCGTGTCTCCCACGGCTCCAGTCGACGCAGAGACGTCCGCCGCGTTTCCACGCTCCCTCAGGACGCACGAGAGCGTAACTCCCGACACTGACGTGGCCACCCGTCAGCCCCGCAACCAACTTGCGCTAATCCCGGGGCCGGACGTCTTTTCGGTCACCGTCGGCACACCTCTCTCCTTCAAGAAACAGTGCAATGCACATTTTATCCGAGGGCGCATCTTCACTACGTCCAGGTTAACCAGCACCACGCAATTTGACGCCAAGTAACTTCAGTAACTTAACCTAAATATCTTAACTCTCTACCCGGAATATCACTCGTCATCTGTCATAGTTCATTATACAATTGTATTCCGTTCAAAATACTATTCAAGAATCAGGTTAGAATTCAAAGCCGCGCCGCGCCCAGCATGCCACCTGAAAAAAAAAACATTCGCTTCCAGTCGAGCCACTCCCGAGTTCTTCTGCGTAACTCGTGGGCGGTGTCGTCTCGGTTACTCGCCCCGCGAGTCATACCTTCTGGCCCGTATAGTAGTGTCCCGCCTCGGGAGCGACGCTTCTTACCACTGCAGCAACGCGTCGACGGCCCAGCGTGGCGTGATGTCACATGAGCAGATGGCGGCGTGACAGTGTTGCGCTCAGTCGGTCTCGAAGTACTTCTGCCGCACAGCTGTGAGCTGCTGAGGGGTTTATATATCCCCCATCGTAACATATCCGCGTTTCTAGATTATTCCAAGCTAGCCTCCTTTGGAACTGTCTGCGATTCGGTTTACGGGTCACGGTTCACGGGTCACCGATCTTCTTTCAGCATCTAGAACCTTCTGAGCATGTGGAGTTTAAGTTCATGCGGGTTGCCTGTCTCCCAAAGATGACCCGTGCCACAAGGAGTGTTGCTGGTGGCGAACATATCAGGGGTGACCAATATGAACGTCTTGGGAGAGAAATGTTCCTGTGTCACAGGACAACGGTAAAAAGTTCAAAATTGGAATTAAAGCTTCTGGTTGGTCAGCCTCATGGTTCTAGGTTCGATTCTTGCTGGGGTCGGATATTTATCACTTGTGGGAGAAAAAAAAATATTTCAGGATTCAGGATTGCGTGTTGTGTTGTTATTTCACTTGTATACTTTGGAAGGCAATGGCGAACCACTACAGCATCATTTCGTCTAGTAAGGCCGGGATTACAATAGCCCGTCCCGACCATCCGTTACCCGATCGTCATTCGTTCGTCCGTCAGCCGGCGAGCGATTTATAATTAGAATAACCCGCCCGTCAGTAAAATGTTTGTCCATTGCAACTCTGCCAACGGATAAGAAAATTTATATTTTGGGGGGGAAAATGTTGTTTAATTAGATTAGTTTGACGATCATGTAATTTATGCACTTATTACTCATTCAACTCAAAATTATTTTCACTCTAGAATTTATTTAAATATTATCTGAGTTACCATGCGTAGTTAATTACACTTCCGTGGCTCGGAAAATTTTTGTTTAAAAAAAAACTTAAAAATATTTTCAAAAGTAAGTTAAGAAAATAATTATGGTCGCAGCTTTAACAACCCAACAAACTTCAAAATATTCTAATATAAAAGTAGACACGCACAAATCTTGCAAACTTCTGAGGGGTTATAATTTTATCTGTTGGTTCGTAAAAAGTATGAAGTTACCAAAATTTTGACGTACGGTTGGATTAAATTTTTAGGTCACGTGACTGACTGAAGGAGGCTCAAGTCCCAGGTAACGTCATGACACTGGCTGGGGAATTAAAACCAACCTCCGGTCGATAAAACTATCATTTCTTGATACTTCGACCATTGGCCTTAAAAGGCAACGGAAATTGGCGAAGTAAGAAAATCAACCGTGTTTATTTTTACTTTATGCAATATTTTGCGCGCACTTTTTAACGGTTCTTGATCAGTTCTAAGGTAGTTTTTTTTTAATGATCCGTCCGTTATAATATCTTCCCACTCGGATGTTGCCAACTGACTAGAAGGCTTACATTTGTGAGAAAATCTATCTTGAAAGGTTGACGTTCATGTACGCTAAGCAATTACAAATCAAATCAGTATTTTTCTCGGTTTAATATTTATTTAAATAGATTTTTCGAGTCAACGTGGGCTATTAATTACACTTTTGTTTCAAATATCAAACTTTGAAACGTGTTCAAACGCAAGTTAAAAACATTGTATGGTTCAGCTAAACAAATAAACGAACTATTATACCTTTAAATAAATAAAGGTAATGTATTTCAGTAATTTTTGTTGTTATAAGTTCATCGTCCGTCCGTTGAAAATTATAGCTCGGTAAGGTTTTGACGGACGGATGGATGTAACATTCTGGGCCATCTGATTGGCTGGCGGTCACGTGATTGACGGGCGGATGCGACGGGTCGTTGTGAGTCCATCTTTAGTTGTTACATGTTCTTCCCCGAAGCTTGAACCGAATAGCGCCCGGGGCACCTCCACAGTAATATTCCCCTGACCTTGAAAGTAAAACCATGCATAAGAACACCCGTGCCTGCGCATAGCGTGACTTCAACAGGCGGTGTAATTATATAATAATCTCGTTAAGCCCTGCAGACCACGCCAGGAACAAACTGTGTAATTGGCGCTAATGAATGAAGGCCATTAGAGTAGAGTCTTCGGATAACAACGGCAATTTCCGACGATACCTGCCACCTGGCTGTATGGAGCCAATAACAGTTACCAACAAAGAAACAATTCGTTTATAAACTGCGGCAGATTACACGTCTTTATCAAGGTTTTTTTTCTTCTAGAGATTGAGGTCTCCTTTATCTTACCACACTTTTAAAAACGAAACATCACCGTTTTAAAACGTTCGTGATTTCTTTTTACGTTTGAGTTTTTAATCTAATACCCGTATGAGTTAAAAAAAAACACTCATTAATGCTATTTTTAGTTGCGTTGTGAATATTTTTAGTATCGTGGCTTTTTATAGTAAAAGCAAACTTATATATAGTGTAAGGTCATTATATACATTGTCCCCTTAATACATTATATTCAGGCGCAGAAAACTGCCCGGAGTGTATAGCTGTAATGAGGATTATATAACATAGAACATGTTTCATTACCTCGAGAAGAAAGCTATTTTATCATCGAAATGCATATATGTTTTTCGTAAAAAAAAATTTTCTATTATATTTTTGTTCTAATTAAAGTAGTTCTATTGAGGTGACTATAACTGGCTATTTCCAATATTAAAATTGATTATTTTACCAAATAAATCCTTGATAAGCTGTTTTGAATAGATTTTAGTAACTGTTCTCAAATTAATTTTTTCCAACTCACAAATTTATTTTCACCCATATTAATTTTAAAGCATTTAATTGTTTAGCAAGTGATAGTGGAGCTAACTTAGGGCATGAGTCCAAAAAGGAGACTGTCCAAAAAACCTGAAATTGTAAGCGCAATTTAAGATTCATTATGTTCCGGAGATTTTGAGCACTACACATATAGCTCTAAATTATATATTTAACGGGTATTTCAAGACAATAAAATTATGCTTTGGTCCAAATCTCTGCTGTTACTGCTCTTTCAGAGGACACGGAATAAACGAATGTCTGGATTACCATGATACCTATTCTTGCAAGATAAAGAAATCACTAGTTAAAGCCGGTATCCCAAGACACAAAATAGGGTTTAGTTGTTGAGTATGCTACACCTGTACCCTAACCGTATTCCATGTGCACAAAACCGTTCCCAAGCCCATAGACAGGACACGGCCAGGCCCTTATTTTTTGAGAATGGATTTTGGTGTCCTATCCGTGACCTATCTGTTGCCCAAACTTCCATCACGCATGACAGAGCTTACTTTATCTGTGACTTAGTCCAGATGGCGGACCCGCGTCTAGCACCATGAACTCGTATATATTTCCTTTCGTGAACATCGAAGAACGTACCAAACGTATTGGTGTACCATATTAAACTTTATGGTAGCGGAACTATCCTGCAATACAATTTTACACGTTAAAAGTCATAACAAGAAATAATCGCAAATTAAAAAGTACGAGAGTGTGGTTCCATTTTTGTGCGACGCTGCTGCTATATCTAGTATTTTTGCCTTAACAATTCGATCGATTGATGCAAAACGTCCGCTATTATCCGTTGAAACCAGTTTATAGCCTCGCGCAAGGTACCGTTTATTAAAACGGTTGCTCATTTGTTTTTTTTTTACTGGGATTCGGCTTGAACACATTCTGGAATACGGCCTGCGTTTTGGATTACAGTTGTGTCACAACAATCGTTCCCCAATGTTTCAGACATCCCGTGCGCAGTGCAGACATTGACATCAGTCATACTAAGTGAAGTGAGATTATGATGTTTAGGGGACCCGGAAATTTCGCGAATTAGTTTGGTGTCATGCTAGAATAGAAAGTCTTATGTTTGCTCTATCAATGTTCGCATTTTCATTGGCTGATTTCTTAGTGAGAATTTTTTTCCTTTTAATAGGCACCACCTGTTTTGCTTGCTTCTCTCCTAGCTGAATATCGTTAGCACACGGCCGTAAATGGGCGTGTCCAAATAACTGCGGGTCAAATCGTGAACGCAGTGCCAGACTATGAAGGATTGCATTCTAGTTTGTGACCAAATGAAACAGCGAAATTCTCGCACCTCTAAATGGACCCATACACGCTCAGTTTAACTGTCCGTTTATCTCTGTGACGTCACGGCTGTACGATAACTGAAGCTACTGCGCAGGTTTTTTTCCGTCCAGCCATCCGGTTTTATTTTGTACCGAGTTCCGACCGACCATCGGCCAATCCTTCAGTTTTTCCATCCGTTCTCTGTTATATTTTTATTGTTTGTGTAATTGAAAATGTCAGTCACGATAGCCACGAACAAGAAGAAGAAGAAGAACCTACTTATTTTTATCGAAACGTACAGTTGTCTAGAAAATCCAGCCTACAGCAAAAAAATATTTTCAAGCAGGTTTGCGTTACCTGAACTGCTCCTGTCCAACCACTCCTGTGTCCATACTCTTCTATTTATTCGCTGATTTTCATCTTTATCCCCCTTCTGCAGTAATGAAGCAACTACCAAACCGCAAAATTATTATTTTATATTATCGTGTGTACCGCGCTTTTCTGATATTCAATATACTGTATAACTGACACAACCTAAGAAAAAAACTGAAGAACCTGGGCGAATAACGGACACTTAGTTCAGTTTTTTCCTCCGATCAGGATTCAGATAACGTACCAGGTGTACTGGACGTGCGCGGGCCGCTTCAGTGGTGCCGCTCCGCCTGTCCTGGCTTCCTCCAAGAAGACGGAGTCGTTCCTCGCTTCATGCTGTGGTCTTTCCTTCCCCAGCGACGCAGCAACACCGGGTCCATAAACCACGCAAGACACGCGAGATGCAGAGAGTTGTACGGTGACGTTTTCGATGTGCCCGCTGATAAACTACTCGAGCACCGGCCAACCGCCATCGGTATTTTGAATTAAAATGTTCCGAAAACTTTTAAAGATGCATATACAAGCGCCAATTTCATGCGGCTAGCACCTGGGCATATCTTCCTTTTACAATTCCCCCCAAACATAATACACTTTTACTAATTCAAGCTTATTTGTTATCAGTTTCAAAACAGCGTATTATGCAAATAAATACTAAGGTTTTTCAAAGACGTAGACTGTTTGTCTTTTTTCTTATTTAAATTTAATAAATGTTGGAATTATTTATACGGCTGTTATAACTATCGTAATAAAATATGAGTTATAGTAAATACTGTATATTTTTTCCACGCTTTATATTAGCTTCACCTGTATGTATGTTTGTAACCGACTCCTTTGGGTGCGATTTTTACCCACTTTAAATGGCCAGATTTTATTCAAACTTTGTAGATTTATCGAGGACCGATGACACACTAATTTGATAAGATTATTCCATTTTCAATTTGCAAAATAAGATTTTTGTCAATTTATATAATTTCACAATATTTAGTAGGCTTTGTTTTTTATCGCGCCAAAGACAAACTGAAAGAAAAGAGTTCGCACATTGTAAAGAAAATCATTTCGCTCATGTGCGAACTCTTTTCTTTCAGTTTGTCTTTGGCGCGATATAAACAAAGCCTACTAAATATTGTGACATTTAATTAAATGAAAAGTGAGAGTGGGTTATGATTATTGTGAACAATATACTTTCTTGAAGAGAATATTATCTATATTTGTAAAAAATATGAAAAAAAAAAACCCTGAAATAACGGCTTTAAATGTTGTTTATTTCGTTAAATGAGAAACACAATTACGTCTTTGTTTAATTTTACCAATTAACTAAGAGTGAAACATTATTGTAACACAACATTTTCTGCAAATATTTCACGAAACATGGAAAAATTGAGGTTTGATTTTGCTGTGAAACCAACAGCAGATAGGAAATCAAACACCATATGCATAACCTCAATAGCTACACCTGATGGGCAGATTTTTGAAATTCCACTCGAACACCAACCTGCAAATCTACACCAAGCAGTTAACAAATACTTCCAAACTTTGCCAAGGTCAGTAAATCATTAAATAAAAGACATCATACACGGAAAATATGGATAAGTTTGACAGATGATATATCAAAAACATAATTGGAGAGAGAGCAAAACTTACAGTTTAAGGATTTTTACCTGGAAGAAATTGAGGAAAAAACAAAAAGTGCTGAATCTATACCTAGTGGATCAAATAAAAAAATGGAAAAAACTGTTAGAAAAATTTCTTGAAGAAAAAAAAAAACTATATCTGAAACTCAAAATTTAGGGAAAATTGCAAAAGATTTCATGATTGAGAAATTCACGGGCAGAAACTCAAATGCTTACCAGTGGATTAAAGATTTCAACAAAGAATGTGAACGTTTCCTAATAAAAGAAGACAAAAAGAAAATAGAAAATTTAAAACATTTCTTAGAATACTCCAGTGTAGTTTGGTACAACTGCATGCAAATGAAACTTACAGTGGAATCGGACTGGAACAAATGGGAGAAAAATTTTTGTGAGACATTTGCAAACAAAAGATGGTAACCCATCAGATATGCTGACAGAATAAACATCAATGACTTCCCGACTATATTGATTTTCATAGCAGGATATTGAAATTATTGAGTACTGTAGTTCTTCAACACGCTATATTGGATATATATTTTAGAAGCAGCCAATATCTACTCAAATTCACTTTAATAGTAAAGTCATGTAATAAATAAAAAATTGAGCCACATCTAGATACACTTCTGAGATAAAACAATATTTATCGACTTTATTTTAACTGCAGCCAATATCTATTCAAAATCTACTTTAAAAGTAAATTAATGTAATAACTATCAAGTTTTTTTACATTGTTATAAAATGCATGGTGTCAATAGTTATAAATATTTTGTTGACATATATGAGTAGAAGGTGTTATCTTTAAAAGATTTGTGCAATGGGAGCGCATGACTTGATGTAAGTTTTTGGACATACGCCATTGCTAATGCCATTAGCAATGGCGTATTTCCAAAAACTTACATCAATTCATGAGTAGAAGGATTATCATTTCGATAATATCTTAAAAATTTCCTAAAGTATTTGGTTTAAGGCCTAATTTTTTTTAGCGTACTGCAATAGTTAGTTAAAACTAGCATGCCACCTTGACATGTATTTTTGAAAATCGTATCATTACCTCATGTTAAAAACTTATTTTCTCCGTCCTACAAATTTTTATTGTCCTATTTTTCTTCGCACCCCAATTTCTCCCACTCTGGGTAAATGCTCTGTTTGCTCGTTTGTAACTCGAGGTCTGTGCAGATGTGAATAGAAGCCTACGTGCGCATCACGTTTTCACTTATGAAACTACTGCGCACTGAAAGAAAATTATATTTTTAAATCGAAAAAATTGATAAAAAATTTGTTTTCGTAAAAAAAATAATGAAAGAACTCCATGAAGCAGATATCTAATACAGTTTTACGTTTAAAAATGTATGGTTGGTGACGTATTGACAATTGCGTGTTTTATAAACTATCGCACTTTCCTCGTGTTTGTTGCGTGTTGCATACTTGCGCTCTTACGTTTCTTTTGAACTAATAAACCCGGCCTTTAAGTTTTTCTGTATACACCTATAATCACCTCCTGTCAACAAAACTTTAATACGCCTGCCTACCTTTATACCCAACCAAGTATAGGAGAACGAGATTTAAATTTTAAATAATGTTTGACACTAATTAGCCATTTTTCACAACATAGCGTTCAAACAAAACCCACATTGAGTTGTGAAAAGATAAAAACGTGGTGATTTAAGAAAAAGTACAAAGAGTTATTAATGTAGGTGTGATTTTCTTAGCAATTTACATCGTTAAAATGTAAAAAGATACAATAATGTTTCCGTACTTGTTCTTTTATTGCCATCTTCTTCTGTTTGCAATGTAATGTATGGTTTAGTTTGAGTCTGGGGTTGTAAAACATTGGCCGAACCGCACTCAAGACGGAGAGACTGGAATTGAAAGATGCCAGCGTTGTTTTTAACAGTTTTTAGACCATAATAATTTCGTATCGATTCATTTTCTAAATTTGTTCCTGTTAAAGCATAGTATATACTTTTAGTGGTATGCCTAAATTTAATGGTGGCTGATGTCTTCAAATATATTCATTGGTAAAATTGTTATCGCCGTTTAGCATTGAATTTATTTTTGGCACTGACTGCAGTTGTAATAATATTGTCAATAGTCACTATATATAACGGTATTCAAATATTTATTAACGTACGATATTTTTCACAAACCTTTCCGTCAATTATTCTTTCACAGTAATTTACGATTTACATCCCAATGATAAATTAGGTTTATACAGCATTTGTGGGTCATGGTTAATTCTAGTTAATATATTAAAATTTGTTAGTTTTTTTAATATAATTTGTTTTTATATGAAATTTGATTATTATTGTGTTTTGTGACAATTAAAAAAAATAGTTCAATACAAAATATTTAGGTTTTACGTTAGGAAATAAAGGAGTGTGACTGAACAAAGTTAACAAAGGCAAATTTCCAGTCTCACCTCTCTCTAATGATAACACCTGAGACGGGAAACCCCGATCCGCCGCAAGGCCTCGACATCGTGTTGTTCGACCTTGACTACCGCGACGCTCCCAAGGTGAGCGGGGCGGGCCCGCCTTGCCCCCACACCCCGAGGCTTCTTCGCCGAACAGCCACCCCCGCCGCCTGTTGCGCCCGGGTCACGCGATGCCCCCTCCCCTCCCCAACCCCTTCCCCTACCAGAGACCGCAGGTCCTTCACCCGCCGCCTACACTGCAACGGTGACTTCATAATTCTAAATGGCGGAAAACATAATTTCTGAATGTTCGAGAAAACAAAATGACGTCATCCAAGATGGCGCATACGATATGGCGGATCCAATATGGCCGCCGGGATCAAGGTCAAGGTCAAAGGTCAAGGTCACGGTTATCCAAGATGGCCACCGTGATGTCACAATTCAAGATGGCGGTCGGCTCCACGTCTCCACCGCCTGGCGCCTTGCCTAGGATATACATTCCTGTACTACTATTATTATTATTGATCACTGATTATTAATATCCTGCGCAGTTATTTTGAAGTGAGTAATGCTTTTATTAATTCGTATTTATTTAGAAGATTTTCTACTTTCTTTCTTTCTCTCTCTCTCTGCCATTTTACCTCATAATGGAATACTTACAAGTCGAGGTTTGAATTGCCAAAAAAGTTTCACTTTTATCACATTTACTGGTCTAAACGCACTCATCTGGTAGAAATTCATTAAAAAATAGTTTATACCATAAAGTTTCCGTACAGGCTAGCATATACTTCTATGGCATTATTAAATTATTAACCTGAAACATTTTAAAACACCTATTATAATACTAAGTAAGCGTATATGTTTTTATATTTGTTTTTGCTTAAATGACCTAAATAAGTCCGTAAATAATTCCTACAAACAATTTAAATTTATTGAGTTGAATCAAAATTATTATAATATTATAATGTTATTTAAAAAATTTAAAAGATTCCAATGCCGAGTTGTGAACTTCGCATCTTGAGGTTTCCAAGCACGCGTTATACTGCTGTGCTAGTAAACCTCTTGGGAATATAGAAGGAAATAATTCATTATAATCATTGTAATGCCATTTTTTGGTTATATCAAAACTTGTGATATTTTTTACTATGGCTATTTTAGTTTACCAAACATGATCTAGGGTAGTTTCTCTATCAAAAATTTAAATTTGGCACACCAATACGTTTGGTACTTGCATTAATATTTACAAAAGTGTCTATATACGGGTTTATGTTGCTACACGTGGGTCCGCCATCATTGTGACACTTGCTGTTCATCGACTTCCGTTCCATTTTCACGAACTTATTAGTACTAAATACCGTATACCGAGAGCTAAGATGTTTACATATCAAAAACGTCGAGAGCTCGTGGGCGTGACGTCACTCACTCAGCGACTGGGCTACTATAACTCGCTTACTCGCCCTAGAGGTTTTTGCGAGTGGTTATTTTTTCTTATCACACTTTTCTTTAATATTAATATGAATTTTATTATTTTTTATAAAAAATTTTTCCTTCATCTATACATTGACACTTCATTTGCCAATTTTAACACATCAATGACAAAGCTACAAGCGAAATGTTATATAAAATAAAGTATATTGGAGTTTGATTTTATTTTTAATTTCCTAGTACACTCTGGTAGAATTGTAATATCATTACGTAAGTGATAAAATTCTTATGAAACCAACGCTAATACATATGGCTGTAGATTCCACAGTGAAACTATTTCGACTACAGTTAAAGGGCAGAGAAGACGATCCGAGATCTTCAACCCTCGTCGCTGATCTGTCTCAGCAGTGCAAAGATTGAGTACGAGTCCCTTAGGATCTGCAACAAAAGAACAGATGAGTATGTAGTTTACTATTGGCTTTTGGATCTTGGTCACGTCCAACGATTGCATGCCTTGTTGCAGTCTAGTACGAACTAACAGACTAATTCTGATTGGCCAGGTCCTCCTTCGATCATAAATGTATACAGGCACCAATCACAGCTCGGCTTTTAACATCCCAACATAAAAATATGACAGAACAACAAGCTTTCACAAATTACGAGTCCAATTCTTTAGCGTTCTAGCATAAATTCAAATAGTATAAATATATTATACTAGCTGAAGTCCCCAACTAAACACATCATAATATATGGAACAACACTATCGAGTTTCAATTCTGTAGAACATACACTTGAAAAACGGGAAATTTTGATTTTAAAGTTCCATTGATTGCACAATCTCGGTGTATCAAGGCTACGCATAAGCAAAATCGAGTCGCCAATCTTCAACTTGATTTGTGGGAAGGCAGGCAACCCCTAGGCAAGACGTGACGGACGCACCAAACGATAGCGCGTAATAATTCAAGGCAACGCCATCTATTGACGAAGTTCTAAACTAAAGTTTTCTTAGTGTCTTTAGTTCGCTAGCAGCGGCGAGCTTCACTAAGTTGATGGGTTTCATCAAGGAGAAGGCTACCCATGCATGTGTCTGAAGAGTTTTGGTGGAGCGGCTCACACAGCTTTACCCGACTCACCCGAGATTAATTAAGACACTTCATCACAGCACACTCACAGGCCTATAATAGCTCATTCATCACGATACTACAACACACTAGTTAGCCGACATAACTGGCGGAGGAGTACAGTATGTCTGTAAAAGATAGTCCCAGTTATTCAATTTATTAATACCAACTGTAAGCGTTGTAGAGTGTTGGTTCAAGGTCACAATTAAAGAGTAACTCAAACAGTTACATATAAGCACATGCACAAATACTGCTTTGTTGTTTTCTCGCTTGCAACGCGAAATAATGGCTCATTTTACCTTCAGTTAGTAGAGGGTGAACCTGTAAACTTTATTTGGCAACAGGATGGAGCCCCTCCTCATTGTAGTCTCTTTGTACGAGAGTGGTTGAACATGGAAGTCCCTGACTGTTGGATTGGTCGTGATGGTCGAGACGACAGAGCTCTTTTACGCTGGTCTCCACGTCCACCTGACATAACACCATGCGATTTTTTTTCCTTTGGGGCGTTTTAAAAGATCGTGTCTACGTTCCGCCGCTACCTAATGATTTTCCAGAGTTGAGACACAGAGCTGAAGAGGCTATTGCTTCTATTACTCGGACTTGTTAACCAAAGTTTCGGGAAGAAATGTACTTTAGGTTGGAAGGTGCACATATTGAACATTTTAAAGAAAAACTAGGTTAGTTTGTCTTCAATTTTATGTATGAA
The DNA here is from genome assembly GCF_032445375.1 of Bacillus rossius redtenbacheri. Taxonomy (NCBI): domain Eukaryota; kingdom Metazoa; phylum Arthropoda; class Insecta; order Phasmatodea; family Bacillidae; genus Bacillus; species Bacillus rossius. The sequence goes on along the minus strand of NC_086330.1, from coordinate 133,583,989 downwards.
TTGTTGTAAATAGTCTAAATAAATCTGTTATAATATACCATTGAAACTGGGACATTCTTTTATGGGCACTCTGTGTTATTTCATCCCCCCTCCAAACACCAATACGTAATTAACGAGAATTACACTACGACTATGATAAGGTACACGTCAGGCCCGTGCACCGAACTATCCCACGTGACACGAACCTCGCCCATAGACCCAAGTGAGTCTACAAAAGTGTATAGAAAGAAAGTGCATAGAGCGAGTTAAAGAAACTTAGGTTTCTGGTCTTGCACGCCCTAAATGTCCCGAGTGGCAGTAGGATAGATCGGCGATAGGCCTTCAGTTGTTGATCGCCTTGAAGATGGCTGCAACAAGGCATGCTGAAACTTGGGCACACCATAATTTCCACAGACATTGTCACAAGAGCCTACGATTTGGATGAGTACTTGTCTGTTACGAATTTAATTTAAATTTTTAAATTTAATCCTTTGCACAAATTAGGATGCTATTACGTATCGCTTTTTAACACAATTGCAAACTGAATTCGGCCATCTGATTGGCCGGACGAGAAGCATGCTACGACGTATAAGTTAATTGATAGGTCACTATCTTCCTACTGAAGAGCCAAAAGCGCTGCGGTAATGGAGCTTTACCAGGTATGCTAATGGTTAATTAGTATAAATGAAATATTCCGACGTTTATTGCAGTGATCTCCATAAAATAAAGTAATTTAAAAATGTTTTCACAGTGCAATTGACCCAAAGTTTTCATGGTGCCCCGCAAACATGATTCAGACCATCAGCTGGGCAAAAAGCTGCGTCGGACAGTATCCTAGTACAGTCTGTGTTATGTAACTTGTTTCGAATTTGCAGTTCTTAAAAATTAGTACCTATAGTAACCAGTCCCCAACATCACTTGCAAAGCATTACATGATGTTTGTTTACTACAGGGAGTTGTTCACAAACTCTGTTGGCAGAAAGACACGTATAGACCTTTGGGATTATTTTTGATGTGGAACATATTAGCTTTTGGTATACGGAATTTGGTGTAATTTCATGAATGCGACGGAAGTCTCGTGGAACGGAAATGTGTAACCACCACGGTGCTGCTATATGTGGCGGGTGGCACGAACCAAAGATCACAAAGCCAAAGGGAAACTTTATAGTATAAACTGTTTAATGAATTTCAACAAAATGGGCAGTATTTTAATAAAATTCCTTGTCGCAAATCAGGTACCTACAAAGCATAGGGTTAGTATTTTTTTCAAGTCTTTTACGCGTTTATCCGAGCCGTTTCATTATATATAGTTTAAAATTTCTGTCTGCAAATGGATTGAGTCTATAGTCAACGTAGCTGCTCCGATAGCGAATTCTAGTGTTGAGTGCGGTAACTACGTGTGATTCGCGTCCAAGAATGTAGTTAAAAACACAATTTGCGCATGTTTACCACGCTTGTCATTATTTCAAAGAACTTTGTGTCCAAGTTTCGTATTATAAGTGTGTATTTGTAACATGAGAGCATACGAATTGGCTCGTTACCGAGGTCAGATGTTCACGTCACCGGCGGGCTTCCACACGGGAGACTTGTCTGCCGACGACAGCAGTTACATACGCAGCATTGGTAGTGTTCACACGGTAGACTGTCGCCACCGTGTCGCCGGGAGACAGGATATCAGTCGCTGGTACCTGCTGTCGCCGAGAGACTGAAGACTAGCGAGCGACTGCAGGGGCATTCAGTAGCATTGTTGCTGTCACACGGTAGACTTGTCTGCCGACGACAGCAGTTACATACGCAGCATTGGTAGTGTTCACACGGTAGACTGTCGCCACCGTGTCGCCGGGAGACAGGATATCAGTCGCTGGTACCTGCTGTCGCCGAGAGACTGAAGACTAGCGAGCGACTGCAGGGGCATTCAGTAGCATTGTTGCTGTCACACGGTAGACTTGTCTGCCGACGACAGCAGTTACATACGCAGCATTGGTAGTGTTCACACGGTAGACTGTCGCCACCGTGTCGCCGGGAGACAGGATATCAGTCGCTGGTACCTGCTGTCGCCGAGAGACTGAAGACTAGCGAGCGACTGCAGGGGCATTCAGTAGCATTGTTGCTGTCACACGGTAGACTTGTCTGCGATGGCGCCCGGTGAAGTGTTTTTTGATACTGAGAAGTTTATTCAAGAAATTCGGCAACGTCCCACATTATGGGACATTTCATCAGCAGATTAACATAAAAACAACAATATTAGCCAATCTATTCGACCTAGATACCTAAGAATAAATAAGAGTCCAGATAATTAGTTTTACTTATTGCGTTATGCATGAACAATTTCGGCCAATTTATTGATATAGTATTATATTATGATTGACTAATTAGCAATAAAAACACACAAATGTCTATACAGCGATTATCCTTTAAGCTGTATCCTGCCTCTAATATTATACTAAATTCGCCTGTGATATATCTGGCGACTTGTCTGCCACTAGTTTTCCGTAGTCTCCAGTGACTACAGTCGTCGGGCGACAAGTCGCCGGCAGACAAGTCTCCTGTGTGGAAGGAGCCTAATTGGAGACAAGTTGCGCGGCACAGACAGACGCAAGCGAGGTTCACCGACCCCGGTGAAGGTGTCGAGCGAGATGGCGTGCATGCCGCCGGCGGTGAGGCACAGCCGCTTCTGGGAGCGCGCGACCACCATGCGCACCGCCATCTTGTGGCGCGCCGAGCCGCGGTGCCACGGGCTGTCGTAGGCCGCCGCCTGCACGTCGCTGCTCTGCCCGACAGCATGCGAGCACACATAGCTCTCACTCCCGCCACCTCGCACTACCAACCACACAGCGTCAAACCAAACAAATTATATTATATCAGGACCTACGTTGTTTACACAATTACCCGGGTTCAATATCTAGGTCTCTTCAATACATTTATTAAATTTAGTAAACTATCGCCTAAAGTTGTATTTCCGTGTCTTGATATTCATGACATTAAACTAAGGATTTTCATAAGATTTTACTAGTGGTGTTAGTTCATGGTCTAAAATAATATTAGGTTTACCTAGTTGTTTCATAATACATAGGGACAGGAAAAATTCGCGGGTTCAATGACCTGTAGGATGAACTCCATAGTTCTGCGTACTCTCGGTCAAATGTCACCCACTCATTGGCTGCTGTCTTGTGAGACGTCCCAACGTAGCAGCCTGAGATTCGATAAAGCTTTGGTCGGGTGTTTCTCAATGACCCAGAGTCATCCAGGTGAGTAGTGAGCCAATAGCAGAGGCAGCACTCAGGTATAACTATTTGTATTTTAGCCTATCGCGAAATGAATTCGCGAATTCTTCCGGTCTCTAACAATACATAATCATTTTTGGCTCCTAAATTAACGATACTAATTAACATAAATGTCCATCTAATGCAATGCACACTAATTGGCTTTAAATACAGCAAATACACAAAAAGGAATGCACCATTTTCCCAGTCTACCCTGGTTTCCCCCTCCCCCAGCGAAACAAGACTATGCTCCGTGTATTCTGAGATAACTAAACCTTCATGTCTTAGCTTACTCACCACCTTAAATCATGGAAATCCGGACAAACAGATAAAGTTGGAATTACAGTAAGGTGCCGTATTTCTGGGTACAGAACCCTAAAATTATGAATTGTTTAGTGTTTTGATTTATTTAATAAACAATATTTTGACGTGTAATCATCTTAGCTCTCGGTGAATGACATTTGGTAGGAGTAATCTCGTGAATGAAACGGATTTAAATTCCAAAGGAAATGTGTAAACACGGTGCTGCCATCTGTGAAATTCTAAGAAAACTCGAAAAGTTGACGTACACACGTGATTAATATGTATATATTGCTTTCGTGAACACCGCAGCATTTACATCCCTCATAGGTATTAAAAATAAATCTTTATAATAATACGACTAGCCTTGAAATACTTTATATTAGAATTAATAGTCATAAAAATTAATTATAACTTAAAAAATACGTTCGAATCCTGGCATTACAACCCATAGATAACATTAAATTGTAGAGATAGCGCAGTGTTCGTCATACTGTAGAGATACAGCAAATAGTTTGCCAACATATATTCGACGCCATAAAAATAAAATAACTTAATGATGAAATTTTTACTATTTTATCTTAAATCTTGAATCAGCTCAATAAGGTTAAGGTTTGTTTGTAGGAAGTATTTACAGACTGATTTCAGTCAGTTACGCAAAAACGATTATACAAACGTATACTTAGTAGACATATAAATAGTGGACTCATTTAAGTGTTATAATATGTGTTTTAAAAAGTTTCAGGTTAATATTTTAGTAAAAATCCATAAAAATTAGTAAATTACAACGTGTGTACCTGAGTACACACTACCCCCCCCCCCCCCTTTTTTTTTTTTTTTTTTTTTTTTTTTTTTTTTTTTTTTTTTTTAGTGTTTTGAGTGATTAATGTTGTGCTTATACATTTTAATAGTAGTATTTTTGGAAAATAATTTAAATTTTGAGTTTTCTCAAAACTATCGGTGTTTATCAAAACTCATATTTAAGAAGCAAAGAAATATGTATATATTACAGAAATAAATCATTTATGTGGATTTTTTTACGAATAATTACTGTGTTGGATAATCTATTCAAATAACTTATATTACCTAATACAAAATGTTATAAATGTATAATTTTTTTGCCGCTGAAGCTGTCATTTCATATTCAGGATCATTTGCAAGGACGTGACGTATTCCCTTCCCAGAAATTAAAAATAAAAATTATTTATATAAATAAAATTATAATAACACTGAAAGAATCATGAAGTTAGTTATTTATTTAAAGGACAAATTGCACATAAAATTAGTAAAACAATCACTTCAAAGCACTATTCAAGGGCCCGCCTAGTCAGGGATGTATCTGTGTGAGGCGGGAAGATAAAGTACGACGCTCGCTGGTGCTGCTAGTGCAAGGCTCTGAGCTGGTACGCAGTCTTCTCGTCGTGCATAGGACAACTATGATATTTTAGCGGTAACCATAACATTAGATGGCGGAGAAATGAAGATAAAGGTGTAATGCATGGACCTTGGGTGCATTGAAGGATATTTACCGGGCGTTTCATGTCTAAAAATTATTCTGAATATTTTCAGATATTTTCACTCTTAAAAAAATACAGTTTAAAAACGAAAAACGGAAACTCATCCGCCGTCACTCGGATATCTTGAGCAGTGTTAAAATCGCGTGGTTTATTCTGAAGTTCAGCACACCATGTGTGTGTCCGGGTAGACGTGTCGCTTAAAGTGAGAGAATGATTATTGCAAATACACATCAGTCGATACTACTTCCCTCTCCCCTTTAACAAAATAAGTTTCCTAACTACTGCCGCTGGTCAGATGTTTTGAGCACGAGGAAATTTTTTTTTGTTCGCTTGGAAAGACGAGGGTGAATGGGGAGCTGCTCCTCTCGTCCAATCCATATTCAATGCTCCAGGGGCTCATGAAAAGGGCGTGGTCATGCGGAATATGAAGTGGTGGTTGGATTGGGCGACGATACTGGGCTCTTTGCCGCTGGCTCTCCGTGGCAAACACTTTTGAATCGCCACGGATCGTTTGGTTCAGTGGTTCAGGAAATACCATTTCATGCGTAAGTTCAAAGGCAGCGAGTGAGCGCTCTTTACGTGGCACGGGCATTCACAGAGGCTCTAGACGGTGGGCCTTTCAAGATGAAAACTGGTACCGATTAGGTGCTCGTGGATTGAGTCACGTCGGGGTTAGTTTTGAGTCCACAACCCTCGGCATATGAGTGTGATGTCTCAGCGAACACTCTTCACTGAGAACGTACACGAGAAAGAGCTGACGAATTAGGAGTATAATTATCTTCAAAACATGTTAACCACTTTCAGAGTTTGTCATACTTAAATTAGCTCAAAAATCTTTTTTTGTATTTTTTGAAGGATTTGATAATATCTGATTGTGACAAGATTCTCACTACATAATTACATTTGACAAATATGAATTCCAAATGGGCTTGTTAAAAAAATAGGAACCGAAAGACACCATCTTTTGGTTTTTCATAAGTTTTTAGGCCTTAAATTATGACAATATCTTTTAATTTTAATCAAAATGTGAGCGAGCCTTTCGGTACACCCCAGCTATGTGTGAACATCTAACCTCGGTAAAGAGCCCATTCATGTGTTCTCACGTTGTTATTGTTGCAAATAAACTTATAATACGAAACTTGGACTTGAAATTTCACGTAGAATACTTAAAATTAATGCCGAATGTGATAAATAAAATAGTTCCTTTTCAAATACTAAAATATTTTGATACGAATCACACACAAACTTTCTGCGCACGCCGCTAGAATTTTCTGCTTGAATCGTAAATGTTGCTTGCCGCCATCAATCGTAGATAGAAATCAACAGCACGAAACAACCCGAAATTCTAAACTAAGTATTAGAAATGGCTCCAATAAAATGCCACCCTTGGACCTGATTTTCAAAAAGGAATTGAATTAAAGTACTGTCCATTTTTTTTAAATTCATTAAATAGTTATTACTATAAAGATTTCGTACACGTTTGCAGTTATACATCTATGGCATTACTAAATTTATAAACTGAAACAATTTAAAACTCATATTATAACAGTCAGTGTACGTTTGTATATGTTTTAGCTTAAACGACTGAAATTGGTATGTAAATACTTAATTCAAACAAAACCTTAACCTTATTGAGCTGATTCAACTTTATTATATTATTATATTATAATGTTACTAACAAATTTACAAAATTTCAGTGACGAAATTTGAACCACGTTCCTTAAGGTTAACAAGTATGTGCTCAACCGCTTTGCTATTGAGCCATTTTGTAATTAAGAAAGAGAATATGTATTATAATCATTATACTGCTAGTTCTATTAGGTATTTTAAAGCTTGAGATCACTTTTTACTATGACTATGTTAGTTTAACAAATATATTCCAGGGTAGTTTCACTATCATAACATTTCATTTGGCACATCAATAAGTTTGGTGTTTATTTTTAATGTTTAAGAAAGTGACTATACATATGTTTATGTTTGCTACATTGGGCCCTCCATATTTGTGACATATTTCGATTAGTAGACTTTCGTTCCGTTTTCTCTAAATTACTCATATAAAATGCCATACACTAAGAGCCAAATTGTTTACGCATCATAAATATTGACGTTTCTAAAATCTAAAGTAAACAGTGACTGGCTGCTACAAATAGTTTCCCCTGTGAATTAATTGGCGTTTAGTATTGAATTCATTAATGAAAGGCCTCCAACTGTAATGCACTATATTATGGTATTTGACAATACTCTTAATGTTTGATATCTGTCACGGCAAAGACACAATTTTAATTTTATACCTTAGAAAAATAGATATGTGCCAAACAGAACTTTAATACCACAAGCGTATTTAATATAAGAATACTCTAGTTTTTGATTTTTTTTTAGTTATATTTTCATGAATATTATGTGAACAGTGAAAACCATGAGGCATATTTCCCAAAAAATCATTGGATACACATTTAGTTCTCAAGACACAATTAATTTTTAAATTTACGATGCTTTTTAGAAAAGCTACGATTTTAATTCTCAAATATTTTGTAAATATTAAACCATTTGTTTAGCTTCGGTATTAATTTTTCCCCATTATTGTGAGATGTGTTACATCAATTTTAAAAATAAAATCTTAAAAAAAAAAAAAAAAAAAAAAAACCTTTTACATAAGAATTTTTTTTTAAATTTGGAAAAATACAAAGAAAAATTTTTCTTATGTAAACAATTTTTAAAAAGGTTTTTATTGTTTCAAAATGGTTTTACACATCTTACAATAATGGGAAATAATTGATACTCAAATTAACCAAATGGTTTAATATTTATGAAATATTTGATAGTTAAAAATGTAAGTTTTTATAATAAGCATCATAAATAAAAATAATTGTATCTGAAAAATTTAAGTCATACCTCAATGATTTTTGGGTGGATATATGTTTCATGTCTGTCGCAGCGAAAGCAAATTTTCAGTATTAAACCTTAGAAAAATAGGCATTGCATAAAAACTGTTGAAACCATTGTGACATCGTTCGGTTGCTATCACTTGCCCTCAAATCTTCTAGTAACACCAATATAACGTACCTGATGTACAATCTCGTTGGCATACCAGCAGTAGAGCAACAATTCCAACACAGTGGTCCCGAGGTAGCCGGAATACTTGATGTAGTCGGAGATGTCCTTGGATTTCTGAAAAAAAAAAAAAAAAAAAAAATTGCGTCGATAAGGATCCAAGCGTAGTATTTATTGTCTCTAGAAGCCGTATTAAGATAACAATTCTTTAATCTAGGCCTATGCCTTTTATTTGGAAAAGATTTTTTTCATTGCAAAAGCGTTTTCAGAAGAGTGGGGTAAATGTTTGTGCTCTTACGCGGGAAGAGAAGTTATTTTTGTATAATAATACATAAGATAGGCAAACCAGTCCTTCCTGCGAGGCAGTGGAGCATGCAGAAAGTAATCTGATACGAAAATCAAGAAATAGTGGAGACCACAATCTCCAAACAAAAAATTCCCTATCGGCACATCCTACAGACGTAGTTAGATTTCGAAGTACCGATTTCTTCTGGAAATATTTTGGAAACTTCTACACACTCCTGGATAATTATAGGAACTTAATGTGAACCTACATAACATCCTATGTGTTCGCTAATATTCAAAAAAGATCGATTTAACATTTTCTCATATTCCATGCAGCGAAAATATTTTGAATGTTTTTAATTTACTGCATCCAGCACTGAATGTCTTAACGAATTTCATATTATGTCTACTAAGGTAGTTATGAAATTATTTTTCATCTTCAAACACTCTTTTTCATCCCTTGCACTAATACGGGGACGTAAAAATTTTTTTTGGACAAAGATTTAAGGTAATATTAAGATGGTAATGAATTCCTACGAATTTGATACTAAAAAAGTTTTTTTTTTCTAAATTCAACCCCCGTTTTTATGGAAATAGTTCGTTTCGTCAAAAATTATTTCAGTCAGAGGTTTTAGATAAAGATTTTACAATAAATTATAATGGATTTAAAATATATATTTAAAATAAAAGTAACGACATTTTGTCTTTCTACCCTTGTTATTTCCTCCCCTTGCAGTAAGGGTTTGTATTGTCAAAAATTGTTTCAGACAAAAGTTTTAGGTTAAAAATTATAAGATTTACAAAAAAATAACGGATTTGATAGCGTAACCTACTAAGGGAGTTATGATTTTTTTAAAATTCTACTCTTTAGTTTTTCAAACCCTCGCAGCAATGTTTCGTCTAATCAAAAATTGTTTCAGAGAAACGTTTTACATAAAAATTATAAGATTAATATACAATTTGTACAAATACAATTTTGTGTCTAAATAGTGAGTTTTTTTTTACTTACAACTCTTGTTTTTTCAACCCCTTGCCGTTATGGTTGGTCGTATCAAAAACTTATTGAGACAAAGGATTTTGGCATTACTCCTACGAGTTATAATACATACGTTCAAACGTATGTGGATATGGGACTTCAACGATTTTTCTGTTTCTAACCCTTTGGTCGGATGTGACCCATTAACAAACTCGACCAAGATTTTCCACTTATAGATTTTATGTATCAGTTTAGGAGTGATTTGAAAAAAAAAATTGCTACTTTTATTGTGTCCACAAAATTGTAATATATATATATATCAAAAGTTTATATATATATAAACTTTTGAGTTGGCGATGGTTTTGGGATCTATGGACCATGAAACGAAAAAAAATTACTATATAGAAATTTTATGGAAGTCGCTCCACGGTAACGGCTACAATATGTAGAATTTCTTAGAAATCTACCTAAAATGAGATATATATATATATATATATATATATATAAAATGATAAACGTTAAATATTGTGAGGTGGCGAGTCAGCAGTATCAAATGTACTTAAAATTTTGCCAAACTGTGTTTCTTTTTATTATTATTAAATTTATTTTATCTGATTTTACTTTTTGTAAATAATTCATTAAATTAAACAGGAAACCAAACTTGTGTGTGAGTGCATCAAGTCACTTTAATCTACGTGCGGTATTTTGACTAATGTAAACGTTTTAAAAATTTTAACATTTGACAAATAAATAAATAAAAAAACTTAAGAAATCTTACATGATTTTTAATAAAGTTGAAAGTAAAAAAACCAATTAATTTAAATACAAGATAAAGAATAACATTGTTTAAGAAAAATCTATATGTAAAAAAGTGAAAATAATATTTTAATAATTAAGTACAAGTACATTAGTTACAACAGGATAATAAAATATTAAAGCAATCTCTTCATCAGTTAAATCATCCAGTAAAAGATTGACTTTTTAAAAATTGAAAATAATTTTTTGTTTCTAATTTTTTAGGAAGAATAATTAAAATTTTTGGGAGAAAAAATTCTAAACATTTCTGTGTAATTAATCTATAAAATAATAGGATAATTATGAGCTACATAATTTAAATGTTTTTACCTTCTATATATACTCGTTATTACAGCTCTAATATACGATATTTTATATCAAATACTCTTAGAAAGTTTAAAGCGTGGGTACGTATGTTTTATTAAATGACTCGTAGCATAAGTTTTTGAATATTAATAAGTGGTTTTATTCGATATTGAGACAGCCTCATCAGCAACTAGCACCCCATCAATCTGCTGGACCGTTTGGGTAGTGCAACAGTAGACGTACTTCCGCTGATGACAAGGGGCACGGAATTTTCGCCAAAATATTTCGAGACCACCTGTGTGTTAAAAAAACTACATATGTGTTTCGTGAATGGCTGAGCTTCTTCCAGGTACACGCCCACTGCCGGGACACGAATCGCAGCAACTCTGCGAGGAAGCAAACGCACCCGCTGAGTGCACAACGGCCGCCAATGACACGGAACAAACCTTATTGATAGAGACCGGAAAAATTCGCGGATTCATTTCGCTATAGGCTGAAATTCAAACATGTGTACAATTATGCTGGTTCTGCTATTGGCTCGCAGTTTAACTGGAGCTCTCTGGGCCAATGAGAGACTATCGACCAAAGAAGCGGCGAATCACGAGCTACCCAGTGGAGATGCCTCACAATTTAGTACCCAATGAACACACGTGTTTACTTGAGAAATGCAGAGGATAATGGAGGCTATCTTAGAGGTCATTGAATCCGCGAATTTTTCCGGTCCCTACTTATCGAAGTCTAATGAGGAGTCAGTTTTTGACCCCCGCTACAAAGGTCACGCAGCACTGGGCATGTCCTGAGGGGGGACGCACCACCATGACGAGGAAGCCAGCCTGGCAGATGATCCCCAAGCAGACGAGGAACTCCACCAGAACCACTGGGCTGAACACGTCGTCGAGATCCTTCACGAACCTGGGACAACAACAAAAATAATCAAGAAGCGACGATGAAGAGTTTGAAGTATGTTTCGCTTTTGAGTGCTTTTAATTTTTATTTTATTTTTTACGTTTAAACATCTTCGCTCTCGGTATACCGCATTTGGTAGAAGTAATTTCGTGAAAATGGAACGGAAGTCGATGAAAGGGAATGTGAAAAAAAAAAAAAGATTAGGATACGTACCAAACGTATCGGTGTGCCAAATTAAATGTTAAGATAGTGAAACTACCCTGGAATATATTTGGTAAACTAAAATAATTATAGTAAAAAGTAAACTTAAGTTTTAAAATACTGAAGATTAGCATTACAATATTTATAATACATTTTCTCCTTGCAATATGTAAAATGGTTCAGTAGAGTTGGCCTCCGTGGCGCAGTCGATAACGCACCGGGCTACGGTGCGGGGGCTCTGGGTTCGAATCCCGGGTAAGACATGCATGTAATTTGTGTTGTCTTGATACACCGAAAATCACAACTACAAATTCACAATGACTCGGAGTGACATATCAATACAACGTTAAGGGGGGGGGGGGGGAGGGGAAGATGATTGACACACTGGTGACTGTCAAAACTTGCCTGTGTGCCTCCAATCTCTCTCTCTCTCTTTTTTTTTAAAGTAGCACAGCGGTACAACGTGCGCTTATTTACCTCGAAGGACGTGGTTAGGATCTCGTGACTGTAATAATTGTTTACTTTTTAAATAACATAATATGATACATATAATAATACTATAACAATATTAAAGCAGCTCATTAAGATTAAGGGTTACTTGTAATTCTATACAGACTGATTTCAGTCGTAAGAAAAAAAAACAAATTCACAAACATATACTTAGTGTAATATTGTGTTTTTTTAACATTTCAGATTAATATATTAGTAATGCCATAGTAGAAAAAATTATAACGTGTGCGAAAACTATAATTAATTAACTGCTTAGTGAATTTTAACAAGATGGACAGTATTTTAATAGAATTCCATTTTGAAAAGTTTATTTGCAAAATGAGAACACGTGAATTTGCTCGTGACCGAGAAATGGTGTTTCCGCATTACTGGTGAACCCTGCCAAACTAGCTCACTTTTTAATATTAATTTTGGCCAGCAACTGAGCTACATGCGTGCGATGCTGTTGAGGTAGGTTATCATCCGTAATCATATATTTTATAACTTAACTCGAAATTTATTCATATCACTCATTTTACTTTAAGGTCAAATCCTCTCTCTTCTTAGTTGTTAAGTTACTCTTTGTATATAATACATATGCATGCTTATACATATTTTATTTTCACATAAAAAATCGCGAGGTTATTGTAAAAAGTTGGTAAGTCCATTTTCTTAAATCTTGTATCTTTTAGTAACTAAAGTGAAGAGTAACGTTTCTGTGTCCAGATCAAGTCAGAAAGTGCTAAGCAGATTTCTTATTCATTTTTCAGACCCTAAGAAATTTAGTAAGTACAATATTGTTTCATTGTTGATAGAAAAATACTACTACCTGTGTCTGTTTACCAACTTACCCAGTACCCCGCGGTATATTGATTGAATTTAAGCTCTGTTATATTTATGTAGTTTCATATTTTACGTCCATCTCCTAAAATCATTCACAATACTTAGACCTGACTGAGAAACATCATCCTGACGTAATGTTTTACCTATATGTATATGTAAATTTTGTGATTTTTTAAATCAATAACTGCATAAATTCTTGGCCCATTTTTTGTGTTGTCTGCAACAAAATAATTATCTTGTTACATTTAGAAGCAATACTCGTTCAATATGAACAACTTGTTGGCTTTGGTATTGATTCCACGCCCGTAAAAATGATTAGATATGTAGCCGATGTGTCGGCATGTCTTTTTGCAGCCATCTTCAAAGTCGATTAATAAATTAATGCCTGGTTTTCTGGCATATCATTTGTTTGGGGCTATTCACAGCCGAGTTGTGATTGTTTCTCGTGGGCGGCTATGATTGGTGGGAGATCTGTTCAATTATGATAAGTTACTCAGAAAATGCGTGTCTACCCAAAACAGATACTTCGTAAATGCTGATCAAGGTTCAGTTGGATGTGCACCGGGTATCAGGTAGCGGGTGGCAACTCAAGATAGCCCGATATGCACCCAAGTAGTTTCTTTTGCAAATTCATATTTTTATTTAATAATTTTTGAAATGTTTATGACGGAATTAAATTTACGAATTTAATAACACACATAATTAAAAACCATAAATTATTATTGCTTGTTAATGTAGTTTTTACGGTAATGTGTCACCGCCTGATCGCTTCTATAATAACTTAAGAAAATGAAATTTGCATAATGTAAAGAAGAACTGTTTTTAAAACGAAAAAATAAAAACCTTTTCAGCGTTTAGAAAAAAATAGTATCAAGGAGCTTGATAGTACACAAGTTTTTATGCGTTTATTATTATTAATACTCTACTATCCGAGATGGATAGTTATCTAGTGCCTCGTGTTCGAGCTTTAAAAAAAAAACCGCTGACAATCGATTTCTTCAATATATTATCGTTACGCACTTTCGATCACGTTAATTCATCTGTAGATGCACAGATGGCAGTGTAGCCTGTGTTTGCATGCACGTTTGAGTCGCCAGTCTCTCGGGTAGATGGTCGTTGTTCGGAGCGACGGGAAGCCTACAACTCACGTAGTTTCGGTTCCCTACCACGTTCGTGCAACTTCGGATTTCTCTCAAAAATTGAAATTAAAAAAAAATCGAAGGGTTATGTTAGGTTAGGTCAGTCACAGCATGCTTGTTTTAATTGGAAACTTCTGATTTAGCGGCAGAAGTGGCGTTAATACCAAAACGCAAAACTTCGGAAATCTTCGGAAATTCTTGCAGGGAACCGAAACTACGTGAGTTGTAGGCTTCCCCGGAGGCGACGCCGAAGTAGGAGAAGGAGGAGGGGGGAGCAGGGGGGAGCTCACTCGAAGGCTGCCTGGTGGAAGTCGATGCACTCGACCCAGACGCCGCGCGAGCTGTCCACTGCCCACCCGGTGGGACCGGCCTCCTCCTCGCCCGCAGACCGCAGCAGCTCCGACACCATCTCGAACCTGCGGCGAGCCAGGCGCGTGTTTGCCTCGGTAACCTGCTGGCGCTTCCAGCGAGGCATCACTGCAACGCTACCACTACTTCTTACCCTGACATTTATGAGGTTATTGTAAAAAGTTGGCAAGTCCATTTTCTTAAATCTTGTATCTTTTAGTAACTAAGGTGAAGAGTAACGTTTCTGCGTCCAGATCAAGTCAGAAAGTGCTAAGCAGATTTATTATACATTTTTCAGACCCTAAGAAATTTAGCAAGTACAATATGGTTTCATTGTTGATAGCAAAATACTACTACCCGAGAACCTCCCATAGTTAAAGTTATTTGTAAGCCGTTACCTGGATAGCTTTCCAGTATTAATTGTGCACATTAATAAGCATGATTCAACAAACGAAGTCCAATTATTGCATATTCAATTAAAATTCTGCTTGTATGAATCATCAATTAAATAAAATATAGAATTATGCGCCAATTTTTGTAAGAAATATTCAGTATTGTCTCGAAAAAACGTATTTCATACGTGAAAAATAAATCATAGCCTTGTGTTGAACAAATTTACATCCTCTTTCTTGTAGTATTACAAAATATTTTCTTAGCGACTGGTTTCCAAAGGAATCTTTTGTAAAAGTACACACACACAGATATATATATATATATATATATATATATATATATAGTCTGTGCGGGCATCTGAGCGACAGAAAATCGTGGCCTTTGTACACGAGCATCACCTTTGTCGCAGTATCAAGATGGATTTCTTAGAGTTAACATGTATTTTTGCACTCCTTGTTCGGAATGCAGGCTCGGCTTATAGGCGCGATTAAAATTCGTAGTTCATGTTCCTTTTGGAACATTCTTGGAAAATTCTTGACATTCTGGAAACTTTTGTAACATCCTGGGTTCTGTTTGCACAAAGCAAAATTTCTCAAATATTAAAAAATTTCATACGATCATTTTCGTAAATTTAATGCAGGCAAAATGTTTTATATTCAGCGCATCCAGCATTTTCGTGCGATTTCCAGCTTTTCTCGATAATAATGACGTGGTATCTAGTTCAAATCTGGCCTAGTGCTAGTGAAACTGTCATAAAAGTAATATATATATTTACTCTTTTAGCTAAACATCTTTGTGATAATAAGCGCCGTCATAAAAATCATATAAAAGATAATGTAGGTTATTAAAAAAATTAAAAAAATTCAGAAAGTGGTTTATGTTGTGTCTACTAAGGGAGTATTGGAATATTTTGTTCTTTTATCTCATGTTGGTCATTCCTTGCAGAAAAAATTCGTTTATCAAAAAATGTTTAACGATATATTTAGGTTAACAATAACAATGAAAAGATGTAAAAGTGTTCCTAATCTGTTTTTTTTTGAGCCCCTGTTTGTGTTATCATACGAACCTCGCAACTAAATATTTTAGAACTATTTGTAGGAAGTTTAAACGGATGGAATATTTTAATGTTAAGGGTGTTTGTTAAAGTGACTTTTCAGTTTCCTAGGAAAAAATAACCTTTTCAATTTCCACTTCCTTGACACAGTTTTCTCCATTAACGAACTCGATCGATAATTTTCATTTTAATATTTTATGTATTAGTTTGGAGGTAATTTGTTCAAAACAACGGTAGCTATAATGGTCATAACATCTATAAAAGGTGATTATACATGATTGTGTAAAGGTATTTTCAAAAATTGTAGCCCCTTCAGCAAAGAAGTTTCACTTCAAAACGAGGGGGCTATAATTTTCGAGCGTTACAAAAATTCCGATCTCATGATGGTTAGGTACGGGGTGGGAGAACCGGTAGAGGAGGAGAGTGCGTCAGCGGTGACACCACCCCAACGCACGCACTAGCGGTCCATGGTATTAGGAAGACGGTAGAGAAGGTGGGTGGGGATACGTACGTAGTTGTAACGGCCGCGTGGAGTGACGGCAGGGCAGAGGTAGAAATGACGCAGCAGTGATGCTAATGCTGCTTGTGTTTGTCTACTCCTCAGTTTTGTTTTTCATTAGATTCATAGCATCCTTACTATTCTCAAATATTATCTCTTGTTCAATAAGAAATACTTGTAATCTATCTCTATCTATAACTAGTAAGCAAGAAGTTTCATTTCTGTCTCGCGTGGACTCCCCGCACAGCCAATTTGAGAAGGGGGGGGGGGGGGAGGAGTGTGAGGGGAGATTTATAACACTTTGGAGAGTAAGGTGATAAGGAAAAAAAATAAACAAAAAATATTAATGTTTTTATAATTTTAAATTAATTTCCCCTTAAGTGTAAAGTTCGCTTAATATTTTAGTGTTATATTTGCATTTAAACACGATTAGGATAAACTAATTTTCAAAATATTTCTGGGCTAGGATCCCGGAACAAACTGGTTAGACATAATCAAATTCCAAATACTAGGTAAGTTTTTGGGGAGGGGGGAAATATTGTTGTCTTAATGAGGGGGGGGGGGGGGAGACTCCTGCGTCCAGCGAATGTTTCGACACGACTACTCGCGACACAAAGGGCTCTTACACACGGGCGACTTTCTGTCGTTCTGTCGCCGCTACTCAAAAGTAGCTCTGAAAATAGTCATCCAAAAATCAAATCTTAATGAAGCCGTTATACAAAATAATCAAAATTTATTTAAATTGTATTGTTAGTAATAATTTTTTAGGAAACATTATCTTGTGAACTTCTTGAGATTTTAAAATCGTATGAATTACTTTCTTTGCCAGTCGTTATTCATTTTGATTTGTAATGTGATCCGAAGTTATGAACCCGTTAAAACTATAAACAGTCTTAATTACTTGAATAGCTAGTCTAATACAACTTCTGAGAAGCATATAAACACATGTCCAAGGAAGTTTGACGGACAGCAACCTAGAAGCCGTTGATTTCTTTCTGTTGTGTTTTAATATTTTTCTTGACATAGTCACTTAATAACGCAATTTTATACGATTAGTTATAGTGACTTACTTCAAAGTAATTTAACAAACTTGATAAACATTCGGTTTATTGTTAATAAATTGCTAACCAGAGTGAATCATCTTTAGAGCAAACTAATCTTTTCATGGTTAATTGAGTGTTTACTAAGGCTAGTTTGCAAGTGAATACTTAAGAATCAACCGTAACAATAAGAAGTGTCCTTAAAATATGACTCTGTGTATAATAGTATAATGGTTTATGATTTTTGGTAATCTGAAACTAGTCATTATGGTTGTAAGGTTTTGACTGTCTTGAAAACTAAAGTAATGTATAGCGACCAATAGGTCCGCCTAGCGAGAGCGGTATCTGTTTGTGTTAGTGATGCGGAATGATAAGGGTGACACTCTCTGGTGCTTCTAGTGCGGTGTCACCTCTAAGCGCTAGACTCTGGTTTGGCGCGTATAGGGCAACTATGATATTTGAGTGATAACCATAGCATTAGGTATATAGCGCAGAAATAAATGTGAAGAGGTTCTGCAAGTCCCTTTTGTGCTTCCAAGAATATATTCCGGGTTTTTCACCACTAAATATTACTCTGAAAACACAGGTTATTTTTTTTAGTCAAAAAAATACGGTTTCAAATCGAAACACGGAAAACGTACTGCCGTTCCGATTTCAACATGTTATTTAACGATTTTCGCAAACATATATGTGTTGGTATATGTAGGGCGCGTGTTCCTGCGAAGCTCTGCACGGACAGTCAATGCGCTACACGCTCGGCATCCAGGGCGGGCAACGAGGCCGCTGTCCTCGCGGGAGGGGCATGTGTCGTTTTGCCTAAAGGCGTTTTGCCTAATTTTAGGCAAAACGCCGTTTAGGCAAAACGCCGTAGTAGGTAATTATAGTATGTATGGGGACACCGGTGGGTGGTGGGGGAGCCGGGGAGCCACGGCGGCCATCTTGGTTTACGTCACTTCCGGCGACCATCTTGGATTACGTCATTTCCGGCGGCCATCTTGGATTACATCATTTCCGGCGGCCATCTTGGATTACATCACTTCCTGCAGCCATCTTGGATTTGACCTTGACCTTTGAACCCGGAGGCCATTTTGTTTTTCTAGAACTTTCCTCCATTTTGTTTTCTAGATCATTCCGCCATTTTGAGTTTCGTCCGCCATCTTGAAAATCTTTATTTATTATCCGATTTTAATGAAAAAAATTTAAAATTTAAAAAAATTAAATAATCAAAATTTTAAAATAAAATTAAAAATATTATTTAATAAAATTTTAATTAAAAACCTACGCATCGAACACCCCACTCCTCTAAATTACAAATACATCATCTAGCACCCCCACCCCTCTGTTACAATGACATCGTCATCGAACACCCCACTCATTCCTGTTACAATTTTTCGTTACATCCACCATCTTGGAAAATCATAATTATTAACTTAGAAAATCAGGAAAAAAAATATACCATCGTTGTCTGCTGGAGGCAGCCATCTTATTTAGTGGAGACTACCATCTTGATTTCATCTGGTGGGTGTCGTCATCGGTTGTAGGTTTCTAAAGTATGTTAGTGTATGTAAGGTCGAGTTACAATTCTCTACCAACATTGTTATGAACCTTATAGACCAAAATCCACAGAATCCACAAGATCCACAAAATCCACAGTCACTTTGTTGTTGTAACCGACATTTTTTCTTAAAGTCTTATCACTTATAGGTTTTAACTAAAATATATGTTATCAATACTGTCGTTGTGGATGTGTTAGTTAAAGTAATGATAATTTAAAAAACATTTATTACTCCATCTTAGCTGACCAGAAATTTTTCATAGTCCTATCATACATGTAAACATACTAAATAAATTAATGTTTGTGTACTCGTGTTTAAAACTGCATGGAAGCAGATATTTAGGTGTTTGTGTATAATATCATTTCTTAGTGTTCGTGTTTGCGTTCCTGTGTTTAAAAGCTGCATGGAAGCAGATATTTTAGGTGTTTGTGTCTAATTACATGATCATTTTACGATATCAAATTAAGTATAAGTACCTTGAGGAATATAGGGCATTAATTTGAAAAAATAATAAGCGATATGTAGGTAAAATTATATTTACTGAATCAAAGAAATATATTGTACAAAACAAAACCCTCAAGGAGAGAAAAATATACTT
Organism: Bacillus rossius redtenbacheri; assembly: GCF_032445375.1. NCBI lineage: Eukaryota > Metazoa > Arthropoda > Insecta > Phasmatodea > Bacillidae > Bacillus > Bacillus rossius. Next base: position 133,564,451 of record NC_086330.1, on the reverse strand, counting down.
GTCAAACGAAGCTATAAAAAAAACAGAAACTATATACAAAAACGAAAACTGTTTACAACAAAAAGACTGGAACTATACAACAGATAATTCATCTCCAACATAGCCGTGGGGAACCGTATGGATGCCATCCTCACATATTTGGCGCTTATCATCCTCCCATGTTATGGCCAGCTTATTTGTGCTCTCGCTATAGAGCACCTGCTGCCTCGAGCGTATGGCCCTAACTGCTACTCGTCGTGTGTGGTGATCGTGCAGGGCATCCAGGTAGTCACTGAATGTTATGCGGTTTTTGACCACACAGCGCTGGATACCCTTGGCCTTCTTCTCAACTTTGTCACCACACTTGTATGCATACAGTTTGGCCCGCAGACCGACAAACTCACTCATCACTTTCCCCCCACACTCATCCTTAAACTTTCCGACAACCTTTTTGTTGATGGGGGAGAAGCAAGGGTGGTCGGAAGGGTAGCAGCTGGTGTCGAACTTCTCCATGAGTGTAGGATCGGCTTTGAGGTCATGGTAGAAATCATCGGTTTGTATCTCGTATACAAAACTATCGGTGTCCATGTATGCCAGATGAATGTTTTCTGCATATCTGGGTTTCATTGTGCTGTAATGGAAGTCGTACATGAGTGTTTTTGAGAGATCAAGTACTGCGAGTCCGGCATAGATTGGCTTATCGAAAATTATGGTCTCATGGTTCAGGTGGACTAGAGTCAAGTTCGGTTCATACATTGTGCGGTCCTTAAAGGATGGACGACACACCAGTTTCTTGAAACGCTTCTCGGAACATACCAACTCCATTTTGAGCCTCCGCCTCTTGTTCTCCATTAGTTTCCCGAAAGTACTGTTTACAGCGAGCTTAAAGAACTCCTTCTCGAATTCGTTGGCTGCAGCCTTGCGCTTATTGGTGTTGAGCTTAATGTATGGCTCCAACCACGCCGACTGCTCAAACTGGAGGACTCTGTGTACCTTAGTAACTATCAACCCATGTGATACTGCTTGCTGGAGGTTTCTGTAGTGTACAATGTAATGTTCCTTAATTTCTAGTGTTGTCATGAGCTTTGATTGTTTGGAGCCGGGCGGACATTGATTGATGGGGAGAAACGGAAGGTCTTTGTGACTTTCGTGGAGTTCAGTAGGGTACTCCACGTCACATTCGATAATGTACCCGATAGGAGAATTTTCTGGAATAGTCATGACATCAATAGATGTGTCTGACCATTTGAAATGTCGAATCGGAAGCGACAGCGACATCGCCCACCCGTACAAATTATTTGCATCAATGTACTGTAGATATGTGGATGGCTTGGACACATCATGTGTCTCAGGAACGTATTTGTTGTTACCCACACAATGACGTTTGATGCTTTGCGCTACACCCCCACGAATACCTGCTTCCACAAACATATACATATCGTAATCTGTCAGAAGCTCGAGTTGTACTCCTGTGGTGCGAAGCATCGCATCGAAAGCGAACCCAGGACAGGAAATGTAGTGTGACGGGTCTAGACTGTACGTCTCCAAGCAAAGACTGCGAAAATTCTCGAATACGTCCGCCAAAATCAGGACATCCGTCTTTAGGTACAAGTCAGCGTACTCCCCCAAAGTAGCACACTGAAACTTGTCCCAGACATTTTGTGCGTGAGCGTAATCCGCCTCGGAAATACCAGAATCAGTCAGAATATTAAAGAACTCATCGATAGATGGAAGACTAGTATCGTCTAGTCGAGCAAAAGAATCAACGAAGTCGTAGGGGAAGACTCCCTTGCGAGTAACCAACTCCAACTCATCAGGAGCGAAAAACTCAGCAGTACTGACAAACTTGTCTGCAGGCAAGAACTCTGCGAGCGAAGCAAGACCCCGACTCATGAAACGGAACGTATCGACAAACTGAATGCTGAACTTATCATGCAACTTCTTGGAAAAAGTTATCAACTTCTCTTCCGAATTAGGAATGATGAAGATGTCTTTAGTGTCGTACCCCAACTTCCTGATAATGAAGTTCTGGTCGTACGCCAGGTTGTGGAAGAACACAATCATCTTTTTCGGTCTGCGCCTGAGAAGGTTGCAGTCATTACATGCAGGTCCAATAAATTCGCCGGTGAAGTGATTATGATCACGAACTTTCTTTACGACCCCTCCAAACTTTCCTCCACAGTAGCAACAACACCTTGCTTGCAGAAAAGCAGTGTTTTGTGCATGTGTGAGCGGAGTCATAGGAACAGACATAGAAAATATTTTCTGCACGTCATGTCCAATCTCCACAATGCGGGATATGAATTTATCTTCTGCGTCACAACCGCGATACACTTCAGGCTGTGAAGGAAGTGAAGAAGTGAGGTGTACTGGAATCACGGAGTTATCTGCTTTCACGTAAATGCAGTAGCTGTACGCTTTATGCTTTTGATACTGCAGTGTGTATGCTTCATCAGGATTCGGGTGACATGTATGGATTTTCTCCAGAATAGCTTCAAAGTCGCAATATACCACGATGGGCATTTTATCACTGTGATGGAAGTTTTTGAACTTCAAAACAGGAGGCAAACCATTTTCATCAACCTGGGGCATTTCCATCCTAACAGCAGCATGCTGTTTACAGAGCTCACTGTGTTTTTCCAAACACTGAAGACCAGTAAGCCCGCTAACCCTATCCTGATCATCATAATGCTTGAAGCATCTTTTGCAAACATGAATAGCCTCAGTGTGTGTAGTGATTTGGGACCGAACCAGAGCAGAAAAATTATTGATGTAGGCGAAATGGGACGAATTGTCATTGACCAAGAGCAGAAGATCGAAATGATGTTCTTTTTCTTCAGGAGCGACTCGTGCAGGAACAACATTCAGATTCTCGTCGATACTGTAAATGTTGATGGAGACTCCGGGGTTCTGTTTTTCAAACAGCGGTATTTGCTTGATTGGAGTAGGGGAGTCAATGTTGTTGAAGTTGAACTTCCCCTCCAAGTCATGGTAGCGCTGGTTGACACGTTCAGGATGCTCACCTTCCACGTACTTAACAAGAATTGACCACTTGAAGCACATGTGGTCTTCGAGGTTTTGCGGATTGATCACAGCGTATTTGTCTTTGATGGAAGTAGGTAATTCAATGTAGGAGCTGGCACGGAGTGGATCAAGCTTGTTTATTCGGAGTTGAAGTCGCTTAACGGCCGACAAAGTCCATCCGGACCCCTTACCCATGTAATCTTCCTCCTCCTTGCAGATCTTGGAGATGGACTCGGTAACTGCCTCCTCCACCTCATGAACTGCGTAGAGGGGAACATTCATGGTTTTGAAGGCCCTCTTGTCTTCACAGGCATCTACTGGTTTTTCGTAGTCGCACTCAAGAATGACATTAAACTTCAGCGGTCCATTCTCTTCAATCTCCTCCTCAAGTTGGCTTATTATTTTTGCCTTGATGGAGTCCAGGTACGTACAAATGTCCTTGGCAGAACTTGACGTATTTACAGCAACATAAGTCTTCAAGTTGCCCTTGAATCCCACTTCGGCGGTGATGAAGCCATGGGTATTGGCCAAACCCGCGCCGGTCACCACCTTTGTTCGGCTGGTCGATGGTTTAGGCAGTACTGCTGGCTTAACTGCTGCCATTCTCTGCTTCTTTGTTGGAGGCGGAGCAGGCCCCTTGCACACCTTAATGTGGTTGCGAAGAGTGTCAGCCCTGACGAACTCTTTAGCACAGTTCGTGCAGGAATGTGCTATGCGGTTAGGGTTAAGACCGCAAGCCGACTTCTCATGTAGTCTGGCGACATCAGCACGGGCGAAGGCCTTATAGCAGAAGCTACACCGGGTGCCTGATGTCGTGGCGACAGCACCAGTACATGTTGACAGGTGCTGCTGCATCTTGTCGCTGCGTGCGACCATCTTGCCACATAGGTGGCACTGCTGGTAGTCACGATGCTGGTTCTCGGCACACTGTCGCTCGTGCCGGTAGCGGTTCTTAGCTGCCGTGAAGGTAGCAGAGCAGAAACGGCATTTCTGCGCGGTAAATGCCATCTCGACAATCGGTAGACTGGTCTCAACGTACGGAACACGCGAAGGAAGCTCGACGTACGGAGAACTATAACATAAGAATAAAGAAAACAATGTAGCTAGATGTTACATGAAAACAAACATATCCTCAAAACTCTAGCCTCAAGCTTTCTAACCTAAACTACTAGCAATGTTACTAAATAAAAAAGTTGCAAACATAACCTCAAAACTCTAGCCCTCAAGCTTTCTAACCTAACTTGATAGCAATGTAATAAATAAAAAAGTTACAAACATAACCTCAAAACTCTAGCCATCAAGCTTAATAACCTAACTTGATAGCAATGTTACTAAATAAAAAAAGTTGCAAACATAACCTCAAAACTCTAGCCCTCAAGCTTACTAACCTAAACTGTTAGCAATGTTACTAAATAAAAAAAAGTTACAAACATAACCTCAAAGCTACTCCTTCATTCATGTACAATCCTAAAAATGGTAGAATATTTAAAGTACTGATAAAAGTCAAAGCTGAAAAATATTCAATGTTAACTAAAAATGATTGATTACATAACCTCAAAACTACTCTAATGCACAACCCAAAAATGCTAGAATTTTAAAGTACTGTTAAAAGTTTAAGATAAACAATTCCTGGTTACCCACACATAAGTGTACAGAGAAAAAACTAGTTAGCTGATAACCTACGAAAAAGCTGAGAAACATTCTATGTTAACGAAACATGTAGCATACCTCAGAAAAAGATGAAGTGGAGCTGTAGAACACAAAGTAGCGTTGGCGGTAGAAATCGTGGTAGCAGCTAAACTCACACACGAACTAGCTCACTCAAACTCCAAGAACACAATGAAGCTCCGACAGCTAATCCCGGCCTTTTATAGCCGCGGACCTGCTTGTTCTTGGAAAAACCATTAGGAACATAGTATTTTTACCGAACCTACCAATAGGAATATAGTATGTGGAGGGGAAGTACCATTGTCTTCGGAAAAACCCAGCATGACTCATGCGCAGGTCGTAGCAGGTCTGTGAGGGGTGGGAGGTAGAAATGTAGGTAATAACTTAACATAGGAAACCACTCTCAGGTAAAACCACTAATGACCTAGGTGATGAGAGATTAGGTCGCGAGGCACTTCATGCATCGTGACTCATCACTCAGAAATGTCGTCTCGCAGTGCCGAGGGGACCCGAACAATAGACTTGGACCGTGCATGTCACAACAGATCCATTAGTCGCCCGACTTTGTGGCGCCATGAGGCGCTCAGGTAGCAGTCATGGTCTACGGCAACAGACTCGTTAAAGTGTCATTACGAAGCACTCAAGCTGAGTTCGAGGAAAATACAGCTAAATATTCATTATAGATATGTAAGGAAATAAATAAAAAATAAATCGGGTAAGTTTAATACATTTGTTAAAATTAAGAACACATTACATTACTACAACATTAAAAATTTAACCTACATTTATTATGACCAATATTCGTTTAAAATTTTTTAGCATTTCATTGCTAACAATTAGTTGAACATCCACAGAATGACACATTTTGCTGATGTTCCAGGAACAAACCCTTTTCACAACCATTTAAGGAGACTTTCCTTAAGCTCTCTTTTCATTGGTCAAATAAAACATCTCCCTCTCTTCCCCTCATACAATGATGCTGCTTCACCATCACGCTAAAATTCTGTAAGACCAAACAAAATATACTTCCCTTAAACCTTATGGTAGAAATTTCATCCTAGGATGCTGTTACTGCATCTAGAAATTAAAAATTATATTATCTCATACAGGTTTTATTTACATGTTAGACTTAACCATCCTACCACACACTGGCTCACACTTACACACACATGCGTGCGCATGCGTGCACTGAGATTAAATACATACTTGCCCACATAATGTACTTTTATTTACAAAGGCAACATATTAAAACACATAATATTTAAATTTTGTGTAGATTGGATGGTACCAGGAAACCATACTGCAAAACGAGCGGACAACACTTGAGTCTTTACTATGATTGGGCTGACGGATTGCCTCTGAACGCCCTTACCTTCAACGACTTAGAATTAATACTTTTATCCATCAAAAAACAAAACAGTTTTACTAAGCAAACATACACCCCACACCCCTCAAAAAATTGTTATTACACAGGGCATTATTTACATGGCAGGAGACCGCACATACGAAGTGCGCAGCTTCAGGTTAGAAATATTGATTAAAATAACTGCTAAAGATGATAATTTGTTTATGAAAAAACTGCACATGAAATACAGACACTTGGTTATTTACACACACATACATACATACATACATACATACATACATACATACATACATACATACATACATACATACATACACCCTGCATCGCTTCAGATGGAAGTACGATATTTTGAAAACCACTCAAGTCTTACATCTGTTTATGAAAAGGAGCTAAAAATTAAAAATTTTCAAAGTTAATTTTAGAGATGAAACATCATGTGCAAGTCCTTGCATGCGAGAACATTTTATTACGCAATTATCTTCATTTTTCCCAAACCATAGGTCTGATGTCTGGATACCACACAAATCTCATACTTAACATATGCACTACGAGATGACTGCGCGCCAGTCCAAGCCCCCTGCGCTTAGAGACGAAACTGCACTAGAAGCGTTAGCAAGCATTGCAATTATCTCGCTTCAGTAATGCAGATTCACCTCTGACTAGGTGGACCTCCTGAAACACTAAACATAGGACAGTGAAACACATTAAAATAATGCATTTCAAAATAATTGAATAATATAAAACACTGCATATTTCTCTAGAATCACCACGCAACTGACAGCCCTTTCAATCACAATTCTGCGAATGCTATCACAGAATGCTATATTAAGAAAGAAAGGATCATTCATTCCTTCATTATGGAACACAGTAATAGATCACATGAAGAGAAACAAAAAAGGAACACACTTCGTTCTTAGACTCGTGCCGCCTCCTTGACAGAGAGAAAAGTTTTTACACATAAAATAGTATATATTTCTTTTCCAGCGATGAAGCTGTACTAATATCACCTTGACAAGCTTAGATGATCTAGGGAGAGACAAAGTAAATTAATTAACAATAAAAAAGTCGACTAAAATCATTTACAAACAATATACTTAATATTTCTTCGATTACATATTTTTCTCAATTTAATAAATGTGTGAACACAAAAATTTCCTTATATCACTATTTATCAATTTTAAACTCTCATGTACATCAGGAAAAAATATATAGTTTCAGGCATTATTAGTTGTAATGTAAAAAATTCAAAACAGTTTCTTTGTGGGATGTGGAATGCTCACTCACGATCGAAAAAAGGAGGTGCTTCGCTGTAACACAAGGGGAGGGGGAAACCATCTTTAAAGTTGTCGTTGCTCATATATTTGGATATATAGTAATCAAGCAAGTAATAACATTTGGTGGTATAATCTCCGGCTGATTAAAGTTTATTTGCTAACATGAATTCACAAATTAAACGAATCTCTAAGTACATTTGCTTATCTTTTATAGAAAAAAAATGCACAGATTGATTTTTTATCATGAATAACCAGGAGCACACTAAAAAAACCAACGAAATTCTCGCCAATAATAACCAACAGCACACGAACAATAGAAAAAAAACATTTTCTCAGTAATCACATACAGCATGCGGAGAAAATCACCAAAATATTGTCAAGAATATCCATTAATACATGTAGAATACCAATAAAGTCTTGACATAAAAAAGGCTGAAGTGCACGGACAAAAATCATCAAATTCTTGTCAGGTAAAAAAAGCAGAAGCACATGAAAAAAAAAAACCCAACAAAATTCTAACACAGTAAAGTTGAAGCACACGTATAAATCTATCGAAATTTCATGTGAAAAAATAGGAGCACTCAGAGAAAACCATCAGGGAGAAGATGTTTAAAAACATCATAAATTATCAATTGTTTAAGCAAAGAGTTCACAAGCTGACTTGTGCTAGAACTCTCATGTTACTTAAGCAAAGAGTTCACAAGCTGACTTGTGCTAGAACTCTCATGTTGCTTAAGCAAAGAGTTCACAAGCTGACTTGTGCTAGAACTCTCATGTTGCTTAAGCAAAGAGTTCACAAGCTGACTTGTGCTAGAACTCTCATGTTGCTTAAGCAAAGAGATCTGGCAGGATTTAATTTGAACTTTTTCTTAAACAATTGATAATTTATGATGTTTTTAAACATCTTCTCCCTGATGGTTTTCTCTGAGTGCTCCTATTTTTTCACATGAAATTTCGATAGATTTCTACGTGTGCTTCAACTTTACTGTGTTAGAATTTTGTTGGGTTTTTTTTTTTTCATGTGCTTCTGCTTTTTTTACCTGACAAGAATTTGATGATTTTTGTCCGTGCACTTCAGCCTTTTTTATGTCAAGACTTTATTGGTATTCTACATGTATTAATGGATATTCTTGACAATATTTTGGTGATTTTCTCCGCATGCTGTATGTGATTACTGAGAAAATGTTTTTTTTTCTATTGTTCGTGTGCTGTTGGTTATTATTGGCGAGAATTTCGTTGGTTTTTTTAGTGTGCTCCTGGTTATTCATGATAAAAAATCAATCTGTGCATTTTTTTTCTATAAAAGATAAGCAAATGTACTTAGAGATTCGTTTAATTTGTGAATTCATGTTAGCAAATAAACTTTAATCAGCCGGAGATTATACCACCAAATGTTATTACTTGCTTGATTACTATATATCCAAATATATGAGCAACGACAACTTTAAAGATGGTTTCCCCCTCCCCTTGTGTTACAGCGAAGCACCTCCTTTTTTCGATCGTGAGTGAGCATTCCACATCCCACAAAGAAACTGTTTTGAATTTTTTACATTACAACTAATAATGCCTGAAACTATATATTTTTTCCTGATGTACATGAGAGTTTAAAATTGATAAATAGTGATTTAAGGAAATTTTTGTGTTCACACATTTATTAAATTGAGAAAAATATGTAATCGAAGAAATATTAAGTATATTGTTTGTAAATGATTTTAGTCGACTTTTTTATTGTTAATTAATTTACTTTGTCTCTCCCTAGATCATCTAAGCTTGTCAAGGTGATATTAGTACAGCTTCATCGCTGGAAAAGAAATATATACTATTTTATGTGTAAAAACTTTTCTCTCTGTCAAGGAGGCGGCACGAGTCTAAGAACGAAGTGTGTTCCTTTTTTGTTTCTCTTCATGTGATGTATTACTGTGTTCCATAATGAAGGAATGAATGATCCTTTCTTTCTTAATATAGCATTCTGTGATAGCATTCGCAGAATTGTGATTGAAAGGGCTGTCAGTTGCGTGGTGATTCTAGAGAAATATGCAGTGTTTTATATTATTCAATTATTTTGAAATGCATTATTTTAATGTGTTTCACTGTCCTATGTTTAGTGTTTCAGGAGGTCCACCTAGTCAGAGGTGAATCTGCATTACTGAAGCGAGATAATTGCAATGCTTGCTAACGCTTCTAGTGCAGTTTCGTCTCTAAGCGCAGGGGGCTTGGACTGGCGCGCAGTCATCTCGTAGTGCATATGTTAAGTATGAGATTTGTGTGGTATCCAGACATCAGACCTATGGTTTGGGAAAAATGAAGATAATTGCGTAATAAAATGTTCTCGCATGCAAGGACTTGCACATGATGTTTCATCTCTAAAATTAACTTTGAAAATTTTTAATTTTTAGCTCCTTTTCATAAACAGATGTAAGACTTGAGTGGTTTTCAAAATATCGTACTTCCATCTGAAGCGATGCAGGGTGTATGTATGTATGTATGTATGTATGTATGTATGTATGTATGTATGTATGTATGTATGTATGTATGTATGTATGTATGTGTGTGTAAATAACCAAGTGTCTGTATTTCATGTGCAGTTTTTTCATAAACAAATTATCATCTTTAGCAGTTATTTTAATCAATATTTCTAACCTGAAGCTGCGCACTTCGTATGTGCGGTCTCCTGCCATGTAAATAATGCCCTGTGTAATAACAATTTTTTGAGGGGTGTGGGGTGTATGTTTGCTTAGTAAAACTGTTTTGTTTTTTGATGGATAAAAGTATTAATTCTAAGTCGTTGAAGGTAAGGGCGTTCAGAGGCAATCCGTCAGCCCAATCATAGTAAAGACTCAAGTGTTGTCCGCTCGTTTTGCAGTATGGTTTCCTGGTACCATCCAATCTACACAAAATTTAAATATTATGTGTTTTAATATGTTGCCTTTGTAAATAAAAGTACATTATGTGGGCAAGTATGTATTTAATCTCAGTGCACGCATGCGCACGCATGTGTGTGTAAGTGTGAGCCAGTGTGTGGTAGGATGGTTAAGTCTAACATGTAAATAAAACCTGTATGAGATAATATAATTTTTAATTTCTAGATGCAGTAACAGCATCCTAGGATGAAATTTCTACCATAAGGTTTAAGGGAAGTATATTTTGTTTGGTCTTACAGAATTTTAGCGTGATGGTGAAGCAGCATCATTGTATGAGGGGAAGAGAGGGAGATGTTTTATTTGACCAATGAAAAGAGAGCTTAAGGAAAGTCTCCTTAAATGGTTGTGAAAAGGGTTTGTTCCTGGAACATCAGCAAAATGTGTCATTCTGTGGATGTTCAACTGATTGTTCGCAATGAAATGCTAAAAAATTTTAAACGAATGTTGGTCATAATAAATGTAGGTTAAATTTTTAATGTTGTAGTTTTGTAATGTGTTCTTACTTTTAACAAATGTATTAAACTTACCCGATTTATTTTTTATTTATTTCCTTACATATCTATAATGAATATTTAGCTGTATTTTCCTCGAACTCAGCTTGAGTGCTTCGTAATGACACTTTAACGAGTCTGTTGTAGACCATGACTGCTACCTGAGCGCCTCATGGCGCCACAAAGTCGGGCGACTAATGGATCTGTTGTGACATGCACGGTCCAAGTCTATTGTTCGGGTCCCCTCGGCACTGCGAGACGACATTTCTGAGTGATGAGTCACGATGCATGAAGTGCCTCGCGACCTAATCTCTCATCACCTAGGTCATTAGTGGTTTTACCTGAGAGTGGTTTCCTATGTTAAGTTATTACCTACATTTCTACCTCCCACCCCTCACAGACCTGCTACGACCTGCGCATGAGTCATGCTGGGTTTTTCCGAAGACAATGGTACTTCCCCTCCACATACTATATTCCTATTGGTAGGTTCGGTAAAAATACTATGTTCCTAATGGTTTTTCCAAGAACAAGCAGGTCCGCGGCTATAAAAGGCCGGGATTAGCTGTCGGAGCTTCATTGTGTTCTTGGAGTTTGAGTGAGCTAGTTCGTGTGTGAGTTTAGCTGCTACCACGATTTCTACCGCCAACGCTACTTTGTGTTCTACAGCTCCACTTCATCTTTTTCTGAGGTATGCTACATGTTTCGTTAACATAGAATGTTTCTCAGCTTTTTCGTAGGTTATCAGCTAACTAGTTTTTTCTCTGTACACTTATGTGTGGGTAACCAGGAATTGTTTATCTTAAACTTTTAACAGTACTTTAAAATTCTAGCATTTTTGGGTTGTGCATTAGAGTAGTTTTGAGGTTATGTAATCAATCATTTTTAGTTAACATTGAATATTTTTCAGCTTTGACTTTTATCAGTACTTTAAATATTCTACCATTTTTAGGATTGTACATGAATGAAGGAGTAGCTTTGAGGTTATGTTTGTAACTTTTTTTTATTTAGTAACATTGCTAACAGTTTAGGTTAGTAAGCTTGAGGGCTAGAGTTTTGAGGTTATGTTTGCAACTTTTTTTATTTAGTAACATTGCTATCAAGTTAGGTTATTAAGCTTGATGGCTAGAGTTTTGAGGTTATGTTTGTAACTTTTTTATTTATTACATTGCTATCAAGTTAGGTTAGAAAGCTTGAGGGCTAGAGTTTTGAGGTTATGTTTGCAACTTTTTTATTTAGTAACATTGCTAGTAGTTTAGGTTAGAAAGCTTGAGGCTAGAGTTTTGAGGATATGTTTGTTTTCATGTAACATCTAGCTACATTGTTTTCTTTATTCTTATGTTATAGTTCTCCGTACGTCGAGCTTCCTTCGCGTGTTCCGTACGTTGAGACCAGTCTACCGATTGTCGAGATGGCATTTACCGCGCAGAAATGCCGTTTCTGCTCTGCTACCTTCACGGCAGCTAAGAACCGCTACCGGCACGAGCGACAGTGTGCCGAGAACCAGCATCGTGACTACCAGCAGTGCCACCTATGTGGCAAGATGGTCGCACGCAGCGACAAGATGCAGCAGCACCTGTCAACATGTACTGGTGCTGTCGCCACGACATCAGGCACCCGGTGTAGCTTCTGCTATAAGGCCTTCGCCCGTGCTGATGTCGCCAGACTACATGAGAAGTCGGCTTGCGGTCTTAACCCTAACCGCATAGCACATTCCTGCACGAACTGTGCTAAAGAGTTCGTCAGGGCTGACACTCTTCGCAACCACATTAAGGTGTGCAAGGGGCCTGCTCCGCCTCCAACAAAGAAGCAGAGAATGGCAGCAGTTAAGCCAGCAGTACTGCCTAAACCATCGACCAGCCGAACAAAGGTGGTGACCGGCGCGGGTTTGGCCAATACCCATGGCTTCATCACCGCCGAAGTGGGATTCAAGGGCAACTTGAAGACTTATGTTGCTGTAAATACGTCAAGTTCTGCCAAGGACATTTGTACGTACCTGGACTCCATCAAGGCAAAAATAATAAGCCAACTTGAGGAGGAGATTGAAGAGAATGGACCGCTGAAGTTTAATGTCATTCTTGAGTGCGACTACGAAAAACCAGTAGATGCCTGTGAAGACAAGAGGGCCTTCAAAACCATGAATGTTCCCCTCTACGCAGTTCATGAGGTGGAGGAGGCAGTTACCGAGTCCATCTCCAAGATCTGCAAGGAGGAGGAAGATTACATGGGTAAGGGGTCCGGATGGACTTTGTCGGCCGTTAAGCAACTTCAACTCCGAATAAACAAGCTTGATCCACTCCGTGCCAGCTCCTACATTGAATTACCTACTTCCATCAAAGACAAATACGCTGTGATCAATCCGCAAAACCTCGAAGACCACATGTGCTTCAAGTGGTCAATTCTTGTTAAGTACGTGGAAGGTGAGCATCCTGAACGTGTCAACCAGCGCTACCATGACTTGGAGGGGAAGTTCAACTTCAACAACATTGACTCCCCTACTCCAATCAAGCAAATACCGCTGTTTGAAAAACAGAACCCCGGAGTCTCCATCAACATTTACAGTATCGACGAGAATCTGAATGTTGTTCCTGCACGAGTCGCTCCTGAAGAAAAAGAACATCATTTCGATCTTCTGCTCTTGGTCAATGACAATTCGTCCCATTTCGCCTACATCAATAATTTTTCTGCTCTGGTTCGGTCCCAAATCACTACACACACTGAGGCTATTCATGTTTGCAAAAGATGCTTCAAGCATTATGATGATCAGGATAGGGTTAGCGGGCTTACTGGTCTTCAGTGTTTGGAAAAACACAGTGAGCTCTGTAAACAGCATGCTGCTGTTAGGATGGAAATGCCCCAGGTTGATGAAAATGGTTTGCCTCCTGTTTTGAAGTTCAAAAACTTCCATCACAGTGATAAAATGCCCATCGTGGTATATTGCGACTTTGAAGCTATTCTGGAGAAAATCCATACATGTCACCCGAATCCTGATGAAGCATACACACTGCAGTATCAAAAGCATAAAGCGTACAGCTACTGCATTTACGTGAAAGCAGATAACTCCGTGATTCCAGTACACCTCACTTCTTCACTTCCTTCACAGCCTGAAGTGTATCGCGGTTGTGACGCAGAAGATAAATTCATATCCCGCATTGTGGAGATTGGACATGACGTGCAGAAAATATTTTCTATGTCTGTTCCTATGACTCCGCTCACACATGCACAAAACACTGCTTTTCTGCAAGCAAGGTGTTGTTGCTACTGTGGAGGAAAGTTTGGAGGGGTCGTAAAGAAAGTTCGTGATCATAATCACTTCACCGGCGAATTTATTGGACCTGCATGTAATGACTGCAACCTTCTCAGGCGCAGACCGAAAAAGATGATTGTGTTCTTCCACAACCTGGCGTACGACCAGAACTTCATTATCAGGAAGTTGGGGTACGACACTAAAGACATCTTCATCATTCCTAATTCGGAAGAGAAGTTGATAACTTTTTCCAAGAAGTTGCATGATAAGTTCAGCATTCAGTTTGTCGATACGTTCCGTTTCATGAGTCGGGGTCTTGCTTCGCTCGCAGAGTTCTTGCCTGCAGACAAGTTTGTCAGTACTGCTGAGTTTTTCGCTCCTGATGAGTTGGAGTTGGTTACTCGCAAGGGAGTCTTCCCCTACGACTTCGTTGATTCTTTTGCTCGACTAGACGATACTAGTCTTCCATCTATCGATGAGTTCTTTAATATTCTGACTGATTCTGGTATTTCCGAGGCGGATTACGCTCACGCACAAAATGTCTGGGACAAGTTTCAGTGTGCTACTTTGGGGGAGTACGCTGACTTGTACCTAAAGACGGATGTCCTGATTTTGGCGGACGTATTCGAGAATTTTCGCAGTCTTTGCTTGGAGACGTACAGTCTAGACCCGTCACACTACATTTCCTGTCCTGGGTTCGCTTTCGATGCGATGCTTCGCACCACAGGAGTACAACTCGAGCTTCTGACAGATTACGATATGTATATGTTTGTGGAAGCAGGTATTCGTGGGGGTGTAGCGCAAAGCATCAAACGTCATTGTGTGGGTAACAACAAATACGTTCCTGAGACACATGATGTGTCCAAGCCATCCACATATCTACAGTACATTGATGCAAATAATTTGTACGGGTGGGCGATGTCGCTGTCGCTTCCGATTCGACATTTCAAATGGTCAGACACATCTATTGATGTCATGACTATTCCAGAAAATTCTCCTATCGGGTACATTATCGAATGTGACGTGGAGTACCCTACTGAACTCCACGAAAGTCACAAAGACCTTCCGTTTCTCCCCATCAATCAATGTCCGCCCGGCTCCAAACAATCAAAGCTCATGACAACACTAGAAATTAAGGAACATTACATTGTACACTACAGAAACCTCCAGCAAGCAGTATCACATGGGTTGATAGTTACTAAGGTACACAGAGTCCTCCAGTTTGAGCAGTCGGCGTGGTTGGAGCCATACATTAAGCTCAACACCAATAAGCGCAAGGCTGCAGCCAACGAATTCGAGAAGGAGTTCTTTAAGCTCGCTGTAAACAGTACTTTCGGGAAACTAATGGAGAACAAGAGGCGGAGGCTCAAAATGGAGTTGGTATGTTCCGAGAAGCGTTTCAAGAAACTGGTGTGTCGTCCATCCTTTAAGGACCGCACAATGTATGAACCGAACTTGACTCTAGTCCACCTGAACCATGAGACCATAATTTTCGATAAGCCAATCTATGCCGGACTCGCAGTACTTGATCTCTCAAAAACACTCATGTACGACTTCCATTACAGCACAATGAAACCCAGATATGCAGAAAACATTCATCTGGCATACATGGACACCGATAGTTTTGTATACGAGATACAAACCGATGATTTCTACCATGACCTCAAAGCCGATCCTACACTCATGGAGAAGTTCGACACCAGCTGCTACCCTTCCGACCACCCTTGCTTCTCCCCCATCAACAAAAAGGTTGTCGGAAAGTTTAAGGATGAGTGTGGGGGGAAAGTGATGAGTGAGTTTGTCGGTCTGCGGGCCAAACTGTATGCATACAAGTGTGGTGACAAAGTTGAGAAGAAGGCCAAGGGTATCCAGCGCTGTGTGGTCAAAAACCGCATAACATTCAGTGACTACCTGGATGCCCTGCACGATCACCACACACGACGAGTAGCAGTTAGGGCCATACGCTCGAGGCAGCAGGTGCTCTATAGCGAGAGCACAAATAAGCTGGCCATAACATGGGAGGATGATAAGCGCCAAATATGTGAGGATGGCATCCATACGGTTCCCCACGGCTATGTTGGAGATGAATTATCTGTTGTATAGTTCCAGTCTTTTTGTTGTAAACAGTTTTCGTTTTTGTATATAGTTTCTGTTTTTTTTATAGCTTCGTTTGACAAGTATATTTTTCTCTCCTTGAGGGTTTTGTTTTGTACAATATATTTCTTTGATTCAGTAAATATAATTTTACCTACATATCGCTTATTATTTTTTCAAATTAATGCCCTATATTCCTCAAGGTACTTATACTTAATTTGATATCGTAAAATGATCATGTAATTAGACACAAACACCTAAAATATCTGCTTCCATGCAGCTTTTAAACACAGGAACGCAAACACGAACACTAAGAAATGATATTATACACAAACACCTAAATATCTGCTTCCATGCAGTTTTAAACACGAGTACACAAACATTAATTTATTTAGTATGTTTACATGTATGATAGGACTATGAAAAATTTCTGGTCAGCTAAGATGGAGTAATAAATGTTTTTTAAATTATCATTACTTTAACTAACACATCCACAACGACAGTATTGATAACATATATTTTAGTTAAAACCTATAAGTGATAAGACTTTAAGAAAAAATGTCGGTTACAACAACAAAGTGACTGTGGATTTTGTGGATCTTGTGGATTCTGTGGATTTTGGTCTATAAGGTTCATAACAATGTTGGTAGAGAATTGTAACTCGACCTTACATACACTAACATACTTTAGAAACCTACAACCGATGACGACACCCACCAGATGAAATCAAGATGGTAGTCTCCACTAAATAAGATGGCTGCCTCCAGCAGACAACGATGGTATATTTTTTTTCCTGATTTTCTAAGTTAATAATTATGATTTTCCAAGATGGTGGATGTAACGAAAAATTGTAACAGGAATGAGTGGGGTGTTCGATGACGATGTCATTGTAACAGAGGGGTGGGGGTGCTAGATGATGTATTTGTAATTTAGAGGAGTGGGGTGTTCGATGCGTAGGTTTTTAATTAAAATTTTATTAAATAATATTTTTAATTTTATTTTAAAATTTTGATTATTTAATTTTTTTAAATTTTAAATTTTTTTCATTAAAATCGGATAATAAATAAAGATTTTCAAGATGGCGGACGAAACTCAAAATGGCGGAATGATCTAGAAAACAAAATGGAGGAAAGTTCTAGAAAAACAAAATGGCCTCCGGGTTCAAAGGTCAAGGTCAAATCCAAGATGGCTGCAGGAAGTGATGTAATCCAAGATGGCCGCCGGAAATGATGTAATCCAAGATGGCCGCCGGAAATGACGTAATCCAAGATGGTCGCCGGAAGTGACGTAAACCAAGATGGCCGCCGTGGCTCCCCGGCTCCCCCACCACCCACCGGTGTCCCCATACATACTATAATTACCTACTCGCCGTTAGGCCATTCGCCGTCAGGCAGAACTCAGTTAGGGAAAACGCCGTTAGGCAAATCTCCGTTAGGCAAATCGCCGTTAGGCAAAACTCCGTTAGGCAAAACGCCTTTAGGCGAAATGACTTTAGGCAAATCGCCGTAACGAATTCATGTTTAGGCAAACCGCCGTTAGGCAAATCGCCTGTTACTCCGCGGGAGACAGCTGCTGCGCACCTGGCCCCGCCGGCGACTATCAGCATGATGTAGATGATGCTGAGCGCCGAGTAGGACGACACGACCACGCACAGCGTGCACACCTGCGGGCACAGGCAACACTCCAGTCCTTCAACACACGGGGGGGATGCAAGTGAAACTTCTTTCGCAATTCAAACCTCGACGCCTAAGTATATCGTAGCGCGTAAAACGGCAGAGAGAGAGAGAGAGAGAGAGAGAGAGAGAGAGAGAGAGAGATAGAGAGAAAGAGAAGACCATTTTATAAATAAACATGACTCAAAAAAATTATTACTCACTTTAAATTAACTGCTCATGACATCAATAATCATCGATCATTCAATAATGATTAATTAACACTAAATTGTTGAAATACTCACACCATAAATAAAAATTGTGCGATTTACTGTTTATTCAAACAATTCTGCAATTTGAAACACGCCAAATCTCTGAACGAAATATGAAATTTATAACAGGTAACGTAATCTATGCGGGAAACGCAGGGACTGCCTCAACAGCTCTCTCTACGCTGCTGGTTGAACAAGCAAATATAAAAATTCAAGGCATTCACAGTTGACTGAATAGGATACCTATATATAGATATTTTCTGAAACAAGCGCATGCGCTCACTCTGTCTTATTCTTTTGTTCATCTATCTCTCTCGGTTTTTTACAGGGGATGAATCATCTTACCAAGAAGAAAACGAAAACGAGCCCCGCAACTAATATATCATAGTGTTCTATTTGGCCAAGTACCTATTCTCTGACCTTTTTTTGCTTAAGAAACCATTCACAACTATTTTTCACGAAAACGTTGCATTCAAATTCGGCCTTGAAATTTTACTCTCATCGCGCCTCAAGTAATTTAACTTCAAAGAAAACCTTTTCTATATTGATCAAACCATATATTGAACGAAACCATTTACTTATTACAGAAAACGTTTTCTGTCAGTAATAAGTAGGGGCAGGCATTTTCCGCGGGAAAAAAAAAATTCTGAACGCCCATTAGACTGCAGTATGGTATGCCTGTGCCAACTGTTTATTCCTTGTATTTGGCGGCCGTCTGCGGGAGAAACAAGTGCGGGCCATTCAGGACTCGTTTGCTTCCGCTCTGTAGACCTGTTGTTAACATCTTTGTTTACAATACTCTTCTTAGCGAGTTCCTATCGAATTGTTAAATCTTCTACGTTGCTATTCAGTTGACAGGGCAATGCATTTATCGCGAAATAAATCTAAATGCTCATTAGACTTTCATAAGGTGTTTGCGCCAGCCGACCTTGTAATTTGTGACCATCTGCAAGGTAAACCATTTCCTTATTTTCAAGTTCGTTCAGGACGCGTTTTTCTTCCACACTTGGATGACTATAATTATTTTACTAACAGTAAAAATTGAGCATACCTGAAGGAAATACAACAAATCACTAAACACAGACGAAGCTTGCAGTGCTGTAACACTGAGCTAGCTTCGAAATCGTTTGGTTACCAGAGAGGCTTCAGCTTCGGAACAGGCACTCGCTCCCAGACTAACACCTCCCTGGTCTCAGCAGAAGCAGACGACGTGGTTTTGGACCCTGGGTTGTCGGCAGAGAAGGCAGTGCAACCATAAGGGCACAAGGCTCAAATCTGTAGCATTTACATAAAGGGTTTTTCCCCCGAGGGGTTAATGTAGCCACCTGCCTGCTCCCCGTGTTAACGCGCCATCGAGCCATTTACAAACCGTTCAAGATTTCTCGAAAGTGTCTAATTACGAACAGCATTTAAGAGCTATTGCTATTTTCTATACAGATTTCGTTCAATATTTACGTTTTTAACATGTATTTCACGAAAAGTGGGAAAACTAAAATCTAAAATGGGTGATTATACGGACGTTTTTATGGATAAAAAGTAATAAAAGCTGTATTGTATGCTTGTAGAGAAGTGTACTGAGCATAATTTTTAATACTACACTATAAATTTATACTGTCACGGCTTTACGTCTCATAGAGGCGTGTTACCGACACAAAGACTGCATTCCAGTTCTGGGCCTGGCGCGTAGAGGCGAAGAGACGTGTGATGCGCGAGTCAGTGTCGTCCTTAGCGCCCGTTCGCGCGTCCGACCAGGCGGCCACCATAGGCAGTGTCCCGTATCGTGTCCGGCGGCCACTGATCGCTGACCCTCTGACGTCATGGGTGGTGTGGGCGATGGTCCGAATCTCCCTGGTCCGAATACATGGTCAACTTGAAATGTTTTCCTAATCTGTGTACTTGGTAGCGTATGAGAAGAACACTCATATTTGTTGTTTCCGGTTCCGTTTCAAAAAGTTAACAGAAAAGAACGGACGGTAGGTAGGAAGCCAAGAAGACCAAGACGAAATATTGATTTGTGCTGACCGTTGGAGACCAGCGCTTATCAAAGGCCGAACAAACGAGTTCATTGTTGCCAGTGTGATTATAATGCATTTATTAACATTTACTTTTGCCTTACCGAATAACTAAATATTTTGGGACTCTCACAACTTTCAGAAGTTAAACGGATATCCAAAACGTAGCTCCATACTCATTTACAAGCCATGAAAACAGTATAAACAAAAAACAATCGTACACCATTATTTCTGCTCTTTATAATTATTACTGCAATGTAATTTTTTAAAATGGAACAGAAATATTCATGTAATAATTGTACATTTGCACGGAAAACAACTGTATGACTACAGAATAGTGTTCGCCGTGATACCGGATTCAGATTCTTACCAAGAAATTTAATGCTTTGTGTTGTCCCAGTACCTAAACTAGTTAAAGATATTTGTAAACCGTTCCATGAATAGCTTTATAGTATCGATATTATTGAGCACGGTAGAGCAAAGTCAAATATTCAAAGGTATTAGCGTATTGAACACATAGTTACGATATGTTTGTTGAAGTATTGCAGTTGTTTGTGAAAGAGCGGGACGAAGAGGGGCAGAAGCTCGCCTGCAGGCAGTAGGTGCCCCAGTAGGCGGCGGGCGAGCCGAGCGCGTCGTAGGGGTACCACGTGTTGAGCGGCAGCGCGGGGGTCGCCGCGGGGTCCAGCAGCCGGCCCGCCGCGGGCGACAGCATCCAGAAGGCGGCCGACGCGTGCGACAGCCCCACGAAGGACGCGCCCAGCGCGCGGATGCGTCGCGACGCGCGGGTCGCCAGCCCCGGGCAGCGCCGCTGCAGGGCGGCGGGTACCTCGCGCGTCGCGCGCTCCACCAGGCGCGCCACCTCGCGCTGCCTCGCCAGCATGTGCGCCACCTGCGCACCCGCCGTCTGGCCTCTGTCCGCGTCCTTCGTGTTGCCAATATACCTCACTTGACATGCGCCACTGCTAACAACTTTTTCTGTTGAAGAAAAAGCTAAAAAAATAATTTCGTTTTGTCGTGTTTTTGTCTCGTTTCCACCGCTGTGCTGAATTTTTTTGGGTTCAATATTTCTGTGTCGTCATCATTTGTGGTTTTTTTTTTTTCGTTCTCAGTACATTTTTCTTTGTTTTTCTTTGTTTTGTTGACCATATTCCTGTTACGGAATATTTTGTGGTGTTTATATCCTTGTTGACAACAGCAATTTTTTGCTTAATTTTGTGTTTTTTGTATTTTTGGGGTTTTATTTATTTATTTCTTTATTTTTTTATATTTTTTATTTATTTTTATTTATTTTTATTTTTATTTTTTTATTTTTTAGGTTTTTCTTCAACAGAAAAAGTTCTTAGCAATGGCGTATGTCCAAAACCTTACATCAAGTCATGCACTCCCATTGCAAAAATCTTTCAAAGATAATGCCAATATACCTACAATACGAAGCTCGGAAATGAAATGTAAAGTAACATTCTGTAAAATTATGCCGACTGATATAAATGTACTACTGGTTTCGAGACGCGAATCACACGCTTACTTTCCGCGCCCGCCGCTAGAATTTTCTGCCTGAATCGTAAACGTTGATTGCTACCAACATGCACAGATAACAACACGGCTCCGGTAGAAGACTTGAAAAAAATACTAAACCCTGGCTTAAAAACAGTCTGAAAATACTTCTTACAAGCAAAAATTAACATAGTTGAGCTCATTTCACATTATTATTACATAATATATCATTAATTTACTAAAAAAGTAAAAAAAAAATCCACTGGCAAGATTTAAACCACGTTTCTTGAGGATATCAAGCGCGTACCCTACCGCCGTGCTAGGCCTACCAAAACTTGTGGCATTAAGGAAAGAAAGTATGTGTTGTAATTTTGTAATGCCAGATTTCTTAAGTATTTTTAAACTTGAGATTCATGCTTACTAGAACTAGTTTAGTTTACCAAATATATTCCAGGGTAATTCACTAACATACAGTTTAATTTGGAACACCAATACTTTTATATGTACCCTAATGTTTACGAAAGTGACTATGTACAGGTTTATGTTGCTACACATGGGCACGCCATATTTGTGACACATTACCGTTAATCGACTTTCGTTCCATTTTCACGAAATTACTCCTACCAAATGCGTATATCGATAGGTAATATGTTTACAATTCAAGGAACTATATTTCTTGAAATTAATTCCACCTAAAGTATATTCTTTCGCTTAGTATTTAAGTGCTGTATTTGCATTTAAACACGATTTTTATAATCTAACTAAAAAAAATATTGGTTAGGACCTCCGGACCACCTGGATCGAGTGGGGGAATTCGTGCCCTCATCAGGGTTGAGGGGGGGGGGGGGGGGTTGGGCATCCCTGCGTTCACCATTACTTATTCTTACGCCATCGCATATTTCACTTGGAGAAATTAATATAACATAATGTTGCGCAGAACGATATTTCCCAATTGCACTTTCTAATAAAAAAATGTGTTTATTACGTAAGTCTATTCTCGGTGTTCGCAACATATTATCGATGTCCGTATTACCATTGAATTACCGGGGTGTAAAGTTCTTTTTGAATTATCATAATTATTAACACTTTGTCGAATTTTTACCGCTAGTAGAAAACGATATTAGTGGCCTAAATATGTGGGGACAACTCTTGCAACCAAACAACCACGTGACAAACTTACAGGAATCTCACTGGATAACAGTGATGGCCAGGGGCGCAATAACTAAATTTCCAAAGGGAGGGGGGGGGGGGGGCAATATACCTTTTTATAAAGAATCATCGATCCCCCCTATTTAAGCGGGGGGTAGGGTGGGGTGGTCCTCCCCCGGGAAAATTTGTATTTCAAGGTGGAAAATGGTGCTATTTAACCAGTTTTATTATCTAAAAATTGATTATACAACACTTTCTTTGCCCCTGTTTGCCCCCACTTCAAGGTTTCAGAAAGAGGGGGGGGGGGGGGGGCAAAATATCCTTCCCCCCCCTGTTGTTGCGCCCCTGGCTGATGACAAAGACAACTATGTAACCAGCGTGACGCGTGTTTGAAGTTCGGCAGTGTTTGGCGTGTATAAAAGAGAATAAATAATCATAATTATATTATTAAATTCGGTAGCATGGGAAAAGAATGGGCAGTGAGATGCGGACTCGCCTTGAACCAGAGGTTGAGCAGCGACAGCAGCAGGCAGCAGGACTCGGCGAAGACGCGCAGGTCGCCCAGGGACACGCACACGTGCACCACGTGCAAGGAGAACATGGCGGCCAGCAGCAGCAGGCAGGCGGCGGTCCAGGCGCGGTAGCCGCGGGAGCGGGCCGCGGGCGGCCACCAGCCCACGGAGCGGATCACGCCCACCACGAAGCGGAACGTGCGCGGGGTCAGCAGCTCCTCCTGCTCCATGCCTACTCCTGCCACACCTGTGTCCACGAGGCAGAGGACATCAAACAACCGCAATCCAACGCTACAACTAAATTGTCTTCGGAAATCAGCGAACTGGGAGGTATTTAGCGGAACCTAACAACTTGCAAGTCGTTAACTTTTCAAAAGAAAATGTTGGATACTTTGAATTTTTTTTTTCGGTCGTCCGTTGCTGTCAGTTTAAACTGCAAAAAAAAAAAAATACTCACGTGCACACGTCTGCACATGTACACATGGCAGCAATATTTATCTAAATGCTACCAAGATAATTCAACACTGCCAAAAAAATTTTTTTCCAAAGTATACGCCACTCCGTCAATACACCGTTCCATAAATTCTGAACTAATAATACTTGTAAAATTACATATTTATTTTTTAAGTTATTATGTTTGCGAAATTTCTATGTTTTCTTTATATTTAAAACTTAATTTTTGATGTTGGCATTTCTCAACCGCGCAGATTATTTAGTGGCCATATTCCGCCTACTCAGCTGCGCTTCCCTGAAAGCAAAATCTAAAAATCGCTCAACATATCTTGAAAGTGATTAGGAATAGCATTTAAGAGCCATTGCGCTTGTCTATACAAGTTTTAATTCATAATTTTATCTTTAACATTAATTTTCTGGACTCACACGGGTGTTTTGACGGGTATTTTTAGGAATGAAAACGTACGAACACTGTATTCTGTTATAGAGAAGTGCATTGAGCCTCTATCTTTAATATTGAAGCGTAAAATTACAGTAAAATTACAGCGCAAAGTCCCATAAAGACGCGTTACCGACGAGATGAGTGCACTCCAGCTCTGTGCCTGGCGCGTAGAGGCGAAGAGGTGTGTAATGAGCGAGCCAGTGTCGTCCTTACCGCCCCTGCGCTTTGAGAGCTCGTGAAACGTCTCCCAAATCAAAGCGAAACATACTGGTACCAGGATGGCCGTCTATATCGCCTTGTCTTAAAAACTTATTAACTATAGCATCAGAGATGCAAGTGCGGTGTCTTCTTTAGCGTATACGGAGTGATTCTGAATTGGACCAACAAACATAGGCTGAAAGTTCATCACAACAAAATAAATGGAAAATATATATGCAACCTATGGCTCCTTCCCAAGACTGGTATACGTCTTTGAAGTTAAGGCTGAATACATTTTCATTGTAAATAACAGAGAAAGTAGGATAGAACACTGAGCGTCTGGATAATGATGTACAACCGCCGTGAATTTTGTGGACAATAACTGCTTGGGTGGTATTGGAGCAACAACTCTGAAAAATGCTAAACGCACCCACAATCCTGGCCTGTGGAACATTTGGTTAGGTTAGGTTAGGTTATGTTAGGTTATGTTAGGCTAGGTTAGGTTATGTTAGGTTAGGTTATGTTAGGTTATGTTAAGTTATGTTAGGTTAGGTTATGTTAGGTTAGGTTATGTTATGTTAGGTTAGGTTAGGTTAGGTTAGGTTAGGTTAGGTTAGGTTAGGCCCTTTCAGAAGAGAACTAAGTGGGTAAATATTTACTTGGGCGGTATTTCCGAAAAAAAATGTTAAAAATCTGAAAATACCTTTATTTTATGCTCTTCAACTTCCTCTTTTCATTAAAAGTGGCGGAGGTAAGAAATTCCAAATACTTTAGGAGATATCGAATTTTTAAATTTAATCATATGTAGTTGAGCGGTATTTGCGAAAATAAATGTTAAAAATCCGAAAATACCTTTATCATATGCTCTTCAACTTCCTCTTTTCATTAAAAGCGGCGGAGATAAGAAATTCCAAATACTTTAGGAGATATAGAATTTTTTAATTTTGCAATACAAGACCTGTGGAACCATTCGAGCGGCGCCATTTTTGTTATTTTGCCGTGTGTTCGTGAATACGTGAATCGTGAATGCGTAATTAATAAAATGGTTGATTAGGTCAGGTCAGTTACATTATAAATACTTTCAAACTAAGGTGATATTAAAAATAATGTGAATTAATTTTAATTATTCTTTAGTTTTAAATTATTTATAATGTAACTGACCTTACATAACAAACCCGTAACAAAGAATGTACAGTAATAACTCACGTAAATTTTTTTGTTACTTATTACTTGCGCAACAATATCAAAATAACAAATAAGACTTTAAAATTAGAAACGTTAAAAACTCACCTAAGTTGGAGGCGGTAATTAAACACCGTTTTAAACAATAATTGAACTAAATAATCACGTATTAGTTCATTTGAATTCTGGCCTATCACGAACAATCACGTGACATCACTATCCAATAAAAAAAAATAGATACTCGTACGTAAACAAGAAACAATGGTGCACGCACGCCACAGGAATGCGCTGGTTTTGTGCTGAAATTTAAAAATTCGATATCTCCTAAAGTATTTGGAATTTCTAATCTCCGCCGCTTTTAATGAAAAGAGGAATTTGAAGAGCATATAATAAAGGTATTTTCGGATTTTTAACATTTTTTTCGCAAATACCGCTCAACTACATATGAAGAAATTTAAAAATTCGATATCTCCTAAAGTATTTGGAATTTCTAAACTCCGCCGATTTTAATGAAAAGAGGAAGTTGAAGAGCATAAAATAAAGGTATTTTCGGATTTTTAACCTTTCTTTTCGGAAATACCGCCCAAGTAAATATTTACCACTAAGTGGACTCTCATTACAAGTATTTTGAGTAGATCGCGACGTGAAGGAAAGATATGGCTACATATGATCTGTCAACGTCTTTTCGAATGTGGTTTGCAAATCTTAACGATAACTTGAAACTGACCTTGGAGGGCGCGGCAAGGAGTGGCCGTTATTCATGTGCCGACAGTAGTCGTGCACCTGGGCGAAACTAGATCAGCCACAAAACGCAGACGATGCTACGATGTTTGTAACACGAATTGTCTCAAAATATCTTCCTGTAAAAAAATGTGTCTTTCAGTAATCATCACATATATGTAACATAATATAACCTCGGTAACGAGAAAATTCGTGTGTTCTAATGTTGCAAATACATGTATAATACGAAACTCGGACATGAGATTTAACAAGGAATTCTTTAAAATAATGCCAAGCTTGATAAATACATGCAAATTGTGTTTTCAACTACATTTATTGACGCGAATCACATGTTTCCGCACCCGCCGCTGAAATTCGCTGCCGGAACAGCTACGTCGACTACTGATTATTAGCAGACCGAAATTTTAAAGTACACAATGAAACGTCTAATTTAAAGGCGAAAAAATACTTGAAATAATACCATACCCCGGCTTTGAACCCGATTTTTAACAAGGAACATTAATTCGCACTATCCATCTCAGATGGCAGCACCGTGATTACACATTTCCGTTCCATGAAGATTCCATTCCATTTACGAAATAACACCACCAAATGCCTTATACCGAGAGCTAAGATGTTACACATAACAAATAATCACAGCTTCTATAGACACAAGCATGTGCAGGCTTCTGGATTTAGGCACCGTCATATGGCCGTTTCTTCATAAATATCTGGCATGTTCTGCTCCAACAATTACACGTCTGTTGGCAAAATCTCTTGTGACATTTCCAAGAGATGTAGCAGAAAACCAGAAGCCAAGCCATGATTTCAAAACATATTTCAGACCATGTTTATTGTATATATATATAACATTCTTTTAAATACTATTTATAAAGATTTAACTCTAAACCTCCCTGGTATATTTTGTTCTGTAACAAATATTTTAACATGTATGAATTTGGCGTAATATAATGGGTGTTAAAAGTCGTGCAAGTGATAATTTAAAAAAAACTTACTTTACATTTTACTCTCAATATATTTTGCACTAAGTGAATATCCGTTGAAAATGTTTATGGCAGATAAACAAATGCTAGGGAGGCATCAATAATTAGCCCTTAAAATAAAAGCAATGGCGAAAAAATGAAAACTAAATTCAACATGGCATGCGAAACCGATCCTTAACCAACACTTTCGTGCAAATTCGTCATGTCTGGCCGAACAATCACCTCTTATCGCTAGCAAAATTCTTTTTGCTAAACTGCGTTAGGTATACCAAGTGGAGTGGCAAAGGAGTGAAATGCTGTACTCGAATTTGAGATGGTTGTGGTGGGAATACTGATCCGGTAATCCTGATTATAGCCTTCTATGGCCCCTTTCAGACGAGGCAGTTTTTTTTGGTTCAATCAAGTTGCATGGCTGACTCTAAACTAGTTGGCTGCCATGTGAAGACCCTTTTTGGGCAGGTTTCACACCAGGCAACTTGTGGAATCAACTTCTGTTCCCAGCGGGAGGTCAGTACGATGTTAGAACCCGAGGAAGCAGGAAAAATTCTTGTTATTGATCTCTTGGAAGAAGAGAAGAGAAAAAAAGAGAAAACCCCGACGAAGAATAGTGTGGGTTCATCCTATGTTACAAAATCGGGAAACGGGCGCTTTCTGACAACTATATTCACTTCCTTCTAAGCTTCACTCATATCCCGTGTCGCGAGACTACTACCTGTAAACTGGTCCACATTGAACGCCCTCGGAGGACTCGACTAGGCGACTGGTGTAAGGACGAATGCCAGTAGTGTCTTGTGTTGAGTCAGCTGGTAGGGATAAGGCCAGATGCCTATTGGCCACGAGTTGACTGGCGTGTGAAGGGGTTCGCTGCATCGCCAAACTCCTTTACACCCGTCCGTTCAACTAGTGTAACCCACTAGTCGCCTCGTGTGGAAGGGGTCTAATGCACTCTTGGTATATGCTGTGGATGGTTCCTTCCATGATTTATTCTTACCCAATTTTCCTTGTATCTCTAACGACTTCGCTGTCTACTGGTATACGAGACGTAAGGTCCAGATAAAGAAAAAAATTGACGAGTAAATTAATTTATTCTCTTCACTTAGTAAAACTTATCTACTGTGATGCCAATTAGCATTTTTGGCACAATTCTAAATTTGAATTTTTAAAAATAATTTTGCCAGTCATATGTGCAGCTAAGAAGTTAAACTTTTTCCGCCTCCTGTACACTCCCAATTAATATTTGTCAGGCCAGTCTCCCCAATCTCTTCCCAGTACCAGATCTGATTTTTGCCGAGCCAGTGCGAGTCAGACTGTGCGCTCATTTTATCCCCGCTTTGAAGCACGGCCGTCGCCTGTAATTCTCCTTCGAGCCATGACAAGAACTGCTATGTCCTGCAAGCTATAAGAGCAGCTAGGATCTGAGAGCCAGCCTTACGCGAGCGATTTCAGACACGAGCACGGGTCGTTTTGTTCAAGCCCTCGGCACGTCTCCGGCCTCTGCCGAGAGAGTTTCCCACTGCCTCCAGCACATTTTCCATCCACCCCAACTGCCTTTCCAGGGAACCATGCCCAGTTCAATGGCCGGCCATCAACCCCATCGGTCTGCGACTGTACCGCCTCTGCCCTTTCGTGGCGAATTTGCAAGTTATTTCCCCTGGGTGTTTGAATGCCCGCTAAACGCCTGCCCCCTGGCACCTCACGCAACAAGTCGTGTCCCGTAGTTCTTTTCCAAGCCACCAGAGCACTCCACTAGTTCCGTCCATAAGCTCAATGCTTTAGCAGTCGCCTCGTGCGAGTCGATCTTTTCTTGTTTCGGACACCCCTCAGTATGTCGCGCTAACATCGGCCAGTACCATCAACTTCGAGAGATCGAAGTCAGTATTTCTTGACCACCCCCTCGGAAATCTTCGGAACCTTTCGTTCCGGAAGCCGAAGTCTCCCCACTTTCTTTCGAAAGCCATCGGCTGTTTTTAATTACGCGTCGTTGCCGCGACAAAATACTTCGCGCCGCGAGAGCAGACTGACAACATCGTATCCTCGGCGAGCCGCACCACAAGACTTCAGTCCGGTCGTCGTTAAAATTTGTAGTCAGCTAGGCAAGGGTTGTTGTCACTATAACTCATTTCTTAATCAGTAGTTAGTCAGTCTGCGTGCCTCGTAGTAATAGTCATACTTCGCTATATTTTATTGATTTTTTAAATTATGGAAACGTCCGCGACAACCGCCTGTTCGCGAGCTTGGCATCCTGGCGGACTACTTGGCTGACGCTAGAAGCCACCTCCCTGTCCGACAGGGTCCAAGGGCCGGATGTGGACATAGCTACACCACCCTCGACTCCTTCCTCCAGCAAACATGATGACTAAGGCGCCCTGACATCACGTAACAGCTCACCTACGGCCAGTGAACGTCAAATCTCCAGTCCTCCATAATTTTTTTTTTATGTCTACAGTGTAACCATTAAAGCACTACGTTGAAAAGCTTGGAACATCCGAAATTTTTCTTTACGGGACTTTAATCACTCTAAGCGCAAACTCTGGAATTGTTTCGTTAACCTTTTTATTGTTTTTGATTTTGTTTATCTATGCCAAATGAAACCTAAGAGTAATAGTCTAATGAGGGCCGGCCCATACTTTAAAAGATGTAATTTCAATATATTTTAATATAATTTAATATAGTTCTAATATATTTGTCATAACGTATACATAAATTAAGTTACTTTTTAACCTTGTTTGTGAAATTCACGTTTTGTTGTTTTATATTTACTTAATTAATAGTACATTAAATATAGAGGCACATATATATAGACGAAATCACATTTTTCTTTTACTGTTTTACCTTTGAAACTAAAAGATCCACCAATCTCCCAAAGTCATTTAAGGGGACATTTAAGTTACACAAGTGAACAAGAGAGAGAGAGTATGTGTAGCACTACGTTTGAGCTGAAATGACCATTTTGCTAGGCTAACATAATATTCGCTACGAAACGATATAATTTTTAACGAATCAGTTTCATTTTCGATTACATGAAAATGTTTTGTTAATCAAACACACCTTTCTCTCAGTGCTCTTTCTTCAGGTCCCCCCGTTTTCCTCGCCGGGACTCGAACCAGAGCGCTGTCGTAGAGACGTCTGCCAGGTAAACCACAGAACAAAAAACGCCGATGCTGCTCCTTCTATCTCCTATAAAACCTGGAAGCTATTTTAAGATTAAAATTTCAGGCCGACATTACCGCAGTGGTTTCTTTCGTAATTGGTTGGCGTTGTCATCCAGAGACAAATTACTTTCATTACAAGTTCCTGCAGACGTTCAAAGCTGTAGCCATGCATAATATAGCGTTCACGTGGAAGTACTGTATGAGGAAAGTATGCATTTGGTTTTGTGATGCATTGATAATTTATATTAACAACACACAATTCACATATATGTATTAAATACTTTTTTCATTTTCATAGAAAATTTTAAACAATATACTAAAATCTTTTTAAAAAAATTACATAAAATTTAGTATTCACACTAGGGGTTCAGCTATAATATATTAATGAGAAATTACACTTACTTAGTAATAGTCTGGATTCATTTCTTAACAGAAATATGCATTTATTAACACTATCATTTTAATGGATACCTGAAAGTAGACCCTACTATTTTACATGGTCATTTATTCAGCAGTAGGATATACAGCTTGTCAAATAAAGAAATGATATGTAAATCCAGCAGAAGGTATAGGTTTGTAACAGTATATGGTAGAGCGGCTCTAAGAGTTATCCAAATAGGTTTTTCCCATGGAAATAGCTCCGAGAGGAAAAGAGATAAATGTATGTTCGAAGTGCGTTGTGAAATGGTAAGACCAGCATGACGCCCACCATCTTGGTAAGATCAGTGGCGTCCTGTGGTACTGCTGCAGAGAACGTGTGTTTTTGATCCACCTGAGTAAATATGTTAGTATCTGTTAATATTGATCTATTTCACTTAATTTGTTAGTTAACTTGGTAGATTTCGGAGAAAGACTACCTATTGTAGCCGTTACCATGGTGCGACTTCCGGATTATTTTGACGTGAAAACGTCTAATAAATCAATGAACGCCGGCTGCACGCACGATAAAGTGTCCCACTACGGATGTCCCACTACGGATGTGTCCTGTTTGCTCATTGTACGCATGCGTGGCATCTCTCTTCCACTCGATTGGAACAACCATCGATTTGACTTTTCAATCATATTTTCGTCGTTTGAATTATTAATATTATGTAATTTAACGATTGTCCACCGATTTTCAGCACAATCGGTACGGTTATTTAAAAGTAATGTTGAATATTCAAATACGTTTTGACCAACAATGGTGTTTTACAATTACACATAATAATTCAAATTACACCCGGGATCTTTTGCACAATGTTTTAAAAAATATTGTAACACATTATAAATAAGTTTGGTGTATTTGGGATGCGTATTTGTTATAAAATCGTGTTATAAAAACGAAATAATATTATTCCCCTACTGTGAACAAAATTTATATATATATATATATATATATAACATCTGAAACTAATGTTTTTCAAGTATGGCCTCGTGGTCGTGCGGTCAGTATCGCTAGCTTCCAATCCAAAGGTTGTTCGGTTCGAATCCCAGCAGCTACGAATTTTTTTTGCACCTGTAGAAATAAATACGGCGCACGCAACATTTCAAAAGTAATAAATATATTTGAATTAATGAATGCAAATAAAAGTACAATTTATTAATTAAATTGTACTTTTCATTTCACTCCTTTGTATCCATACAAAATAGTGATAATTCAAAAAAATGATTCAATTTTATTCATAAAAGTATGCAGAGGTAGATTTTATCATACAAAAGATAGAAAAATTAAAAAAATATATATTTCTTCCTCAAAGAATATAATATTTTTAATGCCTAACTGGTTTGGTTGCAAAAACCTATTAGGGCTCAGTCTCAGGCCGAATATGATATTTCCTTTTCTTCTGGATCAATCATTTCATCAATGTTTTGTTATGACGTTGTCACGTTAAACTATCGTCCGTAAACCGACTTTACAGACAACCAATTTTTTAAATAAAATTTTTCGTTTCATGGTCCATAGACCGCAAACCAATCTTGAACTCATATTTTATATAAATATATAAACATTTTAATGGAAACGATAATTGCCGTAATTTTACACAAATCATTTCCAAACTGATACATAAATCATGGTATTAGAAAATTTCAGTCAAGTTCGTTCATGGGAAAAAAAAAAAAACCAAAGGGGTAGAAATGGGAAAGATTTTCCGAAAAACAAAAAATTGCTTTAACTCCCATAATATGACAAATATCGCCTCCGTTTGAACGTTTGTCTAAATACGTTTTTGATACGACCAACTATAAATGCCACGGGTGGAAAAAATAAGGGTTGGAGGACAAAACATCTCATAACTCCCTTAGTAGGCACACTATCGAAACCGTTCAGATTGTTTGTAAATCGTTTAATTTTTAAAATACCAATCATTGCAGAAGGGTTGGGGGGGGGGGGGGGGGGAAGTGAAAAACGGGTAGAATTAAAAAATATATATATAATTTCCGTACCATGAATAATATTAAATACCGTGTTATTTATTTTAAAACCTAAAACAATATGTACAACTTTCGTTCAAAGTAATGTTTTATACGACTACCCATTATAACAAGGGGTGAAAATAAAACCAAGTGTCGAGGACAAATATTTATAACTTCTTAGTAGATACACAATTGATTCCGTTCAAACTGTTTGTAAATCATGTAATTTGTATCTAAAACTTTTGTATGTTGTATGAAACAATTTTTGATAGTATGAATCATCGCAGCAAGGAAAAAAATTGGTTGTCTGTAAAGTCAGTTTACGGACGATAGTTTAACGTGACAACGTCGTAACAAAACATTAATGAAATGATTGCATACTTTTAAGAATAAAATTGAATCATTTTTATTGAATTATCACTATTTTGTATGAATACAAAGGTGTGAAATGAAATGTACAATTTAATTGATAAATTTACTTTTATTTGCACTCATTAAGGCGATTGGTGCATGGAAAATATTACGACAAAACTAATTTAACTGTACATATTTATTTTTGATGCTTCTTTTTAAGACATAATATACCTAGGATATTTTTAATAAACTTTTTTTTACTGAGTTATGTCATTTTAAATGCATTTATTTTTATTCCAAGCCAGAATTATTTATAAAACACATAATTATGTTAAACTTTAGTATAGTTCAAGAAACGAGTGTACGAATAGGTTTCTGCACCTATAAAAGTAAGAAAAAAAAATTTCATCATCAAAATTACAGTTTAATATTGACAATTTCCATTGATCACTGCTGGACTACTTCAGGAGCGATTTAAAGAATAACTTTAAATGAAAATGAAAACATAATTGGCAGAACACTATTGAGTTATGTATATATTTTCATATCCTTTTGTTTTTGATACGATCCGACTCAAAACACGCCCTCTGGAGTGACAGTTCTAGTGCTGCGTATAAAACTCTCGCCGCCAGGAAGAATGTCCCCGCGACGTGGCGCTGAGGGCGGCGCTTGTCGGAACCAGGTAGTCCGGCGGAGCTCGAGCCGGCTGGCCGCAGCCTGCGGGTGGGGAGGGGGAAGAATGGGGTGTAGAGGGATGACGAGAGAGGAGGCTCTGTCAAGGTCGCGCTCATGGAGCTAATATACAGTAATACATCTGGAGAGGACAAGGGAAGGCCAGCAGAGGATGCGAGGTGAAGCCGGGTATCGGCTTTTGTTCCCTGCTTCCTACGCTGGAAGAAAACGAAAAATAACCAAAATTGCCTCGCGCGGCCGAAAAATCCTCCAAACTAAACTCGCAACAGCTCCGAAACTATCAAAACAATCAAACTGAAAATTTTACTGGAGTATATGTAAACATTTTTCCCCACATCGCTTTAATATTTTTTTCGAAACATGAATGCTTTCATTTTTAAAAATTTAATACATATTTACTGCCAAAAAATTTTGTGAATACGCAGAGTAAATTACAACATCGGGGAAAATTTTTTGTTTGCAATTATAAGTGGGGGGACACCAGCGTATGCAATAAGGAAGAAGCCTCAAATTTTATTTATATACCCCTTTTGACGCATTCAACCCCATACTTTTATTTTTACAGAGAGTTGAAGCGGGAATAATGTTTCAGTGGGTAACACTACCGACATATGTCTTCGGAACGCACTTCTTTTTGTTATTATACGTTTAAAAATTTATAATTTCATACACAATGTTTATAAAAACGAATTCTTACTTACCTCATTTAATCTATTACAAAACTCTTGTAATATACGTGTATTAGTAGAAGAACCAACGTAACATACAAACCTTAGGTAAACACTGGTAGAGAATTGTTTGGAATAACTGTAATACTATGCATATACTGACAATGTAAGAAACTTTCAATTTTATTAATTGTTTGCATAAGAATTAATAATTTTAAAAAAATCATAGAATAGGCCTTTATAGACTGAAAACCTTTCACGTAGTTTCAAGTCGCGTACATAAAAGTTTTTTAATATATATAATTACCAATTATTGTTGAATATATTTAACATTTTTATACATGTTACAACACACATATAATAACAAACCTACATAGTATATTAAAAGACAAACGCCAAATTTTAGCATTTTGTATTTCTTTTCTCTGTGTGAATAAAATAACAGTTCTTAACGTAGTTGCTAATACTGTACTATATTTTAAAAAAAAATTACGAAAACCCCTGACATCGTCACCATAACAATGATAAATTTGCAAAATAATTAAGGCACATCTTTTAATGCTACGAAGTACACTCTTAAGAAAAATGTTTAAACTTATGTTTGGATGTAACTAATATCTTAAAAGCATTGTGAAACCGTTACTTTGAGGGAAACCTTAATATACCGAACACCATACCATCCTTTAATCGAGTACGATTTTCGCTTCTTAAGACCCATTTGTCTTCAAAATGCACTGTACTGTGTAAGTAATAAATCAGTCTTAAAATCAGTTAATTATTTTGTCTTCCTATTTCGTATTCTAATTGAGATAAATATCAGATAAGCATGTGTTACTTGTATCACGACATCAAGGTATTATTTATCAGTAATAAATATTTCATTTTATTTTTTTGTTAACTAATGTGCATAGGGCAGTGCACTAGACATCACTACCTGTGTGTAGTGTTGCGTTACACTTTTTAACGCATTAGAGTTTACATAAAATGATAAATCCAAAATTTCGTTTAAAAGTATAAATATCAGCGATCAATTTAATTAATGACCAGTATAACTCAGTCAGTAAAACATTCGGAAATATGTATAGGACCTGTTAACCTAAATATTTGTTAACAGTTAAACTGAACTAAGATGTGTTAGAGTGTTTTTTTCTCTCTCCGTATATTAGAGGTATGGGACATCAAAATACGCATCTGTCGCCCATTGACTTTAGATACAGAATTATAAACTACATATTGTGAAAACATTCTGCAGCAGTTTTTGCTGAACGGAAAAACACGGATGAGAAGACAGACGAAATGTGTTTGGTAAGTGATTTTTCGTCAAATGAAATGGAACAGGACAGTGCTTATCAGAATGAAATTACAGAACTACTTTTGTGCAAGGAAATGTATTTTACAAAGACATTTCAAGAGAAATCACCTTTAAATGAAATAGATCTTGCTGACATGGAAGAAATAGACTTAGATTTAAGCCCGGGCTACATTCGCAATAGCAAGCAAACAGCACAGACGCACAGAAGTTCAACATACACTATTAGATATGAGCTGCCACATTGGCAAATAGCACGCGCACAGAAAAATAGCACAGGATCGGCGCACAGAATGTTCATTAACTTTTAACTTTTAGGTTATTTTCTGTGCGCGACCATGGTGGTAGCCAATCAGCAAACAGTTTAAGTACTACTCGAGTGGGCTTATAAAAGAACAATTGTCACGAAAGTATTGGTGCTCTTGACTTGAGTAGTTTGTTATTGTTTTCAAACACGCGATAACATAAAAATGGAAGGCACATTTGATAGCTTTTTGATAGTTGTAATAGAAAGTAAAAATATTTTGTATGACAGGGGATCCGCAGGATAAAAAAATGA
Organism: Bacillus rossius redtenbacheri; assembly: GCF_032445375.1. Taxonomy (NCBI): domain Eukaryota; kingdom Metazoa; phylum Arthropoda; class Insecta; order Phasmatodea; family Bacillidae; genus Bacillus; species Bacillus rossius. Next base: position 133,528,168 of record NC_086330.1, on the reverse strand, counting down.
AGAAGCTAAATTAAATGCTTGGAAGTCTGTGTCTGAATGTGTTAAAGAAGCCGGATTTGAAATAAACAGTGATATATATTTTTGAATGCTCATTGTGTTTTGTACGTTAACTTTGAAATATTTAAAATATTTCTGGGTTTAACGAAAACCGTACCACAATAACAACACACGAATCTAAACAAACGTCACGTATGCCAACTTCAGTGACCAAAATTGTGAACGGGAGTTTTACATTTAAAAAACTTTTTTGAATGCTTCCGGTATTATTTTGTGTTGTGTTGTGCGTGAATGTAGCATCAAGCTCTGTGCTATCTCTGTGCGTGTGTGCTATCTGTGTGCTGTTTGCGTGCTATTGCGAATGTATCCCGGCCTTTAGAGGCCAGGTCCCTTTCAAGTGACGAAATTTCTCTTGAAGGGCTGAAATATGTTTCTGGCTATATAGCTCATAGTTTCAGAAATAAATATCCTGACCTTGGCACTACGGATTTCAATTCGGAGGACAATAGCTGGATACATGTACAATCAAAGGGTAAATTAAAATGTCCCACTAATTAATTTTTGGAATTAATAATGATCGCTGAAATGTGTTTTGATAATGTTCATGGCAACAATTTGTGCAAAAAAGAGCGGATTTTTGAATCACTGACTAAAATTATTTGCGGAACTACTGAAAATAAATATCCAGAAGAAATTATATACTGTTTTGTCAAGACAAGAACGTATATGAGTATCAAGTATTTGAACATGAAATATTTTAACGAACAAGACCAAAAACGCAAAGAAAGAAATAAGATGAGGAAAACTACCCTCTAAGATTTTTCAGTGTGATAGTGTCCACTTTCCTTCACCATAATATGTATGTTCATAATTTATTTACGATGTTTTTTAATTACTATATTTAAGAAAAGCATTTATTGTGAATATCGCAGCAATTATGTAGGGCTTAAGGTATTTATTGTATTCCAAATATTGAGTATGCCATTTTTATTGCCTTTATTAAAAATAATATATATGTTAACAATGTAACAAAATTGCGATATTTTTGTATTGCTATTGCAATTTCGTTTCTTGTAAACATTATTGTAGACTTTTTCATATTGAAATTAAATTTGCTATAGGGTTGTTTGTATTTTAATTTTACATTTATAAGATTTTTTATATGTTGTTTACTGTTTACAAACATTTGAAAAATATTTCCTTAACCATATTTCAATTTCCATGGCAATAGTCTTGTTAGCTTTTCGGGTAACTCTTCTACATGGATGATAAGATGGTGCGACATCTAAAACATATCACACCACCTTTACATAACTATAAAACTAAGAGGTGTTTTCTTTACATAATATTAAAGCACAATGTTTCCTTGTGGCGTAGGTGATTTAGAATTTCCATTTATCTAGAAAAATGGGCTTTCAGAATGTTTTTTAACACACAGTGTTTCGGAAGGTTTTTGAAGAAAAAAAAAATGACTACCCATTTTATTTTTTTGCAGCTGAATTCGGGCACGTGCATGAAATATAATTAATCCGTAGGAAGCGCAATGGTTTAAAGTATTGATGTTGAAGATTTGAAAAAAATTATTGAAATAGTGTGAGAGAACGAGTGAGTTGAGTGAGAAGATGTGCGCTCTCAGCCACATGACGTGCGCAGTTGCGAACAAATAAATAATCCATTCCGCCTCCCCATGGCGAAGGATGAGTGAAAGAGAAAACCTGCTAAACCTTCCCCTCCTCCGGGCACGATAGAACCGTATCGGCTGTGTGTTAGAGGGAGAGGGAGATAAAACCTTCAAGGTTCTGTTAATTCCTCCTAGATGGCAGGCCGCAGAGCGACCACCAGCAACACCCTTCCCGTATGAAGGCCATCTCGCCACTGACGAGCTGGAACTAAGATCCTGACCTCCCTACATAGTAACAGTCACCCACATAGGCATCTAGACTCTTTAATGATCATATGATACAAAATTCATTGCTTTTAGCCTGTGACCGTTTTTTACCGTGCACCAATCGCCTTAATTCAAATATGTTTATTACTTTAACGAAGAGATTATTTTAACTTTAACTTTTTAGACATGTTTGCTATTTAACTTCTTCCAATCTGTGTTATTCTGTTAAGGATAGGACGATGATATAAAAAGTAGGAAACGGATGGGAGTGTTTCAAGTTTAATGTGCCTCGAAAAAGTCAAATCGATGGTTGTTCCAATCGAGTGGAAGAGAGATAGATGCGGCGAAAGCGTACAATGAGCGTAAAGGGACAAAACGTAACGGTACAATGTGCGTAACGGGACAATGTGCGTAACGGGACAATGAGTAATCCTTTTTCGTGCTTGCAGCAGGCGTTCATCGATTTATTAGACGTTGTCACGTCAAAAAAAATGTTTAGAATGAAAAAAAATCATTATTTCCGTATAATGTACACCATCAAATCCGTTCTTTCTTATTGTAAAACCTTACAACTTTGTTCGAAATAATTTTTATACGACCAACCATTATATCAAGTATTGGGAAAAAAAAACAAGTATTAAAGGACAAAAAAATATTCATAACTCCCTTAGAAGGCAAACCATCAAACCCGTTCGAATTATTTGTAAATATTACAATTTTAAGCTAAAACTTTCGTCTGTAACAATTTTTGACATGACTTACCATTGCTGCAGGAATTTGAAAAAAACAGGGATGGATAAAAGTAGGATAATTTTTGTACAATGTAAAATATTAAATCCGTTTTATTTTTTTTGTGTAACATTAAGATATTAACTACAACTTTCGTTTGAAATAATTTTTTATATGACCTAACATTACTGCAAGGGGTGGAAAAACAGGGGTTGAATGACAAAATAAAAATTTTAACACTCTTAGTAGGTAAACTATAAAATCCAATCATATTTTTTGTAAACCTTAACAATGTTATCCAGAACTTTTGTCTGAAACAATTTTTGATACAACCAACAATTGTTGCAAAGGGTGGAAAAAATATAGGTTTAAGGACAAAAAAAAATCATAACTCTGTTATTAGGTTAACTATAGAATCTATAACAATTGATTTTAAATCTTCTAAATATTATATAAAACTTGGGTTTAAAACGTTTTTTTATAAGAGGAACAATAATTCAATGTATTGAAAAGACAGGGGTTGGAACAAAAATATAATAAAAAATTTCGTACCTAGTAAACTATTGAAACCGTTCTTATTTATTTTTACTTGACTTAATGTAAGTTGTTGGACATACGCCATTGCTAAGTTCTTAGCAATGGCGTATGTCCAACAACTTACATCAAGTCATGCACTCCCATTGCACACATCTTTTAAAGATAACATTATTTTTACTTACTAAATTTGGTCTAAAACTTTTGTCTCAAGTACATTTTTATGTAATCAACCATTACTGCAAGTGGTCGAAATAACAAGGGTTGAAAGAAAAAAAACTTGTTTTATTAAATATACTATCTAATCCATTATAATTTATTGTAAAAAGCCTAAACATTATCATAAACTATTGGCAGAAACTATATTTGATGAGATGAATTATTACAGTAAAAACAGGGCGAGTTGTAATTCAAATAATATAAAATTCCTTACAATTAAATATGGTGAAATTTATTTTAAACTGTATTAATATTATCCTTAGCCTTGGTCAGTAGTATAGGAATGGCCATCCTGCACCAGGGACCCGGGTGTGGTGCCGGTGGTGCCGACCGCCATGTTTGATTGTGACGTCATGGCGGCCTTCTTGGATGGTTGTGATCTTGACCTTTGACCTTGACCTCGACCCCGACGGCCATTTTGGATCCACCATCTTGGATCCGCCATTTTGGATGACGTAATTGTGTTCTCGAAAATTCCGGCGATGTTTTTTCCGCCATTTTGAATTATGACGTCACCGTTGCAAATTTTGTTACGGTCGCCAGTAGTATACAAATGTATTTTCTGCGGCAGGCTTCAGGCTGTGGTGTGTGGTGTCGGTGTCCGCCATCTTGGATTGTGACGTCACGGCGGCCATTTTTGACTCAAAATTCCTCAAAATTCCTCAAAATTGTCTCAAAATGACTCAAAATTTCCCGTTTTAAGAAAAAAATTCCCGTTTTCGAAAGAAAATTCCCGTTTCGAGGGAAAAATTCCCGTTTTATTCCGTAAAAATCCCAGCGGCTAGAAATGTCCTAGAAGAGGCTTAAGCATCCTTAACTCAAGCCTCAGTTAAGCCTCTATCAGGACTTGACCTTGATCTTTGACCTTGACCTTGACCTCGGCGGCCGTTTTGGATCCGCCATCTTGGATGACGTAATTTTGTTTTCTCGAACATTCCAGCATTTTGTTTTCCGTCATATTGGATGATGACGTCACCGTTGCAATTTTAGTTACGTCCGCCATCTTTATTTTTTTTATTTATTATCCGATTTTAATGAAAAAAATTTTAAAATTTATAATAAAATTAAATTAATAAAATTTTAACAAAAAAATTTAAAAAACGTACTTTTACGACACGGAGTTCGGAGTCCTCGGTTCGAACCCGGTGAGGGCAAAAAAAATAAAAATGACGACCGATCCTTCCCCCGCGGTGGCTGCTGGCATACTGACTCCCACCACTTTTTTTCAAAGCATATATATATCGTCACCTAGTATGACGTCATGTTCGCCATCTTGTCTTCGATGCTGGAAGCCATCATCATTGTATCGATGGCTAGAGCGCGCTGATGACATGTTAGTTTAAATCTTATCCGCTAGAGTGCAGTAATCATTTATTACTGAGGCACACGCCATCTTGTCATTTGGCCGCCATCTTGAAAATCCGTAATTATTTAGCTAGGAATTCGGGAAAAATTCCAAAATTCATTAAATAAATCACCCATTAATTTAAAAATTGATTAGATCGACTAAGGTCCTTGGTTCGAACCCTGGCCGATACAAAACAACTTTAATATTTTAAAAAAGTACCACTAAAGTGTCAGGTTTGAGAAAATAAAAACACCGCAAGTTCTTTTACAAACATAATATTTATTACATAATTTCTATTCTACTACAGGATCACTTACGAAAGCTAACAAATTTATAATCAATCATTTAGTTCCGCATCGGTGTGAAATGACTAATTCTTAGCTCCAATCGGTTTATACTAGACAGAGTCCAACCAGAACCTTTACTGACATAGTTCTCCTCTTCTTGGCAGAGTTTCTGGATACCGTTTTTAACAGTTTGCTTCACATCGTCAGAACTGTAAATTACTGCAGCCGATGTCTTGAATGCACACTTCTTCACTTTCTCATCTAACGGATATGGCTTTCCATATAGACAGTCCAACCACAAGTTATATTTTAATGGACCTTTTGTTGCTACGTCATCAGTAAGCTGATTGATTATGTCCTGTCTAATATCATCAAGAAAAGTACAAATGTCCTTCGACTCACCGAACGTATTTAGATAATAATAGTCCTTCAATGTTCCACGAAATGCAGACTGCGCCAAGTAGAAGCCATTATCATTCACTTGTAATGCTCCAAACACAGTCTTAGGTTTATTTTCCTGTTCAGACGTCATACCAATCGGTTGCTGCACATCGGTTTTCTTGCTTGTACGCTCACGAGCCTTCAACCTAAACCGAGGAGTCGAAATTTCTGCAGGTAGTTCAGCAGTAGGCACACGGACTTCACCTTTACAGTTTTTCGCATGTCGTCGCAAATTATCAATTCGAGTAAACCATTCATGACACTCATCACAGCGAAACTTCATTCGAGAAGGATTCTTCGTGCATTTGCTCCGCTCATGTCTTCGTGCATCATGGGAAAATGCGAACGACGTATCACAGTAGCTGCAAGGATACCGTGGTGATGAAGACGAGCCTTTCAGACCTGATCCAGATACATGCGTTGCAGCAGTAGTACCATTTCCAGGCATACTCTTATGCACATCGATGCATCGTTGTTGCGACGAAACCTTTACTTTCTGCCGCACAGCAGGACCTATGCATGCCTTCATGTGCGTTTTCATATTATCTTTTCTGGCAAACTGCTTATGACATTTCTCACAAACAAACATTTTACGATATAGGTTCTTGGCACATTCGCTCCTCTCGTGTCGTCGAGCATTGCTGCTGTTAGAGAAAATCTTGTCACAGTAACAGCACCGATGTTCGTTAGTTGTTGTCGATTCGGCATCCATTGAAGCCTCTATCGAGGGCGAAACGAAGTTCGTCGAGTTTTCCTGCACAGCCAACACTACCGGCATTAAAGTCTCTTCTGCTGGTGGAACAGCACATATCGAAGTCTCCTCCAGTGTTGTCATCGGCGTTGCCAACGGGATCTGCTCCAACATCGTCGGCGCTGACGTCATGGTTCCCGCAGTCGATGGTACAACCTCCATCGAGTTCGTCGTGAAAGTCGGTAAAGATGCCATCGAAGTCTCAAGAACAGGCAATTACACGACTTATGCACCAGAAAAAAAAAACTAGGCGATCCTTACACCGTTGACGGCAGTAACAAACTGAGCGTCCTGATGTCTAGGACTCGTTTATATACATGCACCGGTTGGAATAATACGCTAGTCAAATCAAGAACCATTTACAATAATACTAGAGTCAAATATACAAATTAAAAAAGAGGATCATTTGATCGAAAAAAAATTCGATCTCTCCAATATACGCCAGGCTCCAAGAGCTACAATTCACGTCATCAGATCCATCTACATTTTGCTCCTATGCTTCAATTGACCATTAGCTACAAGTGCTCCAACAGCTCCATCAGCTCCAACACGTAATGTACGCAATGTACGCACAATACATGCAATTTACATGCAATAAATGTAATGATCACTCAGTACACACAGGAAACGGAACGTACACACAGTACACACAGGAAACGGAACGTACACACAGTACACACAGGAAACGGAACGTACACACAGTACACACAGGAAACGAAACGTACACACAGTACACACAGGAAACGAAACGTACACACAGTACACACAGGAAACGAAACGTACACACAGTACACACAGGAAACGGAACGTACACACAGTACACACAGGAAACGGAACGTACACACAGTACACACAGGAAACGGAACGTACACACAGTACACACAGGAAACGGAACGTACACACAGGAAACGAAACGTACACACAGTACAAACAGGAAACGGAACGTACACACAGTACACACAGGAAACGAAACGTACACACAGTACACACAGGAAACGAAACGTATACACACAGTACACACAGAAAACGGAACGTACACACAGTACACACAGGAAACAGAACGTACACACAGGAAACGAAACGTACACACAGTACACACAGGAAAGGAAACGTATACACACATTACACACAGGAAACGGAATGATCACACATACATTAGCGGAAACACACAGGCTTAGTTGGAAATCAGAATACAAGAAATAAAAACATTAAATTTTTACTTTCAATATTTAATTACTTCTCAACATTACACAAATACAAGTAAAAGAAGCCATTATTGTATGTAGCCAGCTTTCCTCAGTTCTTTGAGTATGAAGGATATTTCTTTGATGCACGAATAGTTTCCTGCACAAAGCGAGTCATGTAGAAGTCTTAGCCGGTCAACCAATATGTTTGGATCTTTCCATGATGTGTAATCAATCTCTTCTACCACCATCTTACTTGCTTGTTTATTATAAATACTGTTAATATCACAATCGTCCCAGTGATCATAATAAGCATTATCAGATTTATTTATTATAACACGACGTTTCCATCGTTTCGGTCTCAGGACATCGCCACATTCTTCGATCTTGTCAGCTCTAGGTGCTTCATCACAGTCTATGCCTTTGTCAACAGCCTCAGAGTCACTGTAACAATCACTGTAGAAGACATCCTCTTCACCCAGATTACCGTATGAATTCGCTATCGATGATGTCGAAGTGTCTTCATCGTCTTCATGCTTCCTTTTTAGGAGTCCATCATTTTGACAAAGAATGGAGGATCTACTGAATATAGGCTTGAATGTATTCTCACTTTTCACGGTGTTGATACTTCCATTAGTTTCAGTCTTCCCGAAGCCATTAGCATCCTTCAATTTATCTTCTTCCTCACGATCGGGTGAGCTAATACCATCACGCTCAGGACAAGGAAAATTATTGTCGTAATGCAGATCACTCTTCTTTAGTCTAGTGGATCCATCGGTGTCCTCTATGCCGTAAGTAGTCTTGACTTTACATGTTCTACCATGTCTTTTTAAGCTGTCAATTCGTGTTAACAACCTGCTACATCGATTACAGCTTAACATGTTGCGTAGTGGGTTTCTAGCACAATCATTCTTCTCATGACGTCTAGCATTCCTTCTCATGGCAAAATCCTTGCCACAGTATCTACAGCGGCTTCCTTCCGATTCAGCTGCAGATAACAAACCACGATCCATGGTAGCTTCTGTGGCTAATTTTAGATACAAACTGTCAGTTTTCTCCAATTGGAACCATTTCTTAAATAGAGTTTTTGAAATATTTCATCAGCGAGAGTTAAGTTATCTAATGCAAAGCAAATTGATGCAAGTAGTTCTGGCTGTCGTCAACAGATGTCGCCACGTGTTGCTTGCAGGTAAATAATATCTATTTCATTAATGTGGGATGCGGAACGCTCACTATCGATCGCAAAGGTAGGTTGGCTTCGATAGTATCCAAGGAGAAAAAAAGTTCGTCCTTCCTGCTAGTGCTTCTCAGATTTCTCACGGTCCACCATCTTGGAATGTGACGTCACGGCGGCCATCTTGGATGGGTGTGACCTTGACCTTTGACCGAAACCGCAGGAATGATCGCAAGCACACGGATTAACCATCAAAATATTGATAAGAATAATCAGGAGCACACGGAGACCACCATCATAATATTGGCAAGAATAATCAGGAGCACACGGAGAAAACCGCCACAAGATTTCTTTGATATCATAAAAATACAAAAAAAAAATTTAAAAAAAAATTAAAAATTAAAAATAAAAACGAAAAAAAAATTCAAACATTCTGGCTTGTACTAGAACTCTATCTTTGCTCAACAATGAGAAGTTCACAAGCTAGCAGAATGTTTGAATTTTTTTTTCGTTTTTATTTTTAATTTTTAATTTTTTTTAAATTTTTTTTTTTGAATTTTTATGATATCAAAGAAATCTTGTGGCGGTTTTCTCCGTGTGCTCCCGATTATTCTTGCCAATATTATGATGGTGTTCTCCGTGTGCTCCTGATTATTCTTATCAATATTTTGTTGGTTAATCCGTGTGCTTGCGATCATTCCTGCGGTTTCGGTCAAAGGTCAAGGTCACACCCATCCAAGATGGCCGCCGTGACGTCACAATCCAAGATGGCGGACCGTGAGAAATCTGAGAAGCACTAGCAGGAAGGACGAACTTTTTTTCTCCTTGGATACTATCGAAGCCAACCTCCCTTTGCGATCGATAGTGAGCGTTCCGCATCCCACATTAATGAAATAGATATTATTTACCTGCAAGCAACACGTGGCGACATCTGTTGATGACAGCCAGAACTACTTGCATCAATTTGCTTTGCATTAGATAACTTAACTCTCGCTGATGAAATATTTCAAAAACTCTATTTAAGAAATGGTTCCAATTGGAGAAAACTGACAGTTTGTATCTAACATTAGTCACAGAAGCTACCATGGATCGTGGTTTGTTATCTGCAGCTGAATCGGAAGGAAGCCGCTGTAGATACTGTGGCAAGGATTTTGCCATGAGAAGGAATGCTAGACGTCATGAGAAGAATGATTGTGCTAGAAACCCACTACGCAACATGTTAAGCTGTAATCGATGTAGCAGGTTGTTAACACGAATTGACAGCTTAAAAAGACATGGTAGAACATGTAAAGTCAAGACTACTTACGGCATAGAGGACACCGATGGATCCACTAGACTAAAGAAGAGTGATCTGCATTACGACAATAATTTTCCTTGTCCTGAGCGTGATGGTATTAGCTCACCCGATCGTGAGGAAGAAGATAAATTGAAGGATGCTAATGGCTTCGGGAAGACTGAAACTAATGGAAGTATCAACACCGTGAAAAGTGAGAATACATTCAAGCCTATATTCAGTAGATCCTCCATTCTTTGTCAAAATGATGGACTCCTAAAAAGGAAGCATGAAGACGATGAAGACCCTTCGACATCATCGATAGCGAATTCATACGGTAATCTGGGTGAAGAGGATGTCTTCTACAGTGATTGTTACAGTGACTCTGAGGCTGTTGACAAAGGCATAGACTGTGATGAAGCACCTAGAGCTGACAAGATCGAAGAATGTGGTGATGTCCTGAGACCGAAACGATGGAAACGTCGTGTTATAATAAATAAATCTGATAATGCTTATTATGATCACTGGGACGATTGTGATATTAACAGTATTTATAATAAACAAGCAAGTAAGATGGTGGTAGAAGAAATTGATTACACATCATGGAAAGATCCAAACATATTGGTTGACCGGCTAAGACTTCTACATGACTCGCTTTGTGCAGGAAACTATTCGTGCATCAAAGAAATATCCTTCATACTCAAAGAACTGAGGAAAGCTGGCTACATACAATAATGGCTTCTTTTACTTGTATTTGTGTAATGTTGAGAAGTAATTAAATATTGAAAGTAAAAATTTAATGTTTTTATTTCTTGTATTCTGATTTCCAACTAAGCCTGTGTGTTTCCGCTAATGTATGTGTGATCATTCCGTTTCCTGTGTGTACTGTGTGTATACGTTTCCTTTCCTGTGTGTACTGTGTGTACGTTTCGTTTCCTGTGTGTACTGTGTGTACGTTCCGTTTCCTGTTTGTACTGTGTGTACGTTTCGTTTCCTGCGTGTACGTTCCGTTTCCTGTGTGTACTGTGTGTACGTTCCGTTTCCTGTGTGTACTGTGTGTACGTTCCGTTTCGTGTGTGTACTGTGTGTACGTTCCGTTTCCTGTGTGTACTGTGTGTATACGTTCCGTTTCCTGTGTGTACTGTGTGTACGTTCCGTTTCCTGTGTGTACTGTGTGTACGTTCCGTTTCCTGTGTGTACTGTGTGTACGTTTCGTTTCCTGTGTGTACTGTGTGTCCGTTTCGTTTCCTGTGTGTACTGTGTGTACGTTCCGTTTCCTGTGTGTACTGTGTGTACGTTCCGTTTCCTGTGTGTACTGAGTGATCATTACATTTATTGCATGTAAATTACGTCATCCAAGATGGCGGATCCAAAATGGCCGCCGGGGTCAAGGTCAAGGTCAAAGGTCAAGGTCAAGTCCTGATAGAGGCTTAACTGAGGCTTGAGTTAAGGATGCTTAAGCCTCTTCTAGGACATTTCTAGCCGCTGGGATTTTTACGGAATAAAACGGGAATTTTTCCCTCGAAACGGGAATTTTCTTTCGAAAACGGGAATTTTTTTTCTTAAAACGGGAAATTTTGAGTCATTTTGAGTCAATTTTGAGGAATTTTGAGGAATTTTGAGTCAAAAATGGCCGCCGTGACGTCACAATCCAAGATGGCGGACACCGACACCACACACCACAGCCTGAAGCCTGCCGCAGAAAATACATTCGTATACTACTGTCGCCATCTGTAACTTTTTTTTTATTATCCGATTTTAATGAAAAAAAATTAAAATTTATAAAAAAATTCAATTAATAAAATTTTATTTTAAAAAAAAAACATTAACGGCACGGAGCGCAGAGTACTCGGTTCGAACCCGAGGGCGAAAAAAAATGGCGACCGATCCTTCCCCCTGTGGTGGCTGCTGGCAGACTGACTCCCACCACTTATGTCAAAGTATATAATATATCTTCACCTAGTATGACGTACTGTCCGCCATCTTGGAAATCCGTAATTTTAATTCTAGAGATTCAGGAAAAAAATTAAAAATTATTACAAAAATTAATCAACGTAATTAAATAATAAAAAAATCCTTAAAACCACCGTTGCACTTTTCGTGACGGCCGCCATCTTGAAATCACCCGCTGGAGATCACCATCTTGTTTTCGTCCGCTAGAGTGTGCTGATACCATGTTAGTATAAGTATCTGGTCACTACACCTTTGACCTTGACCTTGAAATTTGACCTTGACCTTGAACTTTGACCTTGACCTTGAAATTTGACCTTGAACTTTGACCTTGACCTTGTCGACCATCATGGATCCGACATTTCATGTTCAGTACATGCTACCAGGAGCTACCACCTGCTGGAGTACGCCATCTTGTGTGTGTACTCGTATTATAGAGTACATTTCCATCTGGATAATTTTATTCTAACCCGCTACAGTGCAGTAATCATTTATTACCGAGGTGCCCTGCCATCTTGAAATTCGGCCGCCATCTTGAAATCATGTAATAATGTAGCTAGAAAAGCGGAAAAAAAACCAAAATTCATCAAAAAATCACTCATTAACTTACATATCGATTCGATCCGCTCCAGTCCTTGGTTTTGAAACTCGATCGATGCAATAATGTTTAATTTTATGAAAAAAAAAATAATTTCAATAAACCACTTTCAACATTCTTAAAGAGACTTTAAATCCTCTACTACCATCATCCTATCAGACATCAAGACCAACATCTTGGACATCCGTAATTGTAATGCTAGAGATTCGGGAAAAAGTTCAAAATTCATTAAATAAATTTGTAATCTATATACTGATTGATTAGATCGACTAAGGTCCTTGGTTCGATCCCTGGCCGATACAAAACAACTTTAATTTTAAAAAAGTACCAGAAAAGTGTAAGGTTCGAGAAATAAAACACCACAAAGTCTTTTACAAACATAATATTTATTACACAATTTCTATCCTACTACAGAATCACTTGCGAAAGCCAGCTATCTTATAAACATTTAGCCGTGCATAGACGTGCAACGACTACTTCTTAGCTCCAACAGCTCCAAATGCTCCAAATGGCTCCAACAGTTCCAAATGGCTCCAAATACTCCAAACGACCTCCAAATGCTTGACAGCTCCAAATGTCTCCAGCAGCTCCAAATGCTCCAAATGGCTCCAACAGCTCCAAATGCTACAAAAGGCTCCAAATGCTACAACAGCCTCCAAATGCTCCAAAAAGGCTCCAAATGCTTCAAAAGGCTCCAAAATGCTCCAACAGCTCCAAATGGCTCTAACAGCTCCAACAGCTCCAAAAAGGCTCCAAATGCTCCAACAGCCTCCAAATGCTCCAACAGCCTCCAAATGCTTAAGACAGCTCCAAATGCTCCAAATGGCTCCAACAGCTCCAAATGCTCCAAAAGGCTCCAAATGCTTCAAAAGGCTCCAATTGCTCCAACAGCTCCATCTTCAATTGGTTCCAACTGATTCCAATTACTTATCTTATCGAACTTGGCATGATTACTAACATGTCTTTATTAGTATACATTTTGACTGGCAGTGGTAACGTATTTTGCACCTTTAAGTTATAAGTTTTATTTAGAAATCAGATTTCTATAAATGGTAGATACAATTTGGAAAGAAAATATATTAATGTATCTTCAAGTTTATACACATACATTTAATTTAAGCCATTATTGTATGTAGCCAGCTTCCCTCAGTTATTTGAGTATGAAGGATATTTCTTTAATGTTCGAATAGTTTCCTGCACAAAGCGATCCATGTAGTAGTCGTAGCCTGTCAACCAATATGTTAGGATCTTCCCATGAGGTATAGTCAATCTCTTCTGCTGCGTTCATCATCCTTGCATGTTTATAATAAATATTATTATCTCTGGTGTCTATCGTTTTAACACCAACCACAAGGTCACTTTCGTCATCGTGCCAGTGATTATCACAAGCTTGATCAGGATAATTAATTTTATTACGACGTTTCCATCGTTTTGGTCTCAAACCACCATCACAGTCTTCGCTCTTGCATGCTTTTGGTGCTTCAGCACAGTACTCAATCATGTCAGCCTTAGATGTGTCAGCACAGTCTTCGTTCATGCCAGCTTCTGATGTGTCACCACAGTCTTCAATCATGTCAGCATCACAAACTTGATCAGGATAATTTATTTTATTACGTCGTTTCCATCGTTTTGGTCTCAGACCGCCATCACAGTCTTCGATCTTGCCTGCTTGAGGTGCTTCAGTACAGTACTCAATCATGTCAGCCCTAGATGTGTCACCACAATCTTCAATCAAGCCAGCTTCAGATGATTCATCAAAGTCTTCGACCTTGTAAGCTTCAGGTGGTTCTCCATCTTTCAAATTTTCATGGAGACGACTAAATATTGGAGTAAATATATTTTCATTTCTAATGTGGTTACAACTTCCTTCGTTTGTTTTAAATTTTAAATTATTATCTTGATTTAGATCAGTAATTTTAGCCTTAGCTTTTTCGCCTTCGTTCCTCTTCCGCGATGTTGTAGCCCAGTCTTCGTTATCTTAATTCACCTTAATTGTAAAGGTCTTGTAATGTCTATCCAAGTAATATCTTCTACCAAAGGATTTCTGACGCTGACTGCAATGAAATGGTTTTTTACAAGGACCCAAATTGCACTCGCTTCTCTCATGTCGTTTAGCATTCTTTCTCAAGGTAAACACCTTGCTACAGTATCTACAGTGATGACGTTTTGATACAGCAACAGATCCCGAATCAGGATTTATATTAGTTACTGAGACTAATGCCAGACGCAAACTAAGAGTTTTAAATTAGATATATATTACTTAAATAGATTTTTTTAATTATTTCATCAGCGAGAATTAATTTATCTCATTCAAAGGTACTTGTTGCAAGTAGTTCTGCTTTTCAACAACAGATGTCGCCACATGTTACTTGCAGGTAAATAATATTTAGTTCTTTTATGCGGGATGCGGGATGCTCACTAACGATCGCAAAAGAAGGATGGCTTTGCTAGACTCCAAGGAGAAGGAAGTTCGTCCTTCCTGTTAGTGCTTCTTAGATTTCTCAGAGATTATTATTATTTGACTGAGTAATGATATTTTTTTAATTTCCACCTGATAAAAAAATATTACAAGTGTTGATTAAGTAGCAGAAATTCACTAATTACATGTAACCTTGAAAAAAAAAATGACATGCCTCATTAAGTAAAAAAATCCTTCATGCAGAGATCAATTTCTCATCTGTAACCAGAAGCACTCGGAGAAAACCATAAGATGTCGAGTCAGGAATAATTAGAAGCACTCGGAGAAAACCATCAGATGTCTAGTCAGGAATAATCAGAAGCACTCGGAGAAAAACAATTAAAATATTGTCAAGAATAATATAGAGCACACGGAGAAAACCACCATAACTTTGACAAGAATAATTCTAAAGCACACGGAGAAATCACCAAAAGTTTTCTTAGATATCATAAAATTACAAAAAAAAAAAAAAAAATTAAAATAAAAACTAAAAATACAAAAAAAATCTTGCTTGTACTGGAACTCTAACTTTGCACTACATCGAGCTGTCTGATAGGATGATGGTAGTAGAGGATTTAAAGTCTCTTTAAGAACGTTGAACGTGATTACTTGAAATTATTATTTTTTTCTTCATAAAATTAAACATTATTGCATCGATCGGGTATCGAACCAAGGACTGGAGCGGATGAATCGATATGTAAGTTAATGAGTGATTTTTTTGATGAATTTTGGATTTTTTCCCGCTTTTATAGCTACATTATTACATGATTTCAAGATGGCGGCCGAATTTCAAGATGGCGGGGGCACCTCGGTAATAAATGATTACTGCACTGTAGCGGGTTAGAATAAAATCATCCAGATGGAAATGTACTCTATAATACGAGTACACATATAAGATGGCGTACTCCAGCAGGTGGTAGCTCCTGGTAGCATGTACTGAACATGAAATGTCGGATCTATGATGGTCGACAAGGACAAAGTCAAATTTCAAGGTCAAGGTCAAATTTAAAGGTCAAGGTCAAATTTCAAGGTCAAGGTCAAATTTCAATGTCAAGGTCAAGGTCAAATTTCAAGGTCAAGGTCAAAGGTGTGGTGACCAGATACTTATACTAACATGGTATCAGCACACTCTAGCAGACGAAAACGAGATGGTGATCTCCAGCGGTTGATTTCAAGATGGCGGCCGTCACGAAAAGTGCAACGGTGGTTTTAAGGATTTTTTATTATTTAATTAGGTTTTTTTAATGATTTTTAAATTTTTTCCCGAATCTCTAGAATTAAAACACTGTTTTTCAAGATGGTGGACCTGACGTTATACTAGGTGAAGATATATATACTTTGACATAAGTGGTGGGAGTCAGTCTGCCAGCAGCCACCACGGGGGGAAGGATCGGTTGCCATTTTTATTTTTTTTGCCCTCATCGGGTTCGAACCGAGGACTCTGAGCTCCGTGTCGTTAATGTTTTTTTTTTAATTTTTTAATAAAATTTTATTGATTGAATTTTTTTATAAATTTTAAAAATTTTTTCATTAAAATCGGATAATAAATAAAAAAGTTACAGATGGCGACCGTAACAAAATTTGCAACGGTGACGTCATAATTCAAAATGGCGGAAACACATCGCCGGAATTTTCGAGAACACAATTACGTCATCCAAAATGGCGGATCCAAGATTGCGGATCCAAAATGGCCGTCGGGGTCGAGGTCAAGGTCAAAGGTCAAGGTCACAACCATCCAAGATGGCCGCCGTGACGTCACAATCAAACATGGCGGTCGGCACCACCGGCACCACACCCTGGACCCTGGCGCAGGATGCCCATTCCTATACTACTTTGGTCCAAAGCCATTTTTTATACGCCCATGTATTAATGCAAGGGATAAAATGTAGTGTTTGATGATCAAAAAATTTCTCTACTACCTTAGTAGGCATAATATGAAAAATCGTTCTAGGCTAATCAATGCTGGATGCATTGAGTTAAAAACATTCGATATATTTTCGCTGCATGGAATATGAAAAAATTTACTTTAGGCTTTTAAAATGTTCCAGAAGTTTATAAAAGTTTCCCAGAACATTTCCAGAATAAGAAGGTTCTTCGAAATCTACCTACGCCTGAAGGCTGTGACGAAATATTTTTTTCTTTTAAATTATTTTGTGTGATTGGCCAAAAACAAATACATTCAGTATAGATATGTTAACGTAAAAATAAAGTAATTTTATAACCTATCATTTTACTTTGCGTGGGAACATGTCATTTGGAGCATGCATGTTTATTGCATATTGCGGAATTATAAGAGAAATAAAGCAAGGGTGAGAACTATCTCCCAAGAGCTGATGCAAATAGCTGCAGTTGCAGTAATTCAAAAAGGTAGAAAAAACTGTTATTTATAGATTAATATTTCTTATGCGATAATATATAATATTGTCAAAAAGGTTTAAATCAGTAAAATGTGCTAATATTGACTACAACATGAAGGAAATTGATTTATAAAAAACTACAGAAAGAAAGTGATTGTAGACGATTTACTTAAATGTGAAGTGTGCGTTTGTATTTTTTTTTTTTTTTTGGCTTAGTACCAGACGAAGTCAACAAATTGGCGAACGAGTGTGCGGCGAGATTCATTGTGCCGTATTCTTCACCATCTTAGCATAATAACAAAACACAGGCCTAGATGGATTGATTGGTTTCTTTAAAATAAATCCTGAGCTTTCAATGACAGTCCCGGAATTAATAAGTGCGACCAGAGAAACGCCTTTTTGTAAACATGACGTCAATGACTTCTTTTCAAGTATTGGAAACGTAAAAGTTTCCACCCTTAGTAAGATACAATTTAAACAAGACTAGCATGCAACAATACTGAAACCTAAAAAGATAGTTGGGATGAAAAGGCACCAATACTGTAGGTATCTGCAGGAGGCACATTATACTTAAAGTGAACTAGCAGAAAACGCATTGAGAAACACAGTTCCTCCCATGTTTATTTTTCCAAGACCTAAATACAAAGTTATTATTTCTATCATATTTGGATCACAGAAATACATAGTTATAAGTTTTGCTTTAAGTTAAATTTATGTAAGTCATTATGTAGGTTACATTATTTTTGACTAAAGTTTTTAACTGTTGAAATTGTATCCTTTAGTGAGAAAATTTATTTTTAAACAACCATGTTTTAAAACATTTTTGTTAACACGTTTTCTTGTCTGTCTGTTTTTCTGTTCCGTACAAAAATGCAATCGATTTTAAACATACTTCCCGATGAGCTAGATACTTCAAACTTTGAACATAGCTGGATGACAATGCAATATTAACTCGCTTTCTTGTCTGTCGGTTTTGGTAAAAATTTGTTGGGTTTTGTTTAGCAATGCACACGGATTCGTGGCACAGTTTCGTGTTGCGGGATGCGTAACGCAGCACCTTTAGGCGGTGCTTACATTGCGCATACAGGACTAGGAGAAATGTCCGCATCATGGTCATATGGCAAGGTCTTGGATATTAATATCCTCCTTGGCGAGACCTGTTCACTTAGTAAATATCACGGCGCGGCGTCTAGCGAAATAATGGCGCTGATAACAGTTTAATTTAGAACTTCATTAATAGATGGGGTAACATTGATTTTGACACGCACTGTCCTTTGGCGCGTCTGTCACGGCTTGTCTCATTTGCGTTCTTCGTAAATTGAATGTGGAGATTTTTCAAGTGTAAACGAAATTTAATCGCCTGCCACGTCTTCTGAGTCGTGCTCACATTTACAATTGCTGCAGCGCCCCTCTATCTAAGGTGCTGGATGTTCGTTATGTTCTCAGAGTAGGTATGCAATGTTTTAAATGTATCCCCACAGAAAAGAGTAACGTTTATGTTAACACGTGGCCCCGTTCCCTGCGAGACTCACTGCGATACTGGAAGTGCAACTGCGAGGCTGGGAGTGGAGCTGCAAGACTTAGAGTGGAGCTGCGATACTGGGAGTGCAACTGCGAGACTGGGAGTGGAGCTGCGAGACTGGGAGTGGAGCTGCGAGACTGGGAGTGGAGCTGCGAGACTTGGAGTGGAGCTGCGAGACTGGGAGTGGAGCTGCGAGACTCAGAGTGGAGCTGCGAGACTGGGAGTGGAGCTGCGAGACTGGGAGTGCAACTGCGATATGGTTTGGAGTTGCGAGACTGGGAGTGCAGCTGCGATACTGTGAGTGCAACTGCGAGGCTGGGAGTGGAGCTGCAAGACTTGGAGTGGAGCTGCGATACTGGGAGTGCAACATCGAGACTGGGAGTGGAGCTGCGAGACTCAGAGTGGAGCTGCGAGACTTGGAGTGGAGCTGCGAGACTGGGAGTGCAACTGCAAGACTGGGAGTGGAGCTGCGAGACTGGGAGTGGAGCTGCGAGACTGGGAGTGCAACTGCAAGACTGGGAGTGCAACTGCAAGACTGGGAGTGGAGCTGCGAGACTGGGAGTGGAGCTGCAAGACTGGGAGTGCAACTGCGACACGGTTTGGAGTTGCGAGACTTGGAGTGGAGCTGCGAGACTGGGAGTGCAACTGCAAGACTGGGAGTGGAGCTGCGAGACTGGGAGTGGAGCTGCGAGACTGGGAGTGTGACTGCGATACGGTTTGGAGTTGCGAGACTGGGAGTGGAGCTGCGAGACTGGGAGTGGAGCTGCGAGACTGGGAGTGCAACTGCGATACGGTTTGGAGTTGCGAGACTGGGAGTGCAACTGCAAGACTGGGAGTGGAGCTGCGAGACTTGGAGTGGAGCTGCGAGACTGGGAGTGCAACTGCGATACGGTTTGGAGTTGCGAGACTGGGAGAGGAGCTGCGAGACTGGGAGTGCAACTGCAAGACTGGGAGTGGAGCTGCGAGCCTGGGAGTGCAACTGCAAGACTGGGAGTGGAGCTGCGAGACTGGGAGTGGAGCAGCGAGAGTGGGAGTGGAGCTGCGAGACTGGGAGTGTGACTGCGATACGGTTTGGAGTTGCGAGACTGGGAGTGGAGCTGCGAGACTGGGAGTGCAACTGCAAGACTGGGAGTGGAGCTGCGAGCCTGGGAGTGAAACTGCAAGACTGGGAGTGGAGCTGCGAGACTGGGAGTGGAGCAGCGAGACTGGGAGTGGAGCTGCGAGACTGGGAGTGTGACTGCGATACGGTTTGGAGTTGCGATACTGGGAGTGGAGCTGCGAGACTGGGAGTGCAACTGCAAGACTGGGAGTGGAGCTGCGAGCCTGGGAGTGCAACTGCAAGACTGGGAGTGGAGCTGCGAGACTGGGAGTGGAGCAGCGAGACTGGGAGTGGAGCTGCGAGACTGGGAGTGTGACTGCGATACGGTTTGGAGTTGCGAGACTGGGAGTGGAGCTGCGAGACTGGGAGTGCAACTGCAAGACTGGGAGTAGAGCTGCGAGACTGGGAGTGGAGCAGCGAGAGTGGGAGTGGAGCTGCGAGACTGGGAGTGTGACTGCGATACGGTTTGGAGTTGCGAGACTGGGAGTGGAGCTGCGAGACTGGGAGTGCAACTGCAAGACTGGGAGTGGAGCTGCGAGCCTGGGAGTGCAACTGCAAGACTGGGAGTGGAGCTGCGAGACTGGGAGTGGAGCAGCGAGACTGGGAGTGGAGCTGCGAGACTGGGAGTGTGACTGCGATACGGTTTGGAGTTGCGAGACTGGGAGTGGAGCTGCGAGACTGGGAGTGGAGCTGCGAGACTGGGAGTGCAACTGCGATACGGTTTGGAGTTGCGAGACTGGGAGTGCAACTGCGAGACTGGAAGTGCAACTGCGAGACTGGGAGTGCAACTGCGAGACTGGGAGTGAAACTGCGAGACTGGGAGTGGAGCTGCGAGACTGGGAGTGGAGCTGCGAGACTGGGAGTGGAGCTGCGAGACTGGGAGTGGAGCTGCGAGTCTGGGAGTGGAGCTGCGAGACTTGGAGTGGAGCTGCGATACTGGTATAGGAGCTACGAGACTAGGAGTGGAGTTGCGAGACTTGGAGTGCAACTGCAAGACTGGGAGTGGAGCTGCGAGACTGGGAGTGCAACTGCGATACGGTTTGGAGTTGCGAGACTGGGAGTGCAACTGCGAGACTGGAAGTGCAACTGCGAGACTGGGAGTGCAACTGCGAGACTGGGAGTGAAACTGCGAGACTGGGAGTGGAGCTGCGAGACTGGGAGTGGAGCTGCGAGACTGGGAGTGGAGCTGCGAGACTTGGGGTGGAGCTGCGAGTCTGGGAGTGGAGCTGCGAGACTTGGAGTGGAGCTGCGATACTGGTATAGGAGCTACGAGACTAGGAGTGGAGTTGCGAGACTTGGAGTGGAGCTGCGAAACTTGGGGTGGAGCTGCGAGACTGGGAGTGCAACTGCGAGACTGGGAGTGCAACTGAGAGACTGGGAGTGGAGCTGCGAGACTGGGAGTGCAACTGCGATACGGTTTGGAGTTGCGAGACTGGGAGTGCAACTGCGAGACTGGAAGTGCAACTGCGAGACTGGGAGTGCAACTGCGAGACTGGGAGTGAAACTGCGAGACTGGGAGTGCAACTGCGAGACTGGGAGTGAAACTGCGAGACTGGGAGTGGAGCTGCGAGACTGGGAGTGGAGCTGCGAGACTGGGAGTGCAACTGCGAGACTGGAAGTGCAACTGCGAGACTGGGAGTGCAACTGCGAGACTGGGAGTGAAACTGCGAGACTGGGAGTGGAGCTGCGAGACTGGGAGTGGAGCTGCGAGACTGGGAGTGGAGCTGCGAGACTGGGAGTGGAGCTGCGAGACTTGGGGTGGAGCTGCGAGTCTGGGAGTGGAGCTGCGAGACTTGGAGTGGAGCTGCGATACTGGTATAGGAGCTACGAGACTGGGAGTGCAGCTGCGAGACTGGGAGTGCAACTTCAAGACTGGAAGTGGAGCTGCGAGACTGGGAGTGCAACTGCGATACGGTTTGGAGTTGCGAGACTGGGAGTGCAACTGCGAGACTGGAAGTGCAACTGCGAGACTGGGAGTGCAACTGCGAGACTGGGAGTGAAACTGCGAGACTGGGAGTGGAGCTGCGAGACTGGGAGTGGAGCTGCGAGACTGGGAGTGGAGCTGCGAGACTTGGGGTGGAGCTGCGAGTCTGGGAGTGGAGCTGCGAGACTTGGAGTGGAGCTGCGATACTGGTATAGGAGCTACGAGACTAGGAGTGGAGTTGCGAGACTTGGAGTGGAGCTGCGAAACTTGGGGTGGAGCTGCGAGACTGGGAGTGCAACTGCGAGACTGGGAGTGCAACTGAGAGACTGGGAGTGCAACTGAGAGACTGGGAGTGAAACTGCGAGACTTGGAGTGGAGCTGCGAGACTGGGAGTGGACATGCGAGACTGGGAGTGGACATGCGAGACTGGGAGTGGACATGCGAGACTGGGAGTGGAGCTACTAGCTTGCCCGATCACTTCCACGTGGCATGATGTGTACCATTCAACAGAAGGCTCAATTTGTGTTGTGGTACGTCAAACTGAAATTAATGTCTCATTGCAAGAAAGTGGCAACGTTTTTCATTTCCAAGAAAAACCTTTATAAGACAAAGCTACAAAACGGTGGTTGTAATAGTCTCAAGGTACTGAGAAAAGGCAAATTTTTTCTTCTAGCGATGAACAACGGAGGTAAAAGTGTACCATTTAATTCTGATCCTGCAAAAAGAAATCAACTGTTCGCAGAAGTTAAGCATTGGGAATTTCAAAATTTCCAAATGTTTGCACAAACGCTTGAAACTATGTGTGGTTACAAAATTCAGCCGCTGCATGAAATTAAACCAGACGACAAACAAAAACGTGAGTAATTTTTTATGAACTGATTCAATCACACATGTATAGCTTTGTCTTCGAGAGGTTTTCCTCAGCGGATGCAAAATTTACCATTTCCGTTGCACTGAGACAACCAATTTCAGTTCGGCATACCACAACACAAACGGAACTTTCTGTTGAATGGACCCCATTTTGCCACGCGCCACCTCACACTAGTCTTGCTTCTCGAGCATGTGCACACGATTCTGAATACTTGGTAGGAGATTGATTATCATTTAGACTTCACCAGAGCTGAAATAGCGCCTATATCGTAGTGTACTAAGTCAATTCTAAACTTACACTTTTCTGAACATTTTAAGACGCCACACGTGTATATTCATTAATAATACTTATTTTACAATAACATTTTAGAATCCCGGAAATCCTTATCGATGATCCTGCACATACAGTAGAGAATTTTAAGGTTCAAAAAGGTCCAATTTATTTAATATGTAACTCTAAATAATGAAGGTGTTTAAAATATTAAAACTGAAATTTAAGTACCAAAAATATTAGTATAACATTGATGCTATGTCGTTTTGTTTTAATAATGATTTGGTTTTCGGTGATCTATTTCTCTGGATAAGTGTGGCTAAGCTGATATCTAGGAAAATGCCTCTTTAATAATTTATTGCATTGCTTCTACTTCTCAGAAGTTACCTTCAATAAGCCGTTTAACGGATTTAGTCTGATGACAGTTCATTTGGGGTTCATGACGTTGTGAGATATTACCTCACGACGTGAATGATGAAGGGCAATGGGAATAATTCGAACAACTTTAAAATTCCAATAGAGTTAACATACATTTCCCCAATAATCGCCACTAATAAACCAAAATCGTTGTATTAATCAAGTAATTTTATATTTCATGGTATCTTTTAGTTATAGTGAATATCACACTAGACGAAACGCACCCTATAAAAATAAGTAAATATAAAAATAATCTTAATCCAAGCGGCCATTGTTTTAAGATAACATTTATACACCAGATATTTAATTTTGGATACTCATACGAGCTTTCACTTAGTGTAAGTTACTTGCAATAAGTTTTCTTTTGATTCTCGGATTTTGTATTTGATTTATAGCTACACAACTTCAGGAATTAAGGAAATAGTGACATATTATCCACCTGTCGCTGTAAGTGTAGGTAATTATTTAAAAGAAACTAAAAAACTTTCATTAGTGAAAGTGAGTAGTATTTAAATGGGGCTCCAGGCGCACGGGTTCTGGGTGTATGCCGTGGTGCCGTCCACCAGCTTGGATTTGTGACGTCACGGCGGCCATCTTGGATGACCTTGACCATGACCTTTGACCTTGGCGGCCATATTGTACCCGCCATATTCAATCCGCCATCTTGTATTATGTCATCGCAGCCATTATGTTTTTTGAACAGTCCGCCATTTTTCCCCGCCATTTTGAATAATGACGTCACCATTGCAATTTACGTTACGGCCGCCATGTTGAATATCTATATTTATTATCCGATGTTAATGAAAAAAATTCTAAAATTTATATAAAAAATTCAAATTAATAAAATTCTAATAAAAATATTTTAAAAACATATACTTACTACATGGAGCTCGGAGTCCTCGGTTCGAACCCGGTGAGGGCAAAAAATAAAAATTGCGACCGATCCTTCCCTCATGGTGGCTGCTGGCAGACAGACCCCCCACCACTTTGTTCATAGCATATATATTGTCAGCTAGTATGACGTCATGTCTGCCATCTTGGAAAACCATAGTTTTAATGCTAGAAAATCGAGAAAAAATTTAAAAATTTACAAAAATTATTTATTTATTAAATTTTAATAAAAAAACTTAAAAAAACACTATTGCACATTTCGTTACGGCCACCATCTTAAAAAATCATATTTTTTATGCTAGATATTTGGAAAAAATTCAAAAATTACAATAAAATTCTATTAATCAAATTTTAATAAAAGTATTTAAAAACCCACTTACGCCTTGCAATCCTCGGTTCGAACGCCGTAAAAGTAAAAATATAAAAAATTCTATAGATCCTTCTTTCATGGAAGCCACCTGCCGACTGACCTCCCACCACCAATACCAAATTATATATCATCAGCTAGTATGACATAATGTCCACCATATTATTTTCGACTCCTAGAGTGTACCACCATCATGTTAGTGTAATCTTTACCCACTAGAGTGCAGTAATCATTTATAATCACTGGGGCGCCCGCCATCTATAAATTTGGGCGCCATCTTTGAATTGTGTAATTACTTAGCTGGAAAGTCAGGAAAATTTTCAAAATTCATCAAAAATATAACCTATTAATATACTTATTAATATGCACCCACCAAGAAGGAAGGATCGGTCGCCATTTTTATTTTTTTGCCCTCATCGGGTTCGTACCGAGGACTCCGAGGTCAATGTCGTAAGTATATGTTTTTAAAATATTTTTATTAAATTTTTATTAAATAATTTTTTCTAAAATTTGATAATTTTTCATTAAAATAGGATAATAAATATAGATTTTCAACATGGCGGCCGTAACGGAAATTGCAATGGTGCCGTCATTATTCAAAATGTCGGGAAACAAAATGGCAGAAAAAATGGCGGACTGTTTGAGAAAACAAAATGGCTGCGATGACGCCATCCAAGATGGTGGATTGAAGATGGCGGGTACAAGATGATCGCCAAGGTCAAGGTCAAAGGTCATGGTCAAGGTAACCCAATATGGCCGCCGTAACGTCACAAATCCTAGATGGTGGACCGCACCACGGCACCACACCCAGAACCCGTGCGCCCGCAGGCCCATTTACATACTACTAAAGTGTTAGATAAGTATTCGAATATTAATTTTTTATACTTTATTAAAATTAATAACGTCAGGCCATTTATTCACCATACCACGTAAAATGTCTACGTCATAAGCTAACATACCTATGTTTCGAATACTTTGTGTGAAGTTTATGAACAGTTGATGAATCCGCTCGGAGTAAATTGAAGACGTATTTTAACAATAAGCTAAATAAGTAAGGAATGTATGAATTTACTTTTAGGAAGTAAAAAAAAAAATGTATTGGGGTTTAAGCAACTTGTGTGTTCCCTCAACAAACATCGGAAATATAGGTACTGGTCACACATGGGTCACATGAAATAATTTTCTTGTAAGACTTCATAGTGTCTGAATAAATCTTCACGAGTAGTAATAAAAATAATAAAATTTAAAGTCAATATATTCTAATATTCCATATAGTTGTTTAATTGAAAGCAGAGTTAATGCCATGTATGGTAAAGCTCTTGAGATAGATGAATGTATCAACCAAAACCCCTGGGTGCAATTTCGCTCGACTTATCAAAAATCCAGCCGCATTAGACCTGGCTTCTTTTCAGCCGTTGCTCATTTATGCTAGTATTTTGGTTGTCTAAGTAGTAAGCAACTCTAATGTTTCAGTAGAAGCTGCTAAAACATACATGCCACAAGTTGATTAATGACGAAGTGGAATAAAAAAGGAGCTGATGACTGATGTTATTTGGAGTAAAAAGAAATTGCTGCACCATATTGAGTTATGATGATGCGCTAAACGCACCAATGTGAAGCGCGCTCGCTCGCAGCAGTGACAGGTGGTGGTCGCCGCAGAGCGCAAGTGGGTTAGCGACGTAAATCGCGCAGTTCACAAGAATGCGGGGTTTGAATTGCCGCCAAAGGTGGTGCTTTATAACTTCCACTGCGGATATTGGAAACCAGTGAAATGACGTCAGTAATCAGCTAGTTCATTTATTTCACGTCTCACCGTACCGGTTTAAGTTTCTGCTTGTGATCGGCCAAAACCTATTAGTTGGTAGTTGACTATATTAACTTGGATACTGAAAATAATGTAAACTAATTCGGACAAGAGCTAGTTTAGATGCCAGCCATTTCTGTTGACCTTCCAAATAGTTGTAAGGAACTTAAAAAAATCGCCGACACAATCTTTCGCGAAAGGACGAGTCACCCGCGTCCCTTAATGCATACTTATGGCCTTTTATGATTTTGTGGCTATTTATTTTTATTAGAAACGGATTGATAGTCGTTTGCTTAGCCAGGCAAATGCTGCCTACGTCCTTTATGTTTATCCATCAGTGTCACTTAAACGAGTAAAAACTTAAAATTTTCTGGAAAAAAACAGTGTTAAATTTGTAAACGCAAACAAATAATACAGAAAAAAAAGTATTTATTTGTTAAAACACCAGTTTGTGTGAGAGTCGAAATAATTCGGATAGTAATACTAAAGAGTGAAGGGAGTAGCTGTCGTTGAACAAACTCACATAGTTAATATAATTTGCAGTGCAATGAAATTGTTGGTGAACTATTCATTTATCAATGTCTATTATATGCGTTAAAATTCGTTAAAATTATTACAATTTAATTCATAGGTGTTAAAAATCAACAATCACAAATTTAAAGGAGAAATTATTTTATATATTTTAGTTCTTTTTTAAAACTTTCTTTTTAATTATGATTTTTTATATAATTTTTATTTTCTGCTTTTTAAAATTGTGTTGAAATTTTGGAATTTATTCAATAATATTTTTTAAGTACAGAATAACTATCTGATTTTATTTCTAAACCCATTAAGAGTATAATGAAAATTTGTGATTGTGAAATTTAAAAACCTATAAAAATACTTGTAAGTTTTAAAACAAAAACAAAATAATAATCCACGCTTGCAACACATGATTGTAAGGAGACAAGCTGTGACGGACGCACCAAATGACAGTGCGTGTCAAATTCAATGCAACGCCATATATTGGCGAAGTTCTAAATCAAACTGTTATCAGCCGTTAGCTTGCAGTTGCCTTGAGCTTTGCTAAGCGAAGTTGTCAGACCTTAATATATGACCGCTTGTTGGACATTTCTCCTAGCCTTGTATGCCTAATATAAGCACCGCCTGCGAGTAATTGCGTTATGCATCCCGCAACACTGTACTGTTTTGCTCGAAACCTAATGACACGAATCAGGAGGTTTTACTAAACAAAACCAAACCAATTTGTAACGAACCAACAAACAAACTGAAAAGAAAACGGATAAATAAAATGGGTGCTTATCTACCACGTGGGTTGGAAGTGAAACTTCACAGATAACGAGATAGCAAATTTGCAGGGTACAGAAATATTTGACACGCGTACACGCGTACAAGTATTCAAGCATACAGGCGAGTGTACAGGTATGCAAGTGTATGGGAATGTGTGCGAGGATCCGATTGTGGAACTATACGATGGAGCGAGTAATCAAGTGTGCTGTAAAGTAAACGTACCATTGGGTACTGCTGCTGCCATCTGTGTTTTCGCCAAGTAACTTGATTACGTATAAAGTACACAATTCAGTTTCAAAATCTGTAACAAACATGGCGAAGATAAAAAAAAACAGCAAAGAGTTTTTTAGTTGTCTGATTCGTTCTGAGCGTCATTTTTTTAAGTGAAAACGTCTATCCGCTCGTTACATTGATAGTCGGTTGAACTATCTTGTGTGACAAAATACCGCCAGGTTTTAATTGCTGATAACTACGAGACTAATAATGCGTCATCAATGGTTGAGCCCGGAACGGATAGGTCATGTATGTACGTGTTTGTCGCGCAGTATTTGTTTTGCCTGTGACGTAATCGAGCTCGCCGTCGTGTTCATTCTGTGCATGTCGAGGCGCTATGCTTTAGCTACCACAGACACTTGCTACAAGCGATAAACTTGTGAGTGATTTAATTCAGTGTTTTGGACAAAAACCATTGCAGTGGCGTATGTCCAAAAAATGTATTACATAAAAATTACCCATTGGATGAATCATTTAAAGAACCACTTGTGATTATCTATTCTGTACCCATTGAACTAAAGAGATTGATAATTAAATTACATATTTATACGAAACACTTGTTATGATTTTATCTTGGCGTTTTCACGATAAAACTACGGCGCGAATTCAAATTGCGTTTTACTCTGTTTTTTTTTTAATATTACATTTTCGTTGCGCTTTGATGAGATGTCATCGTCTAGAGGCATATATTTTTTGCAAAACGATTTTTTTGCAAAACGATTTCGAGACTACCTGGGAGTTTAAACACTGTGAAGTATACTTGACTTTATCCCCGACAGAGACGGCTTAAGCCTGTGACGAGGATATAAATAGACAAGAGCGAAAAATATTCCCTTATATCAGGGAGACTTAAAGTACAAGCGTAGAAAATGTGCTGAATCTGAATCATTAACAAGGATTACCTACATGCAAGGTACAAAATACTTATGTTACGTCCTCTGACAATATAATAAGATAAAATAGGAGCATAACTCTAGTAATAATAACAATTATTAATGTCCAAAATCAATATAGGCAGTAATCAGGTACAATAATGGAAATGAATACAAACGCGGAATACAAATCTAGCGCGACTCGGGTCATGTAAAGAACCCGATACATACTAAGTCGCACTAGCTATAGCTGATCATAAGTCTACTAAGTAACTAAGTAGAATGGATATAACAGTAAAAATTCTTATTGTGTATAAGCATATATTCCCTATGATTACAATTAGTCAATAAAATTTTTTAACATTAAGCTTTAATATAGTAATATATCAAGAAATAATAAAAAAAGGAACATCAAAGCGTATAAGATCTATGATTCAGATGAGTTATTTGCCCTGTACAGTGTACAGTGAGCGAACGTAATAATACTGCAATGGCGTCTTAAAACCCGAAAAACCTATTCAAATCGTAAGTTTAGCAATGTCTTCCCTTGAAGGCGGCCCCAATCACAGGGAAGAAACGGCTGGCGCGGGCATTCCGTACAGCATTCTAATGGGCGTTCAGATGTTTTTCGCGAAAAAAAAAAAAGTCTGTCATAGTTCTTCCCTCGACTGAACTTGCCGGCATGAAATAAGTTTCGCTTCAAAAATGTGTGTCTCCACTTATTGGAGAGATAAAAGACTCCAAAAATAAATCTACTAAAGTCGGTACCTGACAGTTGAAGCCATTCTTTTTTTTTTTTTGTAAAAAAAATAATATTTTTAACTGTTTACTAAAACTGAATTATCTTAAAAAACTCTGGTCCTCCTGAAAATCAGACAAAGTTTTGTTATTGACTTTTCAGGAGTCTTATTGACTTCTCAGGAGGTCATTATTTTTTCCTTCAAAAATGTCCGAAACCCTGCGACGAACCAGAGCGAGCCCCAGTGGCGTGACCGCGCCGGCAGGGAAGTCAATAAAACTATTTCGCGCCTCGCCGCGGGCAGCTCCGAAGGCCGTCGCCATTGGTCGGGAGCCGCCTGCGACACGGATGTCAGGGGGAAGGGGGAAGGGGGAAGGGAGTTACGTGCACGCCAGAGGGAAGTGGGAAAATCGGCCCTTTTTCCCCTCCCTAATGAGGCCTCTCGCTATCCCGGGGGTTACGAGGCGTCGCCTGGCAGGGAGAGAAATGGCCTCGCGCCTGAAAGGATTCCTCAAGAAGGGCGTGGTTTTTTTTTTTTTTGCGCCGTCGGGTGCTCGTTCAGTCGCGAGTCGCGTCCGCTGACGAGAGGCGGGCCGAAGGCTGCTCCGTCGACCAGGTAAGTCAGCCCTCGTCTTGCTCGTTCGATAGGGCTTTACTTCCCACCGCGGTGGGACGACCGAGACTGCGGTGCGCTCCGAACCTCCAGGATACCAAACAACAGGACTTCGAGAGAAACCAAGCACCCGGAGGTCCCCTTCCCCAATAATAATAATAATAATGAAGTTGAATACCTACGCGTAATGCAAATATAGCGTGACTAGGGTCAAGTAAGGAACCTGATACACACAAATTCGCACCGAGAAGCTGATCACACTAGCTATAGCTAATCATACGTCCTCTAATAGGACGGATAAAACAGTTAACATTGTTAGTGTGTGAAGTCTCGCATTCTTCATTATTATTATTTATCAATAACCATTTTTAACATTATCTAACATCGGTATAGTAATAAACCAAGAAATAATAATAATAATAATAATAATTATGTGAGCGAATTCTTCAGTACCTACTCGACAGCGGTGTGTAAACTTATAACATCGGTAACGATCAAATTCATATGTTATCAAAGTGTTCATAATGAAGTACAATGCTTTAAAATAATTCCAAGTGTGATAAACATTTTTATTGATAAAATATTCGTTTTTCAAGTACATACCAACATTTATAGACCTGAATCACACACTTACTTTTTGCGCACACAGATATAATTCGCTGCCTGAATCGTAAATGTTGCTTGCCACTATCACCCACAGATGACAGCACGAAAGAAACGGAAATATTAAACTATTAGAAACGGCTGCGATTAAAGCGAAAAAGCCTTGAAAAAATCCTAAAACCTGGCTTTGGACCTGATTTTCGACAACGAATTTTATTTAGGTACTGTCTATCTTGTTAAAATTCATCAAACAGTTAATATATTAAAGTTTTCGTACACATTAGGATTGAAATTAATGAAATATCAACCTGCAAATTTGAAAGCACTAATTATATCACTAAGTAGACGTTTGTGTGTGTATATATATATATATATATATATATATATATATATATATATATATATATTTGCTTAAACTACTGAGATAATTCTGTAAATAATTACTACAAGAAAGTCCCTTAACTTTAAGGAGCTGATTCAATATTACTATTACATAATATTATAATGTTATTTAAAAGTTAAAAAAAATAATAGACTGTCGATATTTGAACCACACCCTTGACGTTACAAAGCGCGCGCTCCACCGCTGTGCTACTGAGCCCGTTGACATATTGCAGCGAGAATATTTACAATTATCAGTGTAATGCCAGCTTTCTTAGGTATTTTGAAACTTAAGATTACTTTTTACTATAACTATTTTAGTTTGCCCAAAAATATTCCTGGGTAGTTTCATTATCCAAAAGTTTCATTTGGATCACCAATACGTTTAATTGTACCCCAATGTTTACGAAAGAGACTAAATAAAGGTCGTATTTTTACATGTGGGTCCGCCATCTTTGAGTCACATTTCCATTTATTGACTCCCGTTCCATTTTTTCAAGAAATTACTCCTACCAAATGCCGTATACGGAAAGCTAAGATGTTTACACACCAAAAAGGAACATCAAATCGTCCATTAACGTTGCTATGGCCATAACTTTAAATGTAACCTGCGGACAACGCATAACTTATGAGGTTTCCCATCAATTCGATTAACGATCTACTTGTAATTTTCTCCCAACCATCAAACTTAACTAACGGATAAAAAATTATGGAAACTAAACCGGAGCCCTTCTTGAGGCCAGTGCTCTCTCCACGACCTTGTCAAACAAACCCACTACCCTCTCCACATGAGCGCAAAGCGTTAGCTAACAGCACCAACAAAGAACTTCTAATAAACTTATTGGCTTCTTTGTTAGGCCACGTCTATGACAAGCGCAGCAATATGCCCTTCCGAACGATAGCTCCATCTCTGGAAAAGTCTTCCAGTAGCCGCCCTTGGTCTGTGATGTAGTCGAAGTGCTCTACGTAGCCTCAGCAAAGTCGTGCCGAAACTTTCGGAAATGTGGGGTGAGGGGGGTGGACGTTGAATTTTCCATCTTAACTCGGAAGCCAAGAAGCTGTTAAAAGATATTTCTGATGTGTAACATCTTAGCTCTCGGTATACGGCATCCGGTGGGAGTAATTTAGTGAATGCGACGGAAGTCAAGGAACTGAAATTTGTTACAACAGCAGATAGCACAAACCAAGGTTCACAAAAATTAAGGTAAAACTTTATGGTATTAGGGCTTAGTGAATTTTAACAAGATGGGCTGTGTTTTAATAAAATTCTTGGTTGAAATTAGTTTAGTAGTTTTTCAAGTCTTTGTCGTTTTTATTGGAGCCGTTTTATTACGTATATAGTTTAAAATTTCACTCTACAAATAAAATTATTAGTCAATGTAGTTGTTCTGCTAGCGAATTCTAGCAGTGGGTGTGGAAACTACGTGTGATTTGCGTCTGTGCACCTGACACAAAGACAAAGGAAAACGTTATAGTATTAACTGTTTAGTAAATTTGCAGGTTCAAATTTGGCGTTTAGTATCATTTCAAATATTTTTCAGTTTTAGCGGAGTCGTTTCATTATATAGTTTAAAATTTCAGCCTCCTAATAAAATGATTTAATAGCCAACGTAGCTGTTCCAGCAGCAAATTCTAGCGGCATGTGTGGAAACTACATGTGATTCGCGTCCCGAAATGTAGTTGATAACTAAACTCACTTATATTTATCACGCTCGGCATTGTTTTAAGGAATTCTACTTTAAATTTCGTGTCTGAGTTTCTTATAATTGTATTTGCGAAATGAGAGAACATGAATTTGCTCGTTACCGAGGTTAGATGTTACACATACTGGCGAGTACTGAAAGACTAGCACCCTTTTTTAAAATTTTCATGCCTTGTTGACGGCTAGTTCATTAGATACGGTTGTCTTTGTACGACAAGGTGTTACGTCACGCGGCTCCCAAACCATTTGGACGCCAACCCGATGCTCATAATTTTGAAGCATGCCAGAATGCTGGGATCGAACATATTACCTTCGCAAAACGGTAGTGATGCATCACCGATAACGGCCAATGAATACTCTCGCCTTTCGGTGGCGAGACGAAACCTCAATGTGCTTCCGTGTCGCCGTGGTCACCTAGAGGTAATATTCTAGATCACGGACTTTCGTCATTGTCTACTATTTGTTAGCTTCTGGGTTGACAGTCATCACGTCTGCGATGTTGACCTGCTCTTGAACATGACTGCCTCCAGGCGCGCAGAAACGTCCGGAACATCAACATTGTCCTAGAATGCAGTTGAAGAAAAAAATTTTTTTACGTCGTGTAGTTGGGTAGTTCATTAGAAACTTAAACACTCAATGTCACATTTCGAATAAGCTGGGAGAGGAATAAAATAATTAATTGGCCATGGCCTTTGGTAAGGAAACACTCCAAAATTTGCCTGGAGTGATTTCTAGAATCCAGGAAAAACCTAAATCGGGTTTGCTAGTCCAATGTTTCATCTTTAAACACTGCGCCACTTCACTAGGTCCGTGGACACGCTGTTGGCGATGCAACCCATCTGCTTCTCTGGCGATTTCCCATTTGTTCGTCACTAAACCAACACCTAATTCAAAAGTGTCACACGCGTTCACTCCCAACTTTACTACTCGCTGTTCATTATGTAAACCATCACTGCGTAAACAGCAACCACATAAAAAAGTCCGTATCTTCTTTCATGCCTCTTTACAGCACCAGAGTACCAAATATTTTCATTCCACTTCTCTGCTGTTCGGGTGTTGGATAACTAGGGACCTGCGAAATTCTCGTTATTTTCTGGTACCAGGTGTAATCAATAGTATTGCACATAACACGGACAGTGTCTTTCGCTGATTGGCTTTTGCTACTTTGTTAAATCTGATTAGATTCCTTATGACTAGTTCACATTTTTTTTGCCAGTTTGTATTTGGTTGTTAATCCTTCAGGAGATGCCAAGTTACGCATGTTCCAATGACTGAGGATACCAAAACGCATGATAGTTTGCTGCCATGCGTGTTGTGGGTTATCAACGCGTGTTTTGCTGGCCCTTTGCGATGACATTTAACTGAAGAATTTAAAGACCAAATACCCATTGTTTTATTGGTTAGATCTTTCGCCTATCACAAGTGTTGTCCGAAAGTATTTCTCGGTGGAGCCATGCTCATTCTCTTCGCCAGTAAGTTTTCTTGGGTTAATTCCTCAACAAATTTAGTCTTCCATTGCTCCGTCTTATAGTTTCATTTTTCATCCATGTGTAATTACCTAAATATAAACGGGCCGTTAAATATTTCATTAGTTCACCTATTCATTGCTATATGATTGTAGTGACTGTGCAATTCCCTATCATTCCTGAAAGTCCAAAACAACATATGTACACACCATAATAATACCAACACACAGACAAAAAACTGATAATTTGAGGCTTCATTCCTTTGTAATGTTCACTGTCAACAGGAAACTGTATGGGATTAATAATTCCTTGAACAATTTTATGAACTACAGTGACTGCAAATAACCTACGGTGAGGGGACTGGTGAGAATAATCTATTTATGGTGATGATGGTGATGACCATAGTGGTCATGTCACACGGTTAAGCACAGAAAGTTAAGAATCGGTCTCATGTACCATTTTATTGTCATTATTATAATTTTAGCGATTTTTCCTGTAAATTTGTCACGGTAGCACTCTTTCATATTATGTTTCGTCTGAAATTTTCTCAGCGGAAACATACAAAGACACATTCGAATAATTTGGTAGAGAAATAAAGTAATTTTAACGAATTTTGGTAAGGAAACATTCCACGTTATATAAGCTGTAAAAAGTAATGTACAGTATGTGTTCATGATCAAGATCACTTCGCGTGACCATTTACAGCTCTAAAATAACTATAAGTGAATATCAGGTAAGATATATTGTGACCCAACAAGAAAGTAAAGAGAGCGCTATCGTAACGACAATACAGGGCATGTAAGACTGAGTCTTCAGGCGATGAGACCTCCAAGATTATAGCGGGCTTCAAACCACGTGGATGCTGTGATCGCCTCAATAAGGGGCTGATGGTGTAGACGCGGTTATGGCATTTGATTGGTTCACTTGACCTCTGACATCAGGTACTGATGGTAACAGTTGCGTGGAGCTGATCGGTCTGACCAAAGCTGGCGAACTTGAACTTCCCAGATCAGACAGTTCGCATCTGGCATCGTGAACAATATTCGCCAGTGAGAAGCATGTCGAGTACAAAAAAAACTGTACTTTCGCGTGAAAAATAATTATCTTCAAACAAAAGTTATAACTTAGGTTTTAACCGTTTCATCTGTTAAGTTCTGAAACGAAAAGAGAAGTATTCTAAACCGTAAATAAAAATTATAATGTTTGTAGGCATGAAATTAACAGGTTTACCCAAATATGTATTGAACTCTTTGCTACATTTTTTTCTAAACTTGTCCATTAATCTGCCGAACTGAATACACTCCATGCCCGAGGCAAGTGAAGAAAGCCAGGCGGGTGCTGGCAGTTGCAGCCGGCGCCCGGCGCTTCCCCGCGCCCCTCGCTGGACCGCCTGTCGGTGAAGTTCGTGCTGGATGAGCAGAGCTGCGCCGGCGCAGAGGACGACGAGGAGGACGTGTTCACCCCCGGCTCCCCGCGCGGCCAGCTGGCCTCCCCTCCCCCCATGGACAAGGTGCGCTTCTCCAGGGAGGCCACGGTCACAGGTCAGCACCGCCCCGCCAGCCACCACGACCTAGTGCCCAAGGTCACGGGGTCGGTAACCAGCAGAGACAGGTTCGAGAGTATTTTGCTGTAAGCGACGAGACAAAACTATACCCTCCAAATATTTTAACGTCAGGAACATCCGCAGTAAATATGCTTTGGACTTCCTGATTTCTTCTGGACAGAAAAACCGTACCATGTTTCAGAAACTAGGCTTAACAAATACCAACAGAGACAGGTTTAAGAGTATTTTGCTGTAAGCGACGAGAAAAACTATACCCTTCAGTTATTTTAACGTCAGGAACATCCACAATAATCATGCTTTGGACTTCCTGATTTCTTCTGGACAGAAAAACCGCACCATGTTTCAGAAACTGGACTTATCAAATTATTCCAGAAACCCCGAGGCACAGATATATCAACATCTCGTGGTATAGACAATGACTTGTAACTGTATCGTCGAAATTCGCCAACACGAATTAAATGTTTACCAATGGCTAGATGATTTCTGGCGCAAATTAATGTTAAACAATCACACAAGAAAATGGCTGGGGGGGGGGGGGGGGGGGGAGAAGGCACACATTTTTAAAGGTCATCTTGATGGTTTAATTAAATACGAAATGATACACGGGGGAAAAAGTATGCTTGTAGAAACTAAATTTTAGTACCTACAACCCATAGTCTGTTATTATATAGTAACAATTATCCGCCAAGTTACTGGAACTATCTAACTGTGTCTGGAACATGTAGAAATGTCATAAACAATTATTTTTAAGAATAGAATTTGCTAAAATTTCTTGCTTCACGGCATCCTGAATTTTTGAAAATGTTGGCACACTCTTATCCTTTACACCATTTTTTTGACTCGCCATTATTTGATAATATTTTTGTCCTTCTGGGTTTCAAATTTTCAGAACCTTTATAATTAAAAAAATTCATACTGCAGTTTTCTGTAATGGTCATCTTATGTCTAAAAATAATTATGAAATACTTACATACATTTTCCATACTTAAATTTTTTTTACCTACCGAAATCTCGCTGCATTTTACCAGAGTGCCGGGATTTAATTGTTGGGAAACCCTGGTTGGTAATATTCTCTACACACAATTCCATGAACTTTGAAAGATTTTTATGAGAGTTTATGACTCGTAGATGAATGTTGGATTAATTCCACTGATTGCATTCTTCATCACAGAATTCCTAGAGTTCAATGCACAGACCATTCTGTTGCTGGTACGAAAGTTTGGTAACTGAAATACCTTGTCAACCTATGCTTCAGAACTGTTTGTCTTTTCTATGCTTATTTTTTTTTTTAGCTTAGGGTATCTACCATTGAATAACGATATTGTAGACTAAGTATTGTAATGTGCACACAACCATCATTTCCATAAACTTTTCCAACAGAACTGTCAAATTCAACAAATAGACATGTGGGTTTGTTTATGAAGTTAGGAATTGTCAAGAGACGATATGTTGTGGCGTAGATGAAGTCTATTTTTAAAACCTCGCTATCGCCATGTTATTCCGCCAAAAACATTACGTAAATTGTGCTTGACTACATCTGATTATGGTTAATGAATTAGAATCTAAGTCACATTAAATCAGTAACTTATTATATAGATATAACTGTTTCCACAATGCAAATAATACATTTAAGTCTATGTTTTGGGCATCTAACCAATATGGTGCAATAATTATCCGAAGGGGGGAAAATGGCTCCACACACTTACCATGTAATCATGCAGACATGACCACCCTCTTGGTTTGTTTAATAATGGTATGCAAACAGACAATTTTATTTTTGTTCTTGAAATATTTAAATGAAAGCTAGTAAGTTGACAAAAATATATTTAAATGCACTTTTAACGAAATACCAAACACTCACTTCAACGAAACTGGGACATACAAATTGACACAATGTTTTATAACCTTAAGGTGAGGTAACTGCCTTTCGCCATTACACATTTTTGACTGTTTCAGTTGAAAAAAGGGTTCAGTTACAATTATTTCACAGATCTGGTTTTCAATCCAGGCTAGGTTAGACTGTTACATACGTACTCAAGCCACATCCACGTACTCATTGGCCGACATCATGTCCTTTGGACTGAGCAACAAATTGATTCGGCCACACAGTTTCTCCCTGTTTATTACTGGCTCAGGGTGCTCCATAAAGTGTCGAGATATAACTATGGACCGATTATCAAGATGAAGGAAATGGCCTCTGCCTTAAAGTGAGGACCCATCTCAGCATTTTGTCAGCAGTATTTGGGGGGAACATGGAAAACTGAAATCAGGAATTGGAAGATCATGATTCCAAAGCAGGTCCTCTGTGCCTCAGTGCCATCTAGCTTCATCTATAAACGTTTACGCAATTGCAAGTTATGAGGATCTCTCCTCCTCTTTGATAACCCAGCCTTCATATCCCTTAAGGACGTCCAGGCTGGGGCCCCCATGGGCATGGATGCGGATACGCCGCATGCGCAACCAGATTTGCAGCTAGAGTGAGCAGCTGCTTGCTTGTTCCGAGCCCAAGTGGAATGGAAGGCGCGTGTCCCGCAGACGGCGAGGACGACGCAGAGGACGAGGACGAGTACTCGGCCAGCGCGTGTGCCATCATGCAGCGGCGCGCCTCCAGCCGCCGGGGCAGCCGCCGCCGCTCGCGCCGCCCCTCGTCGCCCTTCCCGCAGGACCTGGAGGCGGCGCAGGCGGCGCTGGGCCGCCGCCGCTCGTCCGTCTTCACCACCAGCTCCGGCGAGTGAGCGCGCTGCTCCCCTTCTCGTACACACACACCTGGTCATTTCATCCCATCATTCCATCATTTAGTGATCTCCCTGGGAATATTTTCCAATAAGTACTCTTGCTTTTACTGCTAGGTCACATATTTTCTCACCAGATATTAATTTAAAGATATTTTTCAGCTTTAAAAGATCATGCAAATGATCAAGACACTTTTGTGAAATTTTATCGCCATTATTATCGAGAAACTTTGAGACAAAAAAAAAGAAAAAAATACAGCTTTCATGGTAAATTCACAGGAAAAAAAACTCTCAGATAATATTAATTAGAAGAATGAAACGAAATTACCTATGTGGCGTGTGACATCGAGCTTTAAAGAGCTTGTTTAGTAAATTATTCCGCTGTTATATTTGTGTCTTTGCCTTAGGTTAAAATTGGATTCGTAACATAACTAAGGTCGATTTTCATTGATTGCCCCGGAACTTGATTCTCACAGAAGACAGGTAACTTGTTTGAGCATACCGTCGAGTTGTGATCTTACTCAATGTTAGCATATAGTTCCATAATATATGATGCCTCTACGTAGCACCATATTTTGCACAATTACTTCAATGTGTTTCAAAAGTTATATTGGCAAACAAGCCGTTCAATTAAAAATAATGTTTAGGAGAACACCGTTCCTATGTGTATTTATTTTTCGCAAAACAATCTGAGCGCTCGGAAGACTGCATTAGGTATGTCAATATCAACAGTTTGTTCGGTGTAAGAGAAGACATTTCCACCTTTAAACAAACTTCCGCACAAAATAGCGGCGATTCTCGTGACGACAGTAGACATGTACCTGAGAGAAATTTAACCAATAACGAAACTCAGACGATTCTACAATGTTTTAACACAAAGCTTGTCTCGAAATCTTTTCGTGAAAAATACATGTCCTTAACATGGTTTGTAAAGTTTATAAAAAAACCTCAGGTACAGTAGACTTTCTGTGACAAAACAGTTGCTACGTTTCGGGAACTAGGATTAGATTCCGGCATTATGCTAGCAATGGGTAGAGACATGCAAAATTCGTGATTTCGATGGCCTTCAGGATAGACTGCACATACCCCTGTACACTCAGGCAAATAACGCAAGTTCATTGGCTGCCGACTTGTAAGTCGTCTCAGCTGGTTTGTCTGTGATTCGATCCTTCTTTGGTTGAGGGTTCATAACTGGTTGAGATTCGTCCAGATGAACAGTAAGCCGATAGCAAAATCATCTGAGAGGTATGTGTGTTTGAATTCTAGCCTATCACCGAATGAATCCGCAAATTTTGCAGGTCTCTAGCAATGGGGAATGATATGTTGGACTTACACCATTGTTAGTTAATGTTTTTTCTATGCCAACTAGCATAAGCCAGCAATGATACATATCCAACAGTCACTCAAAGAGATGCCGCTTGATGCTGGACTCGTGAGATGTGGTCTAGTGCCAGGTGTTGTTGTTGTTGGTGACCGCAGCACGGCCGTGACGGTGGACGACGGCGCCGGCCAGGACCAGGTGTACGAGCGCATGCGGCTGCACCAGGAGGTGCTGGGCAACGTCAAGTACCAGCCGTGGCAGGTGCGCAGGAAGGTGCGCCTGGTGCAGCAGGCCAAGGCCTACATCAAGCGGCACGAGGGCGAGCTACAGGAGCGGCTGGCCCAGGGCAGGACCACGCGCGACCTGCTCGAGCGCTTCAACATCGAGCTCGGCAAGGTGCGCATTCACACAACTTGCAACGAAAAATTCACCTCCAGTAAAACCAAAGGTTCTTCGTAGTGTAAATAACTGGATTACTGTGGAAACTACAGTGGATTAAGACTTCTAAGTTTCGTGTCCCATTACAAATACGGTCGGCAGACACTCGTAACAAATAACATTAGTTACCACTGCAGAATTAAAATGTTTTGGAGCCTTTTTTCAATACTCCGAAATGGTTCTTGGGTTATAGGTGGCCTCGTGGTCCTGTTGTTAGGATCAATCATCGACCCGCAGGGCCAGAAGTGTATCAGGCAACCGAATGCCTCCCATTCACTCTGTTATTAATTCCCGAATTTAGGGGTTGATTGTAGT
This sequence comes from Bacillus rossius redtenbacheri, assembly GCF_032445375.1. NCBI lineage: Eukaryota > Metazoa > Arthropoda > Insecta > Phasmatodea > Bacillidae > Bacillus > Bacillus rossius. The sequence goes on along the minus strand of NC_086330.1, from coordinate 133,487,506 downwards.
ACAAATAAAGTAGACTACATTACAATATCGTGTATTGCAGTTTAACAAACAAGTGGGGTGTCACTGGGGCTCGAACCCATGATATATTCGGTCAAAATCATGACTTTACCAGAATAATGTCACGTTGTGTATAATCGCGAAGTACTAAACCGAATGTTATATAAGTTTACTCAAAAGATAGCAATAAATTAATCTTTCACGTATATGTTTTTCAGTGTCTCGGTTAATGCTAATTTGGAAATTATTTGTGTTAATCCCTAATTATTTCAATCTTTATAACTGCTGTGCGTACAGATGAATTATCACATCTATGATTGAGAGTCTCTGTATGCGATGCGATTTTCGTACCCAGGCCTCTTCCTTAAGACACATATGATAAAATTGAGGGCCGTCAGTCATATTTGCCATGTTCTGCCACATGCAGCGTTGGCAGCAGACCAAGAGAGAGATGGCCAACTTCGTGACACTGCTAATCCCGTGGGAGCTGCGCATCAAGGAGATAGAGTGCCACTTCGGGTCCGTGGTCGCCTCCTACTTCACCTTCCTGCGGTGGATGTTCTGGGTGAACCTCGTCATCACGGTCATGCTGGTGGCCTTCGTCATCATCCCTGAGGTGGGTGATCCGACCTGCCTCCTACCTCGCATACGCATGCTCGATGGAGACATTTCTTGTAATAAAATTCTCATAGTGCTGATAGGAACGCAAAAACTAGGTGAAAATGTTGATCATGTAAAGAACACTGTTTGAAAACGATAAGAAAATGTTATTAGCCAATAAGTGTTTAGCGTGTGGAATACAAACACTGGGCTGCTCTTTAGGAAATCTTTCATGTCGTCTACCCTGATAAACAAAATGGCCTTCATACCAAAGATTATTTTCGTCCTGTATTAAATAAAAGTATCTCATAGCGATGGAATTTTGGAGCATCAGTTATAATTTGCAACAGTTGTGTTTAGGGTTTCTTAAAACATTTTTTAAATATGAGTAAACTTTCTAAGAACAATATTGCTCGTTACAGTGCTTTTTTTTGCTTTGAAGTACTCCATTATTGTTTCTTCTTACTGCGTGAATTTTATGGTCGTAGCTTGCAAATCGGTAAGCTATATGCCTAAATTAATCCAAAATATGGACATCTTCCAGTATTTGTAACACAGAATTTATCAACCAGCTTACCTCTGAAACATAATATTACTTATTTGTTAAAAATGCTTTATAATGAAATAATTCTGGTTATACATGCTTTTGTAATGAAATAATGATAGTTATACATTCTTTTGTAATTAAATAATGCTGATTATACATTCAAACTATCTATAAATTGTTTCGGATCAAGAATCCTCGGAATTAGTGATCACTGAGACTTCAAACTCGTGCGGCGAGAAGGCCGAACCTTTGTTTGAGCCCAACGAACTTATGAGTTCAGAATCAATATTATAAAGGTTTGAAACCGTGCCAACTAAAATGTAATTATACTATTTTGGTGTAGGTTACATTTATGTGCTCTAAGAACTCACATGTTATATTATCATTATGCCAGTTAACTCAAATTTAAAAAACCAGCATTAAGAACTTTGCTCTTAAAGCAGTGGTGTATGTATTAATAAACCAAATTTCATAATTAAAATTATCTAGAACTGGTGATACACTCGTCTATGCATCAGGTCTTGACGGCAGACAAGAACAGTGCTGGAGTCCGGAAGATAATGCTGCCCGAAGATGAGGCCAAGTCCACCAACCTGATGACCTTGTGGAACTTCGAAGGGATACTCAAGTACTCACCAATCTTCTACGGATACTATACCGACCGCATAGATTACAACAACGGGAAGGGATACCGCCTGCCTTTCGCCTACTTCATGACCGGGCTGGCCGTTTACACATACAGCTTCGTCGCCATCCTCAGAAGGTAAAATGCTATATGCATCTGCCGAATTATCTTGATAAGACTTCTGAGACATGGACATTCTGGTCGGGTTTGAATCCCGAATGAAGAGAAAGTGATCACGCGTGTTCAAAAACACTTGAAGCAATAATCAAGTTTTTGTGATGCGAACTCAAAATACCCCGAAAGTAGGTAATGTTTTTTTTTTTCCGTCGAAAAATATAATTTTTACCATTTCAGTATTAGTGCTCCTAACACCCAAATTTTCTGAAAAAATCGAGCACTACTATATTTAAATATACTCATTTAAAATAAGATTTTGACCATTGATTTACATTATTACCATCATCGATGAGGGCAGCAGCGGTTGATGAATTCAAAACATGGGTATCCATATTATTTGCTGTGGTATAAAAAGTTTCTCAACTGGAAAGGAAAGAATCCTTCATAGCAAAGACTATTTATATTGTCTAATGTTATTATTTTCTCTGAATTTAACTACGTTTGTTATATATATATTTATATATATTCGTTTTTCTGTAATTATTTATACGTTTCAGTGTTTTTATCTCAAGTTATTGATTTTATGTAAAATATTTACCACCAATGAAAAAGTTTGTACTAAATTTCATTTCGAAAAATGCTATAAATTTACGCGGGTACGAATTTGTAACGTCGATCAGGATTGGCTGATTAGTTCCTCTTCAAGGCAGATCCATTTATGTTTTATTTAGGTCAAAAGCACCGTCATTAGTAAAGTCAGTAAGTTCAAAACCATTTGAGCTGAAGTTCAGAAACATCTAATTAAGACTCTATTTATCTATTTTTATTTAAGAAGTTTCAGTTTGTCTACAAGTATTTGAAGTTATTTAAATAGATCGTTGCAATTTAAAGATACGGTAAGTACGAAAGAAGATTCCGATCGACGCAGAAGGAAGAACGTCCCTTTCAGAGGCTTCATCAAGTTCCAACCCGCAGCAATTTCTGAACGAGTCCTGGAACGAAGGCGAAAGGAAGGACGTCCCGTGTTGCTGTCATCAAGGATTCATTAATTTCAGTAACGGAATTCCTAATCGAGTCCCGGACCGAAACGTGAAGGAAGGATGACCGAAGGTGCTGAATTCGAAGTCTGATCTATCCAGATGTTGTGCTGCACTACTGGAAAATGGTCTCTCTCAAAACTGGGATTATTATTATATCCGACTTCTCAAAACAAATTTTGATTAGTCCCTGTGATTTCAAAAACTTCCGAGGTATATTTCAGACGACCGGATCTTGTAATTACATTCATATCACTTAATTTAATTGATATTGAAGTTAAATTAATACCCGTCACAGATTTGTACTCCGTGTTTAAAACAAACTTCAGAATATGTATCAGTGTAATAATAATTGATATTTAATATTGTTACGAACGCAGACAGGACCGTGACACACGCCAAGTTCGGAGCTGGCTGGCGGCCCTGCACGACCACGGGCTCCACGCGCCGTGTCACGTGCCTCCACTGATGTAAGGCATGCCACGCGTGCCTGGCCGGATTACAAGGGTCGTATATACCCCCTTCACCCCTTCGCTGCCCACGCATCGTCCTTCCTCGGCGCTGTTATCTATCGCTGAGCGGTCTTGGGAATTCCGTGGGCTACTGCGCGGAGTTGCGTATATGGTCGCCGCCTTTCTGGACTTTTCGGGCGTTGGATCGGCCAGGGATGACGCAACTCGTCACAGCCACACTCTTCGATTCTAGAAAGACGACACACGTAACGCGGAGCGACGGGATCGAGAGAGCGCCACTGAGTGGCGCGAGACTGTGTGTGCGGACAGGTGCTAGGTAAGGGGCGAACCACTGTTGAGCCTAGCTCCAGTGAGGAGTGCTAACTGTGGAACTTGACAAACATTTTTAAGTGTCAGTGATTGGTGATCGGACATTTTTAAGTAAACTTATTTATTAGTAATGTAAATATAAGTAATTAATACTGTAATATAACTTAATTGGGAAACTTAATTGGGTTCTCCCTTACGATCCCAGTTTTCTCCACATATGTCGTAACAATAGGTATACATTGTACTGGTGTCCAAAACATGGGTATATGAATTAATTTGTATGTTACTAATTCTATCTATCAGTGAGATTAAATAGTATTGTAATTTCACTTTTTATAGTACTGCTACTGCGAACAACTAGTTCTGGTAAATATAGCTTGTTTTTTTAAGTACCATAGAATATTGTTAATGAAAAAGTTCGTTTAGTCAATATTACAATACTTTAACTATGACTCATTAACTCATGTTTGAATTAATATTTTTTTGGTAGTTGATGTCAGTCACTGTCTGTAACTATAAAATTCATTCACCATATATAAATTTGTACTAAACTCTTACTATTTATTACACCATACACTTGTTTAGTATATTGTAAGAGTTTAAATTATTTTGATAATTATATGTTCACAATTCACGTTAGCATTGAAGATACAGTTTAGATCAAGTGAGTTAACTTTTATCTTATTTAAAGTTTTTTTATTTACAACGGCACCAAACGATTTATTCACACTATAGTATTAACGAGTTATTTAACTTTTCACTCTATAGTTTTTATATATTATTATCTTAAAATACCTATTTTAATTTCAATACAATAGTTAGCAATTAAAACAATAAAGCTGAATACAGAGTTCAGATGAAAAACACACGCCATACTTTGCAAAAAAACACACAGTAGTTTTTGCTACTACAGGATTATCTATGTCTGCACTGTTACCAATGAAAACGCGTCACCGGAACTTCGTACCCACAAGAGACGGGCGAAGAGCTTGAGTACACTTCAAACCGTACCCAATGTTAGTAGGTCCATAAGAACTGACGTCAATGTGTAGTGTGCATGCGCAGATAGTCCCAGAAATGTACACAGATCTGTTGTGCACAGTACATCGTTGCAACATCGCAGGGAGAGCAACTGTGTCAGACGTCCGTGAAGAAATTAACGAGATTAGAACTACCTTAGTGCAGAAAATCGATATTATACGATTACAATTTATATACTTATTTTCAAAATTTTGGTGTAGATGTGCACTTGTGCTATTTCCTCATACCAGCCGCTACTGGCTACTGTTTGTAATGCAGTGCCGACGTCATTTCCCCCACTTCTGACGAGAGTTCCACGGCTGAGATTACTGACTGTCACATGGCCTTTCTAAATGGCTTACTGGCGATCATTGGCAATAGCGGCGAAAGTACAAAAGTGAGCACAGCATCTGGAGGCTTGGATTTTAAGTTCATGTGCATTATATAATTCATACAAGTGCGTGTATCTTTACTGCAAACTACGGGATGTTTAACATAACTCGATGCTATTTTGGGAAAACTTTACGTTTCAAGATATTTTTCAAAACACTGGTACTATGATTACTGTTTTTATTGATAGATACAGTGAAGGTATTTCCAGGCGAATCATGCACCTTCAAAAGCACAGTGATAGTGTTCTCCTTGACCTAGTCAAGCGTGGAAGAGCATCCCTCAGTAGTAAAGTAAATCGTCCAAAACATCAACGCAGTGTGTTGAAGTCTATCGAACAAACCAAATTTCTCGCGAAATATATTAATGCATGCTGATAATAAAGCGGAGTTGTCCGTTTTTGTGTATCCTCAGAATGGCGAAGAACTCGCGCATGAGCAAGCTGTCGGAGAAGGGCGACGAGTGCATCTTCACGTGGAAGCTGTTCACTGGCTGGGACTACATGATCGGCAACTCCGAGACGGCGCACAACCGGACCGCGTCCATCATCCTGGGCTTCAAGGAGGCTTTGCTGGAGGAGGCGGAGCGCAAGAGGAACTCCAGGAAGTGAGTTGGCTAGAACCGCATCGCTCACACCGCACTGTATTCCATGTAGGATCGCCTAATGTAAATAAAGGAATGTGGGCCACTGTATTCAAACCATAACCTGTCCCGTAGGTGTATGCTGGACTGACAACATTAAACTTAGAGTTCAACGAACCGAAAGGTCAAGTAATGGAAAACAGTTTGTCAATGTTGGAAAAAAGCAAGATAATTGTGTAGGTCCAACATTCATCTACAAATCATAAACTCCCATTGCAATAGTTTTTCAAACATCGTAATCATTCATTATTCTTGGCTAAAAATAATAAACAAGTTTATTGGGTGATATGTAATAATTTAAATAAAATAACTGTGGAATGGAGCAACACCGAGAAATTTTTCACTTATAAACTAGACCTATGTGCTTTCATTATATTCAACTGAACACAGCGAGGCCTATCAGAGATGGATACATTCATTATTATAATTATAGGAAGTCAGGGTATGAAACGTCAATGGCTCATGGCAAGGAACTATCCCAAGACGTAACGAAATTAATTTCATGGAACCATGGAAAACCTGAATCTGGAAAGGCAGATCGGGATTCGTACTCGTGTCTTCTTAATGTGAGTCCGATATCTTACAACTGCCACTGCTTCGATGTCAGGCTAGTGTTAAGAGGGATAAAAATCATTTTAAACTAGATCTCCAACAAGTTAAAAAAAAAAGGGGAAATGACAGTTTCCACATTGTTAAGGCAACAAATCTCACAGCACTTTGTGCACTGAGTTTCAATGCAATCTATCGAATTAATGTTTACATTTTACAAAAGCATTAGTCTAGTAGAGTACTAAAAACATGTAGACACGTGTGTCAATGTTGACTATGTAATTACTTTTGGCAAATTGTCATTTCGAGCGGAAAAAAATAGGTTTTAGGGCCTAAGGTTTCATGAGAATCGAAGTCATTAGGGTTGGAATAGTGATATAGGTCAGTGAGGAATGTATTAGTGGGAAGAAACTTAGTACCCCGAGAAAAAAAAACCATCAGCTCACAGCAACATCCACCTTATTTACCACTTGCGAAAATGTCAGTTGTAACCCTGTTAAGAATCACCTTGCGAGAGGCGAGTTTACTGAATAGTTAACCACTGTGGTCCCTCTATGGAACAAATTTGAAGTGAGTTTAAGTTGAGTTATCTAATTGGTCAATCACTTTTCTCTCTCTATGGAACGACTTTGATGGAAGACGAGTTATTTAACAGGTTAACCTCTATGGAATGAGATCTCATTTGCTTACGGCACAGCTGGAAGGTGATCAGCCTGCGTGTGCTGGTGAACTTGACGGTGGTAATGCTGCTGGTCGCCTCCGCCTACCTGGTAGTGGATGTGGTGAACCGCTCCACGGAGCCGGGCGACACGTGGTGGGGCCAGAACGAGACCACCGTCATCATGACCTTCGTGTCGTTTGTGTTCCCCATCATCTTCGAGTTGATCGGCATGCTCGAGTGCTACCACCCCAGGAAGCAGCTGCGCGTGCAACTGGCCAGGTGAGACATATTTTCCCCCTTCTCTTAGCTTCCACGGTGGCCGTTGGTTCAATTCCAACACCTCGGCATGAATCATTATTAAGTAGCACCCAGTTGATACCCAAGTTGTTGTAAGTTCACTATAACCTTTAAATTTTCCTGGGAGTTAAGATACAATGTGAATTCTGATGTAGATACTTTTCTGTACTCATTGCAGGCGTTATTGACCATAATGTTTCGTCTTTCGTTTTTTCACCGTTTCTCTTTGTTTAGTCATATTTCAATCTAAGTTGTGCTGCAAATGCTTCCCAATTTTCATAAACAAAGAAATGGAAGTGTTAACCAGTATGAAATGAAATTTTGTGTCTAGTGATTTAAGATACTGTGTTTTCAAAGTGTACGTATGAACATGATTCATAATTATTTGTGTTTTATTCTTTTGCAGGATAATGGTGTTGAACCTCCTCAATCTTTATTCACTTATTTTCGCCCAGTTCGGAAATATCAGCAAAATGGTAAATTCTTGCTTATGTTACACTTACTAATTTTTGTTAGACTGTATTTCTATCTGGTTTACTGTTTATTTTCCCGATAGCATGATGTGTAAAAAAAATTGAATTTCTATAATTGTAAGTCTTTGTTTTGAGTTGCTGTGAGTTTGGGAATATAAAAGAGACATTGGCACTATTATGATGGATTTTTTTGTATAAGAAATGAGTATGATCAATACAATTCTGATTTGTAATCAAGATGACAATGTTTTAATATTAGTTTGATTGGTTGGCGATATATATACATAAATTCAAATTTGCCATCCAGCTTGCAATTTACTATGTATTCTTCAACAAAATTATAGTGTGAAAATTCTACTCCGGGAAGATGCTTAGATCAGTGACTCTGAAGATTTGAGAACAGTCAGAAGTGTTAGTAAATAGTAAATGTTTTAAATGGACTGTTTTGGGATAGCTGAAAAATAAATGTTACTCACAGAATAAAGTATTGGAACCCAACCATGTTAATATTTTCCCCCCTCTACACTTATCATCCACATTTCTGTGGTAAACATTGGCACAGTTCTTTAATATAGAAACGTGGACCACAACTTCCATGTAATCGAGAATTTGTTTTAACTATGTTTATCCATATAAACGTCTATTTGTTTCAGACTGAGCAACTGGAGAAGCTGAAGGGACACATGTCAACGACGCCTCAAACGCAGACCACGGCGTCGACGGCAACCCAGCCGACCAGGCAGGCGCCCACCGACAGTGGTTGCTCGAGCATCGCAGTCAACTGCAGCGTGTCCAGGGGCGTCTCGCCATCAGTGGCGCTGGCGGCCATGCTGCTCGTTGGGGGAGCGACGACCGTCTCCCGACCGCCCGCTTTAGCGCTCCTCGGCGGCGAAGGAGCCTTGCCCACAGACGCACCTCCTGTATCCATCGCGGCCACCATGGGAGAGACTGTCCCTTTCGTAGATACATCGGCTGCAACGGGTCCCTCCATACAGACCCAGATCCATGAAGTCATGACAGAGAACACGGATCAATATTCTGACATCACCACGGACACTGTAGGCTACCCTATCTCATCAATGCTTGATACGAGTTCAACAGTCTACATCCCTTCTCTGATCAACATTACCGGAGAAACGAACTTGTCTTCCATCACCAATGGCAACTACGAGGACATTTTTAACCTTACGGTCGATGATGCAACCAACATTACTGAATTATTACCGGAAACTACTACTTATGGTAATTTTATGTACACACACGATTTACATATAAAAAATACAGGATGTAACTAAATTATTTTTGTTAGCATACTCCAGGTCAAAAAATTGAACCAAACATTTGACAGGAATCGAAAGTAACTTTCAATGTTATGCCAAGTGGGCAACACATGGTGCTCTGAAAACACTCCGCTAGTCCCAATTTCCCACACCCTTCACGGGACAAATGTGTGCTGAATTAATTTTGTTACATTCTGCACAGTGTTTAAAACGATCTTAAAATGGCCACCAAAATGCCACGAATTTATACGCTCAATAATTCTGTTCCAGAATTTTCTGCAAGCAGTGGTTTAACGGATCAGAACACTGACAACAAGATGTCGAATTCGGTGACATTCACCGATTCCAGCGATTACGAAGTTACTTCCCCAACTTCTACTTCTGTTCCTGCTACTAGCCTCGACTCAGAAACAGTCTCTTACACACAGGCGCATATAGCCAACACAGCAACGACTCAAGTGGAAGGGGAGATGAATGAAATCTGTTACATCACAGTGTGCGGGGATGGATCTGGAGAATCAAGAAGGACCGAGTCGAGTTCACCAAGCAGCAAACCAATCGACAAGGCCATTACTTCCGGTAAGAAAGAGCAATTAAATGCTGGTACATTATTAAAGTTTCAAATGAAACAAATTTTTCATTGATAATTACAATAGCCACAATTATATTACAGAATTCTTTTCGCTCTAGGTTAGACTTAATAATTGTTCTAAACATAATCAAACTGATATTACGGTAAAATGTTTTGGAATGATTTGCACATGATTTAGTCGACACTTATTTTTTATAGGCTTAGCATGTTCCAGGACATTTCAAGAGAACTGTGGTCCAATCATCAAAGTAAAAAAAAATGCATACGAACTTAATATCTACGTTGCTACCAAATTAATAAACGAAATCTTCTTGTTTCTAATTATTATGAAATGACAATAATAATTCAAGAACCAAATAAATACACTGTATGCTAGAAACAATTTATGTGACCTCTTAGTAAATTACTAATAAACTTTAAAAGTTAACATTTCATTACTTTCCAAGAAAATAATGTAGCTGAAGACTACAAATACCTGGTCATCTATATTTAATTCACAGATGCCTTAATTATTTATTATTCATACCTCGCCACTTTCTTTGCTTCCATGCATTGTTATCAGAAAGACTTCGCTCAATCTATTTCTTTCTGGAGATATATCAATTGATTTAATGTATAGGTGTGTATTTATTTCTGCCTTTCTTTTCTTCCGAACAAATCTCTCTGGAAATAACTGTACACAATTGGAATGTTCAAACAGGTTTGTCTTTGATAATTCTAACAATTGTTACTTTGATACTGAAGTGTCGTCAATAATAAGTAGGCACTTAAATGTCTTTATCTAGACTTGTCAACATGCATGCCCAGGTTAGGTCAGCAAGTTCACTAATAGCAGATTGCCGATGTGAGACTTATTGTTACGCGACATACCCATCTCACAGGAGGCCATCAAAGGCGAGCTTTAGAGTCCAACTTCCGAAATGACTTATAATTTATGAGCACTGAGTTGGTTGTACAAGTAGCTGAGGGTCCACTTTAGTCTTGAAGGTTGAAAAGTGTGAACCCAAATATCCACAGCCAGCCTCAATATTGTTACTCTAATAAATATACCAGTATTTCACTTCCATTGTGTGGTATTAAACCAGCGAACCCTGGTTGTGCTTTATTTCAGTGCCCGCAGGCAGTCCAGGAAATGGCCTGGATGTGCAGTTCCAAGACATGGAGTTCCGCAGGAACCTGAGCCGCCTATGCTGGGAAACGATGTTCGGCCAAGAGCTCGTCAAACTGACAGTCATGGATCTGGTAAGACCGCCAACACTGGCGGGGCCTGGGTATTTGAGTGCTCAGATCATTCCCCTTCCACGGAGGCGATCCGGGTTCGATCCTCGGCGGGGGCAAACCCGGGAGTTTCCCAAGAGAGAAACGCGGTGGACATTGCCATGAACCTATGAGTTTTATTGGGGTGCTTCCATCTGCCACTATTCCATTTGACACTGCCCCATGTTATCGTATAACCTCTCATCTGACTCTTAACGACCTCGATTTCGACGAGGTAGTGGAACCTGATGGTGTAACAGAAATCACAAAAAAATACAGCATCTAAACTCGCTGATATTAGGCTGGATTATTTAATTTAAATTATATTTTTTCACTTTACTTCCAGTAGACCGAAAGAGGATAAATAGCATGAAGTATGTAACCCCTACTGTGAGTAGAAAAGAACAAAAAATTGGAAATTTTTGTAAGTAATCTGCAAACTCTACTCGGGTTACGGTTGAAAGGTAACAGGGAACGACATTTACTTAGTGCTTTCATAAATAATTACCACGGCTTCTTTCTGTTTCCACGTCAGATATTTATCCAGGAAACTATATTTCACAAAGCATAGTTTTTTTATAAGTAAAAGAAATACTCAAATAAAATGTACACGGCATTTATATAAAAGTTACTTAAACTAAAGTATTTCTCTAGTGTGTCTGTAATAATATTCTCTTTATTTGGGCTGTGTGAAGTACCATATAGTCCTAATGAAAGAATTATTGCATCTGGCGAACTCGTCGCAAAATAACTGAAGTTGGATGTTGCGGAAAAAATGCAGCATTTAAAAACCTGTCCAGGCCTTCTATCACTTGACGGAGTTTCTCTGGAGACTAAAAAAAAAGTGGCAATGTTTCCTTGCAGTTGACGAAACTACACTCGCGTGTAACTAAATCGACTGATTCCTTCAGTGCGTACAAAAAGGCGTATTTAAAAAATATTACTTTTTCCGATTTTCACAAAATATTTTGAAAGCCTAATGTTTTGAATTTATATTGACACCATTATCATTAACATTTCTTCAGATTTTTAGTTATAGTGCATTTTGAATAAAAACGCAATCAAAAATGCAGGATTACGAAAAAAACAATTAGGAATATTTAAAATTAAATTACAACAAAACATTCAAGCAAAACAAACAAATTTTGTTGATCCATACTTGGTATTACCTCCCTTTTCCTTTACAATGGCTCAGGAGTGACGTTTCGGTAAATCTTGGCCGAAAATCTCATTTGCCAACTAAACAAATCCAAGTGAAATACATTCGCGCTCGGACATGACCAAAAGTCTAAGTAAATGAGTACTGCAAATATTAACGGCGCTTCTCTGACGTCACACACTGCGTAGTAACGTCCACAGCTCCGTGATGTCAGCCAAGTCCAACATACACAGGGAGTCTCTTAACTAGTGTCAAGTGCTCGCGCGAGCTGTCCGCTCAGGCAGGAAGAGGCGTGCTTACCTTGCGCGAGTTTATTCGTTCTGACTACAAACGTTAGGCCTACGTAAATGGTTTACGAAACGAAATGTCAGTCTCACCAGGAGGTAATGGGGATTCTTACTCGAAATACAAATAAGTTTGCTTACTGCTAGCAATCAAGCAATTAATAAGCAAAGGCGTCCACAGTGAGTGTCCGTTCAGTGAACCAAAAGTTAAATCAGTGATACGCCTACGTAACTTGACTGTTCACAGAATTGCGTAAGACGTAAAAAATACGTTGTCTCCGGCCTTACTTGGTAGTCTGTGGCTCTGGCAGCAACTAATCTCGGCTCTTCGCGCATGCGCGTGTGCGCCGCGCGCGCCGATACAACACACCCAAATTGTCGCATTAGTTCCATAGTTGGAGCACAACTGTCGCCAAACTTATGTTAGGCTCCCCAGCCATAAACCTACATAATTATGGTACGTACGTTAACGTAAAATAGAAAACTAAGAAATATAAATTCTTATAAGTTTACAATTTTACACACATAAACTGGACCATCGCTAAATATTAAAAGTAAAAATAACCTAAATGTAAACTGTCAAATACAGAAGGTTAGATATAACTCAAATTTAAATCTAAGCCACATATTACATTAGCGCATTGAGTAAACGACCAAGATAAAAGTGCACCAAACTAAATGATTAAATAAGGCAAAAGACTGACTCGAGGCTGTGCACGCCTTAAGTACACAAGAAAATAATGACTTAATATTAAAAATTTTTGGCTTTGATGTCGCTGAAAAAATATAAGAATCTCTAATGAGTACACACACAAACAGGGAAAACGATTAAAATGTTTTAAACAAGTATATATGTCTTATCCTAAATAGTAAATGAGGTCCTAAGGCAGTGTGCGAGGAATGCATGGAAAATTGCAGCGATCCAAGAAATCAATTTTGTTCTTGGTAATAACTGCTGTAGTGATTACCAGACACAAATATTTTATGCTCTCAGATATTTTGGTTCATAACGATAATCCAGCCATTAGGGATGGAGTTTCTATCCGGCATACCATTGCATCGACAGAGTTCAACTACTGAAGCCCTCCATTCCATTTACCACGCTGAAGAAAACAGCTGAAATTATTTTGTAAATTACACAGGAGTCATGATATTTAGACTGTTTATTTTTTGTATATGCTTTACAATGGGCGAGGTGGCGCAAGGATCCTAGGTAAATCCCGATCCAATTATCTTGGGCTCGGTTTACCAAGGTTTCCCGAAATCATTCCAAGTGAATTCTGTAATGGTAATTTTAAATAGACGACGGTCAATTCCATCCTAAATATATTTGGATTCTGTCACGTGTTATTTCATTTGTATGGCATCGATGTCAACGATATGTTAAAAGGGAATAGTATGGCATATGGCAGTGAAGCGAAGACTGAAAATTTATTCTTGCCTGATTGAAATAAATAATGAACATTCACATTATCTTCACGTTTTCCGAAGCCTAACGTCTGTTCGAACATGGTTCGCAGGTCATGACCATCATCTCGACTCTCATGATGGATTTCTTCCGCGCCCTGCTCGTCCGCTTCCTGAACAGGCTGTGGTGCTGGGACCTGGAGAAGCAGTTCCCGCAGTACGGCGACTTCAAGATCGCCGAGAACATCCTGCACCTGGTCAACAACCAAGGCATGGTGTGGATGGGCATGTTCTTCTCGCCGGGCCTGCCGCTCATCAACACCGTCAAGCTGGCCATCATGATGTACCTGCGCTCGTGGGCCACGCTCACCTCCAATGTGCCGCACGAGGTGAACCCACTGGTCCCGACCTCATGGTTTCAGTCGTTCCTGCTTCTAAAGATAATGTGGTTATTTTTTTTTTAAATTTTGCCAATGCTGAAGAACTCGCTCGAAAAAAATCTATGATAAACGGATAGTCATTTATGATTCTGAGGTTGAACTAAAACGATCAAAGCTTTTAGTCTGAAACCTGGGAAAAAAAAAGTTTTAACCTTAGAATTAACGAGTGACTCTTGAGTACACTTGATGGTAACAATATTATTTATATTAGAGCTTGTGATCATTCATATATATAATTTTTGGAGAATGTGGCTTTGCAGAACTCCTCAAGTCGTACTTCTTTACCTTCTGCTACATCATGTGCGTGCAGTATGTCAATAGATTATGCCTTGTACACGACTAAACAAATAAATTTAAAAAAAAATAATTTGCTTGTGTAGTGATACATCTCTATGTTCAGCTTGGAATTTATTTACTTCCCATTTATGTTGTGCAGTCTTCTCCCATAAAGATTTAAAGTTAATTTTGCTGCAGATAAAAGGTGATATCGATTCTATTTTTCCATTTAATTGACTCATTGCTGAAACATGTCTTTACGCTCTAAAAAAATGTATGGTGACGTCCCTAAGATAAGCGAGGGAAGATATTGTAGGGGAAAGTTACCAAACAAATGTGACACATTTCCTATGCCTTCAAATTTTTCTTCACAAATTCAGAAGTGATACTATGAATTCTCATGAAGCATGGAGGCACAGCAGTGATACACTGGATTAGCATTCCCAAGGACCTGGGTTCAAATCCTTGTGCTGCAATTCTGATTTTGATTTTCCATGACAGTCCTTAAATCACTCCGGCCGATTTTTGTCCCAGAGTCCCTGTTATACTTATCTGTGCGTTATCGTCGATGCACTCATACACCCTCAGTTTAACTGTTAGTTTACCTGAATCCTTATCTGATGAATGAACTGAACTGAGCGTTTGTAGCCGCAACTCAGATTTTCGTCCAGTTCCTCCAGTTTATTCCATCAGTTGTGTTAGTTATCTGGAAAGATGAATGTTGCAAACAGTTTTTTTACCACTTCACAATTAGCATGTGGTTCAATTACTTTTATTTTTTCCGCGTAAACATCGTCATAGAACTTATTCCTAATCCCAAAGCTCGGGAAGGGATCTGTGCTCTTCCGTAAATGAAAGGAGACTCTTCCTTTTCGCTGCAACCATCGTAGAATTTCTCATGTAACTGACGGTACTGAAAAATCACATGAGCGAACTGTGGTCTCGGGGCTCAGGCCAGACACGGGAGGTCACATGCACGGGGCCAGTCACGGTGAGGTGGATCGACGGGGTGGATGGGCGCAGGTGGTTTTCCGCGCGTCGCGCTCCAACAACTTCTACTTCGCGCTGCTGCTGACGATGCTGTTCCTGTGCGTGCTGCCCGTGGGCTACGCCATCGTGTGGGTGGAGCCGTCGTGGCACTGCGGGCCCTTCTCCGGCTACCGGCGCATGTACCACCTGTTCACGGAGACCCTGCAGAAGGCGCTGCCCGAGTCGCTGCAGCTGCCGCTAGCCTACGTGTCGTCGCCGGGCATCGTCATCCCGCTGCTGGTGCTGCTGGTGCTCATCATCTACTACCTGGCGTCGCTGACGGGCGCCCTGCGCGAGGCCAACAACGACCTCAAGGTGACAGTCCGCCCAGTCCGCGGCACGCTCTGGCGTGCCACGCCACTTTCTCCTTGTTCTGTAAGCTTACCTCTTTTATATAATTAATGTCTTTAATATATTACATATTTTATTATTTTAATAACTCTTTGAGAAAATATCCGTGCTGTTTTTACTTCAAAGTTGGCATTAACTTTAAAGTATGATCGGGAAAGAAATCGAATCGTTGAGATAAAAAATCAGACTCATTTAAATATTCAAAATGGGTTTTTAAGGTGATTTTAAGGTCTTTAAATATTTTTATTTGTTGTTATGTTATTTGTATTTGTATGTAGAAATATTTATAGTTAGTAGTAAATATTAAGTGTGTAAGTAGTGTAGAATAGTTCCTTCTGGCACAGGCTTCGGGCTTGTGGAGCTGGAGCCGAACCACCATCTCGAATTGCTACGTCACGGTGGCCATCTTGGACGACCTTGACCTTTGATCTTAGTCTTGTTCCTGGCAACCATTTTGGATCCGCCATCTTTAAATCGAGCGCCCTGCTCACTAATGCTGCACTTTTCGTTATTCCCGCCACCTTGAATGTATATGATGTCACAGTTGCACTTGCCATATTTGATTATAGAACATTGCAATTTTCGTTATGGTCACCATATTGAATTGTAATAACATGTACGCCTTCTTGGATTTGATTTCAAAGCCATTTTTTTCGATTCTGATATGTCCACCATCTTGTTTTCGTCTGCTGGAGGCCGCCATATTGGATGACGATGCATCCGCCATATTTTTTTGTTCTGCTGGTAGCTGCCATTTTGGATACCATTGTCTTGATTTCTGCTGTTTACTCCTAGAGTGCGCCAGTGTCGCTCTGTCTCATCAAATAAGGTCGATGTTTCATCACCTACTATTATGGCTTTTATCGACATATTAAATTAATTTTTTTAATGCAAAATGAATTGGAAGTGCTGTGATTCGAAACATCACAGCTCTCACCTCTAGGTTGGAAAACATGCACCTTTAACTGCATGGCCATCGAGACATTTACCAGACTGAGAATTAAATAATGTACCGTATATAAAAATAACACACATATTCGGACATGCAATTTTTTTAGTTTGAAGGAATAATAGCATCGCCAGTTCAAGACAGAACCACCATCTTGTTTTCAGTACTCGCTACCAGGAACGCTTGCTAACACACATGGCGTCTGCTAGAGAGTGCTGCCGCCATCTGGTTTTCAATACTTGTTACTAGGAGCGCTAGTGTCGCGTAGTACACATGCCATCTGGTAGAATGTGTGTTGCCATAATATTAGTTTAATTATTGTCCGCTAGAGCGTAGTAATTATTTATTATTACTGTGGCATCTGTCATCTTGACATTCGACCGCCATATTGAAAATCCGTAATATTTATGCAAGAAATTCGGAAAAAAATACAAAATTCATTAAATAAATTTTCACTTAATATACTGATTGATTCTATTAGCTCCTGTCCTTGGTTCAATCCTTGGTCAATGCAAAATAGTAATTTCAGGTTAAAAATACTCTTATTTAATAAAATATTGTTGAAAGTCCTAAAAGCTGCTTAAATTCCTCTACTAATAGCCTCCCATAAGCCGATAAGGCCGCCATCTTGGAAAGTTGTATTTATTGACCAATAAATTTGGAAAAATTCCAAATTTAATCAAAAATTCATCTTATTAAAATAATAATTGGAGCGATAGATTTCCGTCCATGGTCTGATTCTCAGCCAGTGATAAAGATAACACAAGCTTAAGATAAATTTTATATTCGGTTTCCCATTATATTTCGTAGAGTTTATTAATAATTCCTCTAAGAAAACCAACTCTAGACAAAATACCTATCCAAAGAATTACATATTTTGTTGCTATTCCTAACATGGAAGTCTATTTTTTTTATACTTTGAATACATTCCGAACAGTTCGTGTAAACTGCTATACATACAGCGCAAGTGTCTTCGGACCGCGAGACCAGGACATGAACAGTGTCAGTCGTATAGACCAAACATTTCCGAACTTCATTACCATCTTAGTCGATAGCTAATATAACATATTTCAGCTAGTAAAGACAAAGTCTTTGAACTGTCAGACCTAAAGGTTCGATAAAATCAATTACAAGCATTTTTACCAACGGATAATGTTTTACGTTTACAATAGGACCAAGAATCACTGAAAAAGGTTTTATCAAGACAAAAAGGATTTGGACTAGTAAATATTCAGAGCTACTACAGAGATACTATAGATTTGACTACGCACATTTAACGAAACAACACACATTCAACAAAAGAAAAGAACTAACTGAACACACAGGACACACAGTACACACACTGGACACACAGTACACACAGTACACACTGAACATTTCCCTCCTATTCGATGGTTCAGCGTACACGGTAAACACTTTCTAATGATATATTTGCGACGTTTCGGGAACAGGCATCTGGTATCAGAACTATGATGCATCATTAGAAAATACAGTAAATTTACGGATATGTCAATGACAAATTCACCTTGTACAAACGAAGAGTTATTTGTGATTTCAGATAGTTAGAACTTCGTAACTACGTAACTACGTTGTATTTTGACTTCCGATGTCTGTTCGTCGGCATGAACAGGGTAAACACACGCGTAGAAGAGATAACTATTGAATTTTTTTTTGTTCAGTAGTGTTAGCATATTTGTTGATTGTTTTGCTTGGATACCACGGTCATTCTTGTGGGTTCGTGTTTGAAATAAGAGAACTTGACGAAGGAAGATCCCTGGACGGTGCGCAGATGCAGCTGCGGAGGGAGCGCACGGAGGAGAGGCGCAAGATGTTCCAGCTGGTGGGGCGGCGGCAGCGGGGCGCAGACACGCCCTTCGGCCGCTGGCGCCGCGTCCTGCCCGAGCTGCAGGCCAGGGAGCGCAGCGGCGCAGACAAGGGCCCTGCCTCGCCGGCCAACGGGCTGGTGCGCAGCGACGCCGGCGCGAGCGGTGGGTGCCCCGCGTGCCGCGTGCAGGGCAGCCACGTGGGCCCATAACTACTAGCTTTGAATATATATACTGTATAGAAGTCGCGAGTGGATAGGCTTTACTCTACGTTTTTCAGAAGCGCATGATGAGCAGCTTGGGAACTTCACCGCTGCAGTGCGCTGCCGTAACGCCCTGTATCGTCTTAGTTGCTATTTACACGTTAGAGCTCAGCACTGTCGCCCGCTGTCATTCCCCGCACCCCTCACCTATCATTCACTGCAGCTCAAGGTCGTTCAACGGGAGGGGGAAGGGGTGTTTGAAGAGTTCGACACTTGTCCGCTAGGGACCACCACAAGTCGATGCCCTAGAGATGGTGGCGATTGCGGCGGTGAACTAACCAACTACCTCAAAACCGTATTAGAAATTTTAACCTGGGCTGGCGACTTCTATACAGTATATATATTCAAAGCTACTAGGGAATAAAAACTTGGTTTAATCGTTCAAAGCCAAACCTTTTAGGGTTATAATGTTAATTTAACTACTTGATGACTAATTTCTCAGTAAAAGAGATTTCAACTGTGCGATAAACACGTAATGCTGTTTTGTAATAAAAAAAAGAATGTTCTACATAAATGAGTAGATGAATTTTTTTTGGTATGTTACACCATAAAGTATGTGGCAACTAAAATATTAATTTTCACTGGTTTGTTTGACTGATAATAGCTTAGGAATTACTCCTCACAATAAATGTCGCTATGTTAGAAGTATATAGCGGGTGGGCACAAAAATACTGCAAAAAAAGAACCAGGTCTCAGTCTTGGCGATTAGAGTTTCTCCCTCACGTTGAAAACTACTCAATATATCTCAGTGGGGTCTGATAATGAAAAGTTTTTTTTAGAATTCGCTGGTTTACGGATTAAGATTTTTAACTGTATTTTTATAAAAGTTAAAATGTTTAAAAGGCTTGTTTTCAGAGTACTTTCTGGGCATAAAACGACCAAAACAGATTCTTGAATCATTTAAGGGACTTGCATTACACCACTATCTTTATTTCTTAATGTTAGGTCACCGCTCAAATTTCATAGTTTTCCTATGCATGATGAGAACATTGCCCGCCAGTTCAGAGCCTTGCGCTTAGAGGCGATACCGCGCTAGAAATACCAGCGAGCGTCACACTTATCACCCCGCCTCACTAACACAGACACACCCCTAACGAGGCGGGCCCCATAAATATTGAAATTCATGCAATTGGCTGCGGTCAGATTATATGGTGTATTGTGACAACACCGGAATGCAAGTTAATACACCATATTAGCGCACTGAGGGAGTTTGGAGAGCTTACCGTTCTGACACATGCGCATAAACGTGCGCACGTCTTAACGCAAAGAAGGCCAAGCCAAATGTGCTGTTATGCGCTGAAACATTTTTAATACCACTAAGGGGCAATGTATTACGCGTGAAAGCAGCGTAAAAACAACGTGCGCAACACCGCAGGAATAGCATATTTCATCAAAACTCAAATCAGATTACAAAAACTTAATCTTTAAATATATTTTATTCAATGAATATTATTAATTATGCGGCAGAATTTAGTGTATGTACTAAATATTTTGGATTGTTTTATATGGCAACTGTTATTAGTAACTAACTGCGCCATTGGTACTTTTTTCAAATACATATACTTATTTGCTGATTTGTTTTATTGTTTGCAGTAGTTAGAAATACTTTTAAAAATTATTATATTGTAAAAGTGCATCATATATCAGTCAAAGTTACGCTTTTTTTGGTGAAGTAATATCACTGAACAAGTGTCGTATTTGAAGGCTTCAAGTACATGGGATCTAAGTGCCATTGTCAACATTTTGCAGGAATTGCATTTTTTCCTTGGTTAGTACATACTTTTAAATTTCTAATTCAAAATAGGTTTATATATTTCAATAGAGACATATTACACCGTGATCAATCATTAATATAAATAAACCAAGAACAGTTTAAGAAAAAAAGCTAAAGTCAGAAAATGCGTTCAGTTACGTCCACAGTATTTGACCTAAAATAAGCTCTAAGTTCCTGAGGCCCTTACATCCCTTTTTACGAATGTTTCATTGAATAATTTCTAAATACAATAATATTACCTATTATTGCTTATGATAATATAAATAAACCGGCAATACAAACACTGGCACCTTTTTAAGGAAAATAAATTTTCATTAATACAAACTATTGAAATACATTTATACAATCACAGTGGAATAACAAAACACATTCTGAACGTGGCTTGAATTTTAAGATGTAATGCTTTCATAAACCATTATTTTTGTCTTCAGGTTTTACCAAAAATTCAATAATAATTTTTAAATCGGATTTCTTATCTTCTGTAATATGTGATTTGCAAAACAACCTATGCTGTCTCTGATACTATATTTTTGGTCATACCTATCTTGAAAACATTAATTTCAGTCCATTGTTCGAGTTCATTGAAGGTACTTTCAACCAGGATTTTACCTGATTTATTAGAAGTAACTTTTATCCATGAATGTTTTGTAATGTTAACTTGCATTGTGTTAATAAAAAATCTGCTGCTTTTTTAAGTCGTAAAATTAAGCCTCGCTTAGCATGTTTACTTAAACGGATTTTTCAATATAACATTTTCTATCGTGGATTTGAAGTCTTCTGGAATATTGCATTTAGTAAGTCTTTTTCACTTTTCAATAGCGGAAAAATCACGGTCTCACTTGAGGAACGAGTGTCCCCCGACTAAGAACTGATGGTTTATTTCTGAGTACATTTCAGTGCAAGTTAAATATACCCACAAAAATATCATCATTTTATTTTTATTCTTCCCACAGCAGTTACCACTCCACATTGTGATTTTGTCCTATGATTGAATTTCTTTGAGGGTTCAGAAGACATAGGATGCAACTTCATTCCCTCCCCTACCTGATATTCCTTCATTCCACATATTCATCATACTGGTGTTATTGTGGAAATGGGTACAAAGGTTGAAATTTGAAAGTTGGCTTAGCGAGCTACTAGGAATTTGAGATTCATTAAAAAAAATTTTTTAATTTCTGGTCTTGCTTTTATTCGGCATTCAAATGATGAAGTTTTATATTATTTCTAATATCTGTTTTAGCCGTACCAGACGATGTTGCGATTTGACAGGTTAACAAATCATATGTTGAACATGTGTTTGTTCTAGGTTGCTTGAAGGATAGTTTACTTTTGGAATGCTTATTAAATATCACAATATAAAAATGGCACGAGACAGTGCTGGCAGGATATTGTTTCTTATAAGCCTCGTACAACATGGATATGTTCAAATCCCGAGATATATATTCCTTCCCTGAATCCTGCCTGCTATAGTGGCTTACATCCCTAGAAAGTGGTTGTATATATGTTCACAAACATGAGCCATGTCATCATGAGTAAATTTTCTGTAAATTTTATTACACCCTTTTTTTAAACATACACTGGGTTAACAGTCCGCTTGATTATTGCTAAAAGCTGGCACCTTTTACCGCAAACCGCAAAAATATTACAGAAAGTATTCTTACAAACTTAGACAATCTGCCCTTCGCCATTTGGTACAGTGTGAATCACGCTTCTTTGACGCCTACTTTCTGCAGTATCTCGATACGTATCGTGCCCACGTCTTGCAACATGCTTAACTTGCATTTAGCTTAGAAAATATTAAACTCATTAAAGAGTTAACTTTTTGGTCGTAGGGTATACGTTGTAATTGTATTTGCACTTACATAAAGTTTGTTTGGGGCATCCTCCACCTTCACTACAGCGTTAGTAGCTGTAACATAGGTTCTTGCCAGCATTTCTAAATTTCTTTTTTTCTTCCGGTAGTCTTCCTTCTACTTTCTTATTTCACTTCTTAACACCTTCATCTTCAATATTTGACACTACACAACAATGATAAGCCTTCCAATGATAGGCCTAGTCAAATAGTCACTCCCAACACACTAGGAAGACAACAGGCTACAACAAATGCAACTGACAAACACGAGGCCCGGCGCTGGCGCATCAGGAGTTAAATACCTTTATACGTTTGACCGCCTGAGATATATACACGCAGCGCATTCTGTTATTGAACGCTGTAAGTAATAGGAACTGCCTTGGCCCTTAAATTACCTTTTACGTTGTTGGCGTTGGCCGATAGAGCACATTTTCGGCCTATACTTTTCAACAAAATGACACTTAGATGATTCGATTTCATAAAAAATAAAAACTATAACTCCGAAAACTCTTGTTTTGAAAAAGAAATTCTCCTAAAAATAAAACAATACAATCTTGTCTTTAGCAATTGGCCGTCGGCCTGGTGACAAGGAGGTTTCTTATCAATTAAAATTCTTCCCATTTTCTCCTAAACTCCCAGTCGTTAGAACAAAATAAGAAAACATAAAATTGAGATGGACTGATCTCAACGTCTCATAGACATCGAGGTCGTTAGAACGATGAAAGTTGATGAGATGCTGACGTAGCGTTGGAGGGATGAACGAGTTTGGAAGGGATGGCGTGAACCTTCCCCCCCCCCCCTCCAAGAAAAAAAACCACGCCCACCACAACGTCCGTAACGTTTTCAACTTGCAGAAAGTCGGGTTCCAACCCCGTCGGGAATCGAACCCTGATCGGTTTCGTGGTACGCGAGTGATATGACCCCCTCAATAAACAAAAATAAACTAGCGACATGATTATCTCCTTGGTCATTTTCCGTTACCAATAAGACAACAAGGTAAATTATATTGATAGTTGTGGTTTATTTGGAAAATTTGGATAAGTTTGAATATCCAGGGGACTGGGACTGGACCACTATGGGCGGGTGTGCGCAGAGCTGATGGCGCGGCTGGTGAAGCGAGCGCTGCGGGAGTCGTCGGCGACCTCGGACGAGGACGGCGAGCCGGGGCGGCCGGGGGCAGGAGCAGGGGACGACGACGACCTGCCCCCACTGCGCGCCATCAGGCCGGTCCTGCGCGCCGCGGCCGAGCGCCAGGACTCGCTGTCCTCCTGCTGGTCGGGCGACATCCCGGAGATCAGGATCAGCGGCGCCGAGCGCGCGCAGTCGCAGGACCCGCCATGATCCTCCCCCCGCCGACACTCGCCCAGGGACCTCGGAACGTTTTCATGAGTGGGGGGGGGGGGGGGGGGCGAAAAGATGTGTCACACTTACCTCAGTCCTAGACCGGGTCCTCCCCCGGAAAAATTTGGAATTTCAGATGCTAAATTGTGCTATTTAACGAGTTTCCGAACCAAAATATCAAATATACCATTCCAAGAATTTGATGACGTAGTATGTATTAAATACTACTCTGACAGTAGGTGTAGTACAATTTAAATAAAAATACCATCTAGGAATTTGCAATCATTTTACAATACATTGAAAATAATAAATCTGATTTTCTAACCAATGTGATCTCCAATGCAACGTTTGTAACTACTGGTTGAGAAAAATACTACTAGGACCAAACATTTATTCTGGGAAAAGGAGGGGGGCGAAATGCTACTCTCGCTCCCCCCCCCCCCATGCATAACAGCACGGGGGCGACTCGCCCCTGCTACCCCCCCCCCCCCCCCTGTTCCGACGTCCCTGCACTCACCTTCTTCCCGGCGAATGTCCCCGGGTTTTACTCCCAGCCGGGAAGTCCTTTCACCTCTACACCATCGCTGTATCACCTCTCCTAGTTCGCCCTGCTCAGCTGCACTTGGGCTGATCACATAATCATTATCATCATCAAGATAACATTGAACAATTGGAGAGGTCCTTCAAGGAACAAACAGACTTAACAGCTGAATTTTTTTATTTTTATAAAATCAAACTAACGATTACTGAGACATGTTAAGCTTTTCGAAGCCCTAACTACTGCACAACTATGATGAGGAAGAACGGGACAAGAATTCACTTTTGACTCTAGACAGACGATGGAGTTGAAGGTAACAATATGGGAAGAAAGACGAAGATTCCACGACAAAGAAACAAGAATCTAGTTACACTGGAAATACAAATTTTTAAGAAGAGTTAATAACCGAAGATGAAGGAATAACACGGGGAAAAAGAAAACATTTCCACAGTTAGAATGAATCAATAGAAGATATACATAATACATAATGTCAATAGTGATGCTAAGATGAAGAATTAAGGAAGCGCAGGTAGTGATGAGAAGAGAAAGCTGAACAATGGCAGCAGACAAATAAATATCACCTTTTGGATGAGCAACGATTAATAGCGGGAATGATAGTAGGATGATGTCTATAGCCTGGCCCCAGACAACCGAATAATTTGAATTATATAATTATTAAAAATTTCATGTACAGGAGATAGCCATCAAATGGAATTAAAAACTCCCAGTAGGTATACCCACCCCAGGGTTTAGATCTAGGAGCAAGAAGAGTATAACAGCCAATATAATGAATGTCCCATGACTCAATTTCAAGCCGAGAACGGTTGATAGGCCAATATATTACGGTTTTTAAATAAAAATTAAAAATGTGTCGTAGTTTATTAGTTATTACAATTTTTTCTAAAGTTTGTAAATCCCCAACCTGCACCAAATTTTTAAATACTGCGACTACAAATTTTTGTTACCCAATAATTAACCTTTTTATTGATGAAAATTTATAATAATTACATTAAAAATTGCGAGTTTTTTTTTACATTTTGAAAGTCTTAACGCAGAAAAAGGTATAAATTTGTATTATTTCAGACTGTGAAATTTAGGTTAAATGTGTTAATGAATTTGTAAAAAAGCATCAAATAACATAGTTCAAGATTTGACACAAAAATGTTACATCATATTTATGAAGTTACGATGACCTCCATCCTATTGAAATTTTAAAAGGCCTTGAGCAGTCGGTGATATAGGCGCCGCCTGCGGAGTGCTGCGTTATGCATCCCGCAACACTGGACTGATCTGCTCGTAGCCTCACGAATCCGGGGTCATTGCTAAACAAAACCAAATTTGTACCAACAGACAGACAAGAAAGCGATTTAATATTTATTTCATTGTCATCCAGTTATGACCTATGTTCAAAGTTTGAAAACTCTAGCTCATCGGAAAGTTAGTTTAAAATGATTGCAAAATTTGTACCAAACAGACATAAAATAAACAGGCTTAATAAGAACGTGGCGAATATAAAATAAAAGCAAACATACTATACGTTTTGGGGAAAAATTCTTTGCACGACTATGTGACAAAGATTTTTAATCCGGTAACTATGACCATTCATACTGTAAAAAAAAATTACTATAGTAACTTAGCAAGCTATTTGCTTAAAGTATCAATTTTTCAAATAACTTGCCAAATAAGCATAAACATTTATTTTACAGCATGAATAGTCAAAGTAACCAGATACAATTTTTTTCCCGCATGTGATGAAAATAATTTTTTTCCTCCAAAAGTATAGCAAGTTCGTGTTTGATAAAAGAGTTATTCGTGATTGCGTAAAAAATGTAAGTTTTGTATTTCATACTTATTTTAAGGTACTGAATACTTTCAAAAAAGAAATAAAGTATTCACAACTCAGTACAACACATACACTGTAATAATACATGAATTTTACGTATTATTTTTATCATAACTTTTTATGATACATAAACTGAATTATTATGTAAAAAGCTAACATACCTATATTTATAGAATATCTGTAGAACACTCACTTCACATGACTTTCTTATATTTTGTTTTTCAGAAGTACTAGTATCATAAAACTGTATGTTTACAGAGTAGTTTTGTTTTGTATGATAATGGAAGTTTTACTGGGTTTATTGATTAATAATTTGATATTTGCTTGTCTCTGTAGCAACAGGACATTATATAAGATTACAATTATGTATTACACAACTTACATATAACATGAGCTGAGACCAAATAATACCGGGAACCCACAATCTTATTTGTTTGTGTGCAATGTATATAAACTGTACGTCTGGAATAAAAATATATATCATTATTCTTCAAGATGTACAGTTTTATTTTTTAATTTACGTTTTTGTCAGATGACAAATGCCTTACAACTCTAATATGACACTGTATCAATGTAACATAAGACAAAATAAACATTGTACTTGTTGAAAAACATACTGGATTTTTATATGTAGAAAGCCCGAGGAAAATATATAAATTTAGCATATGTACACTTAAAATTAATGGCGAAACTATGGCTTGTTCCATGGAATTGATTATTGATGTTGTTGCATATTTTGTCAAAGTTTTTTTTTGTATTAACTGTTCATGAAAATAAATGCTATTCCTGTAACATGACCTTTTCATTGCACAGTAGAATAAAAAATATTCTGTCAATTAATATTTTATAACAAAATTAAGGCATTGTATTCCAGAAACTTAGGATAAATAGGCTGTGCTCGCAAATATTTCCTAGAGATTCACAGTAACCTGTATAATAATAAAGACGCAAAAATAACAATTTTATAATCAAATGATCTTATTATAAAGCCAGCTGTAAATGAACAATGTCAGCTTCAGTATGAAGCTACTTATAAAGTATGGAATTAAAACCGCTGACAGCCGGAAATTTTTCTGGTCCTTCAACAGAGCAGGAATTACGTGGTCCATACAAGCAAACGAGTCGTGCTTCGAACTTTGCTCGTAGATGTCAGTTTTCGAAATGAGTTTTCGAAGCAGGTCGCAGCTGCCGTTTTCATCCCCGACGAATGTGGTGTATTCACGAGGCTAAAATATAAAAGTAAAAGGAGAGTATAGGCTAAGAAATGGTTGCAACAAAGCACTTGATTCACCCCCTTAAATTTCTATAGAGGTAGTCCTGGAGACTACAAATAATATTTTAGAATGACTGACAATAATTTGTAGTATTTTGTAGAAAAAAGTAACTTGATTTAAAATTGAAAAATCTATTTCGGCACAGTCTGTAGGTGTAGATTACGAAGTACATCCTTATTGTGGAAACTTCTATTAACTTCTGTAACATCTTTAAAACTTAATGTACATAATATCCCACATGTTCTCCAATATCCAATATTCCAAAGTTATCTATAAAACATTTTCTCATATTCCATGCAACGAAAATGGTTCTAATGTTGCAACCAGCATTGAATAGCTTAGAACGCTTTTTCATATTATGCCTATTAAGGTAGTAGTGAATTTAATTGACCGTCAAACACTATTTTTTATCCCTTGCGCTAAAACGTGGGCGTATAAAAATTTGCTTTGGACCAAGGTTTAGGAACATATTGACATGATTTAAAAAAAAATTCAAACAAATTTAGTAATAAGGAAGTATAAATTTTTTAACCCCTTTCCCCCTGTTTTTTTTTTACTTTAATTGTTCGTTTCATCAAAAGTTGTTTCAGTCAAATAATGTTTTAGGATTTTTACAATAAATTGTAACGGATCTGATAGTATACATATTAAAAAAAAAAAATTTTCTTTCAACCATTGTTATTTCCACCCCTTGCAGTAATAGTTGGTTACATAAAAATATGCTTTAGACAAAAGTTTTACACCAAATTTAGGAAGTTAAAATAAATAAGAACGGATTTAATAGTATACATTGTACGACAGTTTTTTTCATTCCAACAACCCTTGGTTTTTCAACTCTTTGCAGTAATGGTTCGTCTTATCAAAAACTGTTTCAGACTATATATATATATATATATATATATATATATATATATATATATATATATATAACGGATTTAAAAGCGTGTCTTTTAAGGGAGTTGAATTTATTTGGTCCTTTAACCCTTTTTTCACCCCTTGCTATAATGGTTGATCGTATAAACAATTATTTAGAACAAAATTTGTTGATAATATTTTAAGGTTTTACAATAAATAAGAATGGATTTAATAGTATACATGTTAAAGAAATTATGAAATTATTTTAATACTCCCTGTGGTTTTCCTTCCCCTTGGTACAATTGTTCGGTTTATCAAAAATTGTTTCAGACAAAAGTAGTATTAAAAAATTATACCATTTACCAATGATTTGAACAGATTCGATGGTGTTCCTACTAAGGGAGTTATGATTTTTTCATCCCCTTGCTGCAATGGTTAATTTTTATCAAAAAATAGTTTCAGACAAGAGTTTTCGATACAAATTATATGATTTATGAACAATTGGAACGGATTTGATGGTGTGCCTACTAAGAGAGTTATGAATTTTTTTGTCCTCCATACTTTGTTTTTTCCACTCCTTACAGTTATGTGTAGTCGTATTAAAAAAGTATTTAGATTTATTTTGTATTTCAAACGGAAGCGATATTCGTCATTTTATGAAAGTTATAACGATTTTTTCTGTTTTTCCAAAAACCTTCACCATTTCTACCCTTTGTTTGGATTTCGCCCATTAACGAACTCGATTAAGATATTCCATTAATATATTTTATGTGGTATTTTTTTGTGTCAGTTCGGAAGGGATTTGTACAAATTTACGGCAGTTATCATGTCCATAAATATGTGATATATAAAAATATATAGATACATAAACTTTTGAGTTGACAATGATTTTGGGATTATGGATCATGAAACAAAACAACTAGGTATATAAAAATTTTCCGGAAGTCGCTCCATGGTAACGGCTACAATAGGTAGTCTTACTCTGAAATCTACCTAAAAAAAAGACACTGGGATGCAAAATGCTACATCCTGCAACGTGCCACAAGATCAGTAACAGAGTAAATTCATCTATGAATGCAGTCGGGAAGTCGGGGTTCATGAACGCCTTCAACACGACAGCCGACTTGGTGGTGGTTGTTTGCCACACCACACTGACAGCAGTGCCTGGCGTGTGTGGACCAGAGCCAGACTCTTACGCGTGCGGCCCGATGCATTCCCAGCTCGCTGGCCGAGACACCTCTTTGCCGCAGAAGCACTCTGAAGGCGCCCAACCTCGATTGACATTTCTTCTGTTCCAAGACCACGTCACACACCACTTTCTTTGCACTCAGCAATCACGCGCGCACCTACTGCCAGGACCCTCGGGAAAAGGAGGGGGGGGGGGGACAAAATACCCTGGGAATAGTTTTATTATGCTGCCTAAGTTCACCCCAATTGTAGGATAAAAATTACAAGCATATTGATAATTTAATTTATTGTAAACCTTACAAGTTATACGATATGCGATACGTGCCAATAACTTCACAGTCTTTGGATTTTTTTAATTCTATATTTTGACATTTTGTATTTAAATGGAAAGTGGAGGGAGCCCGATAAAAAATATGTCCCTCCCCTTTCTTATCCTTTGGTTTCTCTCGACAGCTCTGCCTATCACAAATAAAATACTCCAGAAACCCCTATTGTGATCTTTGTATCCAAATGAAAGTCGACATGCAGTTTCCCGCCCGATGCAGTGTCAGCATGGATGGATTGGGACTGACACAGCAGCCGGCTGTCCTCCCCGAGCTACGGACCTGTCGTTCCGGCCAGCCTGAATGTACTAATGATTGCTAGAAATATTCAACGTTCACGATGGAGGATAAAGGAACAGAAGTTTCTTGTTAAATGAAATAGCTCGTCAGACCAAGAAATAAAAATTAAGTTAGTGCAAATTTCTTGTCTGTAAAGAAAAGACATTGTTCAGTACCGCTTGTAAATCCACATTTTCAAAAATGTTTTAATATTTGACATTGGAGTATTCTGCAATTATTCATCTTATCTATTACTTAATAATTTTAAAAGTATATATATGTGTGTGTGATAGGCTTGAAGTGATTTTATAATTGATAGTGAACGGCATCACAGGTCACCACCAGTAGTTTCTGTACACCGTCAGTTTCAGTACAACCAACTGGTGACACACGAATTAATAGAATTGTACACAAGATAATCATTTCCATATCGCGTTTTTATTGGTTTTCAAAAGTACAATAATTACAAATCAATGATTAAAAAAAAAAGCACGTTCCATAATATGTAGCCGCCTGGCTGGGCGCACGAGATCTTAAAATTCTAGAGCGCTAAGGGCGACACTGGCACGCGCATCACACGCCTCTTAGCCCCAACGGGCCAGGCTCGGATCTGGCGCGCAGAGTTCTTGTTGGTGGCGCTGCTCTATGGGACTTGCAGTGGTGTGGGATAATGAAAATAAAATCTCCCTACACGTTCCTACATCACTGACAGTAATGTGATTAATTTTTGTTTTTAAATCAATAAAAAGTCCGTAAAAACACTCGATTGAGCTTTATCACTGTAAAAACAAAAAAAAAAAAAACATTGTAAGAACTAAATCATAAGTACTGCGAAACTTGTATAGTGGCGCTTTATTTCTAATCGTAATCAGACACCTTTCATAAAAACAGAGCGGTTTGAAATTGGCGCTTCATCACTCGGAGTCGCCGCTTGGTGACCTAGACAGGTGGCAGTCTTATCTTGACGACAGGAATGTTAAAAGACCCAAAAAAAAAAAAACAGGGCCACGCGAATTGAAAACACTGCTGGAATCATGCCGAGCGGCGTCTGTTTACGGGCAGCACTAAAGAATACGCCGAGGGCTGAATGCACCCGGACTCGCGCGACACGAGGGCTGGAGGCGGGCCGCTCACGAGGGCTGGAGGCGGGCCGCTCACGAGGGCTGGAGGCGGGCCGCTCACGAGGGCTGGAGGCGGGCCGCTCACGAGGGCTGGAGGCGGGCCGCTCACGAGGGCTGGAGGCGGGCCGCTCACGAGGGCTGGAGGCGGGCCGCTCACGAGGGCTGGAGGCGGGCCGCTCACGAGGGCTGGAGGCGGGCCGCTCACGAGGGCTGGAGGCGGGCCGCTCACGAGGGCTGGAGGCGGGCCGCTCACGAGGGCTGGAGGCGGGCCGCTCACGAGGGCTGGAGGCGGGCCGCTCACGAGGGCTGGAGGCGGGCCGCTCACGAGGGCTGGAGGCGGGCCGCTCACGAGGGCTGGAGGCGGGCCGCTCACGAGGGCTGGAGGCGGGCCGCTCACGAGGGCTGGAGGCGGGCCGCTCACGAGGGCTGGAGGCGGGCCGCTCACGAGGGCTGGAGGCGGAGGAAGCGCCCCGCCGCCGCCCACACGTCGTCCGCCAGCAGCCGCGGCTCCTCGAAGGCCGCGAAGTGGCCGCCGCGCGCCAGGTGGCTCACCTGCACCAGGCGCCGGTACCTGTCCGCGAGCAGGGACTCCGGCTGGTACACCAGCTCGTGCGGGAATACCGCGCACGCCGTGGGCACGTCCACGGCAACGCTGCCCCCAGAAACAACAGTTACATTCACACATGGCCGCCCCATCTACCCCTGTGTTTCACTATCCTATACCCTTCCGTAGTTACCCACTTATACTTGAATTTTAAGACTATTGACTCGTACCTTGTTAATAGGAGTTTAAAAATTAATGTAAGCACAGCTATTTCCTATTATATAAACTAATATAAAACTATTTGATTAATGTTAAATGTAAGAACTAATCAATTTTCTTTCTTACCATAAATAAAAATTCTCAGATTACATATGAATTAAACACCACTACAAAGAACAAACCACCTTTTCCATTATGAAAATACATTGCATAGACTTATCGTAAAAATATCCAATTTTAGATCTTCATTAATTGCAAACCTTTACTCTAATAATGTCCTTACTACATCATTCAAAATTTCGCCCAGCTATTAACATTATTTAAATACACACACACATTTGTTTTCACCTCTTATCCACTCACAAACACCCCCCCCCTCCTTAAACCCTACACTGATAAGTGAGTATGTTGTTTGTCTTTAAGAATAATATATGAAACATAGATGTTGTGCTGCAGCCAAGAACAGATACTTAGACCGTATCCTAATTCGCCTGAAATCAATACTTATACGTAGATACTTGTCCCGTGAAATAAAGGCCAGTACGAATTGGAAGTGAAGTATTCAGATATGAGAGTTAACGAATCTGCGTACTTCTCGATTACTTCCAAATGAATAAATGACGCCATTTGAAAAGCGTTTTGGAAGTTATATTTGGTTGAGCTCTTTAAAAATTTATAGTAAAATAATTTTTACTTATATTTTATCAGGATTACTTATGTAATAAAAATATAAATACTTTAACAGTTTCATACAGTCCAGTCAGTAGATATACTATACCGTGGGGTGAAATATTTTACTTTTTTTAATGTTTGTATAGCGATGCCAAACATTAAGGAACCAAGATATCCAAAGTGGCAAAATCTCGGGAAAACATTTCGAGGTCGAAACCCCACAAAATGTTACGACTTTTTTTCCGAAGTTCCTGAAAAATAATAGACTTTAGCTTTTTTCAATTATATGAAGTTTGAAAGATAATTAAATTTCATACAAATTTCATTCCGACATATTTTATGTGTTACAAATATTAAGTGCAGAATAGCTTCTTGAAAGTTGAAATTTTTTTTTCAACTTTGTAAAAAGAAAAAAGAATTAAATCTTTGTTCGTAGTGAATAACACACATTTTGACTAGAACCGTTATTCTCAGAACGTAACCACACTTCCTTAACCTCTCCCTCCCTAGACACTTCACTCACAATTCCCGCTGGACGGGGTCAGCTGTAGACAACTCTGTGACCCAAGAACAGCCCATGCTTTTCACTGTACAACTGGAAAATATACCATGCTACACAATACAATTCATTCTGATTATTTTACCAAAAATGAAGTGATTTTTGAAATATATACTGATATATTGATATATTAATAAATAATGAGCGTGTTTTTCAGTACTCGCCAGCCATGTGTAAACATATAATCTCGTTAACGAACAAATTCACGTGTTCTCATGTTGCATCTGAGTCAGGATGGTCGCCTGCTTCGCGCAGAGCATTTGAACGTTAATGCGGTCGTGCGTTCTCTCTGCCAGTGCAGCAGGTCCCTGAAGCGCCCCCCCCCCCCCCCCCCCCCCCCCATAAAAATTCAAATTAGCGGACCACTGTTCACGGCTGTAGCTTTGCAGGGTTTCGTTTGCGGACCAACATTCCCCAACGTAAAATTGTTGGTTATTGGCTATTCCCTGCCACCCTCGATTAACTTTATGGCCCGCAATTCACGAATATCCTGCACAGGTGGGGCACTACGTGATACGGGCTTGAGATTCCTTTAAAAGACCCCATACTCAGTGTCACATTAAGGAAATGCGCAGACCTGTCCGGTGAAACCTCCCGTATCTGCAGCGGCAGCTGCAGGCCTGGCCACGGGGAAGATACCAGCTAGGACGGCCCGCGAGAGAGGCTCGCAAGTGGGGTGCGGCGCGGCATGGGTGAGTGGCACGAGGTACAACTGAATCTAATTAATTGGGTTATCCTTTAAGAGACACAATGTTTCAACCCAAAACATTTTTCGCTTAAAAAATTATTAACTAAGAGTTTAATACATATATGGTCCGAACCTATTATTTTCACGCCTACATATGAATGTAATTATATTAACTTGTTTGGGAACTTCGTTCCGTTTCAAAGCAACTTAATGTAAAACAAATTAATCAAAATGGTGCCCAAGGCGAAATTAAAAGAACGGATAATTAAAATTTTTGTTTGGAAATAATTATTTTCGCGTCATTTCATTGGCGGATATTTTTCATGACGTCAGATGTAGATGGTTCAAGTTCGCCACCTCTGGTCAGATGGATCCGCTCCGCGCGACTGTACCGTCACAGGTCAGCTGCAGCGATGCGGCCGGGCCTTCCACATGAACGTGCACAAGGCCGTACAGACTTACTCATGTATGGCCAGGTTCTGCTGGTTGAAGTGCTCGCTGTACAGCCTCATGGAGGTGGTGATGGAGCCGGTGACCCAGTAGATCATGATGTTGTCCAGCAGGTCGTCCAGCTGGTACTTGACGGTGAGACCCCCGTCCCGCCGCGACTGCCATGCCGGGTTGGTCCACGTGGAGAACTTCTCCAGGATGTAGGCGGCGAGGCCGACCGGGGAGTCCCTCAGGGCCACGGCTGGACACACGACCCCGTCAGCAACGAGTGCACCCCGTTTAAAGTCATCATTTTATATACACGTTAACGGGAAGACAGAGGAACCGAAAAACGCCATCTAGGTTGAAAAAATTTTGTATAAAATAATTTAACAATTTTCTATCGGTTAATATCTGAAATTCGGCTTCGTTGAAGGATTTTGAAAATATCTTATGTTGTGACTCTGCCTTAACAAAGGCTAATTTTAAATATCAAAGAAAAAAATTGTCGTGGCATGAAAACGGTTGTTCTCCTATTTCTTCCCCTTAAACGCTGTTGAACCTCCAGCCTTTTTGAGTGGCTTAACGGTCACAAAATAATACTATAAATACACATATTCATAGCATGTTTTTTTTCGTAATTATCTGTCAAAGAAATATATATATATATATATATATATATATATATATATATACAGAGAGAGAGATAGCGGGGCGTTAAAATAAGGAGAATTAAGTATACGGCAGGAATGGAACTTTTTGGTTTGAAAGCAATGCTACTAGCTACTTGAAGATATAATTTTAATTTATTTTACTTGGTTATCACAATCCTCACAAATTCATGAAATTTGAAATGCTGGGTAAAATAAGATCTCTTTTTCAATACCACTACTTTTTAAAATAAAAAGGTTCAGTTCTGGAGTCCATTTAAGTTTCCTCATTTTAATGCCCCAAATCACTAAAAGTATAACTTTGACAGCTAATTACGCGAGACGTATATAATCTAAGTACAATTTTTTTTTAAATTTTGTGAACGTTAAGCCACTCAAAACATTTACAAGTTCAACAGCATTTATAATGAATACAAAGTAGTGATCTGAAAGAGGCGCACCCTCTTAACCAGTGAAACTAAGCCAGTGACAGAATGCTGGAGTGGAAGCAAACAAATTCCAACTCACAAACAGTGTCTGGCTTGGTGGCTTGTATGTGCAAGTACCCAGACTCTTTCACAAGGTTGGAAAACTTGGCGCCCACGGGGTACATCCGGTCGACGTATTTCTCGTCCGCGACGAGGGTGGGCCACAGACTTCCCAGGATCCACTTGAGGTTGCTGATGGGTCTATTCGACATGCAGAAGTTAAGGTGGATGCCAAGGACCCTGGAACAGGCATGGTACTTTTAGGTATTCGACCTTATTATAACTTTTCAAGTTGTTAACCTTGTTATACACACACGCACACACACACATATATACATATAGTCCCCAGAAGCCCGCCAAATACAAATTAGCGCACTACTGATAGTGCATGTAATTCAGCAGGTTATAATATTTGTGTGTGTGTGTGTGTGTGTGTGCACGTGTGTGTGTGTAGAGAGAGAGAGAGATATGAGAGAGCGCAAAAATTTGATTTTGGGAGCGAGCTCAGATTTTTAACAGCCATAGGCAGTTTCGTGTACATCACTATTCAGGGTATAAAACTCCCGGTTTCAGGTAGTCATTGGTTTAAGCCATACGAAGGTGTTTGTTTACGGTGCAAATTTATTGTGAAAGTTGGTAAATGGGCATTGCTCCTGCTGCAATTTTTTTTTCAACTGCCCGTACACCATTAACATTTCGTCCATCCCTGCGAAAATAAGGCCTGTCGTGCTGTTGCTGTCAGTCATATCTGTAACCGCAACACCGTGTTCACTAATAGTCAGCACTGCACTGATCGCCCGATGCCAAACATGCGAACCCACCACAACCAACCATTCCCTGTGCTGAACCCAAGACTGATGGTCCCTAGTGCATGTCACTATCCCTGGAAGTCTGAGCCTGGCTTTTCGCCTGCTTACCGCTGAGGGTTTTAAAGTCATGGCGCTGCTATCGCGCGTCCTCTCAACCAGTGGATCGGTCCTCTGAAGCCCGCCAAGTTCTCATTTGCGCGCTACTGTTGGCCTCCGTAACTTTGCAGGGTTTCGTTTGCGAACATATGTTCCTTAACAAAAAATTGCTTGTTTTAGCATTTCCTGCCGACCAGTAAATTCATTTTCGAAATCCTGAAAATAAATGGAAATACGTAAAAGTTTCCATCCGCACCAACCCTTAGACGAGCAAGGCCGGCATGCTGGAATCCACAATAAAAAGAAACTCCCCGTATCTTGGGTACCAGGTAACTAACGCCAAAGTTTACAAAGCTAAAAATAATTAATCATCTCTTGTAGAGCTAACAAAATCTTCATTTGCCGATTCTGCCTCGATAATTTGTCTGTAAATGGTGTCGTGTGCTAGTTTTGCATATCACAGCATTAGGGTAGTTATTGTTCCAATTAACACTTCTTCTCGATAAATATGTTTAAATACTTCGTTCGCACTAACGCGTGGATTAGCAACACATAAACTCTGTTAAAACTACTATTTTATGGCTAAGTGTGTAGAGCCTCCCCCAAGCGTGACATCCAATCAATTAAAGGAGATAATACAATCTATACACTTAGGAATGATTAAGAATAAAGGTTAATGTAGGATTTTACAAGTTTATGGTTACGGGCAGGAGGTAAAGACCACGAGACTTCCAAACTTAGCCATGATGAAGGTTGGACTCAGTGGTATATGAACAAACTCATGAACGGTATCGTTCTTATCCAGAAGCTACTGTTTTGCCAAGTAATCCCAGAATATTCATTTCCGTGTGTAAGCTGTGTTCAGAAGGTGCTTCAGGCCCTTAAACTCTCCCTTGGATCCGCCCCTGGTTGGAATCAAATTCACGACCCATGCCCTGTGAGTGCAGTACCTCTGCTATTTCCACCCAATGAGGACCTAAGGAAGTTTTAGGGCGGAAGGAGCAGGGATGTGAAAAACATTTGTATCTCTTCCCCCCAACAGTATCAGTAATGAAGGCACAACTTTTACAAGCTTCCACATCGTTTAAAGCCAGGCGTTTACTGCTTACTCGTCCTTGTAGAGAGCTCCCAAGTACGAGACAATGGCGCTGCCCCAGTCTCCGCCCTGGGCGTAGAACTTGTCGAAGCCCAGCTTGTTCATCAAGCCCTTCATGACGACCGCCACCTGGGCCGGGCCCAGGCCCGGCTTGGAGGCGCCCTCGGAGAAGCCGTAGCCCGGCAGGGAAGGTGCCACCACCTCAAACACGAAGTCCACCCCCGTGCGAGGGGTGGTCAGCAGAGGGATGAGCCCGTAGAACTCCCTGACGGAGCCGGGCCAGCCGTGCAGCAGCAGCAGCGGCAGCACCCGGGTGCCGGTCGGCACGCTCTTGGGCTTCGCGTGGATGAAGTGCAGGTCCAGGCCGTCCACGTACGTCTTGAACTGCGGGAGGCTGTTGAGGAGTGCCTCCCTCTCCCGCCAGGTGTACTTGTCGTGCCAGTGCCGCACCACCTCCTGCAGGTACTCCGAGTTGAAGCCGTACTCGAACCCGACCCCTTCCAGCGGGGGAGTCAGCTCTGGCGCCCGCTTCAGGCGAGCCTTCAAGTCGTCCAGGGTCTGTCAGAAGCAACAACGTCGTATTATGACCACAAGATACTTCACTGGGTTGACTTCATTACTTAATAAACTGCCGAGACTTATAGAAAAAAATATTACTCATTTGTAAGATTGAAATGTTTACAACTAACACTTGGAAATAAATGATACTACCTATCTTAAGTAATTTGGTGAACCGTGTAGCATATAGAAAGAGTGCACTAATGTGTACATTTCAACATTAGTTTATGCACTTAGTATAGTGATAATTCTGAAACAATCTATTTGGAAAATAGAAAATGTCTTTAAATGTTCGAGTATCTATATTCTTGCGTTTTACGGACAACTGCAATGCAGTAAATATTGTGTATCTTATTTCGCCTCAGCCAACAAATGAGAGACTAGCAAAGAAACCAATCACACCCACTATTTAAGTCGATGGCCGACTGTTTGAGTGCCCGACCGATAATATGTCATACTGGTGGAGTTTAAAATTGTAAAATTATTAAGTGTCTAACTGCTTTGTGATAACTGTGACCTATTCGTAACTGAAATTAATGTTTTATTCTAATCTGCCAACTGCAACATAACCAAAACAAACGTTACTACACTTAATCAAACCAAATTTGACCTAACTGTTAATACATTTATATCACTCTAACAGTCGGCCGTCGGCTAAGGGGAGTGATCTTCGTTTCCCTGCTAGTTCTTGATTGGCTGGTGAATAAGAAGGCTACAAATTGATTGCTCGGGGAGAGAGGGGATGAATGCCACGCCTCCGCGCCCGAATAGTTGGTCATAAAACTGCAAACAGCTGAACACTCAAACGATCGTCCCCAGTCTTTAGAATAATTTGTACTCGGACATGTCATAGCCAAATGGACATCACACACTCGTTAATGTCTACAACTGAAATATCCTTCTTCAAGCTGAGCTCACAATCTTTTAAATAGAAAACCGACTTCTTTTGTTGTATTGCCATATGAAGTAATACACATAGTTATTCTAAATTTCAGTGGTATGGCAGTGTTTACTATCGGTTTAAGCGAAACATTACAAACTTAATTATTTCAATTGTTTCCATTCTTGTATTCCATACTGAAGAGTACAAAAAAAGGGATCGAAATTTCAATATTTTGAATAAGTTTGGGACATAGCATCCAGGGACCTTAGGACAAAGAATTGACATCAAAGGGTCGCGTGCGCCAATCATCGCTGTGCATCCCAAAAATACCTCGAGGACGCAGGTGAGGTTATCACAGTCATTATTTAGGGGTGCTTGCACTTCATCCTCTGGAAGGTGGCGTATTTAATTATTCAGTACGCAGAATAATAGATGAGTATAAATGATTGATATTTACCTTCTGAGGGATATTTATTTTGAATGGTCGGATGGACTGGTCGACTCTCTGCGGCTGTCCTCGTCCCCACCACTTGGACTCCAGTTTCGGCATGGACGGCACTGTGTTCAGAGTTTTGTAGAGGTAGCCGACCAAGATGGCCGCCAGCAACACCACTAGCTTGGCTAGCAGGCCCATTGTTACCTATGGATAAACAAGGAGAGTGTTACGATGAGTAATTGATTGTTTGATCCCAAGAACCGAGAACCCAAGTAGCTGTGATTTTGCAGTGATTAACAACTGTCCACGACAGCATGATATGTGAAGGGACAGACAACAACCAGTTCTCACACCATGTTACAGGTAACTTTCTTCCTACCTGTTTTGTCAGGAGTTAACAGCTGGTGGTAGACCAACCGTCATAAAGCCGTGTTTGTAAATATGTCGGTAAAGTGTTTTTTGCAAGGGCTAAACCATTCCAACTTCTTCCATGTCATCACACGTGTCCGGAACCGAGCAGGCTATCTATACTACGAAAAACTGTCATGGGCGGTTCTGGTCGGTGAAGTTTGTTGGAGCCGAGCAAGTATATACAACCCCTTTGGGACTCCTTCAAAGCAGAGTACTCCGCTCTCGCTACCAGAGATTCCACGCTATCCGAAGACCGCTGCGACGCCGCTGCCTTGACCATCCTCTGGGTATAAGAAGTCACGCTGCCCGAGACCAACAAAGTCTACAAGTGCGGAGATAGCCTCAATGTAGGTAAGAGACATTTCTGCATTTATTGAGCATTGACCTGGCTCATAACCTTAGAAAGCAACCAACGGCGAATTGCGAACCAACGGCGAAGACCAGTAAGAAGGTAACTCGCTCAATGAGTAGTGAACTCGCTCTGTGAGTAAATTACTGAAAACTCGCTCCTCGGTATCCGAGAGTACTCGGTGAGCAGAGTACCCGGGTATGTTTTTAGCAACTCGCCGACGAATGTAAGTGGTTATTCGTCGAGCGAGTGAGCGCAAGACAGGTATAAGTGACACAGTTCGAAGCTTGAAGAAGGGCTGGTTGGACAAAAACAGTGACGCGGGGGGGGGGGGGGGGGGGGGGGGGGGGTGGGTGGTGGTGGTGGTGGTGGTGTGTGTGTGTGTGTGTGTGTATACGGACGCCGAAATAACTTATAAACGAGTGCACATATTGTTGGATCTTCTCGAGGGGAATCAATGAGACAGTGACAGTAACTGTCATCACGGTACAAACTGGAAATGTGGAGTGTGTCCAAGGCAGCCACTAGTAGCAGGCACTCAGAGCCTACGTGTGCAGGTTCGCAGAGAATCCTCATCGTGTGTGCGGAGTCGTCTCTGGGCTTCGCAGTGAAGCTCAGCCAGCAGTCGTCGCCAGAGAAGTCCCTATGGAGTATCGCGGGGAAGGAGGGGCTCAATCGGCGGGCGAGCAGGAGACAACAGGCGACTCGCTGCAACTTCACATCGGGAACTGCGTGTACCTCAAGGCGAGTGATGAACCAGTAAATTCCCTAGTTGTCGAGGGAGCACGCTTCGGGGCGAACATTCCTCAACCAAAATATAATCAATTGAGCGAACTTTAAAGTCTTAACTTAAAGTTTTTGGGCTAGAAGTCATACAAAAGTTTTAGGTAATATTTATAAGGCTTACAATAACTTTTAATTGATTTGATACAGTGCCAATATTTTTCTATCTCCAGAGCTAATTATTGGTGTTATCAAAAAAACCTTTAAACAAAATCTTTTGGTAGATTCGTTAGGAAGTGTAAAAACTTTAAAGGGATGAAAACGAAATATTAAAGGAGGATTAGTAATTTTTCAGAACAAAAAAACTGTCTCCATTTCCTTTTCTTCTTGGTCTGATTTTGTCCATTAACGAATTCAACCAAGATTTTAAAACCTGATATTTTATGTATTAGGATGGAAGTAATCTCGCAAATATATGGTAACTATCGGTTCCATAAAAAGTTATGTATCATATATTATTTGTAGAGCCTAATTTTCCGAAAGTCACACAACTGCATTTCTTCGAAATCTACCTAAAAATTACGTATAAGTAGTATAGGAATGACGGGCCGGGCGCAGGGTCCAGGGTGAGGATTGAGGAGTGGGATTGTCGGTCCACCATAGTGGATTGTGACGTCACGGCGGCCATCTCGGAAAAGTGTAACGGGACATAGCGTAACGGGACAAGTTTGACCTTGACCCCGGCGGCCATTTTGGATCCGCCATCTTGGATTCGCCATTTTGGATGACGTAATTGTGTGTTCTCGAAAATTCCGGCGTTGTGTGTTCCGCCATCTTGGATGATGACGTCACTGTTGCAATTTCCGTTACGGTCGTCATCTTTAACTTTTTTATTTATTATCCGAATTTAATGAATTTTTTTTTAAAAATTATAAAAAAATTCAAATAATAAAATTTTAATAAAATAATTACAAAAACCAAACATGTACGACACGGAGTTCGGAGTCCTCGGTTCGAACCCGGTTAAGGGCAAAAAAAAAATGGCGACCGATCCTTCCCTCACAGTGACTGCTGGCATACTGACTCCCACCACTTTTTTCATAGCATATATATCATCCGGCAGTATGACGTCATATACGCCATCTTGAAATTTGGAAGCCATCTTGAAAATCTTTATTTATTATCCGATTTTAATGAAAAAAATTCCAAAATTCATCAAAACATTAACGTATTTGAATTCTGTTTGATTATATCGATGTACGTCCTTGGTTCGATTCCCGGCGAGAGTAAACGGTCGATCCTTCCTCCATGAAAGCTACCTAGACTGATCTACCACCACCAGTACCAAGGTATATATCATCAACTGGTATGACATCATGTCCGCCATCTTGTCTTCATCCGCTGGAGACCACCATCTTGTTTTCGTCAGCTAGAGTGTGCCGATACCATGTAGTATAATTATCTGGTCACTAAACTTGTGTCCTCAACTGTTGACATTGAACATTGACCTTGAACTTTGACCTTGACCTTGAAATTTGACCTTGACCTTGAACTTTGACCTTGACCTTGAAATTTGACCTTGACCTTGAAATTTGACTTTGTCCTTGTCGACCATCATGGATCCGACATTTTATGTTCAGTACATGCTACCAGAGGATACCACCTGCTGGAGTACGCCATCTTGTGTGTGTACTTGTATTATAGAGTACATTTCCATCTGGATAATTTTATTCTAACCCGCTACAGTGCAGTAATCATTTATTACCGAGGTGCCCCCGCCATCATGAAATTCGACCGCCATCTTGAAATCATGTAATAATGTAGCTAGAAAAGCGGGAAAAAATCCAAATTTCATTAAATAAATCACTCATTAACTTACATATCGATTCGATCCGCTCCAGTCCTTGGTTCGATCCTCGATCGATGCAAAACATTTAATTTTATGGAAAAAAATAATAATTCCAATAAACCATGTTC
Organism: Bacillus rossius redtenbacheri; assembly: GCF_032445375.1. NCBI lineage: Eukaryota > Metazoa > Arthropoda > Insecta > Phasmatodea > Bacillidae > Bacillus > Bacillus rossius. The sequence continues at coordinate 133,444,684 of NC_086330.1, read as the reverse complement.
AACATTCTTAAAGAGACTTTAAATCATATACTACCATCATCCTATCAGACATCAAGACCACCATATTGGAAATTCGTAATTGTAATGCTAGAGATTCGGGAAAAAGTTCAAAACTCATTAAATAAATTTGTAATCTATATACTGATTGATAAGATCGACTAAGGTCCTTGACACGATCCTGGACGAAGCTAAAATAAATTTAATTAAAATACCAGAAAAGTGTAAGGTTCGAGGAATAAAACACCTAAAAGTCTTTTACAAACATAGTATTTATTACACAATTTCTATCCTACTACAGAATCACTTGCGAAAGCCAGCAATCTTATAAACATTTAGCCCTGCATAGACGTACAACGACTACTTCTTAGCTCCAAATGGCTCCACATGCTCCAAACGGCCTCCAAATGGCTCCAAAAGCTCCAACATCCTCCAAATGCTTAACACAGTTCCAAATGGCTCCAAATTCTCCAAACGGCCTCCAAATGCTTGACAGCTCCAAATGTTTCCAGCAGCTAAATGCTCCAAATGCTTGACAGCTCCAAATGCTTCAAAAGGCTCCAAATGCTCCAAATGCTCCAAACGGCCTCCAAATGGCTCCAACAGCTCCAACAGCCTCCAAATGCTTGACAGCTCCAAATGTTTCCAGCAGCTCGATATGCTCCAAATAATTGACAGCTCCAAATGCTTCAAAAGGCTCCAAATGCTCCAAATGACTCCAAAAGGCTCCAAATGCTCCAACAGCCTCCAATGCATAACACAGCTCCAAATGGCTCCAACAGCTTCCAAATGCTTAACACAGCTCTAAATGGCTCCAAATGCTCCAAACGGTCTCCAAATGCTTGACAGCTCCAAATGTCTCCAGCAGCTCCAAATGCTCCAACAGCTCCAAAAAAAGGCTCCAAATGCTCCAACAGCCTCCAAATGCTTAACACAGCTCCAAATGGCTCCAAATGGCTCCAACAGCTCCAAAAGACTCCAAATGCTTCAAAAGGCTCCAATTGCTCCAAGAGCTCCATCTTCAATTGGTTCCAACTGATTCCTATTACTTTTATCGAACTTGGCATGATTACTAACATGTCTTTATCAGTATACATTTTGACTGGCAGTGGTAACGTTTTTTACACCTTTAAGTTATAAGTTTTATTTAGAAATCAGATTTCGATAAATGATAGCTTCCATCTGGAAAGAAAATATATTAATTTATCTTCAAGTTTATACACATACATTTAATTTAATCCATTATTGTATGTAGCCAGCTTCCCTCAGTTCTTTGAGTATGAAGGATATTTCTTTAATGTTTGAATAGTTTCCTGCACAAAGCGATCCATGTAGTAGTCGTAGCCTGTTAACCAATATGTTAGGATCTTCCCATGAGGTATAATCAATCTCTTCTGCTGCCTTCATCATCCTTGCATGTTTATAATAAATATTATCTCTGGTGTCTATCGTTTTAACACCAACCACAAGGTCACTTTCGTCATCTTGCCAGTGATTATCACAAGCTTGATCAGGATAATTTATTTTATTACGTCGTTTCCATCGTTTTGGTCTCAAACCACCATCACAGTCTTCGCTCTTGCATGCTTTTGGTGCTTCAGTACAGTACTCAATCATGTCAGCCTCAGATGTGTCACCACAATCTTCAATCATGCCAGCTTCTGATGTGTCACCACAGTCTTCAATCATGTCAGCACCACAAACTTGATCAGGATAATTTATTTTATTACGTCGTTTCCATCGTTTTGGTCTCAGACTGCCATCACAGTCTTCGATCTTGCCTGCTTTAGGTGTTTCAGTACAGTACTCAATCATGTCAGCCTCAGATATGTCACCACAATCTTCAATCATGCCAGCCTCAGATGATTCATCAAAGTCTTCGACCTTGTAAGCTTCAGGTGGTTCTCCATCTTTCACATTTTCATGGAGACGACTAGATATTGGAGTAAATATATTTTCATTTCTTATGTGGTTACAACCTCCATCGTTTGTTTTAAATTTTAAATTATTATCTTGATCTAGATCAGTAATTTTAGCATTAGCTTTTTCGCCTTCGTTCCTCTTCCGCGATGTTGTAGCCCAGTCTTCGTTATCTTTATTCATCTTAATTGTACAGGTCTTGTAATGTCTATCCAAGTAATATCTTCTACCAAAGGATTTCTGACACTGACTGCAATGAAATGGTTTTTGACAAGGACCCAAACTACACTCACTTCTCTCATGTCGTTTAGCATTCTTTCTCAAGGTAAACACCTTGCTACAGTATCTACAGTGATGACGTTTTGATACAGCAACAAATCCCGTTTCAGGATTCATATTAGTTATTGAGACTAATGCCAGATGCAAACTAAGAGTTTTAAATTAGATATATTACTTAAATAGAATTTTTTAATTATTTCATCAGCGAGAATTAATTTATCTCATTCAAAGGTACTTGTTGCAAGTAGTTCTGCTTTTCAACAACAGATGTCGCCACATGTTACTTGCAGGTAAATAATATTTAGTTCTTTTATGCGGGATGCGGGATGCTCACTAACGATCGCAAAAGAAGGATGGCTTCGCTAGACTCCAAGGAGAAGGAAGTTCGTCCATCCTTTTAGTGCTTCTTAGATTTCTCAGAGATTATTTGACTGAGTAATGATATATTTTTTTTTTAATTTCCACCTGATAAAAATATTACAAGTGCTGATTTATTGGCAGAATTTCAATAATTAAATGCAACCTTGAATAAAAAATGACATGACTCATTAAGTAAAAAATTCTTCATGCAGAGATCAATTCCTCATCAGTAACCAGAAGCACTCGGAGAAAACCATCAGATGTCTAGTCAGGAATAATCAGAAGCACCCAGAGAAAACCATCAAAATATTGTCAAGAATAAACGGGAGCACACGGAGAAATCCACCATAATATTGACAAGAATAATCAGGAGCACACGGAGAAAACCCCCGCAAGTTTTCTTTGATATCATAAAATTTCAGGAAAAAAAATAATAAAAAATAAAAATAAATTAATAAAAAATTTAAAAAAATAACATAAAAAAATACATAAATATATTCTGCTAGCTTGTGAACTTCTCATTGTTGAACAAAGATAGAGTTCTAGTACAAGCTAGCAGAATATATTTATGTATTTTTTTATTTTATTTTTTTAAATTTTTTATTAATTTATTTTTATTTTTTATTATTTTTTTTCCTGAAATTTTATGATATCAAAGAAAACTTGCGGGGGTTTTCTCCGTGTGCTCCTGATTATTCTTGTCAATATTATGGTGGATTTCTCCGTGTGCTCCCGTTTATTCTTGACAATATTTTGATGGTTTTCTCTGGGTGCTTCTGATTATTCCTGACTAGACATCTGATGGTTTTCTCCGAGTGCTTCTGGTTACTGATGAGGAATTGATCTCTGCATGAAGAATTTTTTACTTAATGAGTCATGTCATTTTTTATTCAAGGTTGCATTTAATTATTGAAATTCTGCCAATAAATCAGCACTTGTAATATTTTTATCAGGTGGAAATTAAAAAAAAAATATATCATTACTCAGTCAAATAATCTCTGAGAAATCTAAGAAGCACTAAAAGGATGGACGAACTTCCTTCTCCTTGGAGTCTAGCGAAGCCATCCTTCTTTTGCGATCGTTAGTGAGCATCCCGCATCCCGCATAAAAGAACTAAATATTATTTACCTGCAAGTAACATGTGGCGACATCTGTTGTTGAAAAGCAGAACTACTTGCAACAAGTATCTTTGAATGAGATAAATTAATTCTCGCTGATGAAATAATTAAAAAATTCTATTTAAGTAATATATCTAATTTAAAACTCTTAGTTTGCATCTGGCATTAGTCTCAATAACTAATATGAATCCTGAAACGGGATTTGTTGCTGTATCAAAACGTCATCACTGTAGATACTGTAGCAAGGTGTTTACCTTGAGAAAGAATGCTAAACGACATGAGAGAAGTGAGTGTAGTTTGGGTCCTTGTCAAAAACCATTTCATTGCAGTCAGTGTCAGAAATCCTTTGGTAGAAGATATTACTTGGATAGACATTACAAGACCTGTACAATTAAGATGAATAAAGATAACGAAGACTGGGCTACAACATCGCGGAAGAGGAACGAAGGCAAAAAAGCTAATGCTAAAATTACTGATCTAGATCAAGATAATAATTTAAAATTTAAAACAAACGAAGGAGGTTGTAACCACATTAGAAATGAAAATATATTTACTCCAATATCTAGTCGTCTCCATGAAAATGTGAAAGATGGAGAACCACCTGAAGCTTACAAGGTCGAAGACTTTGATGAATCATCTGAGGCTGGCATGATTGAAGATTGTGGTGACACATCTGAGGCTGACATGATTGAGTACTGTACTGAAACACCTAAAGCAGGCAAGATCGAAGACTGTGATGGCAGTCTGAGACCAAAACGATGGAAACGACGTAATAAAATAAATTATCCTGATCAAGTTTGTGGTGCTGACATGATTGAAGACTGTGGTGACACATCAGAAGCTGGCATGATTGAAGATTGTGGTGACACATCTGAGGCTGACATGATTGAGTACTGTACTGAAGCACCAAAAGCATGCAAGAGCGAAGACTGTGATGGTGGTTTGAGACCAAAACGATGGAAACGACGTAATAAAATAAATTATCCTGATCAAGCTTGTGATAATCACTGGCAAGATGACGAAAGTGACCTTGTGGTTGGTGTTAAAACGATAGACACCAGAGATAATATTTATTATAAACATGCAAGGATGATGAAGGCAGCAGAAGAGATTGATTATACCTCATGGGAAGATCCTAACATATTGGTTAACAGGCTACGACTACTACATGGATCGCTTTGTGCAGGAAACTATTCAAACATTAAAGAAATATCCTTCATACTCAAAGAACTGAGGGAAGCTGGCTACATACAATAATGGATTAAATTAAATGTATGTGTATAAACTTGAAGATAAATTAATATATTTTCTTTCCAGATGGAAGCTATCATTTATCGAAATCTGATTTCTAAATAAAACTTATAACTTAAAGGTGTAAAAAACGTTACCACTGCCAGTCAAAATGTATACTGATAAAGACATGTTAGTAATCATGCCAAGTTCGATAAAAGTAATAGGAATCAGTTGGAACCAATTGAAGATGGAGCTCTTGGAGCAATTGGAGCCTTTTGAAGCATTTGGAGTCTTTTGGAGCTGTTGGAGCCATTTGGAGCCATTTGGAGCTGTGTTAAGCATTTGGAGGCTGTTGGAGCATTTGGAGCCTTTTTTTGGAGCTGTTGGAGCATTTGGAGCTGCTGGAGACATTTGGAGCTGTCAAGCATTTGGAGGCCGTTTGGAGCATTTGGAGCCATTTAGAGCTGTGTTAAGGATTTGGAAGCTGTTGGAGCCATTTGGAGCTGTGTTATGCATTGGAGGCTGTTGGAGCATTTGGAGCCTTTTGGAGTCATTTGGAGCATTTGGAGCCTTTTGAAGCATTTGGAGCTGTCAAGAATTTGGAGCATATCGAGCTGCTGGAAACATTTGGAGCTGTCAAGCATTTGGAGGCTGTTGGAGCTGTTGGAGCCATTTGGAGGCCGTTTGGAGCATTTGGAGCATTTGGAGCCTTTTGAAGCATTTGGAGCTGTCAAGCATTTGGAGCATTTGGAGCTGCTGGAAACATTTGGAGCTGTCAAGCATTTGGAGGCCGTTTGGAGAATTTGGAGCCATTTGGAACTGTGTTAAGCATTTGGAGGCTGTTGGAGCTTTTGGAGCCATTTGGAGGCCGTTTGGAGCATGTGGAGCCATTTGGAGCTAAGAAGTAGTCGTTGTACGTCTATGCAGGGCTAAATGTTTATAAGATTGCTGGCTTTCGCAAGTGATTCTGTAGTAGGATAGAAATTGTGTAATAAATATTATGTTTGTAAAAGACTTTTAGGTGTTTTATTCCTCGAACCTTACACTTTTCTGGTATTTTAATTAAATTTATTTTAGCTTCGTCCAGGATCGTGTCAAGGACCTTAGTCGATCTTATCAATCAGTATATAGATTACAAATTTATTTAATGATTTTTGAACTTTTTCCCGAATCTCTAGCATTACAATTACGAATTTCCAATATGGTGGTCTTGATGTCTGATAGGATGATGGTAGTATATGATTTAAAGTCTCTTTAAGAATGTTGAACATGGTTTATTGGAATTATTATTTTTTTCCATAAAATTAAATGTTTTGCATCGATCGAGGATCGAACCAAGGACTGGAGCGGATCGAATCGATATGTAAGTTAATCAGTGATTTATTTAATGAAATTTGGATTTTTTCCCGCTTTTCTAGCTACATTATTACATGATTTCAAGATGGCGGTCGAATTTCATGATGGCGGGGGCACCTCGGTAATAAATGATTACTGCACTGTAGCGGGTTAGAATAAAATTATCCAGATGGAAATGTACTCTATAATACAAGTACACACACAAGATGGCGTACTCCAGCAGGTGGTATCCTCTGGTAGCATGTACTGAACATAAAATGTCGGATCCATGATGGTCGACAAGGACAAAGTCAAATTTCAGGGACAAAGTCAAATTTCAAGGTCAAGGTCAAATTTCAAGGTCAAGGTCAAATTTCAAGGTCAAGGTCAAAGTTCAAGGTCAATGTTCAATGTCAACAGTTGAGGACACAAGTTTAGTGACCAGATAATAATTATACTACATGGTATCGGCACACTCTAGCTGACGAAAACAAGATGGTGGTCTCCAGCGGATGAAGACAAGATGGCGGACATGATGTCATACCAGTTGATGATATATACCTTGGTACTGGTGGTGGTAGATCAGTCTAGGTAGCTTTCATGGAGGAAGGATCGAACCAAGGACGTACATCGATATAATCAAACAGAATTCAAATACGTTAATTTTTTGATGAATTTTGGAATTTTTTTCATTAAAATCGGATAATAAATAAAGATTTTCAAGATGGCTTCCAAATTTCAAGATGGCGTATATGACGTCATACTGCCGGATGATATATATGCTATGAAAAAAGTGGTGGGAGTCAGTATGCCAGCAGTCACTGTGAGGGAAGGATCGGTCGCCATTTTTTTTTTGCCCTTAACCGGGTTCGAACCGAGGACTCCGAACTCCGTGTCGTACATGTTTGTTTTTTGTAATTATTTTATTAAAATTTTATTATTTGAATTTTTTTATAATTTTTAAAAAAAATTTCATTAAATTCGGATAATAAATAAAAAAGTTAAAGATGACGACCGTAACGGAAATTGCAACAGTGACGTCATCATCCAAGATGGCGGAACACACAACGCCGGAATTTTCGAGAACACACAATTACGTCATCCAAAATGGCGAATCCAAGATGGCGGATCCAAAATGGCCGCCGGGGTCAAGGTCAAACTTGTCCCGTTACGCTATGTCCCGTTACACTTTTCCGATATGGCCGCCGTGACGTCACAATCCACTATGGTGGACCGACAATCCCACTCCTCAATCCTCACCCTGGACCCTGCTCCCGGCCCGTCATTCCTATACTACTCGTATAATGTTTTGTTTAGCCCTTTTTTTTTGTGAAATAATTCATGTACATAATGATTTTTGTGTGTTGGTATTATAAAGAAAAAATACCACACGAGTTATGTTTAATACTTCACTGTACTTTTCCTAGTGTCTCGCCATCTACTCAGGTATCTTACAGCTGGACGGAATTTTTCGTTTCAATACAGAAATGTAATTGTTTGATTTTAAGCTTTTTGACCGATTAGTCAGTTTAATACAATGTCATTTCGAGTCTTTCTGCTAAATGTCTACTATACAAAGTACAAACGTGTAAAATTAACTTTAAAGACATAAAAAATGAAAACGCCATTTTAAATATCTTAATATTAGGGAAAAAATGTGATTGAGTACTTGCCAGAGATGTATAACATCTAACCTCGACAACAATTAAAAGCCGGTTACGTTGAGTAGAGTTACGAGCAATTTTCTTCGGCCCTACTCCTCCAGTTTTCAATATTTCCTCACGCTTACTCTTCTCTTGATATACCCATCCCTAAAAAAGTAATTTATTATTAAGGAAATTATTTGTTTTATAATTAACTTAACTAACTAATAACCTCGTGGCTTCGCTCGCGCAATCTCAGCTGATATTTTACCATAGTAAGAAAAGTATGAGTTTAATTCCAAACAGTTTTACTAAAGCGTACTAACGCATACGTCTCGCCAGCGCCAATATATACCGTTCTGAGCTGGGTCGTGTTCCCACCACAACAGGATGATGGAACTTTGGAGAATGTTTGAGAATATTTTGAACTTCCGATTCTGGTTTCTATAACGTTCCGGAACAGGCAGTCCCCCCGATGGTCTAGAATCGTTTGGAAGATTCTATGATATTCTGGAAAATGCTTCAACATTATCGATCATTCTATAATATTCTGGAACCTTCTACAGCATTCTGACGAGCATCGGCCACCTCGGCACTCGAATCTCAGCTGCTACACAAACTTCCCATAAGAAGTTCATTGGTGTGATGCCCTCTTTTGACACCCGTATCTTCGAACCCAACCCCTGCAGTTCCAAGACGAAACCTTCTTCACGGATGGAGGATGGAGGGCTGCCATTCCATATAACCCCAACGAGGCTGCGGAGTTATAGCGGCACGCGCGGACAAACCACGCTTACATTTATTATGTATAGTTTAGAATTTTGTAGAAAATCGTGGAAAATTCGAGAAGTTTCTCGAAAGTTCCAAAACGTTCTGTTATGTTCGTGCATCTTTGCCACCCATCACTTCACTACTCAGTTAGTGGGTCTATTCTAAAACTTTTCGAACTCCTCATGATAAACCAATATATTAAGAATAGATTTTAACCATCCAGGCACAGGTAATGTTACTAAAATCTCTCATTATCAATGGGAAACCAAAGGCTATACACCTACCACCATAACCGCGAAGGGGGGAAGTGGATATTCATGTTTACGAACACACTGTTGACTTTTATATGTAAGTTTTGATTTTAATATTGAAATATAACGCGCGAAGACGCCCTGAAAGATAATATATTTACGTTTCACTATCCGTCTGTCGCTTCCGTAATGCACAGAACTGTAAAAAAAAACTCAACCAATGGACCTTCACAGTTACGAAAAATTAAGATAATTTAAAAAAATTAGAGATCCGAGAGTAAAACACAGTCAAGATTTACATATTTAATAAAAATAAACCATGATATAATGATAGAACACAGTATATTCTTGTACTTGAAACCATTTATTTTTAACGCATAAAACCATGGCTACCGACGCAGCTAAAGACTCGGCTTCTGTTCGTCTCACGAAGTAACGTAAACGGAAGAGCTTAGCAATGCCGAGCTGAGCCGAACAGGTCCGTGCTCGCATGCGTACTATCGTAGATAGCTCGTTCCGTGTCGTTGTATAGCAGTCTTTAGATAAACCCGATGGCAAAAGGACAGCTATGTATTTAAAATACAAACAAAAAAAAAAGCTTTCAAAACGGTCACATACGTAAAGAATACAACGAATAATATATATCAGAAAAGGTTGTATACATTTTAGAATAGTTAATTTTTAGGGCTAAGACATAAAATAAATTCAGTGTGATTTTTACATCAATCTCTGACGACTAATTAACAATCCACCACAGACGTCCTGTAAAAAGCGCAAAATTTTTTCCATTGAAACCTACGACATAATGTGTCACCATTTCTCACAATTCTTCTAAGCAACGTATGGGCACATTTATATTACGACGTGGCAGCGATACACATTAGGATTTACAAAAATTAAAGATGGATTAATCTTTAATAAACTAACATCATTACCAGTATGACGTTGAGCTTCGGTGGAGCAGCGAAAAAAACGCGAGTGTCAGGGAACACGTGATTTGAAAGCTCACGAGCTCAAATATACATCCCGCCACCACCACGTCAATTTTTTTTGCAACCGAAATCAATACTACAAGTCCAGAAACATGTATTAACCTCCACCTTCAACGTTATTTTAGTCTATGTAGCTAAAACTTTTATAAATGTGGATGTTCGGATACTTGTTGCTCAATCATGTCATTAATACTGATCGGATTTGGTTAAACATTTTAGAACAGTTGGCTCATTTCCTGGATTAATACAGAGGCTATATATAATTATGAAATTTCACATCGAAGGGAGTAAAAAAGGGGTATGATCAGTTTTATAATAGAATATCATAGGAAATATGTCTTAGACGTACAAGCAGTAAGTGTGTGTCATTTCTCTTTGTCCGTCAAGCAATAACCGCGAAACCACTAAGTTATGCTTTTGTAAAGAATCAAGCTAAGTGTAAGAAAAATGGCAGCTCTTGGCAGTTTGACGTTCATCTGTTGTTACAATTGTGAGTACAGATTTGTACTTTATTGTTTCCTTTTATCTTTAAAATGAATTACAACACTACCACGGCACTGCAAAACACTAGTTCTACAGAAACACTGCTGCCTGCTGCACATTTACTTTGTACACTAACTTTTTCTTATTTTGCACACTTTCACACACTTTCAAATAACTTTATACTTTTGAAAAGTTTAAAACTTTTAAATTCTTTATGTAGTATTTAATACCTTTCTATACTTTTGCATACGTTCCCATACTTTTCCATGATATTTTCCATGCATTTAACATACTTTTTTATACTTTCCGAGAATTTCCCATATGCAAACTTTTGCATACTTCCATGCACATTTGTGCACTTTTGCACATCGTTGCACGCTTTTGTTCAATTCTCTACATGCTTTGGTACTTTGGCGTATTTTACATACTTCCACTTCCACTTTCTCGAACAGTAAAACTATTTTTTTCGAATACTTTTCCATTCTCTTTTGCAAACTTTTGCTCACTTTCGCACAATGTTAATACTTTTACTCACTAATGCTTACTCGCCCATACTTTTAGATACTTTTTCATACAGTAACTTACTTTCGCATACTTTATTATACTTTTCAATTCTTTCGCATACTTCTGCATAGGCGTACATTAGCTTACTTTCACTTTTTTTTACACATTATTTGCATACTTGTGCTCATTTTAATACGCTTTCTTTTACGCATACTTTTGCGCGCTTAATTCATTTCTATAATTTATCCTAATTAGTTATACATTAAATTTATTTCGTATAATTTCGCATGCTGTAGCACATATTCGCATACATTTTCTTACCTTATGTATATGTTCTACAACCTTTCCATACATTATCATACTTTTCACACATTTACGATTCTCACATTTTGCATACTTGAACATGCTTTTGCACACTTTAACATGTTTTTTATAATTTCGGCACTTTTCGCTTATTTTTGCTCTTTTTTGCTTTCTTTTGCACTTCACTTTTACATATATATGAATCTTAAACATAGGCACTTTTCCACATTTTTTTTTTAATTCACAGTTCAAAGCTCTTAACTTTCAACTATTATCTCTGAAGTTAAATTATGTTAAGTTTTGTTTTTAAAATAATCTATTTGATTGATACCATGGAAAAATCTTGGTTTATTTGATGAACATTCGTAGTAGAAAAATCCTAAAATATGCTTTAATATCTAACTGAAGGTTTCAAATTAGTGGAATTTAAGGATTATTATCAGGATTATTTAAAATGTAGAAAACTTGCTATAAATAGAAATTAAATTAGCATGCTTTCGTAACTTGTTTCCAAACTTCCTCCTACATTTTCATTTTTTCACATTCTATAACATATGATTTGTATTAACTTGCATATTTTTTCTATACTTTTGAACACTGTATATTTTGTATACTTTCACATAGTTTCCCATTCTTCACCATACTTTAAATATTGGGGCGTTTGATGGTGGAGAACAGGAGGGGCGTCAAGAGTGGGACACTTAATGGTTTGGCGAAGCGACTCTACAAAGCTACAGTTTTCGTTATACTGGACACGAATAACGGTATTCTGTTTAAAATTTTAAGCAAATAAGAAAAATTTAATTTTACGTATCCCTATATGGTGATTATACAGTTGGTGTCAGTATTTTCATAGTGATAAAGCTATATACAGAGCTGAGTGCATCAGAACGCTGTGCGATGAAATGGTCATCTAGAAGGTCAACGACGGGTAGCACAGGTAATTTTATATAAAACAGGCGCACTTGGGTCATACGTTGTACAAGTTAAATAGAAAATAAATTTCTTGTTTTTACGATAAAAATTAAATTATTTTTTTATAATTATTTTTAGGTTTCTGTTATTTAAGAAGCAATAAATCGTTTTTCAACACGAGAATATATCAAACAATTTTCAAACCTTCAAATCTAAAGCCTATCTTAAGTTAGAATTGTAACTGATTCGATTTACAACGTGGGGAGAACTTTGTTCTTAAGGGATAGCCCAATTAAGATTTATTACAGTTGTATTAATTACCAATATTTATATTAATAATAAATAATTGTACTTATAAATGTCCGATCACAAATCACTGGTACTTAAAAATGTTTATTCTCAAGTCATTTGTTAATTATACTCCAGGATATCAGTCATCAAATTTACGAATGGTTTTCCACCTAATTTAATACTGTCACACCGGGCACTTCTCAGTACAGACATTCTAACATTAAAAAAAGAACATCAGCATTGGACCATAGATACATATACAATATTGATGTTACACTCAACACTCCTCCCCAATGATTATGTTTTTTTCTTTTTTTTTCTATTTTTTTTCTTCGAATGTAACAGTATATACAAAAACAGAACTTACATTTTCCACTTGACATTTTCATGATACAATTCTTTTAAAATTAACCTTATACAATGTCATAACATATGACTAATACAATCCTAACTCCTTCAACAATACTCTAAATACCTCAGCAGTTAGTGGCTTAGTTAAAATGTCAGCTAGCTGGTCTTTTGTGTTAACATATTTAAGCACCACCTCTTTTCCTTCAACTTTGTGTTTTACAAAATTAATTTTTACGTCTATGTGTTTCAGACGTTTTTGATCCCACCTGCTCACTGCTTTTATGGTACTAATGTTGTCTTCATACACTATCATAGTATCACACTTAATATTTATTTCATTTAGTATCTTTTTAATCCAACACCCTTCCATCACAGATTCACATAGTGCTACAAACTCAGCTTCAGTAGTGCTCAAGGCAACTGTTGACTGTTTCCTTGAACGCCACACTACTGTATTATTATAAACCTTAAAAACATATCCTGAAATTGATTTTCTGTCTTGTTCCCTCGCAAAGTCAGCATCAGCATACCCTACTAAAGGGTAATTTTTTTTCAGTTTTATTGTAACGCAATTTATAATGAAGTGTGCCCTTAAGGTACCTTAGCACCCGTTTCAGGCTGTTCCACAATAGTTCACTGGGTTTTGATTGAAAACGTCCTAGGTAAGACACTGCAGCTGTTATATCAGGTCTAGACCCAACTGAGGCAAACATCAGAGAACCAATACATGACCTGCACTTGGCTTCTTGCCTCATATCAATCATTTCAGATTCTGACAATTTACAATTAACCTCCATGGGTGTCTGCACCGACCTGCTTTCATACATTCCGAACAATTTTAATACATTCTTTAAATAGTCCCTCTGGTCAAGTACCAAACCATCTCTCTCTTTACAAATATTAATACCTAAATATCTCAAATTTTCACAACCCATGTCTTTCATTTTAAACTCTGAGCTCAAAATTTTCTTAACCCACGTTATTTTTTCCATCGTATTACTTAGAATTAATATGTCATCAACATACAAAAGAATGTAAACATCTACATTCACATATAAGCAATAGTCATTTTCAGAACGTTTAAACCCGTGATCTGTAACAAACTTTGAAAATCTCTCATACCAGCACTTGGGAGACCTCCTAAGACCATACATAGATTTCTTAAGTCTGAGAACACAATTCTGGTTTACTTCTATTCCTACCGGAGGTTCTAAATACACTTCCTCCTTTATTTCACCATACAAAAAGGCTGCTCTTACATCCATTTGATGTATGTGATAATCACGTTGAACTGCAATTGACAACAATATCCTCAGAGTTTGTAATTTCAACACTGGTGAATAACTATCCTCTAATAAGCCTTCTTGTTGGAACCCCCTTGCTACTAAACGAGCCTTGTACAGACATGAATCACCAAATATCTTTTTTGAAAAAATCCACTTAGTATCAATAGGTTTAATTCCCTCAGGTTTTTGAACTACTTCCCAAGTCTGATTATCTTCTAATACACTGATTTCTTCTTTTATTGCATTATACCACTGATCACTATTCTCCATGTTACCTACATCCTCATACCTCAACGGTATGTTATCCTGATATGAAGTACACATAGCAAACAAAATTTCATCCTCACTGTCTGAAAAATATTCTACATAATTATCAAATCGTTTGGGTCTAACTACTGCCCTTTTTCCTAAACCTCTTGCATTCGATTTGTCCATACCTGTATGTTCCTCACTCTGTTGAACCTCTTTATTTACATCCATACCTACGCCGTTATCTACATGTGTCCAGTCCCTGTTAGGTAATTCATGAATTTCTGATTGTGTTTTTTTAGTCTCTGGTACTAAGTTAGGTATACTCTCATCAAATATCACATTCCTTCCAATTGTTATTTTCCTCTGCTCTTTATCCCACAGGCGGTAACCTCTTTGGCCATAGCCAACCATTACTAACTTCTGTGCTTTAGGGTCTAATTTTGATCGTGTTTCTTTTGGAATGTGATTAAATGCACTACTACCAAATACCCTGAGTTTACTTAAGTTAGGTTTTTTACCTTCCCACAATTCAAAAGGTGTTTTGCTATGAACTGAGGTTGGACTTCTATTTGTGGCATGAGCTGCAAAATAAATCGCTTCTCCCCACATATCTTTAGGCAAAGTAGATTCAACCAAGCAAGTTCTTGCTTTGTCAACTAAGGTTCTATTGAACCTCTCTGCCACTCCGTTTAATTGGGGATTGTAGGGTACAGTGAACACCATCCTAATACCCTTACTACTACAAAACCTTTTAAATTCTTGATTAGCATATTCTCCTCCATTGTCAGATATCAATTTCAAGATATCTGCACCAAAATGTTTGGTTGCATAATAGAAAAAATCTTTGAATTTTTCCAGTACCTCACTCTTATTTTTTATCAAGTAAATTACAACAAAATGTGTGTAATCATCAATGAATGTAACAAAGTAATTACATCCATCCCAAGATGTTGGGCTAATAGGACCACACACATCAGTATGGATTATTTCTAATGGTTTGACTGCCCTATCATATTTTCCTTTATAAGGTAGTTTAGACATTTTCCCTAAGATACAAGGTTCACACATTGCGTTGAAACTATCTACATTTGCTATATCATTTAAACCATCAACCAAATTATGTTTCCACAACAGTTTCAAATTTGAATATCCTAAGTGCCCAAGGCGTCTATGCCATAAATTAACCGATTCATTTTCATTGACATTCCCCTTTTGAGTACATGAATAGTTTGTCTCTGGACCATCCAATATCATCTCAACTGTATATAGTGAGCCTTGCTTACAACCAAACAAGATCAACTTGTTGTTCAAAAAAATCCTTACACAGCCCTTATCAAATAACACTTTCATACCTTTTCCTTCCAATTTTGAAACTGACAGCAAGTTTTTTCTGACCTCAGGGACATGATACACATTTGTGATAGTACAATAAATTGGATCATTATTATAGTTGTAACCACATACCTTTACATTCCCAATACCAACAGCTTCCAATTCGACTCCATTTTTAGCAGCACATATTCGTCTTGGTGCACTTAGCTCTATGTAATCTGAAAAAAACCCTTTCTCTCCCACAATATGAACTGAACTTCCCGAATCAACACAAAAAACAATTTTACTACCTTCCTTTTTTTCACTTTCATTTCTAAACTCATCTGCCAAAAACACCACTCGACTTGAATCACTATCTTCTTCTGCGATGTATGATCTAGCTGGCCCACCTCTTCTTGCGCCAGAGAACCTGCCTTTACTTGTTGCTCTTCCGAAGCTGTAGTTGCTGCTGTAATTTCTGCCTGTTGTTTGCTTCGCTCCTCGGGATGACCCCTCTGTCGGTTGTACTGCATCTGGACTTCTGTAACTTGATCCTCGTAACTTCACACGACACTGGTATTGTTTATGGCCCTTTTTTCCACATGAATAGCAGAAAAAGGCATAACCTCCAGTTTCATTCTCTTCACCTCCACTTTTCTTCCGTTTCTCCTCCTCCCCTAGGAGGCGATCCTTGACCAAGTTCATGGTTAGGTTTTCCATAACCTCTAATGCAGTGACTATACTTGTATAGGATTTAGGCATTGAGAGTAAAATATAGTTTACTTTTTCTTCTTCCGACAGTACACTACCAGCGTCTTTCAATTTGGAGTAAACTTCTTCCATTTGTACGAAATGTTCCATGAGCGAATTTCGTTCATTATATTTCATTGTATTCAATTGTCGGCGCAAGAAAAGTTTACTTCGCACTCCTTTTTTCTTGAAATTGTCCTCCAAGTTTTTAAACATGGCGAATGTGGAGTTTTCATTGCGTAAATATTCTAAGTGGCTATCCGCAACAGCTGCTATCAAAATAGCTTGTGCCCGAGCCTCGGCTGCTTGATTTTTGTCATCCGCTGCAAACCGATCATCTTCAATTGCCTTCGCCACGCCATTTTCTCTCAATATACTCTTGACCCTAAATTCCCAAGCAGAAAAATTTTCTCCTGCAAATGGAACTATACAGTATTTCTCTCGCGATAACATAATGCATTGAAGCCGCAGTAACCACGCTATGCTACCACTGTTAATTATACTCCAGGATATCAGTCATCAAATTTACGAATGGTTTTCCACCTAATTTAATACTGTCACACCGGGCACTTCTCAGTACAGACATTCTAACATTAAAAAAAAGAACATCAGCATTGGACCATAGATGACAAGAGAGCATAGATACATATACAATATTGATGTTACACTCAACATCATTCAATGTTTGTCAAGTTCCGAAGTTCACACTCCTCACTGGAGCTAGGCTGAACAGTTGTTCGCCCCTTACCTCGCACCTGTTCACACACAGAGTCTCGCGCCACTCAGTCGCACTCTCTCGATCCCGTCGCTCCGCGTCGCGCCACTCTCAGAGGAGGTCTCAAACCCTCTTCGCCGATGTCGCACTTCCCTTCACTCGCGGCAGCTTTCCGAACTCTCGGAACTCTCGGAACTGTCGCGGCACTCCCGCGACACTCGTCTTGGGACTCTGTCGCGGGACTCGCTCGGAACTTGCTCGGAACTCACTCACGCGGCAATCTCGCGGAGGCCGGCGTCGCTGCTTAAGGTATTGAGGCGATCCTTCTGGAACCGACGAGATCGGCCGTGACGAGTCGCGTCATCCCAGACCGACCCTACGCCCAAAACGTCGAGAATAGCGTCGCTTGTTCACGCCACTTCACGCGGCGACCCGCGGAATTCCCAAGACCACTCAGCGATGAATAAGGATGCGCGAGGAGCGGAGAAGGGAGGGAGAAGCGATGACCCCTGTAATCCGGCCAGGCGCGCGTGGCATGCCTTACGTCAGTGAACGCCACGTGACATAGCGCATGACGCCAGTGGCCTGGCAGGGCCGCCAGCCAGCTCCGAACCTGGCGCGTGTCGCGGTCCTGTCTGCGTTCGTAACATTACAGTAAAGTCTAACCAAACAAAGTTTGTAATATTTTTTCATTTTGCTGAATTCAAACTAACATTGAAGTTCTTGGTTCCATAACTACATTCCCATAATGCAAAGCGCAAATACTCAATATATATTCAGAGTGCTTGATTAAACACGCATGGAGTGAGTGTGTATATAACTATATTGTATATAGCCTTTTTTCATCCTGTGAAAATTTCGTTGCATGTTGGGCGCGAATCGTAAAAAATTCACTCTTATAATTTTTTTTTTCATAACGTGCCTAAAGAAGTGTAACTTCAAACAGGTAAGCGTGTCTTTCAGTACTCGTCAGTGATGCGTAAACAGCTAACCTTGGTAATGAGCAAATTCATGTGTTCTCATGTTGTTCATGTTGCAAATAAACTTAAAATACGAAACTCCGACCCGAAATTTAACGTAGAATTCTTAAAAATAATGCCAAGCGAGATAAATAAACCGATAAATAATATATTCCCTTTTAAATTACAAAAAAATTCTGGATGTGAATCACAGACATACTTTATGCGCCCGCCGCTAGAATTCCCTGCCTGAATCGTAAATGTTACTTGCCACTATCAACCGCAGATAGCAATTAGCAGCACGAAACAACCGGACATTTTAAACTATTAGATCCGGCTCCGATAAAACCTCTGCTTAGAGCCGGATTTTCGACAAGGAATTTTATTAAAATGCTGCCCATCTTGTTAAAATTCACTAAACAGTTAATACTATAAAGTTTCCGCACACGTTAGATAATATACTTATATGGCATTACTAAAATATTAACCTGAAACATTTTAAAACGCATATTATAACACTAAGTATGTGTTTTTGCTTAAACAACTGTAATCAGCATGCAAATACTTCCTACAATTTTTTTTTAACATTTTGAGCTGGCGAAACATCATTATTATACAATAATATTATATTATAATATGATTAAAAAGTTTAAAAAAATTATAATCGGATTTCAACTACGTCCCTTGAGGTAAAAATTCACGAGCTCTATCTCTGTGCTACTAAGCCTCTTGGTTATACTTAAGGAGAATATGTATTATAATCATTGTAATGCCAAATTTCTTAGGTATTTTAAAACTTATGAATACTTTTTACAATGATTATTTGAGCTTACCAAATATATTTCAAGGTAGTTTCACTGTCATAAAGTTTCATTTGGCACACCAATACGTTTGGTTGGTATGTCCCCCAAGGTTTACGAAAGTGTCTATATACGGGTTTATGATGTGTTACACGTGGGTACGCCATCTTTGTGACACATTTACGTTCGTCGACTTCCGTTGCATTTTTACGAAATTACCTACGCCTACCGAAATGCCATATACCGAGAGGTAAGACGTTTACACATCAAGAAGTTATTATACATGATGTTTCCGTCTCTTTAGAAGTAAAAATTATTATCATCACATTATGCTCGTTATGAAATACAAGAAAATCTTTTTTTCCCCCAAAAATTTCCACTTCAAATTTTCCTATACAGCATACAATGTTTCAGATGATTCTCAAAAATGTTTCATACCTTACAAAGTAGGTAATTATTCTGAAACATTACAAAATTGTGTTTTAAAAGTTTGTAATCTATAACCTATATCTGGCAACGATGCACACCGACACAGGGACTAATGACGGAAATATTGTATTGTTGATACCAGCGCAGCTCTAGTACAGTCAAGGTGGTAAGCCAATTTATTGTTTTCGTGCAGAAGGTATCTTTCTTTTAATAGAGACGTTGTGAAGGTTACCAGTTCAACCAACACGTGGCTAGATATTGTCATTTTACGCATCACAACAAATTGTTATATTTTTATTATTAATTTCAAATGACACAAGTATTTTCCTATTTGACATTTGATTATTTATTTCATAATAGTTTATAAAAATTGTTTCTAACCGTCAAATGATTCACACAATCAAGTAAATGAAACTATACAATAGGATATATTTTTCTAGCACTTTAAGTACCTACATGTGCTTTTTCTATTTATTTAGGACCTGGCTTCTTGTTGATTTTAGTATCACATGCATCCTATGCCAGAAGAAAAAAAAACTATTGCATTGTTAACATGTTTTACTATTTTGTTACTAAAAAAATAGGAGAATGAAAAGGAGTTCTCTCGGGAATAGTGTTGGCATGCGCATAAGGTCTTCGGTTCACCGGAGCCCATTCACTAAATTTTTAACGTGACCTTGTCTGGAAAATACAGTTAGTAGCCATTGTTGAAGATTTTCGGACTGATTCATTATGCTCTATGGTCATCTTTTCACGCATCCTACAGTCCTTTTAAAGCCTAGACTACATTTGCGACAGCACGCAAACATAGGAGTTCGAAACATTCGAAATTATTTTTTCCTCACTAACTTCAGTCGAAATTTTCAGTTTAACATGTTTATAATTTGTCGGCTTTACTTTTTAGAAGCCATTGTTTACATATGTCCAAAGCATTTAATTTCGCAGTTTAATTTCCTAATGTTTAGAAACGATTACTTACAGAGCCATTCCTCGCAAATACTTTTTCGAATAAGTGTGGCTCTTTTTAATGCACATATCCAAACAAACTTTTCTAACTTTATGTAATTTACGTCTAATATGCTGATTACAGAAATCGGCGCACAGCACAGTAAAAAAAAAGATACACTTCCGACAACTATATCATGTGTGTGCCGTGTGCCAGCTGTTTTCCAGTGCGTGTGGTATTTCCCAGTGTACAGGGACATACGCAAATCTATAATTCCCACCAGAAAAAGGAAAGAATTTGAAAGTAAACAAACAGCGGACAAAAAGGTTACATACCTAAACGAATAGTGTCTGTCACGGAAAAGCATTTAAGAAAAGTTTGAGATCGGATTGGTAGAACTGTTTTAATTTTATTTTATTTTAAAAAATGAAAATAGCTAAAAATAAATTGTGTTTTTTTAGAGTACATTTAAGAATGAAAATCCCGTTTATAGACTTTAGACAGCACTCAACGGACTTGAAATACACCCCAATCTTTCCTTTTCTTCGCCATACAATTTAATGGTTATCACTGAAATCTCTTAGTTTTCCCATGTACGATGAGAAGCCAGCACGCCAGTTAGGAACACCAGCGAGTGTCACACTTATCAGTCCGCCTCACAAGCACACTTACCTGTAGACCCGGCGAGACGAATGAAAGGGTTCTCTGGCGCAGCAGTCAAGCCGGCCGACGTTGATACAGCCGTGCGTGTTCGAGGTGAGCCGCGTATTTATGTAACCGGCTTCGGCCTTCGAACAGCGCTGATACCGGCGTGGAGTGTCACGGTGACGAAGCGTCGTCCCGTCGACTCGGCTCGGCTCGGCTCGCCTCGGCTCGGCACGGCCAGGTCCACTCGCTGTACAAGCTGTCACTTTTCTATCTTAGCTCTCGGTATACGGCATTTGGTAGGAGGCATTTCGTTATGCGACGCAAGAATGTGTAGCCACGGTGCTGCCATCTGTAATTCTGTTTTATGAATTTTAACAAGATGGGCAGTATTAAAAAAAAAAAAGGATTTTAGAAAATCGTGTCCAAGCCAGCGTTTAGTCTTTTTCGCTGTTATCAGAGTCGTTTCATTAAGTAGTTAAAAATTTTTCTCTGTAAATCGAATGATTATATATTCAATGTAGCTGCTCCGGCAACGAATTCTAGCGGCAGGTGCGGAAATAACACCTACCACAGTTCACACAGCCACAGGGAAACGTCGTTGCATTAACTGGGTAATGAAATTTAACAATATGGGCAGTATCTTAAACAAATTCGCTGTCCAGAATAAGGTTCCAAAAGCTGGGGTTTAGTATTTTTTTTTTATCCATGCGCTGACGATGATATTGCTAGATTTTTTTCTTTAGAGCATAGACTCACAGCGCTGAGCTAAACATCCCGCCTGTGTAACCCACCTCTGCCTGCAATCCACCACTACAACGTGCCAACTGCGTAAGCCATGAAGCAAATAGTCCGTTCAAAGTTGATCAAGGTTGGTACTTCGCAGCGGTGACAGTCTTTTGCAAGTATTAATCGAAGAGGTCTTGTCGCCGTGGGCATCTGTGCATAACCGCGTGGTGTAAGAGCTTATCAAACGACCTATAGTTTACACTGTAATTAATTTACATAGTTCCAACATTGAGCAGTAGATTTTGGGGAAAAGAATTGTGAGTTAGTCTTTCAGTATTCGCCAGTGATGGGCAACATCTAATTTCGGATAACAAGCAAATCCATGTGTTCTCAAAATTCAAAAACACTTATTATACCAAACTCGAACACGTAAATTCTTTGAAATAAAGTTTAGTGTGATAAATATACGCAAATTGTGTTTCTAACTATATTTCTGCACTCGAATCACACGTTCCCGCACCCGCCGCTAGAATTCACTGCCGGAGCAGTTACATCAACTATCGAATCATTCGATTTCAAACTATATTGAAACTGCTCCGATAAAAGCGAAAAAAAGACTTTAAAATCATATTAGACCCTGGCTTTGGATCTGATTTTAGAAAAGGAATTTTAATAAAATACTGCCCATTTTAATCAAATGTATCAAACAGTTAGTACTATAAAGTTTCCCTTTGACTTTGTGAACTTTGTTTTGGCGCCATCCGTCACAGATGACAGCACCGTGGTCACACATTTTCATTCCATTCACGAAATGACTCCTACCAATTGCCGTACACCGAGAGCTAAGGTGTTACACATCGAAAATTAAAAAGCGAACGTCGCGCAGTTACACATACTCAGAAGAACATACAGTGCAATGGTTAAGGCAACTATAAAGACCCCGCCATTTTGGTCTCGCACAAGAAGGGACGTCGACTCCCGACTAGCGCAGAGGTATATATAAAAATTAAAAAAAAAAAAAAAAAATCTCGATACTGTGAAGTAACAAATAAACTAAACTCCACAAAATTTTTAATAAATGCTCTTTAAGGTAAATGGCCCTCAATAACTCATTTGTTAACACTGTAGTTACTATAACACGACAGCAAAAAGAAAAAAAAATCGCAAAGCGTTATAGAGGTTTGTAAGGTGATTTGTTGAACTTTACTTATCAAAGGATATTTGTTATTATGTTTGAAAGCCCTAGTCACCTGACACACGGTTGGGGATATTCAGCGATAATGGCCACCAAAGAAACGCTTACTTGTTTAGCTACGGAAATGACAGATGACTTTGCGCATAGTAAGCATGTTAATTTTACGAAGTGTCATAACAATCCCTCCAATCGGAATTTTGGTGTAAAATAAGTGAATGGCTGTTACACTAAGTCAAATTATAGGCCATGTAATTGCGTTGCATTAACATATTAACTAACACACTAAACAATCAACCTTAAAAATGTTTAAAACCTAAATTTATAGTTTGTAGGAACATTATACACCTCTCTAACCGAACGTATGCAAAAATAAACAGTTTTAGCTAGGCTATTTATTGGGTACTAAAAATAAATCATTTTCGGATTTTTTTTAGTTGCATGGTAACAGCTTTTATAAAACGAATTTCAAAATTATTTATTTCAACTTTGTAACTTCTAAGAGCTGAGTGTGATAAGAAAGATAAACAGTACCTGAGTGATATCACGATATCAGTGTTTGTTTCCCGTTGAGTTAGGATGACACATCAGGTCAAGATGCTGGTTATTGCTTTCCTTCGCGCATGTAAATGCAAGTAGAACACATTTCGTACGGTTTTTAGAAAAACTTTCAACTTCGAATTCCGAGACTGTACCGGAGCCATGCATTCTGCTGCGGTGTCCGTGGTAGAATGGCTGCAATCATAATGTACGTTCGCAATAACACGAAACATTTGAAAACAAATTCCATGCCGTAACCATGCACGCTTCTTCTTAACAAGCGAAGTTGGAGCTGTAGTTAAACCATGGAGCTATCAGTCTGTGGAGTGGTTGTCTGTTCTGATCTGGAAGTCAACTGGTTAGCAGTTGGATAGCAGAACAAATCTCGCTAGGAAGAAACGTAAATATGTAATCATGTAGTGAATACTGCTAAACAAACATAATACCAACCTTGAAAGAAATTAGCGTTAAATTGCGTTATAACCAAAAAATATTTTGCTATGCAGATAGGAATATGGGGTGAGGAGTCGTTCTCATTATGGCTTCAAGTAATAACACGGCAAAGATTGTACACACCAACTCCCTACTTCTTATCTCCTTGAGTAAAAATTGGAATGGTATTCGGGTGGAACTGGGCTACTCTGGCGCCCCCCCCCCCCCCTCCCCTGAAATCCTAATGAATCTGTCATTCTCACTAGCAAAAAGGAAGAATTCTAAAGCAAACAGCGGGTCAAAGTGTTTCATCCCCCCCCCCCCCCCCCCGTACAGAAATGAAGTTCTGCGTGTGCTCCGCAGTCACTCCAGACAGACCCCGATTCCAGGCGGCTAGCGCTCCGGGCAGATAATCTTCACCTGTTCCCCCAAACATCATACACTTCTACTAATTCAAGCTATTTATCATCAGTTTCAAAACAGCGCATTATACAACTAAGTACTAATGGTTTTTCAAAGATATAGCCTGCTTGCCTTTTTTTTAAATTTAATAAATGGTGTTTACAGTTTAATACGTCTGTTATAACTACCGTAATAAAACATGTGTTAATGTATACTGCATATTGTTAAACGAGTTTTTAATCTATTTCTAAAGTATTTAATTTAAGCCCTAATATTTTTGAGTGCACTGAAATAATATAAACTGACATTTATTTCTAAAAAAACAAACCCTTCCTTTAAATACTTATTTTTCCTGTCTTCAAATTTTTTGTCCTATTTTTTCCGCACCTCAAACCATCCCGCCCCTCAAAAACAAGCGCTCTGGGCAAATGCCCAGTTGCCTCTTCTGTGAATCGGGACCAGGCTCTAGGCAAACGCTGAAATGTTCCTCATCACAGGATGAAACAGTTTTCTGCCCAGATTGCCTTTGATTGTGCTGTGTGTAGACATGGACGAGGAAATAGCAACCTGTTAAACTTTTAACAGGCATGTGAAAGCAAGTATTGACTTCGTTGAGAAACATCAAAAATATATGTTGTGGAACAGCTCCATGAAACGTTGCTGCTTTTCCCGTACATCTATCATCTATGTTGTAAAATAGCAAGTACCTATCAGTATGTTATTGACATTATTTATTACTGATTTCACAGTACCATGTGAGTGAACAGAAGACCATTTACTACCTATTGCTGGCAACACAGTAATTGTAACTGGTAGCCTATGAATGTTATGTACTATTATTTCTGACATGAATTTCCTACAGGAAAATGAATGTCTTTAATCTCGGGTTGGGTGTCACTTCGGCTGAGGATTCGACACCGCTTAAAACTCGTAAACTATGAAAACTACAGAGTTGAAGTATATATATCTAGTAGAGCAGACTTTGCTCGTGGTCGTTACGTATGACTCACCCGGTTAACATTTGCAGTGATGACGTAATGAGCGTTGTCGGGAAGAGTCGAATTGAAGTCAGTGACAGCTGTAACTCCTAAAGTTATAGACCGATTTGTGTTATTTAAACTATAAGTTGCTCGTGAGTAATCACTGAAATTGCTAGTTGAATGGAATAACTATAAAGTTACTATCTCTTGTTTTGAAGCCATTAATCGCAAAATACCTAAGCGAAAACGGGTTATGTTGGAGAAAAGAAAGAAAACAAGCTAAATCGACCGAGCAAAAGGAATTTAAAAAGCAGAGGAGTGTCATAGATATCGAATGAGGCAAAAGTAGCCGAGATATTAGCCAGTGGGGCAAAACGAGCCCCCGAACGAGGCGCGAAATTTGAGCTCGAGCGAGCCTCAGCAGTCTGCCTCCCGAGAAGTGACAGTGAATTGTTAGGCAATGGACGTGGATATACTCTGTGATGATTCTGATGTTGATGTGGAGTCAGTTGAGCCAGTGGTTGTGAACGATGGGCCGAGTTTGTCGCAATTTTTTTTTTACATTTAAAAGTTCGGCGCAAAATTATGTGTGAAAATCAGCTAAATATTAAAATGTCATAACTAATTGTAATAGTAAAATCCTCCTCGTAAACAGCCTCAATCATTTTAATGAAAAATTAAAAAAAGAATGCAAAACTTTTTTTTAAGTTAGACACTTTAAGTATGGTGGCAGCAGAATATTAAAGGTGACGTTAAATTTTTCACATTGTACCAAAGAAAGAGTATGAGATATGCTCAATAATGTTTTTTTTAGTGGGACCATACCAGTGAAATTTTCTGGTTAGTAAACTGGAGTCAACTATAAAAACCAATAGATACTTGAAGTATATGTTATTTTTGTCATATTGAGTGAATTTAAAACTTACATATGTTAGAGTTTCAAAACATGATAATAATAAGTTTTTCATTGCGAATTTTGTGAATGACATTATCAAATACCACGTATTGGACTTATTAAGCTTAAGACTTAATAAGTCCAATTGCAGTGTTTAAATGTCCTTAAATTAGTTTAATAAAGGAAAAATTATGATAGTAATTGTGTTTTTTTTAAATGCTGTTAATTTGTTATTTATGTACAATTTTAAAAACTGTGCTATATATATATATATATAAACAAACTGAGATTGTTTTATTTGGCATCTGTACATTGGTGAATAAACAAAAATTGTAAATCTATAAGCACATATTACACTGCGGCGACAGAGCAGTTATCGTATCTTATCTTATGACCTCGATGTTGATTAGACGTTAGGATGCTGTTACGATGACATAGAGGAAAAAACTCACACTCCCATCAGCAAGTTTAAGAACGCGCCCACCGCGATGACTCGCGGATCTCGCGCACGGCCGTCGAGAAAAACTGAGCTCCAGGGGACAAATAATTTTCCCTCCCTTTCCCCGCCCCGGAAAATACTTAATGTAAAACTTTGTAAACGCCTCATGATTAAAAAAATAATTGCGAATCTTTCAGTACTCGCAAAAAATGTGTAACATCTTACCTCGGTAACGAGAAAATTCACGTGTTCTCGTGTTGCAAATACTCTTATAATATGAAACTTGGACATAAAATTTAAAGTATAATTATTTAAAATACGAGGGAAGATTTTTTTATCAACCTCGGATGTGCTATAAAAAAAAGAAATTTACATCCCTACTAATATAAATGTGAATGTAAGTTTGTTTGTTACACTTTCACGCGAAAACTACTTAACCGATCATCATGAAACTTTAT
Source organism: Bacillus rossius redtenbacheri (assembly GCF_032445375.1). Lineage (NCBI taxonomy): Eukaryota > Metazoa > Arthropoda > Insecta > Phasmatodea > Bacillidae > Bacillus > Bacillus rossius. Next base: position 133,417,778 of record NC_086330.1, on the reverse strand, counting down.
ACACATTTTCTTGGAGGTATTAGAAGTAACATAGGATACTTTTTATTGAAAAAAAAACTATATTTTTTTACAAAAAATTGATATTTGTATACATACATGTATGATCGTCTGACTGCGAGTTTGAGTAATTTGAATGACATTTAACGCCATATGGTGCTTTAATAAGTAAATTAAATAATTCGCTAATTTAATAATATAATACCAGCGGTCAATTTACTATTCAATTTAATTTTTCTGTCACCGCCAAGCAATACTTAAACTTTTTAAATTTTTGAGGTTAGGTGTCTATTTTCTTCGGTGATTGTTGTTTGGACATTGATGCTGAAGGTTATATTTTACTTTCAAGAGAATTATGTAATTTAGTGAAAATGATGTGGATCTAATTACTCAAATTTTATGAACTTTTTAAAATATTAGGACTAAAAATGATTTTTTTTTTGTAATAGTGAAACATATTTCAATAAAGCATATTTTCAGTTTTTTAAGCTAAATCGGATGTTAGAATTTTTAAGTACTGATGATTCCAGTCACGAAATAAAAAAAACAATTACCATATTTTATTTTCTTTGAAATGATCTTTGATACTTAAGGACATAACGCGAGCGAAGCCACGGGTAAAAGCTAGTAACATTATAATTTTACTACCAAAAGTACGGCAGGTTCTTGCTTATTTTTCTACATAATCGCCAAAACGATCGAGGCATTTGTCATATCGCAACACAAGCTCCTCGATGCCTTCTTGGAAGAAGTTAGCCGCCGGTGAGTAGAGACACAGGGCCAGCGCCTGGCTCTCCCTCTCCCTCACGACGTCATTGTGAGGCGGGTGGACTAATAGTGCGGCGCACTGGCTCCCGCGCCAAGACTTATCGCAACATTTATTCAGATGAATTTGACGTTGGTTCCTTCGTTTTTAAATAGGAAAATCTTTTAATTTATTTTTATGACTGAGACAAAACAACTTATCTCATAATTTAACAATTTATATTTCATTTCTAAAATAATACTTTGGGATGTTTTTAACACGGTGTACAAAATCATTTCTATAATATTTTCAATTTAGTTATCTAGATAGAGTCTACCGCAGTAACTGCGTTGATAAGAATCATTTTAATGGAACACTGTAAGATGTCGTTATCAAGGACTTAACTGAGCGTTTTCTGTGTGACGCACAAAATATACTGTGGTAGAACTTGGTATGTTCAGAAGCAGAGCCGACTCTACCACTGTGCAAAAATTCAGTTTTAGAAAATATTTTAAACTGTTTATTTACTATGTTTCTGGGAAAAGTGCATCATTGTTGAGGTAAGTAAAATACATTGACGAATCAGTAATATCTTCCAATCGCGTTGTTTTTTTTAATGAGAGAGCGTGTTTGAGCTTCAAATTTTTTTTTTCCAAATAATTTTGCCCCCCCCCCCCCCCCTTTTTTTTAATTAATCTGTCTAACCCAATAGATGGCTCTTTACTTTCATCTATCCTTCGTGCCAACAAAGCGTTGGCGCTGAGCGAAGACGGAGAGAAGATGAGTTGAAAAAGTTAGCAAAACTGCCGAAAGGTGTCTCTACTGTCCAGTGCGCTTAGCCACTCGTCACCGATATTACCACGTGTTGCTAAAACGTAGTTACCAATTTTGTACCCGAGGTCCGATTGCAATGAACCAAAGACTAAAATATCCTTTAGACAACAAATTGGAATACGTTTAAATTACAAATAAAACGTGAATGGATTTAAACTCGCAAATGTTGTTTCGTAACAGATTATTTATTAAAACTGTAAACCAATACTTTAAATTAATAATGATTACAGATAAAGTTATGGTTTTAATCATGTATCACATCTAAGAAAATTCCATCTCTAAATTATTTGTAGTTTTTGACTTAACCTTGAATATTAAAAAGTCCAGAAAATTAACAAAACCTTGGTTTTAAAATTAAAAAAATATATATATACCAGAACACTTCAAATATTCAACCGCTGAATTATTAACACACACACACACATATATATATATATATATATATATATATATATATATATATATATATATATATATATATATATATATATATATATATATATAGTTTTGTTGCCTACGATGCTGGTGCACCATTCATCTTAAGGGGAAGGGGTAAGGTGCCGCATCTCAAAGCGCGAGAACGCTAAGGGTGACACTGGCTCGCGCATCACACGCCTTGTAGCCTCTATGCGGCAGGCACAGAACTGACTTGCAGTTTTTGCGTCAGTTATGTGTCTCTGTGGAACTTTAAGCAGCACCCTGTAATATTATTCTGGAATATTAAAGAGAAAGGCTCTTTGCACCACAATATACCCTTTACAATACTGTATGTAGAACATTTCTTACCTAAAAACTTCCACTAAACTCTAACGTTCGCCTTATTCACTGCCCTAAAAGTACGCGTTATAGACGAAACCATGGAACAAAACTTGTATATACAAGTGCAATGGCTCTTAAATGCTATTCGTAAAATACTTTCAAGAAATGTTAACTGGTTTGTAAATGGCGCCTTAACACCGAGAGATCTGCATGACATTTGGAGACCCGGCCTTAAAGCGGCTACCTAAAATGTAACGTAAACAAAATTTATTTCGAATTTTAACACAAATATCGTAATATATTAGATTAAATGAGCAAAATGAGAGTCGAAATTTAAATCCAGGTTGGCTTTAACATGTTAGTTAATTTTTCCTTTATTCCTAAGGAAGTCCCCGCTGTTCTCTGGGGGATATTCCTTCCGCCTCCCCAGACTCCAGGCAAGGCCCATTAAAGCCTGGAGCAGCCACTGCCAGCGGAGGCCCTAGGCTTCGCGGGGCCCTGGTGGTAACAAACGACAGCTGATGATGTAGGGGGCCTCTGGCCTTCGTATTTGAAACAAATTGAACAGGCGCTCACAGCGTGCTGCCTCGTATTAAACTCCGGATGCCCACACGTGGCTACGTACGTGATATGCTCGTGATGCACAGTTCAACTGGACAGAACAAAGTTACAAAACACTGTTCTGAGCGCTAGTAGCGCAACTCCTTAAAGTGGCGTACATACCGAAGAACCCTAAATGTCACAAGAACCGGAACACAAAATGAACCACTGAAGCGTGGTGGAATTAATTACGTAATGTACGTAAACGAATCAATGCGGCGTTAGGCCTTAAACTAGTCCAATGCCACGTGGGCAAAACAGAGAGGTCCCAAGAAAATAAGTCCGTTGTATGTTTCACCTGATTGGTGGCACTGAGCGGGCAAAAATGAAGGAGTCTTAAGACTAATGTCCATTAAAGAACGTCTGGGCCACAACCAGCGCTCAGACTAAAAACAATAAATTACGTATTTCATGGAAACGTCCCACTATAGGGCACACGTGATTACGTTACGTACGTGGCCAGTGGAGTGCTAGGATTCAAAAAATAAGAGAAGTAGTCATGGAAGTGAATGTCGAATTGAGCGAGGCCATGGTTTCCGCTTATCACCCCACACTCGCTTCTCGCGAAAACGTGACTTGCGTAAGAGAATACGCCAGGCCACGTTTCAGGTGTGGTTGCGTAAATCCAGATAGTAGTTATCTTTTTAATACTTAATTAATGAGATGAACACAAGGTTTATCATTTCTCAGTTACGTGAAAAAAATCATTATAAGTACCGTTATGTTACTTATCGATTACCGCTCGAGTGACAATTAACTCGTCGGTGGTGACGGTTGTTCGCCTCGCTGCACTTCGTTGTACCTGCGTCGCACCGCACACGCCCCTGTGAGATAGTGAGATGGCCTCAGGGCCTGTGAGAGCAGAGGAGCATCGACGAGTGTCGTCAACACATTATGTAATTACTATAAAGATGTATGCAGTACCTTTGTTAAGAAACATTTGGATTTTCAGTCACATAATCAGTAAGTAGCTACTCCTGACAGAAAATTAGACTTTGTTGCTTTTGGTAATTTTGAAGGAGACTTTCTTCTGTTTTTTTTTTTTAAAGAAAAAAAAATAAAATGGTTTTTGTTTACTCACTGACATGTTTTATAATTATTCTCTAAGATACTTCAAGTAGTTTTGCCAGTAGTTTAACTGTTTAATGAGTCATTAGGTTTGGGCATGTAGTAATGTTGATTTCAGTGATCTGCAGAAATATTTTGTAATAAAAATAATTGGGTTAAAAATTTTTTTTTTTTTTTTAAATCCCAGATAGCATTTTTGCTTGCAGTAAGCTTGTTATCAAAGTGACATTGTCATTGACTTATACTATTTACTGTATTGTTTCAGTATTGATTCACAGTTGTCTTCAAACAGACTTACAATCGCTGAAGACCTACTGAAGTGGAAGGGTCCGGGTACACAGCATGACAAGGATTATGGGTGCGGGGAAGGGTGAGGGACCCCCCCCCCCCCCCCTCCACATCCCCGCTCATGGAAAGAAATGCCATCATGACGCAAACGACCACGAACTTGAGGCATGGTGAAAGAGAAAGAATGCAAATATTTTTGAAATAGTATCGGGAGGATTAAACTCCTCAGTATTACTATCGTGAGGGGGGTTTTCGAATCGTGTGCGTGTATATCGTGGGCGCCACCACGTGGATGGTCACGTGACGTGACCCATGTGGAGCTAGGCTCGACTCCCCCCGCTAGCACTCACCGGCCCGCTCTCAGCGGCGGACACGCTATGTTACTGCTTGTGGGGTCTTGAGGCGCCCCACACACCTCCGTCTCTGTGCTGGGAAACTCGTGGTCGGGAATTAAGTGCAACGAGTCGGGTGAATATTGAGCTTTATTGGCGCCGACACGTACTATCAAAACGCACACAGAAAACAGCACATAGTCCAGGTTTCTTGCTGACCAGGACACCGCGTGGCTCGGCCCCGAAAGTATAAGTCCGCCGATTAATCTTAAAATGCTCCGGGAAGCTTTAATTAATTAAGTTAAACAGTCTGCCGCCGGGGTAGGCCTCGAATTTTAATTTAAAAAAGGTTTAAAAAATAGTTACGATGGCGAATGTTAATGGATCGGTTACGAGCAAAGGTTAAAGTCGACAAGGTGCTGAGGTGCGTCCTACCCCGCACGGCGAACGGAAGAGACTGCCCCGGGCCCCGGTGGTCATGGCCGCAGGAAGTGCTGAACTTACCGTTAGTACATTAATATTAAAGACAGTTAATCATAACTATTAAAACCTTTTAAAAATTGCAAGTTAATTAAGATTTAAGGATTACATATTACAGATATTTAAGAATTACATTATTTAAAAAACATACAGTCTCCACTGCTCCAGTTAGGGTGGGCGCCGAAAGGGTTCGCGCAGTGCGACCGAACACACGCACTTGTTGGCGGGAGGTTTGAAATAGAGGGTGTCGGTGGGAGGAGAGGGGGTCGGCAGTGGCGTGAGGCACATCGGGCTTAGGGGGGGCGTAGCCCTGGTCAACGTCAGTACAACTTTAACTAAAATTTAATTTTCCATGTTCCGAAAAGTCCCACCGAGCTGGACCAATGCCTTACTTCTTTGTTCTTCACACCCGCAAGAACTGCGTCACTCTTTCTGACCTCCTCTTCCTCGGTCTGGAAGACGAAGTCGAATACCTGGCCCTACAAGAACCGCAAATTCTATAATTGTCAAGAGCATACCTTATATTTATACTTCAATTTATTTAATGTGTGGATAACCTGGGCGATGAATACTGGAACAATTAGTGTGAATAAAAAAAAAAAAACCTTAATTTGTACTACCACATTGTGTTTAGAAACAAGTTTATTTTGGACACAAGGAAATCAAAGCATAAATTTTGCTCCTCAATTTCAAACTCTAGCGGAAAACGAAGACAGCTGATCTTCGAGCTTCAGAGTACGAAATTGACAAACAGTAAATCCTAACTTTTTTATATTTTTAAAAACTCATTTTTTTTCTCAAAGATATGATTTTTTTATTTGAACAATAGTGAAAAAACACATATGGGTAAATAAAGCCTCTGAATGAAAAAAGAAAGACATTTTACTTTTGAGTAAAGGAACAGACAGTTGTATTTGTCCTTGCGAACTTACAAGTATTTCTTCTAACAAGATTATTAATTATCATGTCAACCTTGGTTTAAAATAACAAAAACATAAACAAAACTGACAGAAAAAAGTCTAAAATTAAATTAGAACACAGGTTTCAAGCACAGATAAAATTTTATTGTTTCATTTAGCATAAAAAGCCGATAAAATTACAAAATCATTTTGGTCACAATGGACTAGTAAATGAAATAAGTGATGTAAATTATAAACATACAGAGATACAATTTGACTTATTGTCAAAATCTGTAGGTATTTAAATACCATAAAATTTATGTACAAAAATACAGTGATGTCCAATGTATAAACTATCTCACATATGTACAATGTTTCTGTCACATACAAAGTTGTTTCAACAACAAGCAGCAAAACTTGCTGAACACTCAAGCTACATATTGTTAAAATTATTGGAAAGCTGGTTCAAATATTGCTCCTTCACTGAGATGAGCAGAAAAAACCTATATCAATTACTTTCTTACTAGGTGTTACAGAAATGTGTTGTTATTTATTCACATAAAACGATGTCAATCCAGCTCAAAATAGATTATCTTATTGGTTCTGTAACCACACTCTAAAACTGAATAAACATTTTATAAATCATATTTATTGTCGTGAACTCATTGGACATTAAATTCATAGTTTACTGTTCCATGGTAGCATAATCAAACTATAACATTTAAAATGTAGACTTCCATGGCCAGAGTCCTTAACTACGGCAGACATGCAGCATTACAGTATAATTTTTTCTTAAAAGATTTTTTTTGATTTTGTATAAACTGTTAAAACATACTATGATTCTGTACAAACTACTCTTCAAGAATGAAACAAACAGTGTCTCTGAAATAGGCCTTTATGCAAGATGGTTTTGTATAAAGCTATAGAAAATTCTGTCTTGCAGTGTATTTTTGTTTTATGAATGTGATTGCAATATTCTAAGCACTGTTCATCTTCACAATACAGACAAACTTTAAAAAAATCAGCAACTAAAGTTAAAATATACTTTAAAAAAAACTACTCCAATGCAAGAGATTTTTCCAGTACTGTACCTACACTTTACAGGGTTTATAAAGATGTTTCTCATCCTTACAATACATTATGTACAAAATAATTAGCTATAAATAATACCACTACAATGCATCTCATATCACACACATGAGTAAACATTAATTTCACTATAGAAACAAGACTAGGAACACACCTTTTTAGTAATATCTAGGTAAATTATAGTATAACTGTCTGGAAAATCGTACCGCAGCGTCGGAGGGGTTCTGACAGACCCCAACTTTGGTGGTCGTTTGAATAATTTCTATAGTAATATCACAAAGTGCCGTCGTATACGGTCAAAGTCTTGTCAGCTGTTATCACAGTATGTAAGCACTTTCGTCTCGTGCCTCAATAACCTTTTATGTAAGCTGCAAGATGATTCTTCTCTTCCTCTGTCAGCCCGTTCTTCAGTGTTCGTCGCACTGGGAACACATCAATGTGGTTGTTACAAACATAAAAAGACAAACCTTGAATGGCAGCCACTTAGTACTGCTAGAAGATGAAGGCTGAGATTCTCGAGTTTACACCAACTATAATTTTCCCTTAGGTACATTTATCACAACTAGGCTGTCATAAAGCATTCACAAAAGACTACAAGAAGTCTCTACAAAATTACAGTGTTGAATACCTACATGAAGGCTGTCAGTAGTGAATGATTTAGCTTTTGAGGCTGAACCCAATCATAAGTCAGGCATGACTCATATATAGTATTAATATTACTTATTATCAGGGCCGGCGCGTCCATATAGGCGAACTACGCAACCGCCTAGCGCGCCAAGTAGCTGGGGGCGGCGCAGCACGACACATAACAGCTGATATAATATGTTTAACGATTATTGAAACTAGATGAAAATTGATTTTTGTAACAGTTTGGAATGTTTATATTGATATAAGTAATTATTTAAAGTCAACAGTGACCTGTTTATGATTTGTAATAAGTAAAAAAGTAAAAACAAAAACACCAGCCTGCTTACATTTGATTGTTGACAAAATCTTAGGCTTACGTGATGTATTTTGAGGCAAGGAAAATTTTTTGGGGGGGTCCGGTGGGAGGGGGGGGGGGGCATTAAGGTTTTTCGCCTAGGGCATCAATTTACCTTGCACCGGCCCTGCTTATTATCAATAGTAAGTAATACTTGTACTCATCTTTTAAAATTAATTTTAAAATAATATTAAAATATTAATGCAAACAAATACTAGTAAGAGGTAACACTTTTAAGAGGCTGTTTTCAGGATAATATGACTAAAATTATTTCTGCCACTTTTAAGATTTCAATAAATTAAGTTTATTGGTCCAAAAATTCTATCCAGAGCTAGGTTTATAAATAATCGGATGTTTCAGTTGATACTGCTCATGCTGTTTTAAGGGAAATGGTTAACCACATATTCAAAGCCATCAGATGCGATGTCCACCAAAAGTTGGTTTATTCTAAATTTTCAGGCAGCTGAAACCTGCAGGCATTGGAACATCAGACAGTGGCCATGAAAAACAGCGATTTGATATTTGACATGACAATTTTGAAATTTTTAATAGCCTACTTAAGTTAACTATTACAGAAAAACCATGTCAGTACCAAACTTTCATAGCTTAGTAAAAAGCAAAATTAGTTATTAGGTATTTATTTTACACTTGCATTCACCTGTACATGCTTTATTATGATTACTACACACTACAAAATTACTATTACTACCAACTTAAGTATAGCTCAAGTTTTTTAGTATATGTATGTAGATCCTAATTACTTCACTAATCATCATAATGAGGTTTTAGCATTGCAGACCCCTGCCCACCCCAGCTTTGCAGAGTAATTACCTATGTTTTAAGTAATGCAGTAGTATCAGCTGATGATATGGTACAAGGTCATAGTGACCTAGTTTTTCGTACTTGTATTTTTTTTTTAATATTCTTATAAGTAATTTGACACTTGGTAGTTTTGTTCAGAAAAGCCATTTAACAAGGTTTTTACTGGTTCTCCCTTTGTTTGCTGAGTAATTGTTTGTGTACATGCTTTTTTCAGTATTTTACTTGCTTTAAATATTTTTTCATACCTATTAGAATTTATTTGGAAGTTTTTATTGCAATTCTGGAACATTGTGTGTTGTGCTGGTACAAGGAAGGATGATGGACAGGTGCGTCACAAGTTGGCGCTGAGTTTCCGAACTTTTTTCAGCTGCCGATGCTTTCTGGCAGTTTCTGTATGTATTCTCTCGATGGGAAAATCAGCAGGTGTCCTTTCCCAGGAGAGACAATAACTTTACACTTTGGTATGCTGGCCAATCAGACACTGTGATCTTTTTCTTGTTGTAATTTTGCAAGGAAAGCCTCGTTATGAGGGTTCAGAAATTTGCATACTGCTATGTTGTTGTGAGTGTTGTTCTGTGATTGGTTAGTAAGGTCGTGCACCTGCCACTTCCCTCAGGTGGAATGCAGTAGCATGTAGCCTCGTTAGTCATTGTTCAGGGGCCAAAAAGACATGCGGGGGCAGCGGCTCACAAATAACAGTAAATGTGAATCAAGGCAGATTATTTTACGTCTGGGTGGCCAGGCCGTGCCACGATTAGTATGAAACTGTAATTGAGAATTTTTCTGTATGTTTAACTAATTATTTGTATCCCCGGTTGGTCCGCTGGTCCACCAGGATTTATTTGCCGTACATTATTGTACCTAGGCGACAAAGTCGCTAGAGATAGTATTTTGTGAAGGCTAAAACTGTGAGTAGCCACAACAAGGGTGAGTGAGTGGTTTCTTTCAGTCCTACGTAAAGGACATGTAAGTTTTGACAACATGAGAAGAATAAATTAACTAACTTTATTTCAACTCTTTTATTTGAGAATTACCATCAACAGTTTAGAATCATTTCACAATCAGACACAGAACTTTACATTTCCTGATTCATTTGTTGCCAAGTGTGTATGTATGTGCAGTTCAGGCCATAGTTAGCCGGTGAGGTCTGGGCTGGCACAAGGTGGAACAGTTTATCCTTAAATGCCTGTCATTTTAAAGAGCTATTCTGTAAAACAAGATTTCTGGTGTAAGTAAACTTATCCCAATAGGCCTTTAACATGTTTATTGACTATATGTGAGTGTAAAATGCAAAAGCTGGGATCTGCTGTCAGTGTGCTATTGTCTCAGTTTGAGATATTTTATTTATACATGTATTTATAAATTTGTGACATGCTCAAAAACATTTTGGTAACTTTTGAGGTGGGAACAACATAAAACAATCAACAAACTACAAAACATATACAAACAACTGCACAAATGACAAAACAGGCACTGCAAGGAGGCAGACACCACTGGTAGACAGGCATCACCCACGGGTAGGCACCACATGCATGTAGGCGCTACAAAAAATAGGTATTATATGCAGGGAAAACTCTGGTGGTGTATAGTGATGCAACACCAAACTTTACAGCCATTCTTGCTGGTTTAAAAAAAAAAAAAATTTATTTGTGATATACACATAGATGGGTGTGAATTATTTCCCCCCAACATCAAGTTTATACTAGAGTTGGTACTGGTTTACAATACATGCATTCTCAGTAAATTTTTATTTTTGACATTACTTAGTACCTAAATATGTAATCGACAAGAATGTGTGTTATGTATGTAAACAAACTGGAGCCTCATAAATTGTCTACATATCAAAATTACAAGAATGAAAAGGTTAATATCAGACAAAGAAAAGCTATTAGAAAAAGTAATTTAGGCTTTGAAGACATAAATTAAGGTAACTTAAATGAAATTAATTCTATCATCTTTAAAGAGAAGAAAATATGATACTTATTAGTTTATTTTTAAGTTTAAACTATGTTCAATTAGTGTTACACACAGCAAATTCATGCACATTAAGGACTGATTAATTTTCCCAAAAGTGGACTTTTCTGTCAGTGGAAAAATATGTACACAAAGGTCACTCCCTTTAAGTGTTTATTTATAACCCTTCTGTTGATGGAACTGCAGATTACAACAAACAAAAGTATTTTTTCAACAATTTTTAGTTAACCATTTTACACTACACTGTGTGGCACAGAGAAAACTAAAGAATGGACAAACAAAGATAATACACCGATCACAAAAACAAGCCAAAATCAGCTAATGTCAAATGTTAGATGCATTGACAACACAAAGAATTATGTGGAAGAAATTAGAACAATATCACAGCACAGATAAACCCAGTGGGCTGACAAGCACTAGACAGTAGCGACAAGAACAGTAAATACAGACAAACCAAAACTTTGGACAACACAACTACAAACTGCTTTAAGTCTGCTTGTGCCTGATGAGGGTAACAAATCTCGGTTCCTGAAATGTCGCTTCTTCTGTGTCTTAAGCTATGTCCACATGTTCAACAAGGGCATTCATCATAATGCAAGGAGTAGTGCTCGTGGGGCATGCATGACACATGCCTCTAAGAGTTGAACAGGTTCAGTTATGTTCACGTGCGAAGCTCTCCTGACCTGATTGGATAAGCGTTCACCATTGCTTTCAATTCGGTAAAAAATCATGTCTTCTGAAGCAGTTGCTATATACTTTATCAACGTGTACTACATACTTCCAATATTTTGTGATAAGTGCGAAGATTTACACTATGTATATATCTGTACCTCAAAGGCATAAGACACTATGTCCACTTTTGGGCAAAATGTACTCCTAACCATAAACTTGACCACAGTCTGATGTACTTTACAGTGGCATACAACACTAAGATCTGCGAGATGTCAAAAAATTCACCTATTTTGGGTAGAAAATAGTTGAGTAAATAAGTAAGGTAGGTAGAGTTTAAAATTTTTCAAACTGCTCTCATGAAAAATGTGGTTTATGTCACATAGTGTCTTTGGCCTCCGAGAACACGTTATATGTTGTTACGAATATAATGAGGGGATAACTGGGTTCGTAAGGGATAACACAATTAAGTTATATTACTGTTTTATTAATTTACATTACTAATACATGATTGAACTTAAAAATGTCTTATCACCAATCACTCACACTTAAAAATGTTTGTTCTCAAGTTACTCAATGTCTGTCAAGTTTCACAGTTTGTACTACTCACTGGATCTAGGCTCAACAGTGGTTTGCTCCTTACCTTACGCCTGTCCAAACACACAGTCTCGCGCCAATCAGTCGCACTCTCGCGATCCCGTCGCTCCGCGTCGCGCCATTCTCAAGGGGGTCTCTCACCCTCTTCACCAATATCGCACTTCCATTCACTCGCGGAACTCTCTGAACTCTCGGAACTCGCTTGGAACTGCGGCGGAGGCCGGCGTCGTCGCTTATATACCCGTGGTGTCCTCAAAGGGATGAGAGCAGCTGTGACGTGTCGCGTCATCCTGGGCTGACCCAACGCCCGAAACACCCAGAACAGCTATGCTTATTCATGCCACTCCTCACGGCGGCCTCTGTAAGCCTGGAATTCCCAGGCGGGACGAGGCGCGGGGAACAGAGAGGGGTGGGTAGCGAGGACCCTTGTAATCCGGCCACGCAAGCATGGCATGCCTTATGTCAATTGACGGCACGTGACGTCAGTGGCCATGCATGGCCACCAGCCCACTCTGAACCTGGCGTGCATCGCAGTCTTGTCTCTTGCGATAGTAACAATATGTTTGTGTGTGTATATATGTTTACACACACCTTAACGTGATGGAAAGCAAATTTAAAATGGACATAGTTGCAGTGAAATCAAAAATCAAATGTTAGAGATCATGCTTTCAAAAGAAAGCAGAAAATATTGAAGAAGGAAAGTGGTTCAGGGGCTGAGGAAAGCTACACCTGTACAAGGTGCAGAGTGTAAGGAATGAAACAAATTTATCATTCTGATAAGAGTACTCCAGTCTTGTGAACTCATGTAGGTTCCCAACTTGTACGCTTGTGCGAAACTCACTGAGTTGAACCGCAGTATAAAGGCAATATTTACCCTTTATAGAAAGTAAATATTTAATTTCCTTTAATATTTATTTTGTTTAATTACACTTTATTCCATATGTTTATATTTGTAATCTATGGTTGATTCAGACTGTAAATTTCTTTGGCTATCGTTTTGTCTATGTATTACTCTATGTTAATTTTTATTTTAAATTATTGTCAAGGCTAGCATAGCAGTATTTTTTTGAAACCACTCTTAATTCAAAGATGAACAACGACAGTAATGGGTAGTAATTTTACTAGTTTTGTTTTATCAACAAACGTAAGAAAATTGTTTATTAGTGACGGGGAAAAGATTCTTTTAGAACGAATTGAGACTTCATTAAGGCAACATCTAGAATGCAACGATTTTGACATTAATTTAGAATTGAATATTTATAGAAGAATTGAAACTGTTTATTAATGCCAATATCGACTGAGCTTCTGAAGGAACTAATAAATTTAATCAACGAAGATAAGACTCCGACATCAAGAATATCAATAATTATTAAGAAGAGAAGTCGACGAATATCCAGATTCAAGAGATCGTCCAATGACTGTAAATTGCTGAAACTACGAAGAATAAATGCCGTTGATCATCCTGAAGAAAGAAGAATCCTGTCGAAGATAGAAAAGTCGCAGTTCGAGCCCGGGAAGGATGACCGTCGTGCAGTCCAGCCCAGTTGCAGCCCACAGCCTGAAGGATGGAGTCGTGACGGCGCGTATTCCTGCCGCCCGCTAGAGACCGGAGGAGCAACACCAAGTTCGCAGTCCTGATTGAGTCGAACCAAGGATTCTCCGAGAACCTACACGTCTCGTGGGTATCCGGCAGCAAGGTTTGGTCCCTTACCCCATCACACGAAGACTCGCTGAATACAGAAGTACCCTAACGAATTACGATTTAAACAAGACAAACATTTTTTCACAGAACTAAAATCTTTTATATTATAGATCATATTCTTTGTACAGGAAAACCGTGTATTTGTTCATCTTTAGATTTACCATTCTAATTCCGGAATCGCGATCCCGAACTAAATAATATTAGATAGTATAGATGGAACTTGATATTGAAAGAACATGTTGCTATTTTGTTTGACAGGTACTGCAAGTTACTTACCCAAAAGTCCACGCTCTGCCGGACTGAAGCTAGTTAAAATAAATAACATCCAAGTAATTAACATTTGATCTTTAAGATAACTTACTCAAATGAAAGAATTGTTAGATGCTTTGAAGTCGAGAGTGATAACAAATTCCATCTGTATTTTAACATAAATTATTTTAGTTAAATTTATTTATATAAAGCGTGATCTGTGCCTTTCGAAGTGTATTGTCACCGTCTGCGCAAACATTACACGCAAATATAAATATTACATTTGAATTTGTTTACACGTTATTACAAGGTATAGTCACGAGATTAGTATTTAACCTACTTTTGACACACTGTAATTTGACTTTCAGACACAAACTTCTAGATACAATTCTTAAAACTGATAGAGGTAGGCTAGAGAAACCGGAATTATTAAGTACATTTAATAATTTCAATAATTACACTAGCTGACTCTATAGCAGGATGCAGTATTCCACATTTTTAATGCCTTGCCAAGAATTGTTAAATCCTTGACAGCAGTCAGGCAGTGATCTGAATCTGAGTCAATCAAAAATACTGCTATCAATACAAATATTGTATCCCGAATACAGAATTCATATACTTTCTAGCCATTTCTTACAGTTTCCTTCACTTAATGTTGTATATAATCCTGTACAATACATTCAAGCTAAACTAGATTTAATGCAACAGTAAAATGAATATCCTTTTTCAGTAATGTACAAAGATGCCTCCAGTATGGTTAAACAACTGGGAATAGACCTAACAATGCTACTCAGCATTGCAAGGCACATGCAGGGATTAAACTACAAGGCAAACAGCACCAAGGAATCACACTAATATTATAAATGCAAAAGTTTTTTATGTGTGTTCATTACTCAATAACGCTCAAACTGCTGAACAGATTTGGATGATATTTGGCATACTGCTAGCACATAACCTGGATTAACACATTGGCCACATATTACTATGAAATTCCACCCCCAATGTAGTGAAAAAGGTAAATTAATTTTTATAACAGAAAATCATCAGTCATAGACATACAAAGAGTGAGTGTGTTTTATTTCTCTATGTCCGCCACACGGTCAAATAGTAAGGTCTGGCAGCTTCCTATCCTTCTCCTTGGTGAGAACAGTCCGCTTAGTGGAGTTCACGGCAGCTAGCAAACTAACGGCACTAATAACAGTTTATAGATGGTGTATATGGTATAGATGGTCTATAGATGGTGTTGCCATGAATTTCAAATGAGCTATCGTTTGGTGCATCCATCACGTCTTGCCTAAGGTTTGCTAAAGTTTGTGAGTGAATTTTTATGTTTGTTACGTCTTCACGCTGTATTAACACATAGGCTACTTTTCATTCCGAAAAAATTGGTTGTTCCTGTGGGATGATCAATGTCACTAAAGCACAATGTCACACAAGTGTGCAATTGAGGTGCTTGATCGCAGCCTACAAAACATCCGGGGCAACCGAATGTTGATGGGTGGAATGGTCATCTTGCTCGCAGGTGACTTTCGGCAGACACTACCGGTTATCGAGCATGGAACAGTGGCAGATGAGATTAACGAATGTCTTAAAGCTTCACCGTTGGGAGCTAGAGTGGAAAGGTTGCACCTCACAACCAACATGAGAGTACAGCTCTACAACAACCAAGAGTCTGAATCCTTCGCTCAAAAACTTCTCGAGATCGCCGAAGGTCGCATGGCAATGGATTCAGAAGGCATGATTGATTTTGAAGACAATTTCTGCAATGTTGTAAGCTCAGAAGACAACCTAATTGCCAAGGTTTTTCCGAGCTTACTAAAAAACATAAGTAATGAGGATTTGTTGTATAAACGATAGATTATGGTGACTAAGAATTAATCGGTGGGATACATAATAAAAAAAATTATTGATCAAGTACCTGGTGAACACATCTACACATCTATTGATACAGTGATAAGAAATAATGACTCAACTACATACCCTGTTGAGTTTTTAAACTCATTAGAGTTACCAGGGAACCTGTGCGATAAGTTGGAGCTAAAGATCCAATGTGCCTGTCATTCTGATGCGCAACCTGGATGCAGCAAGGTTCTGCAATTGCACAAGCTTATGCATCACAGAGCTGAAAAGGCATATTTTGCAGCCCACTATTATCACCGGGAGAGCCAATGAAGAGGTGGTATTGATACCATATATTTCCCTACAAATTTACCTTTCCAGTTCAAACGCTTACAGTTCCCTTTGAAAGTGGCATTTACAATTACTGTAAACAAAAGTCAAGGACAAACAGTAAAAGTGGAAAGAATACATCTGGGCACCTCATGTTTATCGCACGGACAGCTATTATATGTTGGCTGTTCGTGTGTATTTAGAGCCAAAAATCACTACATATATGCAGAAAATAATGTCTCGAAACAATGTTTACAGAGACATGGTGCAATAAATGTTTGGCTCTCAAAACACCTCAAAATCCGTGTTGAGGCCCCGTGTCTCATACAGTAACATTAGTATCCTTGACAATGTGTAAGAAATGCCTTCCAATAAAGCGGTTTTGATAACTGAATTTTTGCAACTTTTTTTGTATTAGTTCTATCATAAAAATGGTAACGCATGCAATAGTCAATCATAATGTGATTAGTGACCCAAATCTAAAGTATAACAAATAATAAGATCTGGCCAAGTTCGAGTCGGGCTCGAGCTAAGTGTTGCATAGTGTGGAGGTATGGAAGCCTTGGAGCGCAAGTCTGACTAGCATTTGACCAGATTTTTAAGTTAAATTTAAATTTTAAACTGCGGGTGAAACCGCGGGGTGCAGCTAGTACTATATAAAATCTATTTACATTCCACAATTGTTTGATGTCATAACTGACCAAGGTCAATGCTTCTAACATGATAGATCAACATGTTTAGACCTACGTCTCGTTCTGCCTCTTTTCACATTGAAGGAAACCATCTTCAAATGTGGATCAAGGATTAGGGCACGTACCGATTTTTACAGTCCTCTATTTTAAGGTGGCATCTGATGTTACTGTTTTGAATGGTAAAATGTGCATATGGAGTGATAAGTGGAATTGGGAGAGTAAATGAGGTAATCCATCACTGGAAAATGTGCTGGATGTGATTAACTCTTGCAATGTTGATTTATTTCCAACAATTATATGCCTTCTTGTTATCTTTCTCACTTTGCCTGATAGTGTAGCTAGTACGGAGAAATCTTTCAGCAGCCTTCAACTTGTAACATCATGGCAAAGAACAGAAATGGGAGAGGAAAGGTATTTGTATATCGTTTAGAACTAAATTTGACTCGAGTAGTGTATCCCTATTCCTGTGTTTCTGGAATCCGAATACACAGTCTGTATGTCGAGGCCATTGCCGTGTTTCTGATGTGTTATCATGATGCGTAGTAAAATATACCCAGTACGCATATACCCAACAAAAGGTTATATGGCCCCAGTGGGGGATCCAGGATTTTGGTTTGGGAGGGGCTTGACCCAGCTGAGGCTAGGCTTTATCGAGGCAAACACTAAAACAATAGTGGATCCAGATGCTTTTGGGGGGGGGCTTGAGCCCCTTAGCCCCCCCTCTGGATCCGCTACTGTATGGCCCGTGTCTGTTATTTGTTTACTATGATATAAATGTTGACATGGAAGAGTTATATAACATTTTGCTAAAGGTGCTAAACAAACTACTGCTTTGGAGTTTATTGTGAAGAAAGAATAGCTTTGTCTATAATGTTTGCTGTTTTTTAGGTATACAAAATTGTATTAATTGTGTCACAGTTACTGCAGGTAATTTGTACCCTTAAGAATGTTGATTTATTTTTAACAGTGCTTGTATTATTAAAACTCTAACCCAGTTTTAGTTCAACATTAAATTGCGGCAACCACATCAGTTAATAAAAAGAAACTGGTTAAGTGTGAACAACACAAAATTTCAATGCTGTTACCTTCACCCGACTTCCAGTCCTCTTATAGATGTGTTTCTATCCATTACAGGGGGGGAAGGGGAATTGACTATAAATGGAATGGCTGGTGTGGATAGGCAGAAGCATTCAACAGACACTTTTAACAAACACATGCCTTTGACAAAATTTAAATGTTGAAAATGAAAACGCATGAGTGTGGACATAGCTTTAGGAAGCCTATTTTGTTTGTCTGTGTTGTAATCATTGTGTTGCCAGAATATCTGTTCAATTTCATTGCTGAGTTCTTCTGTATGTTGTTGCGTTAAACAAGGTGGTTCCTTATGTATATTTACTCTTCTTGCTGCAACTGTCACATCGTTGTCAACACAATGGGTTCATCTGTGCTGGGATATGGTTCTGACAAATCTTTTCCCATTGAATTCTATGAGCTGTCTATAAATTTAATATTTGACATTGGCTGATTTTTTTCTGGGTGTTTGTGTATTCATCTTTGTCCGTTCTTTGTGTTTTCTCAGTGACATGCGTGTAAACTAGCAATGGTTTATGCCTAAAATAATGTTTTGTATCAAAGTAAAATCTTCTGAAGAAAACTGAATATAAATTTTGTTACAGTGTTTCACAGTAATTATATGGAACCAAAATTGTTCAACTATTAATGTTAAGTTTGTACCTTCCACTATAATAATAGAAAAAATAAAACATTCCTAAAAGAAAAAAAATTGTCTTGAATGATGGAACCAAAATATAATTTATTAATAAATCTCAGAGTTAAATTAGTTAGTAAATTGAAATAGTATTTTAGTAGTCAAAGAAACAAATTGTGCACCACAAAGCCATCTGGCTGTGGCTTCGGCCATCACAAAGCTACACACTGCGCATGCACACCACAAGACACAAGCATGCAGCAGCGACATACCACGACTAGGGTGACTGCCTCCCACCCTCCACCACGTTATTCTCCCGCGTGCGGGACCGCTTTACTGGAGGGAGAAACGAACGCACAAGCATTAGTTTCCTGGTGCCGGCAGGTAGGGCTAGGGGGGAAGAGGGCACCGTCACGGGCACGCTTCTGTGGAATCCAACCCAAGCACGATCCTCAGAAGGCGGAGCACTGCCCCCAATCCTGGCCACCACACCGCAAGCACGCTGCGCTCGAGACACCTCTAGCCCCCGCGGCGGTTGCGAGCGACCAGCACTCATCACATACTAGCCCTTCTTTAAGCTGCAGTCACAATGCCATTACGGGCGTGACACGGCAGGCCTGACATGCATGTCTCCGTGATGTCACCCCGACGGCCCGCATGGAATAAATTCTATTTGTAATTTTGTCATGTCGTGCTGCTCAACAGAAAGAGCAAAATGGAAACGGAAACCTTACAGAACTAAACTTCAAAAATATTTACCTACTTGGTAAAACTTTATGATTAAAAATTCAATTTCATTTTACGTGTGCCTACATATTAATACTTGTAGCTTGCGTTCATTTGTTTATATAAACGGATATCATTGTGTTTATGGTCAATGTTGTTTCAGATTGGTGAAGATTTAATTTAATAATGGATGACATCAGCGAAGAACTTTTGATTAATAAATTTCAGGCTCATAGTATTTATTCTGTATGACATTGGGTTGAAGGATTACAGAAATCTGCTAAAAAAAACAAATAAGCATGGGCTGAGATAACATTTTCTTTTTAGCATTTCTATACCACATTTTATGAAAGTATTTGGCTTGGAACGATTTACCGACAGCTAAATCAGAAATTGTCTAGTTAATGTTGTCACGGTATTGTAACCCTACACTATTAACTCTGTTGTGCTGGAATGCTGTACGACGGTTTGTCGGGTTTGTCATATTGTGTTAGTCGTAGCATTGTGACTCCAGCTTTAATATAAACACAGGAGCCTAATATCTACCAATCATAGCGTGAGGTTTTGGGGTCCCTTATTCACCAGTGAATAATTGGGGGATTAGGTCCAGCCATCTAGGATTTTTTGATCTTTTTACTATAATTATAATTTTGAAATATTTTTGGCATTTCAAGGAATAAATCATATCTCCCAGACATTCTATAACTTGTTGCGACCACATATTTACTAACAGGGTCTAGTCTGTAAGCGCCACTATGCTACAATTATCATAATAATAACACTAGTTCACAGAAAGTAGCCAAAGATAAGTCCTATGCCATGCCAGACCAAAATATTTATCACGGAAGCTTTGTTGCAAATAGTATCAACATTTTTGGAATTGCAAGATGGCAAGGCCCTATCCCTTTGAAGTATGAATTACTGCTAATAAAGAACAGATTCTTGGTCTAAAGCACACTCTTCGCTGCATGCTGACCCAGTAAATTCAGAGACGTCTTAAGGGCAGTGTGCGTTACCATTTGCCACAGAGGTCTACTGTCGTAGTCCCTTCACCACAACCTCCCTACCTTAGTTGACATGCATTCATTAAGAGGGTGAAGTCGTGCCACACTTCTCCACATATATACATCAAAGGCAATGAAGTGCTGCTGTGAAACAGAAACATTCCATGAAAGCATGATAATCTGATAGACGTAAATGAGGATGGACCTTAATATTTGTATAATACTTGAATAGCTGGTTGGACTAAAAAAATAGATCTGCGTTTTGTCAACATTTGGGACATGTACAGACAAACATTAGGCCTGCCCCACATAACTCAGCCAATGAAAAAATTTCACTTTTTTAGCTGTGGAATTCTTCATGACCACCTTAAAAAACAATTATGATTTCTATCAGGCAATCAGATGCAGACAAGCTCTTAGGTGAGTTTGAGACTAGAGAGTATAGGTAAAGTTTATTTTACCTGTAAGGAATCACACATGGGCATTCAAGCATATTTGAGGGAAATAACTTATTACTGATGTTATACATACCTACATAAATTTCAAGTTTTGCAAAAGAGATTTTTTATGCCACCATGAATATGAACCATAGTGTAAATTTAAATAATTTGTAAAGCAATTCCTCCAACAATTAATAAAAACTAAGAAAAAAAGGAAATTTGTTGGAAAATTGGGCAATCAGTAATGCTTGGTTTGGGCCTAATATCCCTTAAGAGCTAAAAACCTTTGACAGATTGCCAAACCTTTGTCATATTGACAACTGTGGGTTCCTCTAGTTACAGAAGCAGCAAAAAATCTGTTGTGATAGTAAGTACCTATGTACAATATGTCTAAGTTTATTACTTTATATAACATAATACCTTATTATTCAAAATTAGAAAAAAAAAAAATTACTATACAATAGCCTATACATTATTAAAAACATGCACCAAGCAAGAACAGTGTTCACGTCGCTCAAAAATAGAGCTAAAATTTTAGTATATGTACATGCTTTTGTTGGAACTGAACTCTTGCTTTAGCGTTAAATTTCACGGGTACCAACTAGTAACATATGATTACGTAAAAATTTTATTTTCTTCCATATACTTATACCCACCCATCCATGTAATAAGTACTAGTTTCAAAGGTTTTACAATCATGGCTCCATAAAAAAACAAAGGTTTGGTACTTGAAGATGTATAACCATCTAACAGTAATAATTTACATTTTTCAGCAAATTTTGCCACTTTAACAGTACTTAAATTATCTCTATATGCCCCCAAATAATAATAATAATAATCTAAAACTAACCATTTTTTTCTTTAATTAAATAGTCTGTAGAACTTGCTCAATTTCTATTGCAAAGTAAATTTTCAAAAATTTAAAACTTTAAAGTTAAATGTAGGGTTTAATTTTCAAGCACATTGTGAAAAAAAAATTGTGTTAAGCTTATACATGATTAAATTGTAAAACGTTTGTACCCCTGAATGTGAAATTTAGGTAAAGATGACTCAAATTATCTATTATTTGAGCAAAAGTAATGTTTATAGGTCTCCTACATAAAAAAAAAATATCTTTCTATTAATGAAATGTAATATTATTTAATATACTGGTACTGAATAAAATGATAAAGAACTAAGAAAATGCAGCTAATTTTCAACTAAAAATTAGGAGAAAAATGGACCACAACTCAGCCTAATACGAGTACATGGCTTCAGTCATGTTTTAATTTTAACTGTTTGAGAGAAAATCAGACACTGATTAGTAATGGAAAAAATACTGAGTCACAGGTTTTGCAGGTTGTTGGTGCTAATAAGTATTGGTTGGTTTAAAACATAAGGGATGTGAGTGAAGTCACCATATGCAAAAGACTGAAAAAGAAAGAAATAATATTTAATGTTTTGTTGTACAAAAATTGGCAATTTGGTGAGTTTTCAAAATTATACTGTGAAATTTGATTACAACTTACCTGGGAAAACCTGCAATTTGGTTCTTAATAATGAAACTATTACCATATCAAACTATTACCAAATAATGGAAAACATCTTGTGGGGATCTAAAAATATATGTACTTTAAAGCGAGAAATTTTATTGAGACAGTCGATAATGAGGTTTATCTTAACACGATGAACCATTTGAGATGCTTTATGGTTCAGAAGCATCTTTGGAAGGAACATTTCAAAGGGATATTGTGTACTGTACTGTTATCTGTATTCATCCAAATACTATAGAACTGAATACCAGACACTCTCTGGAAATGTGGAAACCAGGGCATTCAGTGCTCCTTGTGAGAGTTATTTCGTACTTAGGATTAAAGCAGATTTGTTACAGCTATGAATTTCTGTAGATATTAAAACAATTAGAGTTGTGTAAACAGATGTGAAGAACTATTTTTAAGGCACCAATTTGACTAGTGTATATATAAATATTGCAGAATGAAGAATAATGTGTGATAATTTGGCCTGTTTTTGGATGTGTTTTGTGTTCTTGCAGCATGTACAAAGATAAATCAGCATTGCAATCAGCAATCAGTTAGGGGTATACTGAAAGTATATCAGATGCATGGAAAAACTGGCACAGTTTGTGCTATTTATGGCTGTAATAATTACCGGGTGCAAAATAATGTGAAATCATTCCAGTCATGTCCAAAAACTGACATGTAAGTATATGCTTGCAAACCTATTTCACACTGTAATGTTTTCCCGGTAAAAGTATCAAAGAAGTTGAAATTCCAGATGACCATACAAAAAAAAATTAATAAAAACTACATGCAATATTTTGAAAAAAAAAAAAAAAAGAGGTTATTTTTCATGTATCACGGCTTCCATTAAACATTATGTCGAAGAGGTTATGAACAGTTTGGTTAAAAACAAATGGACGTAGTTATGCAAAAAGGAACCAAGCCACAAGAAACATATTCTGAGTATTTTTAAGTTAAAGTTAATTATAAATTGTAATTCTCGTATTGATAACATAATGTGGGTATAATTTTAATGGTCTAGTATAAATACTGATATAATAATAGCAACGACGGTACAATCAACCTTGTACTATTTTAATTTATTTTCAAATAAAATATAACAAAATTGTGGGTTGGTTCCTTTTTGCATAATAACATTAAGCTTTTCTGGTTAGAATTCCTAGATACGCTTTCAAAAATAATATTTCTCCTAGTCATAAATAACTTCCCTTGACTTTTCTTAACAGTTGTCCATATAACTCTCACAAGGCAGTGCTATGTTTCTCCCTGCTAAACAGGCAGAGCACCCAGTACTGAGTACAGTATTGGATTCAGCCTGGTGGGAGCACACTCACAGGACTTGCGGTCGGCATGCCGGGTCCTCTTCCTCTCCCGCGGGGTGGTGCGGGTCGCCGGGGACTTGGTGGCCGTCTTCACCAGGCTCTCCAGGATCTCGTCGTCACCATCCGTGAGGTGGCCGTTCACCCCCTCCTCCCTTGCCAAGGGGCTCAGCACGTTGCGACCTGCCGCCATCAGCATCACCGTGACCGATGTTATTGCAAGTAGTGATGCAATAGTTTCATATTCTATTTTGTTGGTTCATATATCCTTCGAATTAAACTTTTAAAAAATTGAAATGTATAGGTCAAAATCATAATCAAAATTTGCTGGGGAAAAAAAAATAAATATGCCCACTTCCACTCCTAGGAAAAAAAGGGCAAAGGCAATGAATTGGACAGATGATACTGAGCTCGAGACACAATAGACCTAGACAAAGAGTTGTCACAGACTGAAAACACTGTAAACATTTCTGTGAATTCATGAAATAAAACCAAAATAGTTTAGTTATTACTGAATATTCAAGGAATTATCCGCATGGAAACACACTGCATGCGTTTCTGGCCATATTTTTGACATATGTAGATTTGCTGTGTTTGTGAAAAGCTGTGAATTATGACTTGGTACATGTCAGAGAGGTGTGCTAATGATAGAAGCTTAGGTACCTTTATCCCGCTTGTCATGTACTTTGATGGCCAGGTTTAGTGTTTTTCTCTCTCAGAAGTTAGCTAGTTTTGTAAACTTGTACATATTGTTGTACACTGTGTACTTTTGTTGAATTTTGTGCCTTAAATTTTGATTGTAAGTTTTAGTGGCCAGATATTATTATGACTTCTTGGCTTTTGGGTTGATATCACGTCTGAGGAAATTATATGGTGCCCATTGTTTCCGCCAGAACACCAGGCCTTTAGCTGTTGCATTTGTATGCAGACATGTGACTTTGTCTGGGGCTTCGCCCCACTGAGTTCAATATGTCAACAACCCTCGTACTTCCTGTCCTCACTGCATTTAAACTTACTGCCAGTCATGTGCGTGTGTTAGCGTGCCACAAACTACTGCAAGAGGGCGCAGTCAAATCAGTGCTTCGCTTACCTCTTAAATAATAATAATAACTATTGGAAACCTTTTTCTTTTATTCCCGAAGTACCCATGTATTTTCAGGAACCGTAAAAATTCCAGTGATTTATGTTTTTGAAGTTATACTTCTTTAGGCGCATTATGAAAAAATGATGAAAGTGAAATTTTAAGATGCGCGCGCATCACTGTAACACAAAATTAACAGGTTGAAGCTGCCCGCTAACCGTTCATTAAGTCTTGAAAAAAAGCTACCAACAAAATAGAAATAGAACCTCTATTAGTCGCGCATGTTGGCACGCTCGTCGCCTCTGATGACTTTTCATATTTATAATATTTATCCACATTTTTATAGTTTCTACATTCACAACACGTGTTTTAGTTTCATACAAGTAAGAATTATATATGTGCTAATAAATTATATTCAGTAGTGATTTAAATTGAATATTTTGATTAATGTTATTTACTATTCGTAAATATTAGTAAAAAAAATTGTGCCTTTATACTTTTTCAAGTGCTCCAATATAATTGAGGTTAACTATCCATATGTATTATTTATTGATATAAATTAAAATATTATTATTTAATATAATTAATACTACATACATATTATTAAATTATTAATGTTAAATATTTATTATTGGTTATTTAATATTCAAAAAATAAAGAAATATTAATAAAAAAATTTAAAAAAAATTGTGAAAAAAATTAAAATCAAACATCAAATTAAAATATTAACTTTTAATATTTATTATTAAATTGAATAATAAATATTTATTTATAAAAATAAATGAACAAATTTAAAGCAAACTTTTTGATAAAAATGAAAAGTGAATATTAAATTAAGAAAATGATAAATATTTAAAAAATGAATAAACTTATATTAAATTTTTGAATTTATTACTAAATGTATTTGTTTTCTTTTAAAATATTAATAATCAATAATAAATATTTAAAATTAAGAATCTTATAATATTTAGTACAAATTATGCCATATATATTTATTATTCTCTAAATTGTTATATTTAATTTTTCAAATTTAAACTGAACTTTATTGACTGTGTTGACTATCTTTTCCAGCCCTTTTATTATTTTATTGTAATTAATTATTTGCATGCAATTAAAAACTATTTTTTAATGATGCCAAAGAAGTATAACTTCTCACGCACGTACATAAGATTTGGTGGAAGCCCATTTATATTTTTTAGTAAGTAGCGGGAATCTCGATGTGTAATTCATTACTTGTTTGGGAGGCCAAAATAACCATGTGATAATTTTCGAGGTACATACTGTCCTTTTTTTTTGTAAATACTTTGTTCTGTTTTATAATTGTAAACAACCTAACGGAAACGCCACTGCTTCCTGCCGCCATGACACCCAGATCATGCCCAGTCTCGCTCAACCACCGCCCGGGTAGGACGCAGCTAAGCACCTCGAGGACTTCATCACTGGTAAACCTGATCATTCCACATCCGTACTCGTAATTATATTTAGACCTTTTTCTCTTTAACCTCGAGGCCTACTACAGGTGGTAGACTGCTTCACCTAATTATTTAAGCTCCTATTAAGTATTTGAAACGTAACTGCGAGAGATAGCTTTGAGACCAGGTCACGTGGTGTTTTGGTTAGCCCCTAAATCAGTTGTGTTGCCGGGGGAATTTTTCACAGTTTCCTATATAAGACTTGTGTAATCATTCCTGATCTAATATAATCTGGCACTAATAAAAACACTTCAACCAGTTCCAAGAATGTCTCATCTCAATAACCACCTAGCATCGGCAGAGGTCTTAAGGCATGTGGGATACCATAAGAGCTTACTATAATCACATTGTAGCATGTTCGATGCTAAGACCGGGCCAGGTTGAGGCAGTTTTTATAATTGTGCTTAGGGGGTACGATTCAAGCTTCCACGCTCCGAGAGCTAGAGTCTCCGCCGGGTCCGTGCCCCTAAGTATGGTGGTGCCCATTCTTATTACACCTAACAGCCGACCGTGAACCCCCGATCACATCACATGTTTTTCAGAAGTTTATTTTAAATAATCAGATTTACAACTATGAACTAAGCGTGCAGGTTATTCTTATCTAGATAGCCTTCAAAACTTTCATAATGAGGATGATTGGAAAATCCACCTAACCCATTTCGAGGAAGTCTCAAACAGAACACAAAGGGCAATATATATTGTCACGATTTAAAATTATCTTTAATTTTTTTAAAAATTTATTTTACTTTTGTATCCCGTCTGGGTAACGTTCGTTGGTGTACGTGCACGTTTCCATGCTTGGCCTGTTGATTGCGACACACGGGTAGCGGAATATAGGTTGCTATGATTGTAGTTTGCCGGCACCACGGGCTCTTACGAGGCTGCGTGGTTTGCTGTTTCTCGCGGGTCGCTGGCCAGGGCTCGCCAAGAGGTTGCAACGCGCCGTTCCAGAAAACCCGCTGTGTCGCGCCAGATTTTGTTTTCCCTTGGTCGTTTTCGGCTACGTGTACACGTTTCGAGGACTCTGTCCTGCATGGTGTCGCAACCTGGCGTCCAAGTTTGGAAACGTTGCTCGAACAAGTGAGCAGCGTGAGAGGGGAAGCGGGAGGCTCGCGCCTGCGCAGAAGGAATTGTCTACCTCACGTGTTTTGTTTTCCTTGCGGGAGGGGGACAGCCATTTTCCGCGGCTGAATTTTTCCCTGTGATCGTGTTTTACGTGTGACCTTGTTTGGGAGGTAAAACTCTCTTCCAGAGAGGGGCTGGGGCTTTTTTTGCCTGCGGGCCCTCAAGGATGGGTGATCCACGTCGGTACGGGGCCGTAACGCTGTGTCATAGTAAGGGTAAGTGACTGGCGAGTCATGGCTCGTGAGACGAACTTCAGGCTGGACGATCTCCGTCCAGCACCTACCCGATACAATAATGTAATGTCAATCCATTGTTAGTTTAATCAAGGCTTTAGGAAAAGTAGTTCGGGAATCGATGTCTTGTTGAAGGCATACATGTAGTGGTCTGGGCGTAGACTATTCCTTAGCGGAGCTGCGGCGAAGGGAGAGCGGCCATGTTGTCTATAAGTAAATTACCGTATTTATGCAGATATAGGCCGCGTGCGGATACAGGCCGCACCCTAAATTTTTGATTAAAGTCTTAGAACAAATTAATATCTCAAAAAGAGGCCGCACTGAAATGCTGATGAGCGGCAATCACGAAGTACGTACCTATTCACAGAGCGATCGTGGCAACTGCGCGCCATCGATAAGAGTGTGCTGGCAACAGCGGAGTTTGACCTTGTCTGCATCCTGTGTATAGTTTATCCTCCTCCTCCCCCGCCCCCCCGCCCCGCCTCCATGGCTTTGGTAGCCATACACAGGCAGCGGACTTTGTTGACCTTGTAGTTCCCCCCCCCGGCCTCTCCCCTTGCATTTTTTCAGTTCCGTTATCTGTGTCGCCCACTTCTCCCCTCCCTGTTCATCCTTGTTTCCACGTACCGGTAATTACCACCGTTGTTTACGAGAGTCGTGCTGCATAGCTACCTACGTAAACGTGTACTGGAAATTTCAGTCATATTTTTACAAAGTTTAATATTTATATTTATTTTCATTTACATATATTTATTTATATTTTGCATGTGTCGGAGATGGGAAAAGACAGAGCTAGTTACAAGGCTAACTTCAAACTGAAAGTGGTACAGTATGCACAGGAGCACGGTAAGAGAGAGGCGGGAAGGAGATTTGGAGTGGACGAGAAGAACGTGAGAAGATGGGCGATACAGAAAGAGAAGTTGCAAGGCATAAAAAAAAATGTACCTTACGAGAACAGAAGCCGAAATATCCGGAGGTGGAAGATGAATTGTACCAGTTCGTCCTCAGCACAAGGCAAAATGGTTTCGCTATTACTACTGAAATGTTGCTGTTTGAAGGCAGCAGAATCGCAAGAAGACATGGCATACCCGTCACCGAATTCAAGGTTAGTTATGGGTGGGCGAGGCGTTTTATGGAGAGAAAAGAACTCAGTTTAAGGAGACGGACATCCATTGCTCAGAAACTTCCAGAAAGCTATGAAGAGAAGTTGATAAGTTTTCAGAGCTTTATTATAAATTTGAGAAAGCAACACAACTACCAACTAGGGCAAATTGGAAACGCTGATCAGACGCCGGTATATTTTGATATGCCGGTATATTTTGATATGCCGGAAGCCACGACAGTCACGCCTTCGGGTTCTCGCTCGGTGAAGATACTTGGTACTGGAGCAGACAAGCAAAGATGTACTGTCATGTTATGTGTGACGGCAGATGGCAGAAAACTACCACCATATGTAGTATTCAAGCGCAAAACCTTGCCAAAGGAGAAATTTCCACCGGGAGTTATAGTGCGGGTCCAGGAAAAAGGGTGGATGTCTGAAGATTTGGTCAAGGACTGGCTCTCGTGTGTGTGGTGTCGACGGCCAGGGGGACTTTTGCGTATGAAATCATTGCTTGTTCTGGACAGCTACAAAGGCCATCTCACGGAGGGTGTAAAGAAGCAGATCCAGGAAGGAAAAACCGATTTGGCCGTTATACCAGGCGGTATGACAAGCATGCTGCAGCCGCTCGACGTGGTCATTAACCACCCCTTCAAAGTGCACATGCGTCGTTTGTACAACGAATGGATCCGGTCCCATCACGAGTCAACAAAATCAGGCCGTCCGAAACGAGCTTCGCTGGCAGAAGTGTGTCGGTGGATCCTTGCAGCCTGGCGATCCATTTCTGAAGACTTAGTGAAGAAGAGTTTCAAGGTTACAGGTATCTCGTCGGAAATGGACGGCTCAGAAGATGACACATTGTGGGATGCGCGAGAAGACGAAGCAGGCGACCCAAATGAACCAGAAGAAGACAATGATGAGGAAAGTAACAGCGAGAGTGCGTAAATTGGATTTTTTTAACAAAGAGATGTACGTACGGTATATGTAAAGTGTTCTTTTTTCCCTAAGATTTACAGTATATGTAGTGTTCTTTTTACGGTAAGTAAATTTCATCAGTGTTTGTAGTGTCAGCTTTTTGATTTACTGTTATACATACAGAAAGAAAAGCATGTGCACTGTGCTTTATAGTAGGTATTGTAGTTATTCAACAACTGCAGATTTTAAAAATTATTTACGGCAACACTCACTTGGCAACATCGCAATCACCACCTTACCCCACACTCCGCCTGTTAGAGCCTAGATGCTACCTAGGTAGTTGCGCGCGCATCAGACGCTGGCAACAACATTCGCCTGGCACTCAGTAGCGCACTGTGCACGGCACTTGTAAACAAAGCGGACTTGCAGGTCTGCTTCTATAGCTTATTTACTTTACTTCCAAGTAAGTTTATAACGTTTAATGGTTTCTTTTATAAACTCACAGTAGTAATGCATCTCTAGTCAAAATATTTGCATAAAAAAAAACACGCAAACAATGACGTCTACGTGTAAACACCCGGACCTACTTTATTTTCAGCTCCAAACTTTGTTAAAAAAAAGGTGGGGTATTTACAATTGTAAATACTACTTTACCTAATGTTCAAGAAAACTATTTTGTGAGCGGCAGTTGCCAGCCCGCTGCTATGGTGCATCATGAGAGGTTAGGGACGATCGGCAGCGGCCATTCTTTGTTTACATTGTAGGTGAGTCGTGTCTTTATTTTTTATTACATGTAAGTACTTATTTGTTTATACTTTAGACTTTCATGCATTGAAAATTAGTTTAATCAATTGTATATTGACAAATTAAAAATTTTTTTTGGGAAAAGATGTTTTTTTAATTTTTATCTCACTAATAGGCCGCACCCTAAATTTTGGGATCATAATTTTGGAAAAAAGGTGCGGCCTATATCTGCATAAATACGGTATGTTGACGTATTTGTGGGATGGCCTGCATCATGTTTTTATGTTGTTATCAATTTAGTAGAATTTATTTATTTTGTTAAGTTCAAGTATGTGGTAAATAATAAATCTGTGTCTGAATTGTTTAATTATGTTTTCTTTCAGTTCGTGAAACTTTCCCTACACTACCTGTATAGGTAGGAGACTAGATCTCGTGTACCTCATGATAGTGCTCTACCATTTCTTTTATTCTACCCCCAAAGTTACAATCATGTTTTTAGGTGGTAATTTGTCGGAGGCCCGGCTGAGCCCCGTCACAATATGTATACATGAAATTTAGTGGTTGGTTAGTTAATACACTTTTGCAGAAGCGTATCTGACCTGCCGCTCGAGTTAGCCAGATTTACACAGTGTTGCTTCAAGGCTGGATATGTTACCTATGTCTTTGCGTTGCCTCCTCCATGTGCCGTGAATGCTTTCCACGTCAGATATGTCGCTGCCCAGCAGTTGCCGGAGCTCAGCGTCCGCGCGGTCTTCTTTCGTGCGGAACTTTCCGACCTGAAACAACCACCGAATATGTGACTCCATCATTACAACGTGGCCTTTGCTCTATATTCACTTTAGCCACTTTAAAGAGACAAAAAATTTTCAGTTGGAATCTAAATATTGATGATCATATCATTAATCACTTAATCAGTCATAATTATGTATTTTTTCTTACTTTTTCTGATCCACAAAATATATGTAATATTATATCACTCACAACAGTAGTAGGTATAGCTGTGTTCCTCTCATCAGTAATACTTAAAATTAAGCTTTTCAACTATGAGAACTAAAAGTTAAGCTTTATGTCGGGGAAAAAAAAAACTTAGATCCCAAAATAGAAAATATGATACATTAGACCTACTAAAGAATTTAATTACTAAATTTTTCAAGCTACGAGGCATGGCCATTTGGTCATTAAAAAAATTAACTCATGAAGAAAAGATATTATTGAAAGTTTTAGTTTACTACATATCTACATCACATTTCCACATAGACTCCATTTAGTTTCAAGGACTTTTCACAATGGTCTACTAGTTTATTTAACACTTCTGCATAGAAGTTCGCTGCCTGGGAACGGAACGGACGCCCCAGCCATAGACATCATGAACTTCGAATACGCAATGTGTGTAGCCTAAGTACAGGCGCTTAGTAAACATCTCCGGAAAACGTTTAAGCAATCTCCGTACTCAAGTCGAAAAATGATGGCTACCATTTTTTAGGACGGAAAGGACTTAATTTTGGTTGATTTAATGAAACGTGAGTCAACAATTACAGCTTAAGTACAAAATTACTATTGTCAACTGGTTTAATTTCCAGGTGGTGAACTTCTATGCAGAGGGATTAAATAAACTGGTAGAGCATTGCGAAAAGTGCTTGAGAGTGAATGGTGACTATGTGAAAATGTGATGTAGATACGTAGTCAACTAAAACTTTCAATAAAACCTTTTTTTCATGAGTTTATGTTTTAATGACCAAACTGTTATTACTTTCTGGTCACGCCGTCTACATTTGTGCTTTATGTTCTCTGAGTTTATAATTTTTAATATTTTAGATTTTTTATGATTAAAAATTCTAATTTATATAACTGTTAAAATATATTATATTTTACAGTAAACTGTTAAAATATATTATATTTTACAGTAAAGCACTCTTAAGAATATTTCCTGTATAATAAGTTACAAAAATTGGTACTAGACCTATGAATACATACAATTGTACCCTTTTAATAAAATTTCCCTGTTAATAGGTAAGTCTAAAATTCCAAGAACCTTAAAATTTTTCTTAACAGAAATTTACTGCATTTTTTTTGTTGTACACCCAATTTGAAATAAATGCATCAATTCACTTCTTATTACATACAAAATCACTGTTTGCTTGAATTTTCTGTTTCATTTTTACCTTTTCATGTTTGGCAACCATTAAGTTGCTTAAATAATGCTAAGTTACAACTTTTCAAATCAAATTCAGACATGCCGTGAAATTATGTTTTCCACACTTCACACGAGTCCAAGTAAAAACTTATGCAAAAAGGAATATATAAATCATAATCACAGATTATTTTTGACATATAAAAAAACATGCATGTGTGTGTGTGTTAGGGTATGTTTAAGTTGAATTTTGTGTCTTAAATCTTGATTGTATACATTAGAAATCTGCGTTTATAACTAGGTACTTTTTATATTTAAGCACGTCTTAGGAAATTATGTGGTGCCCTTATGTTTCCGATTGCCACATTGCAGACATCTTCAATGGTGATCACAAAAACAGGAACAACATAAGGCCTAAATAAAATAAAATGTCATAACAAATATGCATATATCGACAAAAAGAAGTCATAACAATTACTAACACATTTATTACTCATTTATGTAGTGCCCAGATGAGTAATGCTATGTATGGACATGTGAAAGTGTGTAAATTAAAAATTAGTATGAAGGCCTGAAAAAATAAACTGAAGTAGTTAAACATTGTGTTGCATAGTCACGCTCCTGCAGTGCGAACTTCAAGTTATAATGGGATATGTAAATGTTTTGTCTGAAATAACAGTAATAAAGATATATGAAAGTTTCTTTAATTTAATACCACAAATATAGTAATTCACGAATCAATCTTCTTGGCTTCATTCATGTTACACTCTTTTTTATGTAGATTTACTGTGAACGAGTCCTACTTCTGTCGCTATAAGTAAAAAATAATTTAAAAATTTATTATATTTGAAATGTTGAATTGAATATCTTATTATTGACTCTTAATTGGAAAGTTTGGAATACTCGCAGACTCCTAGTAACCAGTGAGGCCGAGGGGCAACCACCGGCCCGAGAGGCACGGCCGCCAAGTGCGTACCTCCGTGATCATCTTCCCGCGGGTCTTGTTCCGCTCGCGATGGTTCGCCTTCTTCTCGAGCTGCTGCAGCACCCGCTCGCGCGTGGTGCGGTACTCCAGGGAGAACTCTGAGACGATGCGGCACAGCTCGTTGGGCTTCATGTCGTGGACGCGGTGCATCGGGATGCCCAGCCACAGCAGCAGCTTGTGGAACCTGCAGTCACCGGTGCACACCGAGCTCAGACCAGCCATTAGCGTGCTTCTGCCAGAGACTGGCCGAAAGAACACACAGATAAGAAAAGTAGGTCTATTTCAACAGGGGAATTTATGGACCATTGTGGCTACATTATCACTTATCAGCCATTCATGACTGCAGTAACACCAGTGGATTTCAGGCTGAACCATCATTACCATTTTGAGCTACAATAAATAAAATTTTATAACAAATTTGAGATTTGATTGCTGCCTTCCCCGATGCTGGCCCCTCTACTCTGGAGCTTCTTTGCTTGGTAAGGGGGAGACAAGGGGTTGAGATGCTCATCGGGGTCTCAACGGCCATCTCGCCACAAGGCAGCTGATTTGCAGGAGGCACTGTCGAGTCACGAGAAATGCGGCGGAGGTGCGGGCGATGAGACCGAGTCTCTTCCAGGGATGTTAAATGTGACAAAGATTCTCTGCCAGAACATGCTCAAGGTTCCATTGGGTAAATGATTCGTCAAGACACTTTCTGGTGCAAGGCCGTTTATTGTAACCAAACACAGATCACCGAATGTGGCACCCTTGATACACACTGACAGCTGCCCCTGTAGTGCCCACTGTTAGAGGGCATGTAACTGACAGGAGGCGCAACTGCCTGGGACGATTTTGAAGACTTCCTGCTGCGCCGACCGCACAATGCCACAAAGAAGCGTCTGTAGACAGGCAGGTTAGCATGTCCGGATACAGACGGTCAGTAGCAGTTCCCTTCAATAACAGGCACGACACATCTGGAAATGGACGGTCGGTACCTTTACTTTT
Source organism: Bacillus rossius redtenbacheri (assembly GCF_032445375.1). NCBI lineage: Eukaryota > Metazoa > Arthropoda > Insecta > Phasmatodea > Bacillidae > Bacillus > Bacillus rossius. The sequence goes on along the minus strand of NC_086330.1, from coordinate 133,383,342 downwards.
CAAGGCAGGGTGCCTGTGAACGGACATAATAATCGGGGACAGGCAGGTGGCAGCAGCGGTGGTGGGAAAGCTCTTGTAGCTGAAGGTTGCAGGTCCTATGTGCAGGCAGTTCCGATGGGTAGAGGATAAATGAGCCAAGGCGTCGAGTATCGAGGTGATAAAGCAGGTCGGCAGTTAGGTGTTGACCGGTAATCACAGCTTCCGTGCCGTTTTATCGCATATCTGGGGGGGGAGGAGGTTAACCAATGGGAAGCGAGAGCAGTGCTGATTGGTGGTGCATGTTGGTAGGTGGGGAAGGGAGGTGTAAGAGACCTCCTTCCCTCCCACCCCTGGTGAGTCTTGATGGTTCAAGATCATGCATCAGCGCTGAGTCGGGTGTGTATTGAGATGATGACTGTGCAGCTACCGGGTGCTAATCTGTCTCCATAATATAGAAAGCCCTAACTCTGAAGAACCAAAATTATGAAGGAAATAAGGAAAAAAAGATTGGAAACAACCTCAAACTGGAGTTAGGGCCAGTGGCGTAACCAAAATTTGTGTATGGGGGGGTGTTAAGAAGCATGCCCCCCCCCCCCCCCTCCCGTATTAAAGCGGGGGGTCCGGGGGTTCTCCCCCGGGAAAATTTAGATTTTAAGGTGTAAAATAGTGCTATTTTAGCAGTTTTCGGTACTTAAATTTAAATATTGTAATGGTAAAAATTTTATTAATTTTAATATGAAATTTGTTTGAGTGATGAATAAGAAATTAATTAAAGATTTGGTGCTAAGGGGGGTTTGAACCCTAACCCCCCCCCCCCCCCCTGGCTATGCCCCTGGTTAGGGCCAAGATAAATTTCAATATAACTCATCACTATAATTATTTGGTGCTTTATAATGCTAATAAAAGTTTATTTTTTAGACTGATTCGCTTCAAAAAACCATTTAGAAATAAGTTGGAAGGATTTTTTTTTATCTTATCAGGGGAGTAAATAGAGAAGGTCCACCAGCGTCACAGCCGCGAAGGAAGAAACGGGATGACGATGAGGGACTTAATACCTGTTATTAGTATGAGAAAAGGATTTTCGCTGAAGTTAAATAGAGCTCCATTCGCACACTTCCTAAATCACGGGCTGAATGTTGTCCTACACTCTTTCATCATTGAGGTAGGTCTCCTGACATAACACAGGACTGTCTTATCAATCTAATTAGAAAAAAAATCCAAGATCCAGGCCAATTTGTTCACAGAAGCCTTTAGGAGGCAAACTTGTTATACCTTGAAGGTAAATTTGTGCTAGTGGTTACGACTTTGCATCCATGCTTTTTTGTCACGAAGGGGTTCAAGAGTTATTTAAGAATGCATACAGCAATGAAAAATTCAAAGAGTTTATTCTGAATGGTATATGTCAGGGTTCAGAGTGATAGAAGTGGAATATAACTTAAAAAAAAATTTGTGGAAGTCCACACGAGACAAACTTACCATAGGTGCGCTATGTACACAACTGTTTTTTTTTTCAGGGGCGCCACCATCATCGCCACTGTAGTCCGTATAGTGGGACATTCAAATACCACACTAGTCTTGGCCCAGACAGTATACTTGGTTTGAAATTCCACAAATTCTGATGCATTGGTTTTTGATATCTACAAGCATCCCTAAACTATCCCTACAACATATTATTTATAACCATGCTCAAAATAAAATGTGAATAGAAAGGTACATACCTGTTCATGACCCGGCGATGCACTATGTCGAGAACTATGATCCTCTCCGCACAGTCGGCCAAAAACTCTGACATCCTGTAAGCACGGAAGGCACTTGGTTTGAACAGTGGCTCTCAAATAGATCTGGACTGCTGTGTTAACATTCAGACGTTATGATACAACAATTTTAAAATAAACGTTTCAGCCAATTATTTATTTATATTTGATGTAATTTTATTATGTACCTATAAAAATATAACTGTGTGAGTTGACCTACCACGAGGTTGGTACAAATGAGAGTCAATCAGTCGACTCATGTGAGCAAGAGTATGGAGATGTATGTAGAGAGAATCAATGGTAGAAATAAGGATGGGATTGCACAAAATCATGACAAAAACAATAAGAGAAAACTTATTTTTAAAATATCAGTACCATAATTCTAAAGATTAAGTAAATGTCATATCCTTGCATAATGGTATTACCATGAACTTCATTAAGTGTTCTGATTTTTTATGTTTCCCCTTACATTTTTGGAAAAATTTATGATTTATTTTGGAATGTGATATAAAATTGATATTCTTAAACAACAAGTTATTCATCACAGTATATTTCACAATAAATTAACTGTTATAAATGCTGCCCACATTCAACACAAACACTTCATTAATTATATTTTAACAGCCAAAGGAAAGAACCTCAGAACTGTAAAAACTGTATACTACAGCATTTACAAAATAAATGTTGTTTGTGTTATTATGAAAAATGTGTTTTTGAAGGTTTAGACAAAAATTATAAATTGGTATTAATGAGTACAGTATCCGAAAATAATGTGACACTGAATATAATGTGACCCCCAACATTTTTGATTGAGAGTTTATGAAAAAAACTTTTTGGGGTAGAGATCACAAGTCAAACACATTGAAATTAAAAATGATTTGAATTAGTAAATTTATACAATATTTACTACAGCTTTTCTAGTGCTACTATAACAGTATTGTGTTACCATGGCCTTTAATGAGCAAAACGGAAATCAGAAAAAAATGAAGTTTTATTGCTGTAGCTCAAAAGCCATTAGTCAGAAAGCAGAAAACGCTGCGATATATGGTGGTCACCAGGGAGGGGGAAAGAGGATGGGGAGGGGATACCTTGACTAGGTGTTTTCAACTTACCTATTCACATCGCTGTTAATTCACATTATTCAGTGGCAAGATACAAGTTATCAATTAAAATTTGACCCCCTTTTTTAGTTTCTGCAGTTTTGGTAAAAATCATCACATTATATCCAAGTAAATATGGTAGCCTCTATAGACTATAGTTACTTCACGAAATTACGTGACTGAACTGCAGCCTATGCTATAATCAAAATCGGCAAGATCAATGGATTGCTATCAGAAATATTGACAATACTCACTTCAGTTGGTAGAAGTGCTAACTTTGGTGAAGGGTTGAGAGATACATAGTTTTTTAATTTGAATTTAACAGCTCTTCAACTTAGAGGTATTAGTAGTGATGTACTGATGTAATCATTTTAGTTTCGGTACCGGCCAATATTACCAATTTTCTGGATTTCTGATATAATTGAAAAATTTTGATTACTTTAATAAATTAATGTGTCAATCATCTTTTCTATTTACTTGTTTATAGTTTAAAAGGCATCTTTTACTCCGATTTATTCAATTTCAAACCATACTTGTATGTTGATTTTGTTGATTAGTCTATTAAGATACTGACTTATTACTTAAAAATATTGAAGTTCCAGAGACTTGCACTGTGATTAGTAATAAAAATTATTGAATCCTTTTATATCAGTTATCATATATGTTAAAGAAATGTAGGGTAGGCTGGGTACAGTTGAAACGGTGGACGGTTGAAACAAAGCGGATATCTCGACACCATGCGTGATGAGGTGAGGGGTACAAGGGGAGAACAAAGCTATCGACAATTCGAAACAAATTTTGGTGGTGCGTCGCTCTTCACACACTGTGCTTGTGTATAGGAGGCCCCATTGTGTTTTTTGACGGAACAGTAAGTATTGTTTGTTCATACATTTTTGCAATTATTATGGTTTTATTAAAGCTATTGAAAGTTTTGTATCGTTTTAATTGAAGTTTGTAGTATATGGATGTATGATTAGTTTTTATTCAAATTTATTATCATTCTTACTATGAACCGTTTATTCATAGAAGGAGGGTTGGGGACAGTTGAAACCTTTTTCGTGGGTACGGTTGAAACGGTTTATTTATTTAGTTTTCTTGTTTCTTAGATGCCAAGGGTACGCCAAAGGAAGACTACGAGAGGTCAGGCAGACTTATCAACGTACAAACAAGCATATATTTTGGCCTAACTAAAAAGGATGTTATGAAATTGGCAACCGAACTAACCGTCAAGTACGACTTATCATGACCTCGGACTTGGGATGACAACGAAATGGCTGGCGACGAATGGTTTTGCATGTTTATGAGAAGAAATCCTGAACTGCCAGTACGTGCAGCACAGGCTACAAGTCTTTCTAGGGCAACTAGCTTTAATAAAAATAACGTAGATGCTTTCTACGACAATGTGGCTACTGTCATGGACCGTAATAAATTTGAACCACAATATATATATAATGCTGATGAGACCAGCATAACTACTGTGCAAAAACCCGACAGAATAATAGCTAAACGTGGTGCTCATCAAGTAGGTTTTGTGACTTCAGCCGAGAGGGGTACTTTAGTCACAGTAGCCTTTGCGGTCAATGCCATCGGAAATGCTATTCCTCCATTCTTCGTCTTTCCGCGAGTGCGATACCAAGATCACTTTATCAGGGCTGGACCGATAGGATCTGCTGGAAGTGCAAATCCTTCTGGCTGGATGCTAGATGAAACATTTATTCATTTCCTGGAATCTTTAAGAAACATACAAATGCTTCTCCTTCACATAAAGTCTTTCTTGTGCTTGATAACCAATCTTCACCTATTCACATTAACACACTAGATTATAAGTATAGTGAAAGACTTGAATATTAATAAAAATATACTGTGCCATTACGAGTCGTAAAATGTTATTAGATGATGAATAAAACATGTCCATTTATTATATTTTGTATTATTTGCATGTGTTTCAATTGACCCCAGGCACTGTTTCAACCAAGCCTGGCATGGGGACAGTTGAAATAAATTACATTTCTTTTTTTAAATTTTATTTCACACATAAAATTCAATAAAATGATCTCAAATAACATTGCCCATTAGTAGACAGATATATGGTCTTTTATTTAATATATTTCCATCATCGCTCGCTTAACCAATCCCTATGCAATGGACGATATACGCTAAAATGTTTCAACCATACCCAGTCTACCCTATCGGTAATGGATCAGTATAGGTTTTTATCCGTATCGCCCATCTCAACTTGAATAATACCGTTATCTTCATTTCTCCGCCATATAATGTTATGGTTACCACTCAAATCTCATTGTTTCCTTATGTGCTCAAAGGCAATGCCACACTAGAAGCACCAGTGAATGTCGACCTTATCATTCCATCTCACCGACGCAAATACACCCCTGACTAGGTAGGGCTCTCAAAGTTTTAATAAGCTCAATAAAACAAAAAGCATTAGAGGAGTATAATATTTACTTGTTCTTCATGGCGACGGATATGTCGTGCTTGGCGATGACCTTGAGGTGGTCCCACGATGCCTTGCACTCCTGCTCTAGCCTGGTGATGCTGGCGGCCAGCTCGTCAAAGTCGACCTTGGACGCGCGTGTCACCGCCCCAATCTCGGAGTAGAGGTCCGTCGACTCGGGGAACTTCTCCATCACCATGTTGCAGAGGTGGTGGAGGAGTGTGTGCTTATGGACCGTGTCCTTGACCTCAGGCACCTTCGCCAGGTACTCGATCTGGAAGCCTTTCACCTGCGCACGCACACATCAGTGGTGTGTTCAGCACCCATTCACAGGAGGGGCACGTGACGACAGTGATCATGGATCAGGGATGAACCAATTTTCACTGAATCAGAAATTCATAACAACAGAAAATAACAATTTTATTACATTCTGATTTTTTAAATTATTTGTCAGATACGTTAGAATGAGCCAACATGTTTATTTCGCAAACTGTTCCTTGTCAAATGCAACCTGGGTGATTTTTTTTCCAACCCAAATTTGTTCTATCATTTACAGAAATATATACATTTAAATAAAATACGCATGTACCGCATGTAGTAACAACAATGGCAATGGCATTACTGTGCTACAAGTTCCCACTTCTTCTTTTCCCTTTTATTGCATGGTGAACTTCAATGTATTGTATTTATATGCATGTATTGCGTACTTTAATAATAAGAATGAAATAAAATTCCAACAATTTTGGATATATTTCTATGTTAGCACAGTAAATTAGAATTAATCAGAATCCAAAGTGATTAATTTTTTGGATCAGCAGTTATAATTGGAATTCCGCACAACCCAATTGCGCTTTTTTACTTTTGACATTTATTATGCTATTAAAAAAATAATATAAAAATTACCTAGCCATGGAAAATTAAGTATGTAATCAATTTTAGCTGGTTGCTGTAAATTTTCTAAATATATTTATTTGCATTTTTCTTTATTTTGTTAAAATCATATAAAATTTTGAACTTTTTAGTAGATTATATTAAATGCAATTATTTTTGTCGTTTTTATAAGCAACTTCTATGGGTGACAAACATTTTTTTGAGAATGGAGGAGCAAACGCACATTTTTCATCCCCTTGAATATACCCTTGAACTGCATTGTATTTTATACGGCTTTTTCTAATTACTATTTACTACTGGATCTCAGTGAGTGTAAAATAGATGATGTGTGTATGTAGTTTATTTTGAAAAACTTAATTTACAAAAATTAATTAAAGGAAGTTTCTGGGTACAATTTTTCTTCATTGCGAGCTTCAATAACTCTTTAATAAGTTTGTAAACATTTTTAAAAGCTTTTCCTAGTTAATAAGCATCAATTGTTTGGCCTTTCATAAGTGTCTTAGAATGAATTCCTTACATAAGTACCAAAAAATGCCAACAGTTTAATTTTACTATATTTTTACAAAATAAAAAAAAATCAGTGAAGCCAGTGTTGGTGTAATGTAAAAGTAGATTGTGTTTCAGCTTTAAAAAAATGCAAAATTAAAGTGATGGTACAACAGAGTGATGGTACAACAGACTTTTGCCTTCTGGAATGATCCTAGATCTCATTTTACAGCAGACTGTAGCAGCTTCAGTTCATTTCTAAGGTATACCGGTATATTATACAAAAAATTTCTTGGATTTTTTGTTAAGATGTTTTTTTTTTTAATTTTGGAAGATGTTAGTTATATCAAGAACTGAGCCGTCACAACAGACCAACACTTTATAACACATCACACTCCATTAGAGTTGTGTAATGCTTTGTGCAAAAACAAATAATATTCAGAGAACCCACCCATTACACCATACAATTGTGCATTCAGCTATTGCAGATGAGTTAACCTTTAGCAGTTAAAATTACAACGCATCTGCTACCTCGTTCCCATTGAGGAAAACGCCAATCGACAACAGAGTGCTCAGAATCCCTCGGAAAGTGGTGCTGCTCCTCAGCATCTCCATTCCTTGCTTCAGGTCCATCAGCGGCTCTGCTATCTCCTGAAAACAAACCAAATAAACAGCTTGTAAGAGAACATAGCTGGCATAAGGCACATATGCTGAAATGGCATTTTCAGTAAATCAGATTCAAAGTTTATACATTAATTTACATGTTATGTTCCATCTAAACTACTCCATTTCCAATCACAATACTCATGTCATTACATTACTGATTAGTGTCTTCACAGCACTCTCTCATAAACACAACTATTCACTTGGCTAATAATGCCACAATAATAATCATAATATTTTCTAACCTATATCACATTACCCCTATTAATTCTGCTGTATCATAATGTATACAATTCTTGTGGCTTAACTATAACTTAACCCAAAATTTTTTTTTACCCGTTACTGCTTTACCTTTACAGATATCAAACCTAGGCTGAGACAGTAATTGTTCCATGAAGTAAGCTGTTAGAAGTCGGAATTGCACTTTTAATGCTAAACTAAACATGTAACATCAGAACTCGTTATTGAATTTCATGTTTTAATGCACCAAAATACATCTGCCACCATTTCTCTCCAAGATCACAACTACTCAGCTCAAAACAAAACAAAACCAAACCCTAACGCCAAAAGCCACTTGTCTTTCAAAACAAACAACCGAATAACAACACTGTGCGACTCAACACTAATTTTGGACTCTCGCATCATCTAAGCTATACATCTGTATGAAAACACAAACAACATTAAATTTGAATGCTAGAGTGAACCAAGTTCGTATTGATATGCCTGGCAACTTCCTATTCTTCTCCTAAGCATAACCTGTCCACTTAGTGAAGCTCACTAGGTCATGCAAACTAACGACGCTAATAGTAGACGCACCCAGTCTTAACACTGTGTGAAATGGGAGCTAAGCCACTTAGTAGATGGAGAATGAAGGGAAGTTGTCAGACTTAACTACATACTACATGACCCTGAGTTGGACTCATTAACAGTTGTTTATAACACAAAGTCCTTGACTCCAGTGGCGGATCCAGGATTTTTGTTTGGGAGGGGCTTGACCCAGCTGAGGCTAGGCTTTATCAAGGCAAACACTAAAACAATAGTGGACCCAGATGCTTTTGGAGGGGGCTTGAACCCCTCTGGATCCGCTACTGCTTGACTCTTGTAGATGGATATCTCTGATGGAACATTAATGGGTTAAATTTTGTTCAGCACAAATGTGGCAGGTTGGCCTGTATATGAATAATTAGAAACTGCACTTCTGGGTTTGTACAGTTCTGTGCTGAAAATGGACCAATGTGTACGGTCACATCACTTACATCGAGCTCCTACGAACTTCCCGCGGTCCTTGTTCTTGCAGAGGATCATGCACATTAACTACCAGAGCGAGAGGAGTAAAGAGATGCTACACTTGACACTACGCCTTGAATTAGATGTAGAAGCTGTCTACAACACTTCAAACTCATGGTGTAAATATGTACTTTTAGTGTATCATATTATGCCACTATATGATTTTATGTTTTTTGTTTGTTTATGTGGTTAAGATCATATGGTTAAGCATCACAGAGGTGAATGTGACCTTCACGGTTGTAGTAGATTAGAACTGCTGACAGAGTGCTCTTATTGAGTCTTACAGGGATGTTGATGTCACATTGCGAACCCTTGCCAGATGTGTGCGATGCCCTACGCTTGGTAGAAAAATTGAAATTGAGCTCATTAAGGCTGGGTTTTACATGCCATGATGAGTTTCTTATTTTCTTGTCATTACCGTTAGTTAAGAGATATTTCTGTAAATTTAAAAATATAACTCTTTAGCAATTCTTGTTCTATTACAAATATTTTCAACAAATATTTACTAAGTGTAACATAATGGGTACAAAACGTCGCACAAGTGTTTGCATGAATTTTACACCCATTTCATTACGCTTAGTAATTATCCATTCAAAATTTGTCACACAACAAATGACAGGCATAGAGTTAATTTTACAGAAATAAACCAAAACTTAAGGAAATAAAAATAATAAGAAAATAAAAACAAATCAATATGGTATGTGAAACCCAGCCTTAAAAACACACTAGAACAACTGGCCAGTCGCGAATCGTTATGTAATGATCTCTTCGCCTTACCTTCTCGCTGTTCTCGAAGTCGAGCTTGAACGCCCACAGCTTGAGGCGGGCCGGCAGCTCCGATATGGAGGCGAGGGTGAGCAGGAACTGCTCTGCACTCCCCAGGGGCACGTCTGGGTTCGCCATCTGCGCCTCCTGGATCTTGGACCGCTCCTCCTCCGTGGGCAGCATCGTCAGCAGTTTCTGCACGTAGACAAACTGCATCAGTCCCTACCACTGCACGCGGCTCTCAGCCGGCGTAGGGAAATATTTACTTATCTAAATTTGTATTTAAGGGGAATTCATAAGACAAAACTTATTGCAGTCCTAGATGAAAATGAGCGCAAAAATTTCCTGTACCAGATGCCGTTAACATATTACAACCAACTTGTATTTGCTGTTTTACTAACAAATTAAGCCAAATAAAATATTCCCAAAAATTTTTTGATGTGTAACATCTTAGCTCTCGGTATATGGCATTTGGTAGGAGCAATTTCGTGAACATGGAACGGAAATGTATAACCACGGTGCTGCCATGTGGCGGATAGCGCAAACCAAAGTTCACAAACCCAAAGGGAAAATTTATAGTATTAACTGTTTAATGAAATTTAACAAGATGGGCAGTATTTTTTTAAAATTCCTTGTCCAAAATCAGGTCCAAAGCCAATGTTTAGTATTTTTTCCAAGACTTTTTCACTTTTATTGGAGCCGTTTCATTATTTAGTTTAAAATTTTGGTCTGCTAATCAAATGTTTAAAGGATTTCTAGCGGCTGGTGCAGAAACTATGTGTGATTCACATCAAAAAATGTAGTTGAAAACACAATTTTCATTTATTTATCATGCTTAGAATTATTTTAAAAAAAATCTAGGTTAAATTTTGTGTCCGAGTTTGTATTATTAGTGTATTTGCAACATGAGAACACATGAATTTACATGTTCTACATCTCTGGCAAGTACTGAAAGACTCTCTCGATTTTTTAAAAAATATTTTTATATAGTTTTTCGACCTGAAAACCTATCAATTTTGAACAAAGAGTCTCTGCATTATCAGTGGTGTCAAAAGTAATATTTGCTGGCAATTTTGATAAAAGTTTATTCTACTCTATTAGTTTACTCTAATTGTTTTCAAATTTCCGAGGACAGTGTTGCACATTTAGCCTCGTGATGATATGATCATGGAAACCCTGACCGATAGGATAGTTGGCTTGCCAGGTCCCCGGCAACATTTTGCCTCAACTACCATTTATATTGCAGTTATACTTCTTAACACATTATATTCATGTTACTCGAAAAACTAACCAAACAAGGCACATTTATATAAATCACCAGTACACACACATAATTTTTTTCCATTTAGCAATAAGAATAGCTAAATAAAAAAATTTATTTTCAAAGATTATTTTATTTGAAATTCAAGTCAGCCCACAAGCTTTGCTAAACCTTGTATTTTTAAAAGCCTTGAACTCCCCAATACCAGAAATACTGGACGTATCTACTGTACCCTTAAAAATATTAATTAACACTGCAGGCATATGTTTTTACGAACAAGCGTAGTGAATTTTCACAGCACGGTAATCTGCCCTTACCTCAATTCCTTCTCTGTTCATAATAGTGGCATCCATTTTCAGAATTGCTGTCTTAATGGATCGGGGAGGAGGCAGCTTCGTCATGCCAATGTTGATAGCATTGGAGCGCTTGTGATCAAGCACAATCAGTTCTTTGCTTTTGTTCAATTCTTGTTGTTTCTGAATATCAAAAAACATGACATCACCTTTTTTCTTAAATAACAATCACATGTTCAAGAAACAAACAGTGTCAAATATTCATAGTGATATCATTACACATGCAAAACACTTAATAAAATTAAAAATTATAATTTAATTCATATACTCGTAATATACTTATAATTATGTAAAATATTTTTTAAGTATAACTTAAAAATTTTAAAACAATCATTTCAAATATTTACACCAACGTGCATAAATTACCACAACCATTAAACAATTAATAATGGGGTTTGTGGGTGAATTGTACATTAAAATGCTTTAATCATGCACTGTGTACACCGCATATAATACAGCAAAATATTGTAAAAAAGTAGCTTTGAAAACCACTGTGAAATGGTCACCAAAAAATTGTGTTGCATTACTCACCTCCTGCAAAAACAGCCAGCATGCCATTCGAGAGGTGACCATTCAAAAATGGGCAGAAAAATGGAAAAAAAAAAAATATAAAAATTGTAATTAATAAGCAACAGATGAGCACCAAAAGCCAGCTTGAATACATAAGTACATGACAAACACCATAACAAATAATTAATTATTACTATTTAGTTAACATATACCAAGAACCTGACACAAAGCATTAGCCACCGACCACCAAACATTTACCCATGTACCTAAAAATGTTTACTTACATGGTATTTTGTTTTGGCTGTTCCTAAAAAATATATATATTGTAAGTTATTGTCAAATTTAAAAAATAAAAATTAAAAAAAAACATATTGCGATGAGTGACGCATCACCATGTTAAAAATTAAGAGACTTAAGCCACATGCTAGATTATGGTAGTTATTGTAGTACTTTTTTTACATTATGCTAAAATCTAAATTAATATAAATTGGCAAAAGGGATTTCTAAGGTTAATAAAATGATTTTCTCCTTATCACATCTCTTAAAGGAGGAGTCTGAATTAGACAGACAAACTTCAGCTGCAGGTTCAACACAACAAAATAAGTTGAAAACCTTTATACGAATTATGGTCTAAAGTGCTTCCCAAGGTATGACAAAATTTTGACTGTAAATAATAGAGGAAGTGTTAAGATGGAACACTCAGCATCAGGATTATGTTCAACTAAGTGAAGTTCTATAACAACCACAAATTGTACGGCTGTAAGAAAATTATTTAATTCAAATGATTGGGAGTAACAAACAAATTTATTTTCCTTTTATTTTTCTCCATAAAGTGAATACATGTTGCCAATATTTAGTTGCTTATCACTAGTCACTACCATTTAATTCTCAATGTAAAGTAAAAGTTAACAGTTAACAGTTAACAGTACATTTCTAAGAAATACCATTATTTTATTATAAAGACTAGGTACCAACTGGATTCAGGATTGTTCTAGCCAAGTGCAGAAAGGAGATTGAGTCCATACATAAATACCTTGCTAGCGTTTAAAAAACATATGCAAAATTATAGTGTAAACAAGGTGGTAAGTGGCTTGGAGGATGAATTTTGTTGACTGGAAAATAAAAATCCTCCAGAAACATTTCTTCAACACTAGTTAAGAAATAATTAAATTTTAATTTACAATTATAGCACAGAAAATACTTGTTATAATAATTCAACTAGATGAAGAAATAACATAGACAAAGTTTTCTGATAAGTCGTTTTGGATAATGCATTTGGTACCATTAATTTTACACCTACATGTACAGACATAAATAATTAAAAACAGAATGAATAATTAGGTACATATTTAAATGACAAGCAAATAGGGTTGATAAAATTTGATTGCATACATTTTATACACATTGTTTCAATATGATAATCAAAAGTTGAATACAATAGAAATGATTGAAATGATCTACCAAACATTACTACTGAAAATATTCAGTGATTAGAAAAACTCTCCAAAAATAATTTAATCCAGCATTTAGTTCGGCAGATTCTGCAATCAGGCACTGATCAATACACTCGCATAGGTATTAATTGTTTTCAGGAAGATTCATCATGTGTTTGAGATCCCAATAAATTAAAGTAATAGTAGCATGAAAATTGATTAAAATTTTTTTTTGCTAGCTAACAATGATTAACTTTAGGGGTTGTGTTGTCACTATATATAATTTATATGCCCCAGTATGTTTAAAAAATAATTTGAAAAATGAGTGAATTTAAAAATTGCAGTCACTGTGATTCAGAACCCCCCTAAAATCACTACTTGTGCTATGGGCCACCTTGAAGGCAGATCCGCACCTGGCATTGCAACTTCATTATTCTACGCTAGTCAGTCTCTTCCCCCACTAGTGTGGAGATGCCTGGCTACCAGCAGTCTTACTGGCTGATCTAACTTATCCATCCATTCCCACACATAAGGATACTCGAATGAGACATAAAATATTCCCATCTAAAGTAAAATTTTGTTTGGGCTACATGTTGCTAGAAGATCTATTTTATGTTTTAACATTAAAAATTATTATTTTTTTTTAGCAATGAATCACTGAAATTGGACTTCTCACAAATATTCAAAATATATTTGATGCTCATGAATAATATAAAATTCAATTTGACATTTATAATCAAAACATGGGACTCGTAAACAAAAAATTTAATGTAAAGACAGTAACATTTATAAAACCAAGAAGATTTTTTTAAGTTTATTTTACAACATAGTATGTACATACATGCTTTTTTCTAAGCAAAAATAATCTGTGATTGTGATGATTAAAATTAATTAAAACCTTTTATTTTTTGTATATAATGCTGGATAAATACAAATATTTTCAAATTTAAAATTTTACTGGTTTAATAAAATGTGTTAACTTTTTTTTTCCTTGCATGTGATACCAATCTATTATGGTTTTATACATGTAATTATCTGTTTTTCATTTTACTTATTTTTTAAAATAAAAAGTTCTTCTTTATGTTTAAATTCGAAACAAATAATAAATAAAAGGATACTCAGAAGCCTGCTATTTGCAATTATTTGTTTATGCTTTTGATTTTGGTCATATTTAAAAGTAGGAAGTATTTTTCCTGGTGATTTATATTTTTATTCGGGAGATATCAATCTTCTTAAATCAATTTATATTTCTGTACAAATTCAACTTAAGTTTCCATTAGAAGCCTATGAAAATGGATTTCGCATTCACTTTTCACTGAAACTTAATCAATTTTATGTGCTTACGCTTAGTTTTTTGCGACAACAGTAAATTGAATATGTCCTAATGTGGTAAAGTTTTCTTTGGGAGATATGTAACTTAACAAAAAAATTATAATTTTTACAATAAAATCAATTATTTTCTTGCAACAGGCTACGGTACTGAAAATATGCTGGCTGCTTGCTAACATTCCAGTACGACTTTGTGTTTGTTTCTTTTCACAATGATGGATGTTGTATGTGTCCTTCTAAAGTTTTAATTTATTCAATTTGATAAGAAATCACTTAACAATTATTATAAATATTTCAGAAGTGAAAGTTTATAGGCTTTACTAAGCCAATGTATCATATAAACATTAATTTTGTGAATTATCTGTGGTATTCCCATTAAAACTATTTTTACGTTTGATAATAGAGTAAAACCGCATGATCCTTAAGGTGCCAGATTATAGAGCTTTTCTTTATAAAAATTTTTTACATTTTCTGAACATACAGACTAAACAGACTCCAAAAATATTATCTGCACAATTTTAAAACTACTACATATGTCTATCAATAATTGCAAACACATGCCATCACACCATCAGCTGTAAATGCTGCCATAGCTATGTACAATGTTAATTTTATTAATAATGAAACTAAAGGATTAATATTGGTTAGTTCATACAAGAGTGTTAGTGGTTCAGTAATTTGTATGCTACAGATCAAACATTACCATAAGCCATTCACCATGTTATGCAAAGTAGAGCACTAAGGATGGTATGAAATTGCGAAAGTAGCAGAAACCCATAATATTTGGAACCTATATACTTAATCTAAGAAAAAATTTCATCCTACATTTCAACACATCATTGAATCCTATCCTCCAAAATTTAAATTGATGCTGTTTCAGTGCCAAATAGTGTGATGATCAGTTTTATTATCTCAATTATGTAGTATGATTTAAGTTTTACACAAGCAAGCATATTAGTCTCTATTATATTATTACAATAATATTTAAGTTTGGTGTTTTATGACTCAAAATGACTCATTGATAATGAGGTCATTAGCAGGGCCGTCGAGGAAAAATTAAGGGCACAGGGACAAAAAATTATTATTTGAAGTAGATAAAAATTTTCAAAAACCCCCAAATTAAAAAAAAAAGTAAAATAATACACTTGTTACCATGGCCATAGCTGTAAATATTATCTGCGCATATCAAATACTTTGTAAGATTTACAATCTATCTATAAGCAACAGACTAATAATTTTCGTACCACTATCAGGTCGAATTTACACATAAAAAACTCAACCAGACCTGGCGCCTGATCCGCGGCAATTCCCCCCCCCCCCCCCCCCCCCGCCATCAAAAATAAAAAACTTGATGGCCCTGGTAATTGGAGACAAAAATACCAAATATTGTTATAGGACAATATGGGGAACACTGGCCAATTTACCATTGGTGTGAGACACTTCACTGCATTTATTTATAGCTTTTTTCCACTCCACGCCGCTAGATGCCACTACTGTAACTAGTTTCATGCGCTTAAAAATGTAGGTAAACTCCACAACGCTAGATTCTCTGACATCACTTGTCTCGCATGTTTCTTACCAGTTCCCCACATTGTCCCTATCACAATATTTGGTAATAGTTGAAGACACAATCAGAGGTAAGCAGAAGGAATCAGCCATGGCTTATAGTAAGGAACCCCCAGCATATGCCTCTAGTGGTTTCGATAAACAAAAATGGCTGGACTAGGAATCAAACCAGAGTCCTCTGGATTACCAATCCAGTGTCTTGCCACTACGACAACTCACAACTCGCTCCATAAATGTATTACTAACAATCTCAATACAGGCTATATTAAATACAATCTATAAGTACTCCTTCCTGCCTAGAATCGTAGATGGTTGTTTAATGAATCAGTTTACTAAAGCTGTATCATAACAACAACCTGCTGAATCACCTTAAATGAACATAGTGTAAATATATACAGGATTGTCAGACAGTCCCGTACCATGCAGCATGCCAACTACTTGAAGGGATTGAAGGATTGAAAATTACAAATTTTGAATGTCCACTGTACCTACCTTGGTTTCCAGTTGTTCAAAGCGAAGATGATAAACAATTTAGTGCAAAGTGAGTTATTAAAAAGATATGTTTCACTTAAAGACCTACCTACCCTCACTTCATAAATTTGCTGAAACTAATAGTGTATTGTTGTACAATCCTGTAAATAAACTTATAAAAAGAAATGTATTACTATGTTCCATGTGTACTATTAATTTTTGAACAGGCAGATAAAAAAAGGTAACTAAATGTATCCATGACACTTTGTGCTAAAATGAAAACTCACTTTGTAAGTCTTAAGTCCTATTCCAGAACATCCACAAATCTAGATAAGTAAAACTTCAATTAACAGTTACTCATTTAAGGGGCCCGCCTCATCAGGGGTGTATGTGTGTTAGTGAGGCGGAATGATAAGTGCAATGCTCACTGGTATTTCTAGCGCGGTATCACCTCTAAGTGCAATGCTATGAACTGGCCTGCAGTATTCTCGTCGTCACATGATAACTGTGAAATTAGAGCGGTGACCGTAACATTATATGGTGGAGAAATGAAGATAAAGGTGTATTGCAAGGCTCTTCAGTGCTTTCAAGAATCTGTACCAGTTATTTTACACCTAAAAATTACTCTGAAAACACATGTTTTACCTGTAAACTCTTCTAAAAATATAGTTTAAAAACTTAATCAGAAATCAAAAGTACTTTTTGGCCATCAGCGAACTTTTAAATGCTTTTCATAAGCAGACCCCACTCGGATATCTTGAGTAGTTTTGAAATAACGTTTTTCCTGAAGCTCTGCACACCGTATGTGTGCCCAGGTAGGCGGAGCCCTAAAGGGTCAGTTTCTTTTATCTTTCTATGTATAAATAAAGTGTAAGTATTAAAGAACAAATAGACATTTACTGTACATTACTGCTCATATATATTGACGTTTATAGTTAATGATTGTTTTGTAAAATCAAATACAATACGTATTACTTACTTTTAAAGGATCTTAACTTTATTTGTGTCCCAAGCTCACAGTGAAATCACGTTACTGTACCTATGTATTAACAGATTTCTGCTATCCATCTATTTGGTTATTCAAAACCTCCCTGGTCTGTCTGGACGGTGGAGGTTAACCAACCTTTTACTGTATAGTACAAATATTTTCAAGCCATGTTTCTCCTGATGTCGAACTTGGTACTTATAATATATTTTTCAGTATTTGCTTTCATAAGCTTCCACAGGAAGTTTTTCGGTAATACTTGTGATGCACAACCATACCAATATCAAAAATTAAAGTGTGTATTTATTGTGAGTACTTAAGTTTTTTCTGCAGTGAAATTATCATATTTGGCATGTTGGGTGTTTGAGATGAAAAGGTTAATGTGTTCTACAAAATTTTATGGAGGGCTCATGCAAAACATGCATAATTATGAAATTTCAACAAAATGATGTCAATACACAAAATGTTTCAACTCTGAAAAAAATTTAAATGCCTACTTTACGTGCACATATTGAATAGCAATAGAAAATACACATGCGTATTTAAGTTTTTACCACTGGAAATTCAAAATTTCGAACATTATCAAATCAAAACTCATGCACATAAATAACATGCTTTAAAATGTCTTTAGCACAGCTTTTTTTTCTTTTGAAGTGCTAAGCTTATGTTTACACAATAATACTAAAGATGACTAATTCAATACAAAACGGTGTCCGACTTCAGAATCTCCATCAACATGGTGTATATAGCCTTCCTTATATGTGCAACTGAAAGTGATTTATTTTATATAGGATATTTTATATAGGATAGATAGGTACCTGTATTAATTTTAAATTTTTTAATAAGAATGTTTAAAGCTATGACTTATTTTTAAACCGCAATAGAGACATTCAGGATGGTATCTTACCTTGGTAATCAGATCTTTAGCTCGAGACTCGAACAGATGCTCCAGTTTCTGTGTGTCTACGGAGACGGGACTCAGCTCGTCCCAAATCATGCCGGAGTTCTGCAGCTTGGCCAGGATGATGGGATCGTCTCGGACCTCCTTCCAGAACAGCTTCACCGTCTTCTTGGTCTTTTTCAAGTTGGAGTTGGGCGACGTCTTGGTGGGACCGGCCGGCTCGTTGCCGCAGGTCCGCTGGTGCTGTCGCAAGTTTGCGCCGTACAGGGAGGCCGAGCCGTTCACCACGGACGGCATCGGTGGGGGAGCCACAGAATTCATCCGGCCGGAAGGCGGGGGCGGCGGCGGGGCGGCACCTCCCCGGACCATCGGGACCGGGGGCGGGGGCGGCGGGATGCCGTTGGTGACGTGCGTCGTGGACAAGATATCTACCTCGTCGTCGCTCCTCAGGTCGGTGAAGTCGAGGTCACACAGTGAGAGGGGCCTCTTCAGCGACTTCACCAACTCCTCCCAGTGAAGCTCCGTCTCTGATTTCTTCACCTCGAGCTTGGGGATGGCTTCGTTGGTGGGGCTCTTCTGGACGTCCGCCTTTGATTTTGACTTCTCGAGGCCCTCCTTGGCCTTTGAGATGAGGCCCGTCATGTCGCCGATCCTGCCGGCCACCTTGTTGCCGCCACCCTCGTCCCCGCCGCCGCCGAGGCCGTTCTGGCCGGCCAGCTTCTGCGTCAGGTCCTTCACCGTGTTCTCCCTCTTCAGCTGCAGCAGCCTCTTCCTCTCCGACGAGTCGTCCCTGTCGTTGTCGTAGCCCTGGCCATCCTTTGGCGCTTCGCCGTCTTCTATGCTCTTGCCGTACATCATCGACAGCATCCATGGCTTTTTGAACATCCCGTTCATGTCGGCCGACTTTGACTCCGTCTCCGAGTCCAGTTTGTTGACAGCATTCATGAGGGGTGTTATGTCTTTCCTGCTCGAGACTCGATTCAGTTTGTTGGATCGGGATTCATTGTCTTCGTGCTTCCCATTGGCTAGCCTCTGACAGAGCCTCTGGTTTCCTGAACAACACAAATTATAAATGTTTACAGAATGTTAAAATAAAATGTCACAATCTACCATAAACATTTATGACAGTTTTGTTTTGGAAAAGGGTTTCTTCAAAATGAGTTTAATTGATCTTGGTCTTAATAATGAAATATCATACTTAAGCTATTGTGCTAAAAGGAGCACTGCCATTTTTATGATCTCTGTCTTCGTTACAAAAATTAACAACTCTATAATAAAACTACAAGATGCTAGTTACATATTTAAAATAAGTATGTAAAATACCATTTTTTAAATGATTGCAATGTGCAATTTATAGTACTTTTTTGTGATTTTTTGCCTTAGTAAAAAAAAACACTGGCAAAAAGTGCTATTCCATATGTGAACTTGGCACATTAAATGTGCCAATTTCATGAATTCTGAAATTAGCAGCTATAGAGCATGATTTATATATAAATATCATGGAAGAAATTCTAAATGTGCTGGCTTTGCAAAAAAGATAAAAAAGATCATCTACTATGTCTGACAAAAAAAATACATTTTCATGTTCCAGTAACTATGCATGTGCTGAAATGAAAAGAATAAACACAAACAAAAAAGGAATGTGAGAGCAAAGGGTTAGATTATCAAAGAAACTCATTATGTTTCGACAACATGGTTGTGCACCACTAGTGAATTTAATGTGTCAGCATGCCTGAACTACCAAACGGAAAGTAGTTTCTCATGAAATTTTATATATATATATATATATATATATGTGTGTGTGTGTGTGTGT
Source organism: Bacillus rossius redtenbacheri (assembly GCF_032445375.1). Classification (NCBI taxonomy): domain Eukaryota; kingdom Metazoa; phylum Arthropoda; class Insecta; order Phasmatodea; family Bacillidae; genus Bacillus; species Bacillus rossius. Next base: position 133,363,343 of record NC_086330.1, on the reverse strand, counting down.
GTGTGTGTGTGTGTGTTTGTGTATATGTGTATATATGTATATATATGTTTTTTTCAAAAATCACTCAAGATTTTACTAAGCTGAAAATTTTGGTATAATCATAGTTGTATAGGTGTATGCAATGTTGAGTCAGCATTATTAATCGATAGAGACAAGATTATATTGTTTTATTTTTAGTCCAATTAATTTTTTTAAATACAGGTTTTTAATATTATTGTTTTTATTCATACAAAAGCCACATTGTAATCCTTAATCCACCAAAATAATGGTAAAACTTATATGCTGCATTTTTATGATAAAATAATTTGTGTTAAAAAGGTCTAAAACAGATCTTTTCAGAACAATACAAATAAATTAGTGAGAATTTGTAGTCCGAAAGTGATTCAATAAGAGATGTAAGTACAGTAAAAAAAATTAAATTAATATGTCTGAACCAAGCACATCGGTGAACTTTTTTCCCCTGAAATAATGAGTCCTTGAATTTAAAAAATTAAAAGTGTTGGTTTGTAAATTGTTTAAAACTTTAACTTGACTCTAGTGGTGTATCCCCACTCCTGTTTTTTTTCTTTCTGGTATCCAGTTACTGTGTGTATGTTGTGGCCATTGCCATTTGGATGATGTTTATCATGTGCCGTAAAAGACAATCAGTACTTATTGACCAATGCATTATTATCTAAACTGCATACACCCAACAAAAATATTACTTTTTTTTTATGATTAGAATTAAGTTTTGGTTGAGTTCTACTTAATTCCATGATATAACTTGCATTTTGGTGCTATATCGCGTATTAACTTGCATTTGAATGTTATGCCATGTTATGACATGATTTTCGGTGTTATTTCAGTTTTATTGCAATTCACCATATAACATTGCCTCTATTAAATGGCTATAAAATTACAGGGTCAATTCTCTAAGTCTCATGGATGGGCCGACATCAACCAGGCAAGGCCCTATTGAAGCTCTTAACACCTACCACTTTTCACTAGCATGAGAGATGTCTCTACACAGCTGCTTCCGCAAGACAGTAAGTACCACTCACCACTCAGCTGACATGATTAAAATTTGTAAAATTTTTGTTTAGTAAGCAGAAACTCCTGCAAACATCTGAATGTAATTTTCCTATGCATCTACAAGTTGTGAGCAAACAGATTAATTTTTCTTATAATTAATTTTTTACTGAGCTAATGCTTTCTGCCCGGGGGGGACCGTTTGGATTGAAAGACATTTTCAGAGTATTTGAAAATAAATATGTTCGAGTTTTGACAGAAGTACCTATTCATACACAACATGAATTAAACTGCAAACCCTTCTACCTGGCAAAATCATAAGCATCTTGTGGCAATGTAGAGTCATAAGAGATGTTGCTGAGTCATTGCACATAGCTGAGGACAAATTTTTATATGCATTTAAAACAGAATACAGGGAATCTCGCTACTACGAGAGCTGACAATGACGGGAGAAATCCTTGTAACTACGAGTAAGTACTTGTAATGACTAATGACCAAATATAGAAGATTTAAGTCAAAGTTAATTTCCTGAAGCTTCCCTAAATGTCTTAATTTCAAACCTTAACTCATAAATGTGCACTGTAGTGAAAACACAGAGTAAAAGTTGCAGAAAATTAATTTTGAATAGAAAAGGTCTCTATGAACATTTTTGTATCTGCAACAGTTTTTGTTTTAATCGAGAATGAAATGATTTGACTCATGAACGTGTGTCGGACACACACATACGAACGCATGAATGCACGGGTGTCGGACACACACACAACCACACACAAACACACATACACAGTGAGAGAGAGAGAGCCAGACAGATTGCTACCTGCTAGAGATACAGTTTGCCAGCCTAACAGAAAGATAAGAAAATGAAATATCTGATGAACATATACGCAGATGTCAGGAGAAACATGACTCCAGTCAAAAGTGAATGCATGAGGTATTAGAAGGAAGCAAGCATGAAAAATGCTGTTGCTGTTTAAAGAAAGAACAAAAGTAAAAAAAAAAAAAAATTACAGATTGATAGGAGACCAAGATAGTAAAAAAATAATGCTTTAGAGAAGAAAATAATGAATCGGGATAAGAGAAGAGGTGCGGTAGTACGACGAAAACAAAATGTTCAACTGAGAAACATAGAGTTGATAGAGAAAGTTGCAGCCAAAGGCTGGACGTGGGAGGTTTGAAATAGCGTGGTGAGCCGCCCCAAGGTAGAGAGAGCAGGTGAAGAGGAGGTCGGCTGGGACCGTACCCTCCTCCGCCTGACCGTCGGCGGGGTGGAGGCTGGCCTTGAGCGTGGCGGCCGTCTCCTGCTGCTCGCGGATGAAGCTGCGCTGCCTCTGGGCACGCTCCCTGCGTCGCCGCAATGCTGGCGTCACGCCTGCGTCCTCCGCTACGGACAACACCACCCCCTCTCCTCTCGTGCACACGCAAGCCGGCAGCGCAGGCAGCAGTAGCGGGGTTAGGGCGCTAACACCATCCACATACTTACCGCATGCATGATTCAAACAATTAATATCATTACAATTCTAATAAAATATTTGTACCGTTAGCACATAAAATATACTTAAAAAATGCAATAAAAAATTTTAAAAAATTTCTTTGAAAAACAGTGATAGTGAGATAAATACGAAACCGTACTTTGAAAATCTTAAAGTGTGAAACATTGAAATTATTAAATAAGTGTTGGCTAAGTATTTTTTTACCTCTTTCTAATTTGAAAAAAAATTACTGTTGAAACCTGTAGCATTGTGATCTTGGGCAGATATTTTGATTGCCACAGTTTTGTGAGTTTTAGGGCTTACAGTTAATAAAAATGAACTTGATGCTATGTTTGCTCTAATTTAAATGCAAGGGGGGGAACAAAATTTTTAAATAGTTGTCGTGAAATAACTGAACCAAGCTGGAATTTCTTGTTGCCAGTAAGCATGCTGATTCATCTTTGTTTCATAAAACAACTGATGTTAAAATGCATAAAAGAAAAGAGGAAAAAATTACTTTTCTTAATATTTCAGACTTTAAGCTTCTCTTATTTATAATAGTATCAAAAATAAAATAAAAAATATATAATATGTACTTACAAAGTCAAAAGTAATCAAAAATGTTCAACTACTCAAAACTATTGTTCAAAAATAATATTTCAAAAATATTTTCTAAGTTTAAAAATGCTATCGATTAATTGTGCAAAAAAATTGTTGCACAACAGCAAAAAATTGTTATATTTTGCTATGGTTACAATGTAAGTGTTAACTGAAGTTAGGAATTATTGTTTCTATGTAGTACAGAAAATTGACAAATCCAAACAACACATAAACCCATGTTGGGGAAAAAAAAACCAACTTATGTACATCTTAACTTTATGTTTCAGATTACTTCTACATATTAAACTAGTAACCTAACTAGGAACACAAACATTTCATGCATATCAATTTTTGTGAATGTAGCATGTAAGTATTTCGACAAGAGAATTTCCAGTAGAGAGGGGATGGATTTCAAGATCACATCCCCTACCCCTGCTTGAGATTCCACAAATTGGAGGTACTAATAGAAAATTTAAAAAATATATGAAACCTTCCATCCCCCTTAAAATATAATCCTGGCTATGCCCTTGTCTTTCAGCACGTAGTGTTACGAACGGTTACAGCACACGGAAAGCACCGGGAAATCTGAATGCTACTGTTTTGTTTTAAAATGCGTGGGAGAAAGTGCCCAAATACAGGGAAGCGTTTACCTTTGTTGTCCTTGTAGCCGCCGTTCAGCTGTCCGCCCAGCGAGTCGTCCAGGCCGGGCGAGGACCGGGAGCTGGAGGAGTCGCCCCCGCCCCCCTCGTCGTGGTTGGTTCTCGTGGGGGTGGTCGCGGGGGCAGTGCCCGTCGAGTGGCGCCGGGACTTGCGGCGCTCCGTCGAGTCCATCAGGGCCTTCCGATGTCGCAGCGTTTTTCTGGAGGCAACCGCCCGTGTGTCAGGGTGGAAGCTTTCACATAGTCTCCGACAGAGGCAAGTCCAAGTGGGATAGGTCTTGAGTCAATCATTTTGTTCATAACATTCACTGGATATAATTAAGTTTTCTGGGAAAATTGTAAAAAAAAATATATTTCTTTTGCCTTTTCCTTCAAAAGCTTTTGGTTCCGCCACTGCACCCCAATAAAGGCTTTCAACGGAACTACTGTTTGAGCCTGTAAATAAGCAGGCTACAGAACAAACAATCGCACGATACTTAACTCATATCTTCTACCATATTTGTTTATACAACTTGATAAGTTAATTAAATTTTGTAAATCCATATTTTATTCATAAAAGAACATAAATAAAATACTGTAATTTTTACATTAGGAAGTTACACTTTAAACAGAAAACATTTTTTTCCCGAATGTAAGAAAAATCTAATCACTCAAACATCTCCTCCTATCACTAGGTGCATCACCCAATGAACTTTTTGACTTAATTTTTCACCTTGTAGGGAAGCTTTCAAACAAATTTTAGACAGCCCAAAGCTATATCTTCCAATGTATACAGCCAGCGGAATATGAAACCTTCTAAATTACATTCCCAAATAGCAGCCGTGAAAGCTTCGACCAACATAGACTTCACAATCACTAGAAGCCATAAACTTAACTCCTACATATCATAAAAAAATTCACTTATTTTTAGAGACCACAATACATCTTTTACATGTCAACTTTTGCCAACTTAAATAAATTTCTGGTATTTCTAGAAGTAGGTGAAGATAAAAAGTTCTCTAGGATGAAATTTGGCTTGGTAACATTGCTTAAGACTGTTCTTTCTCGCTGAACTTAAGTGACAGGGGGAAGCAGAAATGACCTAACATTGTAACCCCAGTCCCCAGTAGATACTTGAAAATAAGTGTTAGTGGACTATAGTGCTGCCTGCACTAACACACAGCAGCCCTTTTTGCCAACTCTGCAGTATAGATAGCTATAGTAAAAACGTCTATACAGTCTTCAAAAATATTCCCTACAATTGTATGTACTACATCACCTGCTACTATAAAAGACAGAAATTTATTTAAGTTTGCAAAAGTTGACATGTAAAAGATGTATAGTAGCCTCTAAAAATAACTGAATTTTTTAATGATATGTAGGAGTTAAGGTTATGGCTTCTAGTGATTGTGAAGTCTGGGCTCAATAAAGCGGATATGTCATAATGAAAGTTTCCTTGAAAGATTTCATGGAAGCTTCCATGGCTGATAGTATGGAATGTACTGTGGAAAGTTTTGTATTCCTCTGGCCATGCCCATGGAAGTTATAGCTTTTGGTTATCAATCATTTATGTGAAAGCCTACAAGGTGGAAAATTAAGCCAATCAAAACATCATTGGGTGATTGTTCTTAGTGATAAGAGGAGTTGTTAGAATGAATAGGTTGTTCTTAAATTCTAAAAAAAAATAAAAAAGTTTTCTGTTTAAAATGTAACATCGTGACGTCAAAATTACAGTAAATATTTATGTTCTTCATAGGCAGTTTTACCGTAGGCAGAGTCCCAAATCCCTCAAGCTTTTTGAATCAGACATTCCCCTCAACCCCAAACAAATTCCCTCAAAATGTTTGTTGCAGTATTGGGTTCACGAAGCACCCAATGAGTTACAGTTCTGCTTGGTCTTACAGAAAACAGTTTACAAGTAAAAACAGCGTAGGGGACAGTGTTCTGGTACACGGTAGCAGAGAGGTATAAACTGAATAAAGAAAATTACCAATGACCAAGGGCGCCCATACCCGGGGGCAGGGGGGGGCCGTGGCCCCCCCCTAGCTTTCAGGGAAGGAAAAAAATATATAGTGTAGTCAGGTGTTTTACTTTAAAGAAAATTATTTAAATTCGGTATTATGTATAAGTGGTTCAACAGGAAGATATTATTGAATATTGTTTTTTACATGTCTACTTCATTTTTTATGTTAGTCCAAGCATTAGTTTCTGCTGCTGCGATATAAGGTGTTGTGTACAGGGAGAAAACGCTGTTCAAGCGCAATGCCCGTGGCGAGTCATTCCCCTCCGTAATGCTACCCAAGCTCACGCGATAACACAACACAACAGATTTAGACCAGTCAGTGTTAGACGACGCGACAGTTGACATGTGCTTGTAGACGGCGAAATGTTTTGCTACTTTTTCGTCATAATAATGTGTATGTTCACAAATAACATCTCAAAACAGAGATTTTTAAATAGCCTTTAGGTCTACAGTTTTATGCATCTGGTCTAGATTTAGTTTAGTGTATTCAGTCAGTATAAATAACTTAGGTGTAAATAAATCAGTGAAAAGTGTAAAGATAAAAACCATTGTTATTATGTAGTGTTTCTTAGTTTTCCTCATTTGTCACATCCGCTCAGAATATTCACAATTTTTAAGGTAAGCTTTCACCTTTAAAGTTACTCAAATAAGAATTATTGTTCAGAAAAATCTACAACGTAAAATTTATGTTGGAATTTTGAATTTAGAGGAAAATCACTTTTTCCCTTCAAAAGTGTTTAAAGGGATAAGGATCCCACTACCTTCAGTAGACTCGGAAGCAATTTACACTGGAATCCCGATTTTACGTACGCTCACGGTCGCTTGGATTGCATTCGTAAAATCGTTATCTTCATAAAATTTTAAACACCCCACCCCCTGAAGATACATGTTATAATTTATTGAACGGAATGAATATATATATAATATTAAATAGTAAAAACAATGACTGCCATCTGCCCTCTGCCCACCCCTGCGTTCCCCTTATTTTTTTAACATTCCACAACTTGCCTCATTGCACGAGTGATATAAAAGTGACATCTCAGCGACTAAACACAATTGCACCACGCATTGCATCATGTTAACTTTTGTGTGGTGACAGTAGGTTGTCTGACATGCCTTTCTTGGATATCTTTCCTTTTCGTAAGACGCGTGCTACTAAAATAAATTTATATTTGAATTTGCAAACTTGTCCACTCCTTGCCAGAGACGACTGAACACAGACGAGACTTTCCAGGGTCGGGTTGATGAGCTGGAAGAATTCCCTGCCTTGCATTTTTTTGGACTTCACCTTATCATATTTATCAGTTAATCTTTAACAGATCGGCTTGAACTCTTAATTCTAAAGTTAAGTACTGAACATGTTATTTAAGGGTTTATCAGGGCCGTATTTACGCACAGGCTATCTAGGCTGTAGCCTATGGGCCCGCACCACACGACACGAAAAAAAAAAAAAAAAATGCTGTGATTTGGATCTTCTTATATTATTAAAATACGCGTCGACATAGTGTCCAGCTGTTTTGTGTGGATTAATTGCGCCGAACTAAACTCTTCTGTGGAAAGCTGATATATGAGTTGTGTCAGCATTTAGAAATTTTCGATTATTTTCATTGGTTTTGTTGTCACTTAATTCCTTAACCTCTAAATACTGTTTGGTTAAATTTTCTAGTTTAGTAATAAACTATTTTTTTCTGCGCTTTACTATCACTAAATAAACTTATAGTCATCAACTACTGAATCCATCTGTGCTAATTCTAAATGATAAGCAATTATGATTCATATCGAAACATAGTAATATTCATTTAATTGTGAAACAATTTTTGACTATAATTATAAGCGTAGTTCAGGTGTTACATTTAAAAACAACTATTTTCTGACTGTGATAACATATTAAAATTGTTTCTCTCCCAAAGTTAAAACTTTTGACCAACACGTTTTAAACTTTATAATCATTTTAATTTAATTTGTATGCGACATTTATTTAGGGGTAAAGAGAGCAATTAGTTGAAGGACTGTATTCTTGATATTCGTGTACCCCAGACGCTGCAAAAATATAAGGACTGTATTCCTGCATTTGTGTTGCTAAAAATGCATTTGTTTCAATAAAATAGTTAATATTAATTAATAAAGTAGCCAATAGTTTTTGTTATGGCGAATGAGTACTGTGGTCTAGTATTTTAGTAACAGGACAAAAATTTTTAACAGGGTCAGAACTGGAACTATTTTATGGCTAGTAACAAGCCGCAGTTAGTCTTCCAAAATATTAAAAATACTTAATACCCCTAAGTCTGGCCCCCCCCTACAAATTATCATATGGGCGCCCTTGCCAATGACACTAGCTTCCAGAAACCACAAACACTCTACAGTTTTTTTTCATGTAATTATCATACAACAGAACTGGAAAAGTTACGTAAACAAAACCATTGGCTTTCCAAAATATAGCACGTAATTCAAAAATTGTGATATATGTGTTACAGACACCGAGTAACACATTCAAAAACATACATAAAAACAAGAACTGACTATAGTTACAAGCAAAAAGGTAACGTGCTTAGCGCACATGCATACATCACAAGTATTGCCAATGCAAATCAATACAAACTGGCAAGGAAGAGTTAGATACGAATCATTAAGGCTAAAAATATTCCAAAGTGAAACACTCATACTTTTAAGCCCCTTAGGCATGAAGAGAGACTAGAATAAACAATGCTACAAAAATACAGCATTAAATGGTATCATAGCCTACATTTACATTAAATAAGTTAAAAAAATCAAACCAGAAAACATTGTAATATAACATGAAAAGGCAAAACAATTTACAAGCTATTGTGGGGTTTACGAAAGGACCTAGTCCTACGGGTCAATGCCCGTACAGTACGACATGAAAATGGAAGAAACTCGCTGGGCAACAGACCGAGGCTGGTCATGGCAAAAGAAAAGGAGTGAGCAATTAACATGCAACGAGGCCTGTGCACAGACAGCTATTCAGTCAAGATTAAATTTGTAAGGTGGACGGCCGAAACTAAAATTTGGTAAACAGAAATAAATAAATTAATTATTACGTTTACGTATACCGTACCACATAAAGTAACAATAAATTACGAAACGGCCATGACTCACCTCAGCAGCAGAAACATTACACTAATGGTACGCTAAGGCTGTGACGATAACAGGGAGGAGACAGAGGAATACAAACATATTGGTTGTTCCTTTTGTCTGTTAGCTATTATTTTGAAATAAGGCTATTCTTTTACAAATATTTTATTATAATTCACTTCAAAACAATGAAATGTTGATCATTCTTGTTGAAGTTGAAACCAGGGAATAAATACCAAGTTCTAAAACTATTAAAACCCACTTATTTATTGCCTGCCCTTAAAACTACCATAATGTAATCTGCATCACGAAATCTCCTTGTGGGCACCCTGCTGCAGTTCATCTGCCCAGGGCCATGGAGAGAAACCAAGGGCACAAGGGCAAAAAATTTTGTCAGGCATCCTCGCTATTATTTAATGTACAACTTTTCAAGCCCCGCAATAATAATAAAAAAAATTCTAAAGACTGTAAGCGTTACTGTGGCCATAACTGTAAACGTGATCTGCGCATATCGCATTACTTGAAAGGTTTCTTATGAATTCTGTTAAAAATATAACTTGTGATTTTTGTCCTTCTGGGGTAAACCCAAGCATTAAAAAAAATACCCGGGCCCCAGGGTTTTAGTCTCCCTACCCTTCTCTCTTGACAGCCCTGCATGTGCTTGAGAGTGGCTATAACAGAATGGTCAGGTGTGTCTGGCGATCGCGGAGGACTGACCGGATCGTGTCGTCCAGTTGGCGGAGCGGGGTTCCCTTCTCCTCGCCGTCCTCGTGGTGCAGCACTGCCTCGTAGATCTGGAACTGCCTCAGCAGGTCCAGGTCCGTGCCTTGCTTCGACATGTACCTGCGCACCAGGAGCACAGCTGTCACACTCTGCCACTCGTCACACATCGCGTCGCTCGCTCAAGCTGCTGGCTCAACAGCTCAGCTACCGAAGAGTCTCCGTTAAGGGAGTTAGTGAGGACTGCAACCACCTCGGATGAGCAAAAACCTTGGGGAACTCAGATAGGATAAGAAAATATTCTCGGTTTTCAGCTGGCCCACAGGTATAATTTTTCAGGGTGATGGTTTCCCAGCTTTTCTTTAGTGTAATGTAGTGTAGTGTGTCAGTGTAGATTCTTTCACGTCAATCATTGATTTTCCCAACAAGCGAATTGATTGTTAATTTGGAGGTTAATTTTCTTCAGACTTTTGACAACAGTTATATCACTTTCTAGGTCCTCAAACAAATGTTTCAACAGTCTTTGCCAGTAATGGCGCTTCAAGTTGACTCGGATAACTGAAGCTTGTTAATTGAGACTCTGCTGAGTGTACATTTCAAAATTCACTTAGTGTGTCTAAAATATAACAGCATTGTAAGTGTAGGTAAATAAGGGAACAATGTGCGAGGTCAATGGATATGGACAATCCAGTATGGCGGAAATATAGAAAAATATGTGACATTAAGTACAACTTGCAATGTATTAGTGTAGTAAATCACACAAAAAGTATTTTCTTATAATTCAGCTAAACCAACACATCAGGTCCACAAATCATTACATATCAGATATTTACATTCAAAACAATAAATATTATGTAAATGTTAATGGTGCTTTTTTGATTTAATTATTTAATTTATATTGAACTTCTCAATCAAAAAAACATTAATAAAATGTTGGGTAAAGTAATGTTGCAGACCCTTTACCCCCTCATATGCTCAACAATCAAAAAGTGTAAAATTTACAAAGATAGTAAATTCACCCAAAACAGTTATATTACAGTTGTTAGGGCTAAGTAAACTACACTTGAAATAACCTGGCATTCAGGCTCCTACAGAACTACAATTCCCAACTATTAAAATTATTTAGATGCCTCAAGATGTTACAACAGTTCTAAAGTTCTAGAGTGAATAAACATTTATAAACCTTAAGCTACCCTGATGCCACAAGCTGCATTGTAACAATTTATTGCCACTGTAAATACAAATAAGCTTATATGTACCAGTAGGTATATTTATTTGTTGTGTTATCGTTAGATGTTCCTATGATCGTACACTCAAAACAAAACTGACAAGTTATTTTCGAATTTCGAGGGTTATGTGTATTAAGATTTGACAAGAGAAGAAAAAATTCTGAAAACTTGAAATTTGTACTAATTAGTAAAATACTACAAACAGTACAAAATTAACAAATAAAAAAGGATAGTAAAGCTGGAAACTATGTTATTGTGATGGGAACTTCACTCGAGAACTAGGCCGTCATTTGAGTGAATACGGAGCGCGATGCCCACCTCTGGATGGTGCCCTCGACGCCTTGCTCCTCCAAGGCATCCACCTGGTCGTAGTACGTGTCCTGGTCTGGCACTCCGTTCAGGGTCTTGTTGACGAGCGTCATGGCGTATATGAGCAGCTCCGTGTCGGCCGCATCGTAGTCCTTGAGCAGACGCATGATGTTGCTCCACGGCAGCTGGCCTGCAGAGACCATGGACGGCACACCGTCATGGGGGGGAAGTCCACAAGGAGAAGCCACTGCTCAGTAACTCCCCCCCCCCCTCCCCCCTCCAACTCCTCCTTCCCCTACCTGCGTTGACTCTACAAAATTATTTACAGCTCCCGAGATAAGGGAAGCCGTCGTGGTTAAACAATCAGGCTGCGTGCAACTCCCCAGAGAATGAAAGTTCAGTTTCGAACATTACGCACATGCACAAGGACTTCCCAACCTTACAGGAATAAAGGCAGTAAAAAAAAAAACCCACAGCGATTCATGGCAGTAACATGAACAAAATTCTTGATAATCTCTGAATGACATTGAACACTAAAAATACATCACCGAGTTACCCAGATTATTTTTTTCAGCATATATACTCATCTCACAGCAATGGACTTTCCAACTTCTCAGAAAAAGAAGCAACAAAAAAAATGTATTTGATCTCAGTAACATAAAAATTTTGTCTGAGCAAATTATCTTTAAATTGATCTTATGCTGTTTAAATATTGTACCTGTTTAAAACTAATTTATTTATCGGTATCTAAAAACTCACAAAATTAAAAACTACAAAATTGTGAATTCTTCATGTAGGTAGATGAATAATAAATATGTATGATGTTTTTTTTTACTTATTTTTAAATTTATAATTAAGCATAGTGATTAAAGATGCAGATATTATGTGCGTAGAAGGCCACAATGTTTTTTTTATCGTGAATTGCAGTTAGCTATAATATTAGTTTTCAATAATTATTTACAACTATTTTTTAATTGGTAAAATCAAGTACAGTTTTATATTTTAGTAAGGTTGCGTTTGATAGTTTTAAGAGATATATTTCATAGAATAGCATGAGATATGATCTCTGAAACTCTTTAAAAATATTTTTAAAATCTTAGGCATTAACTACATTGAAGTGCTGTTTCGAGTACGAAAAAATAGACCAAAGTATTCTTATAGAAAACAACAAAAGAATTGGAAAATTCAAGCACAGCCTTGTGACTCTGCCTCACCCGCCATGTTTAGTTTCTTAATTTTTGGCTTATTTAATTTTTTTTATATGGTGATAATATGACAGTATAAATTCAATTACATACACCACCCAGCTGTAGAAAATGGACTTCTAGTAAGTAATTGTAATGCATTTAGACAAACAAAAAAATATTAACTATTATTACTTTCATGAATCTAAAAATCAAAGAAAGTGTGCAGCTAATATCTAACAGTAGACTATAATTAGCAACAAAAAATAATTTTCAATGATTTTAAATAACGACAATATTTTCAGTAATTGTCCTAAAACCAAGATTTCATAACACACGTGTAGTAATTCAACTTGGTGAGTAAAGCAGAGGCTCCAAAAGGCCCCTGTATGGTTGTACGACCTCTAAAAGCATGAGGTCGCTAAGAGCGACAGTGGCTGGCACATCACACATGTTTGCGCCTCTGCATGCCTCTAGAAGACTTCAAGCACAGACCATTTCATTGTACAGTAGAAAATTAAACATATCTATCCTACTTATAAAACTGCGAACAAAAAATAAATGTTGTAAACAAACCATGAAACGAGACTACCAAATGAAAGTTAAACAGCTCCTTAATCTGTGTCTCACAAGTCGAGTTAGTTTTTATAACTGTTCATTATTAATAACATTTAATATAATGGTAAGTTTATTCTGATGGCTTTGTTGCTTTTGCTGTTAAGTCACACATTCACTCAGCAGATGTTTACTAAATGTTATTTTAGAGCTGTGAAAGGTCATGCAAGTGACTAACATTTTTCTGCTATTAAATAGAATTAGGTAGACATCTGTTAAGAAAATTTTGAGACAAAACATAAAATGCATGAAAGCTATTGTGATAAATATTCAGGAAAAGCTCTAAAATGACAGTAATGACAAGAAAATTAAATAACCAACATGGTGTATGTGTAATCAGACATCATTAGGAAATCTTGAACCAAGAGCGTTACCGGCTCAAAATCCATCATTCATGTGGGAGAGAATCTTACTTCTCACTGATGACACAGTGTGTTTATTTTTTGTAATTATTTTCTTTCATAGTGTTTTAATACCAACAACAAACCAGCTAATGAATTTTTTCAGAAGTTTAATGCATATATTTTATTATTATTTCTTACTACTGAAGACGGGGGGGCCATGAGCCATTTAATTTTGCGGGGCCCCAAATATTTTGGAACGGGGTCTTATCGAGGGGCCCAAGAAAATTAGACAAATCACTTTTTAAAACAGTGCTTTTAAAACAACCTTTAACTTAAATTTTAGCAAATTATATGTTAGCATAACTTAAGGAATTATGATATACTTATTAAATGCTATTTGAGTTAGTTTTATGAATACTAATGATTGAATTTGGTGAAACTACAATATTACATGATACAATAATTTCGGAAAGTTTTTATAGTAAGCAATCATGAAAACTCAATATAAATCTATAAGGATAGACCAGCCCTTTGAATTACACAGGCTAATAACAATTGAATTATTCCTTTTTCTCATAAATGTCTGTATTTTCCACAGAAAATTGGATAAACAAGGAAAATAAAAATAAATAGGGCCAGCGCAGGGCCATGCTAGTTACCCGGCCCTTGAGTCACCCTGACTGGAGGGGGGGAGGCTGCTCCCTTGTCACTTGTTCCTCCTGGATATGCCCTTTTCTTCGACTACTTTGTTTGTAAAGGGCACGTTTACACGTAGGTGGATAATCTTTGTTTACACCCGGAGATCTGCATGTCATTTGGCGGCCTAGCCATGCCACCTTAACCAGATATTAGGTCAGTTTATAAACTACACAAGAGACACAATAATGCAAGAAATGCAAAAGACAAAAAGTATCAATAAGGATGTTTTCAAATACTCATTTTTAAACCACACAAAACGTAAAATAAGCAACGCCCAAATTTAAACTTAATTGGGGTGTTCCAAAAACTTTTAAAGATGCCGGCCACGACATTTTTTAACAAATAAATTTCATTTTTCACTTGTTAAACATCTGCAAAGTGAAAGAAAGAAATACTTTTAAATCAAATATTTGACTATTTCGTGTGTTATGATGATAAACAAGAATTAACAAAAGAAGAAATTTGTTTTCTACTGTCATATAATTTAAAGTTGTAGGGTTGGTGACATCTTGTGACGTCCATTTATTGTAGTTTATAAACCCGGTCTTTAGGCCCGTTATACAATGACACGGAAATGGTGACGGATCACATAAACTGAGACGGATCTCACGGAACAGAGTTTGTACAACGGCACGCAGGTGGAGACGGACCCGTGCGGATTAGCTCGGAAATGCTGAACTCTTCCGTTTACGTAGCTCCTCCGTGCGACCAATAGAAGCCGAATACTTGGCTGCGATGATAGCCATGTTTGTTTATGTTCTGAATACGTTAAAAATAGTTTTAAGTACAATAATATATAGTGTTCTATTATTACTGTGTCGTATTTTTTAAAAATTATATTGCCTATCGGTACCGCGGAAGCACAAGACACTATTGTACATAGGCCTAAACCAATTTTTTCTTTAGAGCTTTTTAAATAATTTTAAATAGTACTTCATTTATTTACTCAACTATTTTCAACCCAAAGAATGTGAATTTTTGACATGTCGTAGATCTATGACTCTATAAAGAACGTTAAGTGGTGGTCAAGTTTATTGTTAAACTTGCATTTCGCTCAAAAGTGGACATAGTGTCTTATGCCTCCTATGTGCAGTTATGTAGATTCTGCCCGTGTTATGATCTCGAAACATGCACACACACACACACACACTCACACGTTTAATTAATATTTCGTAACCCTGAAATGCAATTTCACTGGTTGCCATTTGTTAAATTTTCATGCATTGTGGAAGAAACAGGCGTGATAGTTAAATGATCAGTGAAATCTGTCTCCGTTTAGATTATCTGTTTCCGTTTCCGCGTCTTGTAATTTTTTTTTTTTTTAATTGAGGTAATGGTCTACGGCTTGCGCCAACAATCAAACACACTTCGTTTATTCGTTTCATTATCATATTCGTCTCAAGTAATTTTTTTACAATAGCACACCCAAGCCTTGCCCGTGAGTCGACACTGAGTCCCTCGCGCCGAAAGCCGGCGTGCATCCGACTACGCTACAGAGGTCGGCCCGTGCTATTATAGAACGGGCTTGCAATGACGGATTTGATAATTTCGTTAATTATCGACAGCCTTTTACTGGCGACATGAGACCTGCCACTCGTTTCCTTCTAGAGTGAGATCCGATGCGCCAGTTCGCGATTAATTAACGTAAATTAACTTGAAATAACTATTATTAATATGCGCTCAACACAGTTTTCATTTCCACGGTTTTAGTTTCACAGTTTGGCTGGCAGTCGTAGGAAGACAAAGTCGCTCACCACCACGGGTTCCAATTCAGATGCGCTCAATAAACAATGCAGGCCGCAAGGCCCAAACATGGTTGTAACTTTCTGTCCCGACCAACTCTTCTTCCGGCCCATCCTTCTTGTCCTGTACTGAACTTGCCTTCATATGGTTTTCCCTGTGTGTGTGTGTGTGTGTGTGCAGTTTAACCTGGGTCCAACTTAACTAGTCATAGTCTAGAGTTTAAGATAAGGTAGTTAGTCATGGGCTAGAGACCCGGAAATTTCGCGGATTCATTTAGTCGCAAGCTAGAATGCAAACCTTCACACTCTCGCACTGTGTTCATGATTGGCACGCAGTTCTTTGGACACGCCCGTCTACGACCGTGAGCCAATGATGTCCAGCAAGGAGAGAGAAGTAAGCGAATCAGGTATAGTTCCAAATAACAAGGATAAATATGTTCTCGCTAAGAAATCAACCAATGGGAAAGTAAACATGGGTCGAGCACACCTATAACTTTGAATTCTATCCTGAGGCCAGAAAAACCCGCGAAATTTCCGGGTCTCTAGTCATGGCATGAATAGCTGCCAAAGCACGCGATGTACGGCTGGAACCCGGCAGGTGGCGAGAGGGACCCACCGCGCGCCGAGTCGACGGCGCGCACCGCCCGGACGAGCAGCAGGCAGTTGCTCTCCACGTACTCCACGAACACCAGCAGCAGCTTCAGCGCGGTCTTCACGACGAGGCGGAACTTGGAGGCGATCAGCGTGTACAGCCACTGCGCCGTCTCGTTGTGCTCCATGACGCCGTTCATGCCGTCCACGTACAGCATCACCTGCCCCAGCGCTGAGGGCACCACCGTCAGCGCCGTCAGCACACTCGCGACTCACTCGTTTCTAACAGAATACCGGACAGCTCCAACCATGGGCGTCGCAACCGGGGGGGGGGGGGACACGCCCCCCCCCCCCAATAATAAAAGTCTTCAATTTCGTCCCCTCCAATAATATATTTAGTTTCGTAGTTATATTAAAAATATGATTTCTGTGATATAACCCATATGTTGCGCATCGTGCATTTAGTCCAATCGTGGTCATGTAAGCACTGTGTTTTTACAAATTTGTTCTCTGACAATATTTTTTATAAAAAATAAATTATATATTGCAACCAACTATAATTAGAATATTTAGGAAAGAAAAATGCCTTTTCAAAATCCGAACACACGAATTAATTTTTGCAGTGTTCTTCGAACTCATTTATTAGCATTTACTTTCGCCTTAAAGAATAAATAACCGACCGGCAATTCCAGGGTAATAGT
Organism: Bacillus rossius redtenbacheri; assembly: GCF_032445375.1. Taxonomy (NCBI): domain Eukaryota; kingdom Metazoa; phylum Arthropoda; class Insecta; order Phasmatodea; family Bacillidae; genus Bacillus; species Bacillus rossius. The sequence continues at coordinate 133,346,378 of NC_086330.1, read as the reverse complement.
TCCTTATTGCGTATCCAATTATTTTTTAACATAAAATATTAAAATGAAGTCAGGAATTGGATGTTTTGTAATGCAAAGCTGTATAATTACCTAAATTACTAACTAAAGAATAACACACACTAATTTACTAAACAAATGAAGTAAAACATGCAACCTGACACTGGGAGCAGAGGCTTTATGGTTGGTGTGTGTGTGGGGGGGGGGGGGGGAGATTAAGGATCTAAGGAGGCTTACATTGGATAAAATTACTTTTTTATATATTATATTCTAAACAACAGCCCCACCCATTTCCCCCCCCCCCCCCCTCCAACCACGCGAGCTACTTGCTCTGTCACAGACACCTTTTTAACAGAATTCGTACGTTTTCGCGTTATAAATGCTGCTCTTAAAACGTAAGAAACCTTTCTTTTCACTTATGGTCACCTAGACGCGCAAAACCTACCAACCTAAACTCGAAAAAAATATATAAATTATTATTTGCAAAAACTTCATTTATGTACTAGACCTAATCCAACCTATATTTTACAGTGAAAAGTCTTTAATAGGGCTTTATATGGTTTGGTACATTCTGTAATCCGGCACCAATCGAACCGCTCGCGTTCAGAATATTTTTCGGGTGGGTTCCAGCCGTCAGGTTGCATCACTGAGATGCCAGGGTTTTTACTTACTCATACCAAAAATGCAAACTGACGGGGTGGAATTTTAGTAGTGTGTTTCCTATTGTCAAGCGGGTTAAAATTTCTCATTAATGGGTACATTAATGATTTATTGAAGAATACCAACGTCATCTGGATTTATCTATACATAGACCAACTTATTACAACTTGTTTTCGACACAACTGTTCTGTATATTATTATTTTTTTTTAATTCCCGTTAAAACTTTAATGACATGCGATAATCCGGCAAAATACCTAACCCAGCATGGCCGTGTTCTCGAACGTGCTGGATTAAAAACCTTTTCTTTTACAAAAAATAAAAAAGATGCAAGGACGCAGATTGTTCAGGTGTCTGATGCTGGTTCAATGAATCTAATCAAGGAGACTCCCGAGAGAGCCAGCAACCATAGAACCAGGGGCCACTCACAGATGGCGAGTTGCCCCATTGAAAAAAAAAAAATTGGAAAAAAAAGAAGAAAAAAGGGGGAATTTCCAACGCTTGGGAAAGGGGTGAATAAAAATAAAAATAAAACATAATATCTTAAAACTATTTATAGGTTGACATTAATTTCCCTTAAAAGTGCAATATTTCCGTTGGATTTTAGTGTTACATATTAATTTTGTAATTCGATAGGTAAACAAATTAATTTTCAAAAATTTCTTGGTTAGACCCCCGGACCATTTGGTTGAACATTATCAAAATCACGGTCCTAGTTAAGTAACCGTGGAGGGAGGGGGGAAACTGCCAGCGCGGAACAATGACCGGCGGAAGACGCCGCACCTCGCAGTATGTAGTTCTGGTAGTTCTGGTCGGCCTCGCAGCCCACCTTGATGAGGCACGCCAGCCCGTCATTCTGCACGAACTCATGCACCAGGTCCTTGTCCTCCTGCAACACACCGCCGGGCGCGTCAGCACACCCTTGCTGCCAGGCGACTGGCGTGAAGTCAACCGACAACAACCTGTGTCAACGCTTCTGCTTTCTCAGGGGTGTGCTTGTGTTGGTGAGGCGGGATGATAGCGCTCGTTGGTGCTTCTAGCGCGGCAGTTCTTCTCGTCGTGCACAGGGCAACTATGAGAAGTGAGTGGTAACCGTTACATTATATGCCAAGAAAAAAAAAACATAAAAGTGTAATGCAGGTCCTCCGAGTGTTTCCAAGAATCTGTACTAGGTGTCTTATGCCCTAAAAATTATGCTAAAAACACATTTTAAGAGTATCAACTGTAAACTTTGTAGAGTTTTGATTCAAGATCACAATTAAAGAGTAGCTCAAACAGTTTCAGATAAGCGCATGCGCGAATACTGCTTTGTTGTTTTTTCGCTTACAGTGAAACCTACGCGATATGGCGACTCCTGAGCGTAAAGCGTTTTTTGTTCTGCAATTTACTAAGAGTGAATCTGTAATTTCAGCCCTCCCCATTGAAATCTCTTTGCACGAGCGTGGTTGATAGTCGAAGTCCCTGAACGTTGGATTGGTCGTAATGGTCGAGACGACAGAGCTCTTTTTCGGCGGCCTCCACGTTCACCTGACATAATGCCATGCGATTTTTTTTCCTTGGGGGCTTAATAAAAGATCGTGTGCTACGTTCCGCCACTACCTAACGATTTGCCAGAGTTCAGACACAGAATCGAAGAGGCTATTGCTTCCATTAATCCGGACGTGTGGAATGAATTGTACTTTAGGTTGGATGTGGACTTTTGATGTAAGTTTTTTTGTATAGAGTCTAAATTAAACTATTATAATATACCATTGAAACTGGACCTTATGTTATGTACAGCCTCTATAGAGATTTGCCGATAGTTGTCATGCAGTACCGGGAGTGAAATGCTAAGAGATACCATGCCACCCCTGGAATAAAGCTCCGTGCAGGACAGCCTGACAGCAGCTTCCCCCGGGAAGCAGTAAACACGTCTCCCCCCGCGCCCACGCAACGGAGAACCAATAACAATAAACCGAGGAATGCGGTGCTGGGGCGGGAAGTACAGGGAAGGGGGGAAGAAGGAAGAAGGGGAGGAAGCACGCAAATTACACGCGTGGCTGGAGGGCGTGGAGGGCCCGACGCCGCGGAGCGAAGGGCGTTGTCGGGTCTAGCTGGACGCCCGCCGAAGGGCCCCGCCCAACCGTCTGATGCCGCGGGCCTCGAAGATGCGTCCGTCACCCTAAACGTCTCTCAGGTGCCGGTTGTTTGAATATTGTTATCGTGTACTACTCAGAGTGGGACCATGGCCTCCCCTCTATAAAAATGCAACTCATTTACCCGCTTAAAATAACTCAGGAGTTGATGCCTCCGCGCTTTGCTACGGCAGTCTTCTACGGGCAAGACACAATCACCCCTCATCGAGGTTACGCCACTGCAGCGTCTCGAATGAAAAAAAAAACTGAATGTAATTTCGAAAATCAACTAATGAAAACAACCGGGTAGACACATAAACCAAAGGAGCCATCTTGGATTCAGCAATTTTAAAGGCCCTTCAAATTAGCATTTATTTAACCAACGATAGGTACCGTGTCAGTATGATGGCGAATATGATTACATTAATACTAGATTATGATCCGAAATTGGGTGAAATTATCGGGGAAAACGTGGTCGATAAAAAAAATTAGACGACTTTCGAAAAAAATGTCTTCGAGTGGCAAACAGAACAACCCCCTCCCTCCCCGGAAAATATTCGAACCAAATTTCACGGCTCTAGACTACTCGAACTACAGGCTGACAGACAAACTTTTTTTCTTTTATTTAGGTAGCTTCACAGAGTGAGTCTGAATTGGAATGACAAACTTCAGATGCTACGACTTATTGTCTAAAGTGCTTCCCAAGGCTGAGGTTAGAGCTGAAAAACTTGTTTATTATAAACTAGCTGAAGTACCAGCGTAGCCCGGGCTGAACCACCCTTGGGAGCTGACTCTCTGTTGATGGCTATGAAATATAAGGAACATCACTGCTGTGTTTCAAGCCTGTAGAACATAGACTTGAAGAACGGGAAATTTTGGTCTTTAACATCCCCGCAGAAGTTTAACGGAGATGAAGAATGCAATAGCCCAGGGGCGCAAATCTGTAGAGTTCGCAAGGAGGCCCACGGAAATTCGCAGGGGGGCGGGCGTGGTGTTAACCGACACAGCCATCTCTGCAGAGGGTGCTTGTATGGTGTGTATGCCCATATTTTGGCATACATGCATGCAATAAGCAACAAACTTTAAATATAATGAATTTCTCCATAAAACATAGTTTTGACGTTTATGTTTATCACGATTTTGCCAGCGCAAGCGGGACCCCTCAGTGAAGGGTTGCTTAATTCCAGGGGGCTCGGGCCCCCTACCACCCAGTAATCTACGCCAATGCAAAATCCGTTGCCATGGAGACGAAAGAAGCTCAACAATTCAACAGCCGATGCCATGGTGATTTTCTTATCAAAAACGGGGATGTCTTCATAAAAACTTTACCACCCCTTTTCAAATCCCTTTAGGGATGGAATTTCAAAAAATTCCTCCTTAGTGCGCTCCTAGAGAGTTCTCAAGGAATATTTCCTCCAGATTTCTAATCTCTAGGTCCACCGGTTTAGGCTGTATGTTGTCAGTCAGTGTTAATAATTGTATTAAGTAGATTATGTATGACCACCTCAAGAATGCAAACAAATGTTAAGTGAGTCAGGCATTCCACAAAGATCGTTTCTCATTTAGCACAAAAACAGATTACTGTCTCAAGTATATAACGCCGTAAAAAATTATTATATATATATTTTTTAAATGTAAGTAATAAAGGGATATAACTTATAGACATTTGAAATAGTTTTATATATTGCATTCTTCTCTTGCAAACAAATAAACCTTACTAATAGTTTGGTATTTGCTGCAGTACTTATTAATAAATTTCTGGTGATGGTTGCACAAATATAAATAAAACCAATTTAATGCAAGTATATATAAATCTAATGGCTTCTCGGTGGTCGTGATCGCTAACCCGTCGCGCTCATGGGGCGAGGGTCGCTGGTTCGAGCCCAATACTCGGCTGACATTTATGAACACAAGGGGAAAAATTATAATTGCCGAGACTGAGACCTAGATTTTGAAGTAGTTTTGGGCCCACCCGCTAGATAGTAGCGTTCATAACATATTACTAACATAGCTAAATTCATTGTGAGAAGTAATGCATCAGTTATTATCAGGCAAACAAACTACAAAAAAATTAGTTCACTTTATTTGGTAGCCACATATTTTGTGGTGCGGCAACCAGAAATATTGCATCTCCTACTCATTAATATAGAAAAATATTAATTTATTTTTTGCACTGCAATGGTCTTCTACTAAAAATTTAGACGTCAAGTTGTTAAATTATTTTTATAAAGCTAACACTTTTGATTCTAACCTACCACCCGAGGTTTTTTGTTGTTAGTAGTTATGGGTCCACCTAACGGATAGCTCACATGTCGCCAAAACATTGTCTCAGTTTCCAATTTATAAGAGTCGCACATTTGTATATATGATGAGTACTGGGCACCAAATGTTTTGGAGCTCCCAACAGTCATGGAGGAAGCCGCACGATGTAAAACCCTATCAAGCAAATCTTGGGAACTAGGCTCCATTTTACTCCTTAGAAAGGGGGAAAGAGAGATTGAGAGATATGAACAGAAAGAAGACACCATCTTGGTTTCGGAAGATTTTATGCCAAACAAACAATTTTTCCGCCATTAACTTTATATTTTTTGCTTCGTTAAATCAAAATACGCCAATAGTATTTTTTTTTAATTTCTACAAATTGTTTTCCATGTAATAAAATAGGCGTCTAGTATTTTAACATTTATAAATTACGTAACTTGAATAGAAATAATACTATCAATATACACTATGTTCTATTCTTCGAAAATTACTTGATGTGTCTTCTCTGTCTTGACGATGGCGAATTTTCAATAAATAAAATTTTAAAACCCTGTTCCGTGATATCCCTCTCCGTTTACGTGACCAGTCTCCATTTCTGTGTCATAGCAGAACGGGTTTTAGTAGACATCGCACACGACATGTACCTACTTCCAGGCAGAGTTCTGGAAGTCTCCGCAGTGGCAGCACGCAACGAAGATAAAGACAAAACCGAGGGGGGAAGAGAGAAGGACTGCGGAAATGTCGAGTAGGCTCACTCTTGTCCGTGAACCACGAAGAGCTCTCAGCTCTTGCAGTCCTTTTGTTGTTTTGTTTCCCTTACCTAGTGACTCAGCCCGGTGCGCTGGAGAAAAGAAGGAAAAAAAAAAAGGAATGAATATGGGAAGGCAAATTTTTTTTTGATGAGGGTGAAACAAGTAGGTGAAGTGACGACAGTGCTCCGAATACTGCACTTTCACCCCGGGGGCGGGTTTCGCCGGCGGTCTGATTACCAACATCTCGTAATGTAAACTACCCACCATAACTGTGGAATACTATTCATTGTATGATGTGAACGTAATTTATTTGAATTTTAAAAATAATATAAAATTATTCTGCACATAAATGAGCAAAACCATCTTTCTGTAAATGATTCGTGCAATGGGGAATGTGGATTTAATACTACAATTTCTTGGAAATGCGCCATTGCAGTTTTGCACGGTTTGTAATGGGAAAAATTCAAGAACGAAAATTAATTATTAAAAATTTATACATAAACCCACGGAGACCAAGCCAAAATCAGCTGATGTCAAACAGATAAACCGAACGATGAACCTAACGATGAACCTAAACAGGTATTGTGGACAAAACAACAACAGCACAGACTAACACCTTCATACTAAAATATCAGACAGCACAAGAATACCTGTTTGGATTCATCGTTGGGTTTATGTGTTTGAATTAAGTTGATTTGGGCCTGTTTTCTGTGGGTAGTCTATATGTTATTCTTTTTTTTTAAATTTCTTATTTTGCATTAATTTATGAAATTTAATGACAAACAGTGCAAAACTGCCATGGCGTATGTCCCAGGAATTGCATTTAAGCAAAACTATCGTTGAAATTTAAGTTCCAGGTTACCTTAAAAAAATTTGTTTGAAAATATTTATTTGTAAAGTTTCCCGGGGGCGACGCCCGATTCCATCCCACTCCCCTTTTCCTGAGATGCGATTCCACAACCTCCTTCGCCAGAACATCCGGTAAGGCTCCTATGCAAGAAGTCCAGGGCCGGCACTGCTTGCACCAGTGGGAAGAGATGAAGGTGTTGATTCCGTGCTGTACACCTTCGTGCGTCTCGAGTTCGGATCTCTTTAGTGATGATACATATAGAGTAAGTATATATATTTTTGTCTTCGTTTTCACCAGAATGCCAACTCCTATCACAGCCAAAAAGAATCACAGCGGCATAAGCGTTCAGTAAGTTCTATTGTATTTTGAAATTACTTGCTATTCGTAAGTCACTTCCGTGGGTACAATTATGTCGTTCACCTACATAAACTATCATTCAAGCTGAACAGGAACTGTTAAAAGGTTTTGAGGCAGCTAGCCTACATACTTTTTTTTCAGTAGGTATAGATCCAACTAAAATATTTTGTTCAGTAGTGACAAATTATATCTGATGTGTAACATCTTAGCTCTCAGTATACAGCATTTGGTAGGAGTAATTTTTTTGAATGGAACGGAGGTCTCAAGGAATGGAAATGTGTAACCACGATGCTGCCATTTGTGACAGATGGCACGAACCAAAGTTCACATAGCCAAATCGAAAATTTATAGTATTAACTGTTTAATCAATTTTAACAAGATTTGGCAGTCTTTTAATAAAACAGCTTGTTCAAAATTAGGTCCAAAGCCGGTGCTTAGTATTTTTTTGAAGCCTTGTTCGCTTTTATTGGAGCCGTTTCATTATATAATTTAAAATTTTGGTTTGCTAATAAAATGATTCAATAGTCGACGTAGCAGCTCTGGCAACGAATTATAGAAGCGGGTGCAGAAACTACGTGTCATTCACGTTAAGAAATGTAGCGAAAAACACAATTTGCGGATGTTGACCACGCTGGGCATTATTTGAAAAAATTTTGGTTTAAATTTCGTGTCCGAGTTTCGTATTATAAGCGTATTTGCAACACTAGAACACGTGAATCTGCTCGTTATTTTTCGTTACGCTTTTATCTTTGCGCTCTGATGACCTCGTTGCCTCGACGTACCCTTGGAAAGCTAACAAAATGCAAGGGTGGGATCACGGAGGGCCGAAGCGCTGAGACAAAAGCTGGCGTGAGTGGGAAGGCAGAAGGGCTGCTCTTCGTGAGCCGCGCGCTCTAACAGGCCGGCGGGGGGGGGGGGGGGGGGGGGGGGGGGTGCGCGCGCAAGGGGACTGCCTGCTCGCGGGAGCTCGAGTGGGTGTCGACCAAGGATGGTGTCGACAAGAGTCGCGCGCGGCGGGACCTCCCCCCCCCCCCCTCCTCTTCAACAACCCGACCCTCGAGCACGCACTGCCTGCAAGCTCGCCTCGGCGAACACGTGGAACAGGGCGAGACATATACAAGCGCGACTCTTACAGTGGAATCTGAAACCATGTTTTGCGCGACATGTGACATTATATGTTGGGTGCACCCATAACTACTAGCAAAAAAATTTAAAAAATTTTTTTTAAAAAACTCGGACGGAAGGTTCAAATCCTAAGTGTTAGGTCTATTACGTTAATTTTATTCGAGAAACACTCAATGCCTTTCTTTTGTGATAAAAAAGAATGTTCTATATAAATTGGTGGGAGATGCAAAATTTTATTGGCATGCCGCACCACAAAACATGTGGCTACCAAAATAAAGTGTTTAAATTCTCACATTTTTTTATCTGATAATAGCCTACGCATTACTTCTCACAGTCATAGCTATGTTAGTAATATATTATGGAAGCTACTATCTAGCGGATTGGCCCAAAACTAGTTCATAAAACTAGGTCTCTGAGTAAAATACACGGTTATAGGTACACTAATATGGTTGATGTCATGGAGGTCTACGGGGTGGTGGTCTTTTCTAAAGTTGAAGTCATTCTGGTTAAGAACTTCACAGCAAAACAAAACCGTAGTGGTAAAAAGGCTAATGCTAAACGTTTAACAGCTTGAAAGGAACCGGAAGAAATGTTAAAATGCCATAATGTAGTGGGTATTGGTAAACAAAGATTTTAGCAACAAAAATATTTTGCTAACCAGAGATGGTTTCCATTCTGACTTCAATAATTAAAACCCACTCCCTGAATTCCTACTTACATGGTTGATATAGGGACCAAACTATAATTGTTACTGAATCACGTTAACTGTTACAAACTATGGTTTAGACCGTTCTCTAAGCATATGGAACATACTGTAGCTAGCATGGATTTAGGAATTGTCAGGAGACGGCATGCTGGCATATAGTTGAAGTCACTTTTTAACCTCGCCATCGCTATATTGTCCCAGCAAAAATATTGCGTAAATGGTGCTTGATAACGTCTGGTGATAGTAAGTAATTATCAATTAGAATCTCCGTCATTAAAAAAAAGCCACATATGTAAAAAAAAAATAGTAATTTTAAACTGTTTTCACAGTGCGGTTAGACGAAAAATGAGAAGCCCAAAACTGTTGGCGGAAGTCTAGTGTTTTATATTGTGAAAACAGTTTAAATTACCTTTTTTTTTTTATAGAAGTCACAGTTTTTAACGACGAAGATTCTAATTCATACTAACTAACCATGATCAGACGTTATTAAGCACCATTTTCGCAATATTTTTGGCGAGACAACAGGGCGATGGCGAAGTTAAAAAGTGACTTCAACTACGTCACAGCTTACCGTCTCCTGAAATTTCTTAACTCCGTGGTTCCATAGCACGTATATGGAAAATCCAAGGTTTGGCTGGTATATATGCTGCCTCTGTTCAAAGAAAGATTCAAATTTCACAATACTTCCGATATTCTTTGAGTTTCTATTTCACTTGCCTTGTATGGTCTGTGTTACGTTACTTGCTCACATTTGACATTTATCAAAAGTCGTTCTAGCGGTACCCAATTTAAAACAGTCACTTGCAAAGCGACACATGTTTTTTTTCTACGAACACTGACTACCACGTGAATTTGTTTACCATCAATGACAGAACAATCTTGGCAGAAGGATACGTAGACCTATTGTACTATTTTTGAGAACCATCAAATTCGATACAAATGACACAGACTCTACAGACTCAAGATCCGATTTGCGGTTCCTTGGCTCCATTTTCTGTCGGAAACTTTTTCTTTTCTACTCAATTTTACCGCGTGCTGATCAGCAGCTCAAGAGCTGAATGTTTCCCACTGGCCCAGTACCGCGCGGGGTGTGTCAAAATACGGGGTCCAACCACATGCAATAAAGCAACACAGACCTGCTTCAAGTCTAGCCAGCTAGTCATAACAACGCCAAATAGTTAGGGTCTCTACACATCCGGTATTCACAGAAATTTTGGAACCAATGAAACCTACCAATCGTCATTACAAATCATGCATGAAACACGAGACGAAATCAAATCACCATATCTTCACAAGTCAGGCGAAAAACACAGTAAAATTTATTTGAGGCAAAGTGAGCACGAAAAAAAAAATAATCGTGCATGCTTCGAGTTTGAGCCTCAAAATATCGCGGGATCTTTGCAATAAATTGGTAAGCCCAGTTTCTGATTTTTTTTTATATTTTTTTTTATTTTTTTTAGTAACTAAGGCGAAGAGAAGGGTTTTTGTAGCCAGTAAAAGTGTTTCTTATGGATGTTTCAGACACAAAATTTTTTTGGCTGGAACAATTCCGTCTCGTTGATAGAAAAATACTCGTAGCTGCACCTGTTAATTGCTGTTTATCAGGAGCTCCAAGATAAAGGGGATTGGCAACTCCTTTCGGCGGAAGATTTTCCAAGCATGACCAAAAGAGGGTGGCTCAAATGGGGGGGGAGGGGGATGGTAACCGGTTGAATTTGGAGATTTTTGAAATATTTGGTTTACCGCGATATGGCATAAATTTACAAGTTTATTGTTAATGTAATTCATATGAAACCTTACAAGTAATGCGATATGCACAGATAATGAGATCATGTTTACAGTTATGACCACAGTAACGTGTGCAATCTTTCAATTTATATATATATATTATTTTAACTGTGGGATTTGGAAAGTTGTAGAGTAAATAACCAGAAGGGAGGACCTGACAAAATTATTCGTCTCCTGGCCCATTGATTGTTTCTGTGGGCCAGGCCCCAAGCTGGTGAGGGTACTCCTGCCTGTACGCGCGCTCTCGCCGCGGGCCACGAGACAGCTTGGTGCCTCGCACCCCGCCGACCATGCGCACACGAGCAGCGCCGAGGCCTGGGACTTTGGGAGGGGCCTCTTCGGGGACCTGGAAGGTATGGGACAATAAGCTATTCAAATCAACGTTTTGAAACCAAAATAGAACTTAAATTTCGGCGAATTTTTTACAAATTTGTATTAAGAAATTATGATTTTATTTTCTAATATTACACTCGAGTTAGTTTTATAAATGTCACCACATTTAGGTACTTAATAACACTGACTGACTAACAGCTTAAACCGGTGGGCCTAGAAGCATGAAATGTTGCATAGGATTTCCATTTATAACGTAGGTGAGCACCAAGAAAGGATTCTAGAAAATTTATCCACTAACGGAATTAAATAGGGGATGTAAGTTTGGAAAATCCCATCGGGCATGCGGATAGTTAGTTTTTATAGTAAGAAATCATGAAAACTCAACTGAAATCTGACCAGCAATTAAAATTACGTGCTAATTACAATTGAGTGTTCCTAAATTTCTCATTAATATCTACATTTTACCCAGTAAACTGAATAAACAAGTAAAGTAAAAAGTAAAAGGGCCATGCTGGGTCGCGGGGCCCTGGAGCCGTCTCTGGGCACTCCCTCCCCCTTCCTGCACAACTAACACGCGCTTGTACCTCGCTGTGGATGGACGGAAGGGGCTCACACTTCAGCCGACGCGGGAATGATGTTTTCAAGGCGCTATGCACGAAAGAAACAGTAGTTATTTACCCTTCGACACTACTGAAATAAATCTTAGAGCGCAGGCCTTCGTGGCCAGAGTCGCTGAGTGCGTTTCGGCTTCTGGGTCGGGCACGTCGTGGGGGATGTCCTCCGGGCGTCCAGTGATAGAGATTGTTAAAATAACAGTATTTTATCAAGCAATGACGCGAGTTCAGCAGGTCTCCAGCCATGAGCCGCCAGAACAGCCTTCCCCTTCTCGCGGCGACCCGCTAGACAGGAGCGCGCTGGGGCAAAACGCACAGTAGCCACTCAAACGTACCGACTGAGGGTGAAACGCACTGTAGCCACTCACCTGGAAGATCTGCTTGAGCGAGAACAAGGCCCTCCTGAGCTCGCGGCCCTCCGAGTTGAGCAGCTTCTCTGCAACAGGGAACCACACGGGCGTCAAGCAACCAGCACACGCAAAGCCGTCCGTCGGAGATAATGTTTGCCGAGCAGAGACCGAGGGAAGTCGCTCGCACTGGCGAGGCTCCGGGTTCAAATCCCGACACATCCATCCCCAATTATGTTTTAACCTGTATACCCGCCCCTTCTAAACCACTCCAGACATTACCGGGATGGTTCCTCGTTATACACCTGTCACCGCCGCTTCTTTTCCCAATCCCCTCCTGAATCACGTGTTGGTCTGTAGCAACCTCGCTGTCGACCAGACGTCATACAGAAAAAAATTTTTAAAAAAATTGGTCTATGTAGACGACGATGGCCCATGATGTGGCTGGACGCACGAGCTATAAAAGTGAGGGTGTGCTTAGGGCGACATTGGCTCGCGCGACACACGCCTCACAGCCTCTACGCGCCGAGCACAGAACTGGCGTGCAGTCTTCGCGTCAGTAAAGCACCTATATGGTACTTTAAGCGGTGATCCTATGATTTGATGCTGGAATATTAAAGATAAAGACTCCTTACACTTTCCTATACCATTTACAATACTGTGATTACAATTTTTCATACTTAAAACGACCTTGAAAACACATGTTTTTAGCCTTTTTTCACTCTCTACAACAAAAGTGCATGTTTATGAAACGGAACTTGTATAGACAAGTGCAATGAATGTGCTCTTGAATGCTATTCGTAATCAGGGGCGTAGCCAGGGGGGGGGGGGGTTAGGGGTTCAACCCCCCCCCCCTTAGCGCCAAATCTTTAATTAATTTTTTATTCATCACTCGAACGAATTTCATATTAAATTAATAAATTTTTTACCATTACAATATTTAAATTTTAGTACCGGAAACTGCTAAAATAGCACTATTTTACACCTTAAAATCCTAATTTTCCCGGGGGAGGACCCCCCCACCCCCCGCTTTAATACGGGGGGGTGGGGGGGCATGCTTTTTAACACCCCCCATACACAAATCCTGGCTACGCCTCTGTTCGTAATCAAACACCTTTAGTAAATGTTGACTGGTTTGTAAATGGCGCGTCAACACCTGGAGCTCTGCGCAACGTTCGGCGACCCGGTCAGGCAGCCAACTTAACGTAATGAAACAGTGGTAGGTTCATTGGTAGCATCCCGATTATTGATAACGTCCGCCACGTTTACCGGTTATGAAAAAAAAAATACCGGGCTTAAAACGGCCGGTGAATCTATCCCCGGATTGCATTAGAAAGATGCGTCAGATCTCGCCACTTATATTTCAATTAAATCTACATCCCTATTCACTGCTTTATTGGCACTAATCTTTACTGATTTTGAAATTTTTATTTGTGACAAATTTTAGTCCATTCATTTGAAAGTTTCCGCTGGAATGTTTTCCGGTGGTTTTGTAAATTGGTATTTTTATGGATTTTGGCGTGTTCTTTTAGAATTTTCACTTTGCCACCTCGTATGTTTATCGCTCGCGCCAACGTATTGGAAAAATGGCACCCATAACAGTTTTTTTCAGAATATCTCCTTCCGACTCATTTTACGAAGAAAATAGTTATGTAATAAATTAAATCAGAAATTTATTTCTTTATTTATGTGGTAAATTTTTTTATTTATAAAATAAATAATTTCAGCTTACGAGCGCCGCAAAGTCTACTCCAGCACGCGTATTGGCGACAAAAAAAAACTCATTTATATACCACAATGAGGTACCTATATAGTAAGAGGCGTATTTATCTGTCGGAGGAAATATGTAGTCTCGTGGACCTTGGAGCGAATATCCTCTACAACAATTGCTGCAGCTCTCTTTACAATACGCCGACGTTCTTCCGTCTTGTCTGCGGTTTTTTGGTTTACCAGGCTTCTGTCAGTATTATATACCTTGTGTTTAAGAAGCAAACCACAGGAGCCTTGTTGGCAGTGTAGGCAATGAAAATATCGTCTCATATTTCTTGAGGAGTTGTGCCTTTACAGTTTTTATGAGTAGGTGGTAATCGCCTTCTCTTTTGGTCATCAGTACATCCAAAAAAAACTGACCCTCTTCAGAATTCTGCTAGAGGTAAGTGTAAATATACTGCATTGCAGTATTAATCTCGTTCGCATACGGACCTCTTTTTTTCATCTCTCCAGTCGGTGGTACTTGATACAATTTTTTTTCATGCACGAGTTGTGAATCTGTGCATCAACTGCGTCCAAATCAATTACTTGCTCGAGACGATCAACAATCTCTCGACCCCAATCATCATTCCTAACTCTAGCAATTTCTGAAATGTTGTTTTTCAGCGAGCACGCTGTACACAATATTACGATCGCACAAGCGCGACTGTTTTTGTTTCGCTATGAACAATGCTGTTATCTCAGCAGCGCACAAAAACCAATCATCTCTAAATGAGAATGTTGGGGTACAGGATCGCAGTTGTGAATGAGAAGGTGTGACATCGCTACATCTACGCAAAGATGCAGAGATTATTTTTTTCTTCATTTGTATAGCGTTTTAGACACACATCGTGAACCACTATCGATTTCAGCCCCTCCAAGAGTTTGCCTTTTTCGTCCTTGCTTTTAACACTTGACTTACGAAATGTCTACAATCCTTTTTTTTCCCTTCAATTCAGTCACTTACTTCACTTCCTTCCAATGGATTTTCACAAATAAAACAGTTCACTTCCTTAAAATCCATGGCTCTGAAAATGCGAACGATACTGTAGAACGATACACTCGTACTGGTGATTCAGGCAGAATATTTTAGCTTTGTCTGCAGATGTTCCTTAGAAGGGACTCCGGGGGCCAAGGGAGAGCGTCCCTTATATCTGCGATGGGCCGTGTAAGCCGTAGTAGGTCGTAGTAAGCCGTAGTAGGCCGTAGTAGGCCGTAGTAAGCCGTAGTAAGCCGTAGTAGGCCGTAGTAAGACGTAGTAGGCCGTAGTAACCCGTAGTAGGCCGTAGTAAGCCGTAGTAGGCCGGTTTTTCAACGCGTAGTAAAATATTTTTCGTAAAATATACGAAAACGCGTGTTGATGTACATGTATGTTGGTTAGCGGCACTCGTACGCTAAAACAATAAATTGACATTACAACAAAAAAAAAAGGTTACTACATAAATTATAGCAAATTTTCTCTAGTTAAATTTATTACGTAACTATTTTCATCGTAAAATATGTCTGAAAGGAAATATTCTAAAAAATTGTTATTGGGCGTCATTTTTTTCCAATACGGCGGCGTGTGCGGCAAAGATACGAGGTTGCAAAGTGAAAATTCGAAAACAGCACGTCGAAATCTATAAGAAATACCAATTTTCAAAACTCCTGGAAAACGTTTCAGGTAAACACCTTTTAGAGCACAAACGACTGGACTATTAGACGACGTGTGTTGGAGCCGACTGCGCTACGGGGAGCGTCGGCCTGACCTTGGACCTGAAGCAGCTCCCGAGGTACGACCACGGTGGGCAACCCGAAATTAAAAGCACGGTGATGATAGACCGACTGTTGGCCAGGTACAATCGAAGGAGGGGAAGAGGGGGGACGAGGTAATGCGTATGTAGGGAACAAGGTGGGGTCACACTGTCAAATATTTGACTCCAATATATTTGACAAAAGAGTTGGAGGGGTAGTATTGGACGGCAACTGGCTTCCAAATTTCTGCATCAAATATATTTGGACAAATAACCTCAACATTTATTTTTGGTCAGAGGTATCTAAAACTTTCAAATTTTAAATTAAATAATCCAATGAAGTGTTGGATTAAATTTTTTAAACTAGTTATGCTATTTGTGCATTTTTTTTGAAAATGTAAAAAAAAAAATTAAATTTACATAATATTCGCTACATAATAAAATAAATGTAAAGTGATATTTTTTTTAAGTTATAGAAACATAATTTCCTTTTTTTCTTTTTTTTTTTCGCACACTACATTCATATCAACAAGAATTTTGCTATTTCACTTTTATAACCTCTTATGTAAAATCGTCCATGTGTTCTTCGCCATTTTAAAGATTCTTTGTGGTGGAAATGGATATCACTTCAGTTTTCGCTGCACACGATTTATTTGGCTATTGCATCCAACATCCAAGATATTTCAGAAACCGTCCACTATGCAAAATATTCGATGGAAACTTAAGTCATCCAACTTTTAAGATAAACACGGCTGCGCTAGTGACGTTTTCGGCGACGTCGTAAACTCTGGAAAATTGTTTGACACAGCATATTGGAAGGCGCTGGAAGCGAGGATTTGACAGTGTGGAGGGCGGTGGGGAGTGGCGAGCAGACGAAAACCCGATCAGCTGAATGGGAGGACGCAGCGCTCAGTTGCGGTGGGTCGGAGCACGCTACCTCCCCCCTCCACCTGCCCCGCTCCACGAGTTATCGGAGACGGGAGGGGTCGCCGACCCCTGCGACACAAGCGCAGCCCCGTCAGAGACGCCGCTTGTCCAGTCGCGATACAGAGTGTCTCATGCTTAGTTTGCAGCGTGCATTTTAATGGGCATTTATTTACTCTCTCTTTCCAATGCACGATTTCTGCCATTTTCGCTGTCCTATTTTGCCAGACATATGCCATACAACACAACAATTTTACACACAACGTGATGGATATTTTTTTAACACGTATCTGAAGCATTGCAATTATCAAAGGAAAATTGGGAATGAGAAATTAAAAAATGCATTTTCTTGTTGTATTTCATCAAAAGCATTATCTAATAATATTCCATTTTTACGTAACTAAAAGACGCCATCTTGGTTTCAGCCGTTCTTGTAAAAGTTATTTGTATAATTTAATATTAACATGTTTGGTTCTGTCTGAGCATAGCACACGCCTTTAATGGAATTCCTTGTTATTAGTAGTGACCTACACTACAAGTAGTTTGCCCAGTGGAGTAATAATTTGTGTTTAGCATTGAATTATTTTTCCTTTCTTTCAATATTACTACAATTGTAAAAATACTGTCAATGGACACTATTTTATGGTCTTAGAAAAAATCAAAAAAAGTAAAATTAAAATGTTAACAAGCCGGGTAGTATCAATCTGGGCGCCATTCACTCGGTACTGGAATCAAATCATGGGACACTTTATAGCTACCGCCTTCACAGCTCGCCATCCTTCAGATAATTTCAGCATGCATACACAGCAAAATTTGACCGATAAAATTCGGCTGCTGGTTCAACACGAAAAAAAAATTGTAAACAGAAATACGACTTATCGGTTAAAATGCTTCCCAAGATTGGTAAACGCCTTTGAAGTTGGAGCTGAAGGGCTGTTGTTTATTGCAAATAACAGAGAGAGTATTTAGGATTGAACAATGGGCGTCTGGATAGTGTTAATTGAACCAATTTCTACAATTACCGCGGAATTTGTAGCTGTTGAAAATTGTATTATTTCGTTGAAATATTTTCTGGTGACAGCTTTATTTTCCTTTTTTTTTTCTGACGTGTTTTTTTTTTTTTTTACTTTCAGTCATATCATACTGTAGTCTAAGTCAACTCGCTTCAGTTCAGACATATATCATAAGAGTGAAGTTTGGTTCGGGATGGGCATATCCAGCCAAGAGTAACCACCCAAAAAAAAAGTTGTTACAAATATTACAAATTCCATTTAAAAAATCAGAATAATCAGGCGGACTCAGGATTGACTTCTGCGGTAGAGAGGGGGGGTGGGCGGGGAAGGGGGCGGCCGCCCCCATCAGTAGTATAATACCTGTTTATTACTTCAGAAGTCGTATTATCCAGTGCATATTTTATACTTCTGGGAAGGTGGGGGGGGGAACACGTGCCCCCCCCCTCTAAATCCGCCACTGAGAAAAATGACATTGGAGCCCAAAGTCTTCAAATGTGAAGAACTTAATAAGAAGAACAAAGTTTTGTGCAAATTTACGTGATGATTAAATAATGCCACATACTGTGGGGAATTTTTGTTTCACTTTTTTAACAAAGAAAATCATGTGCGTCGAGAGAATAAATAGCATATCTTTGCAATATTTACCAGCTCCAATAGTGTGATGATTAAAATTACAATTTACAAGTGTTGGTATCGTTTAAGACTCAGTTAATTACTTTATTTATATTTTATTTCTGAGTGGTGGTTGGGTCTCGCCTCTAGTAAACCAACAGTTAACGTCGCCTTCAGTAGGACAAATACAAACTGCAAGACGCCATCTTGATTTCAACACTTTTTTCTTCAAAACAATTTTATTCTAAAATTTTATTTATTTCAACGTGGCCGCGTTAAGACGCAAACTCCAGTGAAACCAAAATAAAATTTCGTAGAATGACTTAAATGCAAAAGTTTTATAAATGTTCACTCTTTAAAATGTCTCAAAAAGTCTATGATACCTTTCATATGTAAGCATTGCATTGCCCTAGGCCTACTTACGATGATTTTTATTTTGTTATTTTTACACTTCAAGAGCTAGTATTTGTAAATAATAGCCAAAAATATGTAAAATTTCTTATGGAAAATTTTTACATTAGCCGTGTGCCCGATGGGAAAGTATTTGATCCTCATTTTTGATTAATTACCAAAAACGCTAATACAATTGTTTATTTATAAACGTAATCCTAAACACCACTTTCCATATTTCTTACTTCGAAAATCACAAACTTCCATTAAAATTTAATCCCCTATTTAGCCCCCTTAGGTGATGAATTTTCAAAGATCATTTCTTAAATGTCACCTACGCTATATAAGGAAATCCTATGCAAAATTGCATGATGTGCGTTCTTTGTCAGTCAGTGTTAGAGTCTGATTAAGTAGATATTTTGGAGCTCGATATTCTACTTGTTGTATGATATTTGTAAAAATTCATGAAGATGTTCATAATTATAATTTCTTGACTGATTAATTGCTTCAAATATGCTCACTAGAAATTAATATTCTGTTTTCCGCAGCTGGTTAATAATGTAAGCCTAATACGTCTAGAATCTTGATTTCTTTCACAGCATTATGCCTACTTATGATGACTTTGATTTTGTTATTTTTACATTTCAAGAGCTAATATTTATAAATAATACCAAATCTGTAAAACTGACGTTACGATCGAGATGAAAATTCACTACTTGATTCCAACACATTCTGATTTCTAAATTTTCCAGCATTGATGTCCGGAAGAGAATTAACTTAAAAAGGGATTTTGGAAGAGTATTTTTGTACATGCGAGCTTTACACGCGTTTTTCGTGTTGAAAATTTACCGTGTTTTTTGTCACTAATTTCGTCACTCACTATTATGTCACTCTTGCCACGGCTGCCTGCCGCTCTTACGCCGCGCCGGGTGACGTAACAGTGGTGCGTTTTCTTTCGCGGAAAATACTTATTCGCTTGCGTAAAATTATGTAAATAGTTTGAAATCAGTTACAAACGACGCTGGAATAAAGTAATGAAAAATAACTGTGCATGTAGCCCTGTACCCGCGTCGTAATACAAGTCGCGGAAGGGAATCCGCCTCGTAATCTAAACAGTTGGCAGTCTTGGATTACTCGCGGGCACAAGCGGCCAGTGGTCCGTGCAAAGTGCTGACTGAGCGTCGGTGGTAGACGTTACCCACTGCAAATTCCTGAGTGATGCCTCATTATGTCAAAATATTACCGAACCACACCTACAGCAACTGGGAGTAACTGAATCACCTGAGAGCAAAACGAAATCAATGGTGACCCGGTGAAACTAGGTCACTAAGTGACCCACAGACTTTCGCTGTCCTCATCTGTGACCCAATTTTCTCCGATACGGCTTGTCCGATACGACTGGATTTTCTTCAGTTCAGCTCAGGTTTCATCGATGAACATTGCAATGTTTTGCGCTGGTCGTAAACGAATGTATTTCTGTTGCCTTTGGATTAGCATTATTTGGACCAAAAGGTTATGGGTTCGAATGTCATGCAATAAAGACATACATAAATGGTATGGGAAATTCAGTGAAGTAACTTTTCCAGGTGGAAATCTGATACACCTGTCATCCCTGAACATTATACTGACGGGAGACAAAACAAAGGAAGAAACGGGAGCACTACGAGGAAACTCACTGGCTCTCGAATACGCTTGGGGCACCTGAGAACTGTGTACCGATTGGCACAGGCCAATTTGTGGTGGATTGGAGTAGTGTGATAAGAGCGCTCAAAGAATTTTTTTTTGGGGGGGGGGGGGGGGGTTACTTGTGGTAACCCACCCAGAGTAAAGCGTTTTATTAAAAAAATAATTATGCATTTAGTTGGATAGCAAGTTATAATTATAGCATGTTATAATGATAGTATATTGATAAAATTGCGAATCAGACATTCATCTCTTAACTTCCTACTTTAAAAAACTTCGATCCTGCCAGAAATCGAACCTGTTATGAACCAACAGTATAAAGCGCTTTGAACAATTGAAATAAGTCTGACGGGCTTTCTCCTCTAGCGTAAGTTAATTAGTTTTATTTTTCCCTCTTCCGCGGGGGCAGGATAAATCGTCTGAGAGAAGAGCAGGGTGGCCACCTTAGCGACTTCGCCACTTTATCTAGCATCACTTTATCAGTGACAATTTTCGTTTGGCGACCAGAGGTATTTTTTGACGAGTTAAATAAGAAGTTTTAATCGAAGTGTCGTAAAGACGAGTTTTTTTTTATTATGTAAATGAATTAAAAGTAATTTTTTTAGGAAGTCACCCAGGCTACCTGTTCTCGTTCACGAAAATGTCAAATTTTGGTAGAGGGTGGCACGAGCCATTTTTATGTTCTTAAAATGAAAAATACACTCACGGCCTTCAACATATACAGAGGTGTAAGTCAGGAAATGGTTCTTAAATAAAAAATAATTTGTTTATAAAATAATAGTAAATAACTTTATCATTACAGTATATGATTTAATTATTTATATAATTAGTAAATAACTTTATCAGTACAGTATCTGATTTAATTATTTATATGGTAAATTTAACTGTTAAATTTGATCGTGAAATTTAATATGCTATTAATCGAAATCAATTGATCAGAACTACATAGATTGGATCATGCTATTTTCTTCAAAGAAAACTAGGACAGTTACGTAGAAAAAATACCTTGAAATGCGTATTTGGAAATGAGATAGTAAGTATACACAAAACAACATACTATATTATCAATGTGCCTTAAAAACCTAAAACATTTAAACTGATAAAACTTTAATAAAGAATTTACTGAAGATTATAGTGCCAATTAGCGACTTGAAAACTACTTTTTTGGACATTCTAACTGACCATTTTGCCAACCCTGGGGAAGAGTGCGCTCACAGAACACATGGCCCCCGGCATAGCGACGCGACCGGGTACTTCAAAGACGCGGCCAGGATGTACACCACCCAGTGGAAAACCTGGAACGTGCCTATGAACAGTCCACTGGACCCCGCGGGGTTAGGAACCGTCAGGAGTCAGCATGCCGTGGCGTAGTTGAAGTCGCTTTCTACCTCATCATCGCCGTAATGCCAATGCAGAAATGGAACTAGCCACGCCTGATGATGGCTAACAGGCATAAACAATAATTTCCGTTGTCAAACACAGTCACTTGAATGCCAACACTATACGCTTCAGACAATGTTTTTAAGCTGCACAAAAAGCAACTTCACACAGTCTCCATGAAGCCAATGCCAGCATGGCGAACCCCTGTCTAGGCCTTCGAAGAAAGATGTGATTTTGATTCAACGTTCAGTCGACATCGAGACGTTGTTATCAGACAGTGCAGATTAAATTTTGGACATTTTCTCTATACCTACAACTATTTTACTGGTCACTTTTAATACACCATTTAAGTTTGGTTTTTGATGTGTAAACATCTTAGCTCTCGGTATACGGCATTTGGTAGGAGTAATTTAGTGGATGGATCGGAAGTCGCATGGAACTGAAATGTGTAACCACGGTGCTGCCATCTGTGGCAGATGGCGCGAACCAAAGTTCAGAAAGCCGAGGGGAAACAATATAGTATTAACTGTTCAATGAATTTTAATAAGATGGGCAGTATTTTAACCAAATTCCTTGTTGTATATCAGGTTCAAAGCCGGGGTTTAGTACTTTAAGATTTTTTTCGCTTTTATCGGAACCGTTTTATTATATAGTTTAAAATTTCGGTTTGGAAAGGGAATGATTCTATAGTCGACGTAATTGCTCTGGCAGCGTGTGGAAACTACGTGTTATTCACTTCCAGAAATTTAGTTGAAAACACAATTTGCGGATGTTGATCACGCTCGCCTTTATTTTAAGAATTCTACGTTAAATTTCGTGTCCGAGTTTCGTATTGTAAGTATTATATTATATAAGTATCGTATTATATTATCGTATTATAGCGTCTGATATTATAGTATCGTATAATAAGTATTATATAATTATTCGTATTATAAAATTTCGAGTCCGAGTTTCGTATTATTGCAACATGAGAACACAAAAGTTTGCTTGTTACCGAGGTTAGATGTTTCACTTCTCTGGCAAGTACTGAAAGACTTGCGCTCTTTTTTTTTTTTTTCCAAAAACATAATTTTGTTATTTTATTCGTACATTTATGGAACTTGTCTGGTGCCTGGTGCCGAGTGATAAACTCTGGTGCGTTGACCAGATATCTCGTACAGTTGGCGAAACTGCATTGAAGTTGTTAGAGACAATGAGTGGTGAAGCTATGACCTATTTATGTTCCTATCTCTGCCCCTTAAGTTATATCGATTTTATGTTAAACTATTGTAAATATAGCATGCTGTGATTTTTAACGGGATGCTCACTCATAGACAAAAAAATTGCAAATTATAAAACATTCATTTTTTTTCCGGTCAAAATATCCGTTTCTGTAAAAATGAAATCTGAACGCCTCATTCAATGAAACACATTTTTAGACAAATATATTAGATGTACCGCATGACGTCACCCGAAGCATTTAGGCCTGCTTTACTTTTCGTAGACAGACCCCACTCAGATATCTTGGGCAGTTCCTCCTGGAGTCCTGCACACCGTATGTACGCCCAGATAGGTGGGGCCCTTATGCGCGACATACATATTCAAACATACTAACATTTTGAACGAAGCAGACGAGGTAAGAAGGCAATAGAAAAAAATAGTTAACTCCAAACACAGGGTGAAATAAAAAAAAACTATTTGAAACACCGATTTTTCCTATTGCATGAATATGCGTATGAGTTCCATTTACATTTTTGTTTCTTAAATTGGCAACGTGTTATGTTTTGCCCTTAGTTTACATGAAGTAGATGTATGCCTGTACTAACTTTAGAGTGATTAATGAATTAGTGTTTAGTATGTTTTAACTTTTAATGGGCGCTTTGAAGATTATTTTGCAGTTTGTTATCTATTTAATCGCCAACTCTAAATTTTCTAAATGGTAATCATTGTTTATTTTGAACAACAAATGCAGTAATAGTTAAATTACAAAGGTATGTAATTGTAAGAGAAAGTTTATTTTCACCACGTACAAAAAAAATAAATAAATAAATAAAGAGGCAATATTTTCGTTTCTTTGTTTTATTTCTAAAATGTCTTTTCTACAGCGAAAAAAAGGCATAAATGCGTTTTTAGGTATGAAAAATTTGGCTCAAGAAACGACAAATGTTAGGTTGTGTTTTGGCATTTTTACGTCCTAGCCACGAACGATTAAACATTTCACGGCAATGAAACAAAAACGAAAAACAAAAAAAGTAACAAAATATTTTACAACCTCTACAATGAGTCAGTCAGCCGTTGCAAACGTTCCAGTGGCAAGAAACAAAAGCCGTTCAGTGTTGCATCACGAGTTGTCCACCCAGCAGGTTCGCACCGGCGCGGCGCACAGCGCGCTGTGGGTGGCGTGGAACCTCGCCGGCTGCCGGGGAGAGTGGTAATTGTAGCGCTAACTGCCACATCCGACACGAGGCCCGCGCGGCGGCCCACCACCGGGACAGCCGCGCCCTCACCGCCTCTGCCCTCCTGGGTTTTACAATTTTTCCCAGCATCTTATACCTTTGCTGGTTGTACCTTATTTTCATTCCTTGCTTTATTTTCCCCCGCTCGTAGCAGTGTTTACGAAAGAGCTCAGAGAGCTGGAGCGTTTGAACCCAACTGTTGGTGGTGGGATTGTGTAATTTACACGAGTGAGTATCTTGCTCAATAGGTGATACTTGACTTGTCAAAGCTATTAAAAAAAAAAAGCCTCTGCCCTCGCCGCGCCCCGGGGACAGACACGTTCTTTAAATGTTACATGCAATGGGGATTTTTACAAATTTTTGGACACACGCCACTGCTGTTATGCACTGTCTGTCTTGGAAAATACCTCAAGAACACTAAAAAAAGAAATAAGAATGAAAACATAAAGCCACGGAGAGCAAGCCTAAATCAGCTGATGTCGAACAGATGGACCCATCAACAACGAACCTAAACAAGTATTGTGGACAACACAGCCCGACGACAGCAGAGTCGAACACATTTAAACTTAAAACATCAGACAGCGCAAGAATTCCGCGGAAGAAATGTATTCGTGAAAAAATAACACAGACGAACTCAGTGGGGCTAGCAACGATCAATTTTCAACAAGAACAGGAAATGCAGACGGACAAAAAAAACCTGGCAAACGCAGCAAAGATACGAACACAATGATCAAAATAAACAGGCAGTATGGAAAAAAAAACAGTGACGACAGCACCGATGAATACAGTTGGTTTCCTACGACAAAACAGTTGCAACGTTTCGGGAACTGGCATTTGTTCCCGTCATCAGACTTACATACAGATTCAGTGTCGTTTCCCCGCCTTCGTGTAGATTTCCGAACAGCTCATACCAACAATCTTTGTCACTAATTTCTTACTTTGCTAAACAGATTCAGTCTCAGTGTTACGAAGGTCCCATGTCGTGTCTTTATTAATTTCTTGTACATTTTTAATTTCAGTTTTTCTTCTCACCGTTGTACATATCTTTATTCCGATGAGTAAGTATTTTTTTACTAATTTTCCCTGCGTTTTTTCAACTTCCGGATTATGAAAATAAGGTGATGGTCACTGACTGAACTACAAACGATATAAACCATTACAGTGGAAGACACCGAAAAGTTTGGAACTCTTCACTGTGTGTGTGTGTGTGTGTGTGTGTGTGTTTTATGTTGTGCATTATGTCACGCCGTTACTAAATCATGTAACAAAAATTGCACCAATGAAAAATAAAGATATTTTCAAACCAAACCAAAATAAACCGCACAGCACACTTCATATACTGAGCCTGACCCATAGCATGCTTCCCGCAGAGTGTTTGGACGCCACTGCGCTGCGATCGCGCGTCCTCTCAGCCAATGGAGCAGTCCCGTGAAGCCCGCCAAATTCAAATTTGCGCGCTTCTGCTGGTGCACGTAACTTTGCAGTGCTGCGTTTCTGGGCAAGTGTTTCCCAACAAAAATTTCCTGCCACCTATTAAATTTATACCCAGCGATTTTCTAACACACTGTCTGCAGGCTGTTCAGTGTTTCTTGATATATAAATTAAATGGTGACGGAAAATAACTAGACAAGCGCTTGACACCATTCTATATAACCTCCGAACTCAG
The DNA here is from genome assembly GCF_032445375.1 of Bacillus rossius redtenbacheri. NCBI lineage: Eukaryota > Metazoa > Arthropoda > Insecta > Phasmatodea > Bacillidae > Bacillus > Bacillus rossius. The sequence continues at coordinate 133,320,890 of NC_086330.1, read as the reverse complement.
CTGAGGAGTCTACAAATTCCTGGTGAACCGATTCCCGGACGTTATCACGATAAACTTTTTTTCCATAATTTTATATGACAGTGCCAATGTCTATAAATAATATACGAAATCAAACACATAACAAATGAATCTACCATTTGCAGTTTATGTCAGAAATAATTTCCACTGGATTCAAGTGGAGAGTCTCCAACTATTTATATTTACCGTGCGGCTACGAATTGAAGCGAGGTGTAAAAAAATCCAAGTTAGCAAAAGACCGCTGGAAATAAGTGTTTCATTACTTCCAGCACTGATAATGTTTATTTCGGGTCTTTTTAAAGTGACTTTTGAGACCAGTCGTTCTGTTTCGTTATTTTTTTTGTGACTTTATTGACTTTCGAGATCTGTGGATACCGGGTCAACGAGAGAAGCGTTAGTGAAGCGGTACGTGCTGTGTTATGAAACGATGAGATACAAGATGAAGAGAGGGAAATACAGGACTCACATTAATTTAATGAATATGTTTCATTCATCAACTTCCAATCACAGGAACCCCCACATCACAACAACTGCTTGGAATTGCGGCCGTTAACATTGTCGCGCTTCCTTGCAGAGCCGTTCGCAAGCCCGTACACGTGATGCATCTCGGCCTTCTCTGTGTCTGTCTCAGATGGTCGGAGAGCCACAGCACAAGGGACGACGATCACCGCGAACTGCGCGTTTATACTGTTAGCTGGAAGCGTCCTCTAGTGCTTAGATCCGAGCACACACTGTACGATGATTTGTGCTTTTCTAGTTGCCTTCTATCACTCCTAAAGTGTGTATCACGATTTCCAAACACATTCTGTATGTATATTTAAAGTTGGAGAGATTTCTCTTAGATTATAACTTTTTTTTATATTTTCGTAAAAATCTTTGCAGATGAAATATTACGATCAAAAGCTCATATAAAGGCATAGCACAAATAAATATCTAAAATGCGTGGCAGTGTTTTGTGCAACATCATAAAAAAAATAATCACTTTTAACATTCGTTACAGATCTAACGAAATTGACTGCAGATTAAAAATGAATTTTTTTTAAAGAACAGTCGCTATATTTTTATGCTCTTAATGGACAGTTTTAAAAACTCAACACATTAATACTTATTAAAATATGGAAGGGACCTAGTCTTCATATTTGAGTATTCGCTGAGAGTAGCAATGAACGCCAAGAATAACTAGAATTACGTTTGCTATTGTGGAACGACTTAACATTCTGCGACAAGGTCAGATTCGAATAGCGTTCGAGAAAAATGTCTCGCACCTGTGTGTGCGTTGGTATCTTCAGTGTGCATTAGTCAAATTACGATTGGAATAGATGTGATTCGTGTGCTGACGCTAGACTTGTGTCTGAGAGAAACTAAACCAATCCCGAAACACAGACGATGCTACAGCAATTTAACACAAAGCTAATCTCATAATCTTTCGGAAAAAAATATTAAGAGCCACAATTATTTCACGGATTCATTTCACTCTAGGCTAGACTCAACTTGCCTATATAACAAGCTTTCGTAGGATGTTCTTTGGTTGTTAACGAGGTCACATCCTTCAGGGGCGGATCCAATGATAAGTCTATGGTGGGGGGGGGGGGGGGGGGGAGAAGAGAAAAACCGGCGCCCTTCAGCTAATCACAAGAAAACAATACCAGATATGGAAGTAGGGACTTATTTCTTAAAACATAGAACAATACTGATAGAACCCTGCTTATGGAAAATCGGGCATAGAATATCCAATATGGAATAAGTATATTGATGATAACAACCTAACAAATATAATTCATAATTATTAGCCTAAAGATTAAATATTATTATAAAGCTAAATTCATTATTTTTAAAACAATTATGATCAAGTAGAATGCAATACTTGGGACATAAAAAATGTCTTGGGCAAATAAACTGAAAGTAATTATTCACAAAAAAAATATTCACCTGGATTGCATTCCATTTTTTTCAAGGTTCGGCTCTTAGGGGGGTGATTCCCCCCACCACCTTGAATCCGTCCCTGGGTCCAATTTGCAGGTTAAACGTGATTGGGTACCCAACCACTCCTTCTCATTGTTTGTAACTGACTCAGGGTCGTCAAGTGCATATCGAAGGCACTGTAGTCCAATCACCAGCGTGAAGCAGTTTCAAATGATCTCGGAAGTCTACTAATCGTAGCTCTATAGATATTTATCTCTTGTTCCTCCTTGTTGACTTTAGCAGACATTGGATATCCCAGGGAGGAGTGAGTAAGGGGTGATCTGGTAGAATATGTTTAAATGTCTCGTGGATGACAGCAACAATTATATTTACACATTTTCTCAACACACACGCACCGTATATTTCTTCCCTCCAACCCCCCTTCTACGTACCATAGTTTTTCATCTCAACCCACTCGGCGTACCATAATTTCCCCTTGCACTCGTGCAGCGTACCATAATTTCCTCCCTTGAGCATATAGCGTACCATAATTTTCCCTTGGACTCACACAGCATAGCATGATTTTCCATCGCGCACATACAACGTAACATATTTTAATTGCGCCATGCGCACGGGTAATTGTTTGCCACTCACCGATGATGGTGTGCACCCGGACCGACAGCTGGGTCCTCAGCACGATGGAGTTCTTGCGGCTGGAACACACAGGAAGAGAAGGAAGAGGTTAAAACACCGGCAAGGACCTGGGCACTCTGTGCGCCTGGTTGTGTCCACACACGCCGACCATATGGCCTGCGCATCGCCGTCTAGTGTAACCCTCCCTTCCACCCGGGCCGAAGAACGCCCTGCTTCAAGGGAACTTCTGTCCGCCAGAATGTTACACTTTGGAGCAGGGGTGGCCAACCTTAAAACACTTAAGACTCAGCTTCATCCACCATGTTAGATTGTTGCATTTTCATGCCGATGGATTTTTTTTTTTTTAATGTAGGACAGTTTCTGTGGATTATTGAATTTTGTGTTCTGTAGCAAATTTTGTGTCGCCATATACAGAATGTTCCTTAACTCAACGTCAAGCCGAGAACCGGCTAATTAATTATGGTCCTGAATTTAAAAAATTTAAATACTTTGTTATTTTTTTAGATATATGATTTTTTCTTTCAAAATTTATATAATGCCCACTCTTCACCAAATTATTAGATACTGTGACTATACATCATGAAATGAAACATATACTTTTGGGGAAAATATACTTGTACGATTTGTGTGGCCCAAATTTTTAACCACTTTAGTTGACTATTCTTACTGTAAAAATAACTATTCTAACTTAGCAGGTTATTTTAAAAGACAGCACATTTACGCAAATAAATTGCTTAGTTAGTATAACAATTATTTTTTTTTTTCAATATGAATACTCAAATTCACTCCGTGAAAAGTTTCTGCCGCATAAATCATGCAAATAATATTTCCCCCCAAAAGTATAGCATGTTTTATTTTATTTTGTATTATTATCAATAGAAAAGTTAGCTATGATTGCGAAACAAATATTTGCATTAACAGTATCTAACAATTTGGTGCAAGGTGAAGATGTTAAAACTTTAGAAAATAATTGCCTAAATTTGATTTTTTTTTTAAATTCAAAACCGTAATTAAAAGGCATCTTGTATATTCTACTTATAATTATAATTTAAAATTTGGCCTGACTCACTAGACGTTCATTTCCTATTTTTCCACAAACGGGGTACACATGAAATTGCTTCTATAATCTCATTTTCGAAATTTTTCTTCATATAAAAAACTGGAATCACTGATAACAAAAATCACAATGGCGGTTAGAAGTCGAGCATTAAACAGTAAAAGCCAGTTACAAAAAAAAATAAAATCATATTGGGCCAATTCGTATGTTGTATGTTAGTTTTTGCGATGATGATGATGACGATGTTAAGAGGTGAGCGGCCCAGAGGTCGGCTGAAGCGCCAGACATCGCCGCTGAGTGATACCACGGCGTGACTAGGGCAGATCTTGCGGTGGATCGCCGCTGCCTTCCGTAACAAGAACGTACGCACAATTTCCTTTGGGGAGGGGGGAGATATGGAGGGAATATAACAACTGTGGCCGCTGTTTGCTTTCAAATTATTTCCATTTGTTGGTAGGAATGTTAAATTATGTTTAGGATTTCTTGGGGAAGGATATATATATATATATGTGTGTGTGTGTGTGTTTGTGTATATATACACACACGCACTTATCTCTCCACCCTCCACTTGCATTCACCCCTGTTCAGTAGAATGCAAAAATTTTTAGTATCAACTACAAACACCCAACTTTCCTTGATTCTGTACAATTTTAGCTTGTGATAAAGCGTTAAGTACAAGCAACTGAATATCGTACCAGTTAAAAATCATAGCTTTCAATTCAAAAACAATATTAATTTGAAAATATACCCGTCCTTTAAAGAATGCTCTCTTAAATTTATCTCAAAGTTAAGGTGCGAAAGAAAAAAATATTCACTTTCCTGCTTAGGTTGTCTGATGGCTAGCAACATATACAACGTTATTTTATTTGGTCTTCTATCAAATGCATTAGAACCTTACAGCCACTAAATAAGTATGTCACTGTACGGCTAGACTAAAGTAAGGCTATGGAAACCCACCGGAGCAATAATATAGCTTTCTTATTGAAGTTTGAAAAAGTATCTGGAATCTTGTACTAATATATGTAGCCATCGAGTAGTAAATGTAAGCTATTGTGCGCTAATGTATGCTACCTCAGAGCATGCCTAGCAATAGAAAGGTTTTGAGATACTGCGCACGTCGCCAAGAAATACGACACCGATCATCTTGCGTGGGCAAGACATTAGTTTGTCCTACACTTGCAACGGTAATATATATATATATATATATATATATATATACACCTATATATAGGTATATATATAAATACTTATATATATATATAAGTCCAAAACTGACTCAACTAGCCGAACACTCGTAACTTTGTTACGAATGATTTTGGGTGTGAATCCTGGGGTCCCGCGTTGATGCTGAATGGTAAAAAGAGCGTGTCGTGGGTGAAGCGAAGGCGCAACAAAGCAGGCCACATGAACAGCCACTGCGCGCGGTCCAACCGGCAACACAGCCGCACCACAGGCAAAACTGCCACAGGTCACGTCGTTTCATAAATTCGCGAGAGGGTTCACGCTGTTCGTGACGTCAGCACCTATGTATATAGAAAGCATACAGTTCACAAGGATGAAAGCCACAACCACAACTCGAGCAGTTCTGAAGTTTACCGAAGTAAAAGTGTAGGTTAGGTTAGGCTCGGTTCGGTCAGTATAATAAATGATATATTTTTCTTTTCCGGGAGGGTAGGTCAGGTTAGCGCAATTTAATGTACTCTTATGACCGTAAAATATATAACTCCTTATTTTTTTTTTCGCGAGCGATCGGCAAACTTTGAGAACTTAGGAACTGTACGTGTATGACTCTCATCCCTGTGAACTGTAGGCTTCCCCTTCTAAAGCCATCAGGGATCGATTGCCAGTTTGTTCGCTCCCATGCCGTTATTATAATTATATGGGTATTATTACAACCAGTGGCGCAAATCTGTAGGATTCGCATAGGGAAGAAACAAATCATCAGTGAAGTACCAGTTAATACCATTGTAGCCCCGGGACCCCACTTACCACTTTCTACCAGACTCAACGCAAAGATTACAGCCTTTATTATTACTTTATTATTACCTTACGAGCTCAATACGAGCATACAGTCTAGCAGTCGCCAAATTACGAAGCCTTCAGTGACCATACTGATATGCCTTACGTTTCAGTCAGGACCGATGACAAACATATCGACTAAGCGTCTCAGAACCGCTGAGCAGTCACAGTTCATCCACAACAATGTCCAAGTTCTTAACAGAACTCAAAAGCTCAATTTTTGTCTATCATACAGATGGTCCATGGTTTGTTTTAGCATGTACTGGAGGACTAAGGAATGGGAACCAATAACCAACGCGCAAAGAGAACAGCGCGGTGACTTGGAGCCAAAGTGGTTACAAATATCCAGCCTATATAGCATCCTCGCTTGGAACCCAGTCAAGAGTGGAAATTTCTCTTTGCTGTTGCAGCGGCCAACGAACCAGAAGCAACGTCTCGAATGTATGGCAATCTGCAAAATGCAACAGCAGCGTGAAAATCAATTTAAACATATCGGGTAGCACAAAACATATCCCTCAGACTACACCTGTCTCAGATAATTACATTTAATGACAAGTAGTTTAAATGTTATATATATATGTTTCCATTTAATATTTTCTTTACGAGGCGGCATCAAAAATGTGTGGCTTTTAACGGACTCAGTTCATCAGAATCGAGGACAGCAAACGCGGAAATGGCGAATGTTTCCGTTTTAATAATCTTTAAGGTGGCAAAAAACATACGATAGATTAAAAAACGTTATACAAGAAAAATAACGTTCGTTAGAAAGTCATCTGCATATTAATTTTTCTGAAGAAAATTGAATAAATAAATTTAAATATCGCAGAACATCCATTTTATTGTGGAAATATGTAAAATTGATGTAAAATTACATTATTTAGTTTTAAGAAATGCATAGAAAGTTCAAAAGTTTTATTTAATGCGTTATGCATTATTTTTTATATTAAATAAGGTTCAAATGAAAATCTTTGATCTAGCCAAGTTCAATCATTCAACTTTTTAGTGTGAGAGGATTGAAAACAATTTAATGTTAAATGTCCGACTTTAAATGATAGAAAAAACTGAAAGCCATATTTCGTGTAAATATTTTTTCTCAAACATTGTTTTCAAATATATATGTATGCCTATTTGGGCACAAATACAGTGTGTAGAGCTTCAGAAAGAAAAACCGCATGCAATTTGAAACCAGCTCAAGATATCCGAGTGGTGTCTGTTTACGAAAAGCATTTAAAAATAATCTAAGGGCGGAGGAGTAGTTCTGTTTCCAGATTTCGTTTTTAAACTGTACTTTAGAAGAGTTAAAATGGGTAAAACGCGCGTTTTCAGAATAACTTTTAGGCATTAAAAAAAATCCGGTACAGATTCTTGGTTGCACTCAATGGAGTTGTATTCTCCGCCATATAATGTTATGATCACTACTCAACATTCATAGTCGTCCTTCGTGTGACGAGAAGACTTGCGCTGAGAGACCAGCAGCACCAGCGAGCGTCGCACCAACACAGATGCGCCCTTGACTAGGCGGGGTCTTCTAGTCCTGCTTACAGCCGGTCTGTTCCAGACCCATGATGCCGCGCGGCTCCCACGCTGGAAGTCAGGCGTCGCGTCTTGCAGGACGTGCCTCGAACTCTCACAGCGCCATTTCCTCTCGTTCCTCTTCATGTCATCCGCCGCGAGGGAGCCCCGCCTACCGCACGTGAGCTGCGCGCGCAACTGCGGGGATGGGGTGGCGAAGAAGCCTAAGGCCGGGTATATACAAATTACGCAAGAAACGCAAGAAGCAACAAAGTTCAATGAAGACTTTTTCAAATGCCTGTTTATAAATTACGCAACACGCAAAAATGCAACGCAAGCACCACCCTAACTTCCTACTTCTTGCGTTTCCGGCTTCCATATTTTAAGTGGAATGTTCCGAAAACTTTAAATGACGCAGACCTTATGTACATTGATGGCCATGATGTTACTTTTACTATATGCATTTCTTATATGTACATTAAAAAACTTTCAAACAGTGAAATAAAATAACAGCTTTGAATCAAATGATTGATGATTTCTTTTGTTTTCACGTTAAATATGTATTGTAAAAATGCCCAGGGTAGATATTTGTTTTGTACTGTTTGGGTTGGTGACGTCTTACACTTACGTGCTTTATAAACAACTGTGTTTTTCTTGCGTTTGTTGCATTTTACGTTGTTGCGTAGTTGCGTTCCTTGCATAGTTAATATGCCCAGCCTAGACCGGTGTCACTCTGTGCGGTTGAACTGGAACAGTTGCCAGTCTATACTCTGTGGTTTCTTCTACATCGATTGCTTACATGTTCCGTTTTGATCAATTTACACAGTGAATTCTTGAGAGGCCTGTACTGTGCAATCTAAGAAAAGTGGTCGAAAGAATATAAGTTACAAAAAAAAAATCTGCACGGAAGTTTTAGTCATAGCGACATAAACGCATTGTGCTAGGCCTCAGCAAGCAAAACCGTCATTCACATTTCATTAAAGAAATCTTTATCCCCGCAAAAATTTTCATTTGTATAGCCTATAGTTCATTATTAACACTTATCCACAAACACACGATGTTTATGGGAAACAACTAAAGTTTCTACCTTTGTTTCGTAAGTGACGATCGGTATTTGTTGAAACTACCTTATAAACATGTGAAAATGTATATACTTGATTTCACTTGTTAATCTTAATATAGTATAAATCAAAAGTATATAACGAGAGTTAAAATTAATTAAAAATTCTATCAAAAGAAAAATACAGACGGTTTTTAAAATGGCGAGGTTTCGTTACTTGGAAGTACGAGAGTAGTACGCATATTCGTTTACTTGCAGATTTACGTACTTCACTTGCAGTTCGCACGGTTCTCGCCAAGTGCATACAAGTACAATATACTTTAGGCGAATCCAGACACAGCCTTGAAATTCACTGAGCTCAATCAGTATAGATTAGAAAATCCCTAAGTTCGATACTCTTTGGTGCAACTTCGCTATCGGAATAAAAACAAATTGCGAGAATTAATGTTTGAAAATAGGATAAGTAAACATTGTGTATCCAAAATATTAAAATATTTCATGTCTGAAAATAAGATACGTAAACTTTGTGGCCAAAATATTAAAAACGACCTATATATAAATAACTTCCCTTTAATTGAAACCGTTATTTCTCAAACTACATAAGAACCTATTTCGGCTGTTTTGAGCTAAGCATGAAATCAACTTCCGTACATGTAGGAATAAAGGTTGAAACAAAAGAAACATAAGCCTATTATTCGGAGCGTTATATAGTCATGAAAACCATCATTTATTGCAAATACAACATAGTAAAGTACTTATATTTTTTCTGCAATACTCTGTTAATACAAAAGAACCTATAAACAACATGGCAATTATTGTCGAGGTTGGCAACCCACGAGCAATGATGGAATGTTTTGTTATTTCAAGAGGTTATGTTAATTTTGAGCCTGGAGTGTGAAGTTGATGTTATTTGCAAGAAATGTATCTGATTATAAACTACATTGCCCCACAGAGTGATATCAGACTATTGGCTCTAATATGTGATTGGTGTGTTTTTAGAGAAATAAGTTTTAATATTTAATTAAAATTTGTAAAACTGGCCAGCACAAAAGTAACTTCCCTGCTGGAACTCTGTTAAAATGTAATTTTTTTATATAATATGTAATTTAAGTATTAAAGTATTTTGTGTGCAACTTCTTGTATTTATGCAATACACATATCGTTTAAATAGTTGCTTTAATTGTTTTGTGTGTTTTAGTTTCATTGTAAATAAATAAAGTTGAAGTTGTTGTTAGGGTACGTGTGTTAATTTCAAACAACGTAAGTAAATAGCGTTTATTAATTTTAAAGGGCAACTTATAACTGTTATTTTTTCTAGCATAAGCATAGATAAATTTTATTATTGAATAAGAATACATACAAAACGTATAAAAATATTCATGCAAAAATTACCAATTTATTGAATATTCGCGAGGATTTCAACACTTTTAATAACGATTATTGGTATTATTTATGTAACAAACCTAACCTAACAAACTTCCATTCTCATTGTGATCACCTAGACGTGCGAAAAGAACGAATTTTTGCGAGATTTTTTTTTTTTGGAACACGGCTAACGTAACTTAGATTTTACTTTTACAACAGCACAATAAAATAGAGAGAATGAGAGAGAGAGAGAGAGAGAGAGAGAGAGAGATGCACGAGCGTGAATTATTCAGGCGTTTTACTGGGGTTCAGTGAATCTCAAGGCGGAGGGGCAGAGGGGTTAGTGATCCGCGCGGCGTGACGTCACCACGGTCTCTTGAAGAAGGGAAGACGGGGCAGAAAGGGGGAGGGAACTCGTCGCGTGCCAATGCCCCCTTGCGCCATTGTTATGCCACCGCGGGGCCCGAAAGGAAGTGTGCTCACGTAGGCGCCTCGGCGAACTGGGTGGGCGCAGACAGAGGAGGGTACTGGGGGAGGGGAAGGAAACGGACGAAAGGAGACAAGGAATGCAAAGGGGCCGAGGTTATCCTCTCCCCCTCTCATAATACCTTGTTCTCCGTCGGTGTGTGGCATAATTACCCCGCCGGGACAATGCAAGGGCGCAGCAGCTCACAACCGGCGGTGGTTTACAAAAGGCACGCGCGCTGGCAGGTTCCGCGGAGTGTAATTGGCGGGTGTCTAGGAGGGTAAAGGGGAGTGAGAGGGGGGGGGGGGTGTTATTCCCCGGACGCTCCTTCAACCGGTCCAGAGCGCATATCACGTGACCGCAATGTTCATGTTATTGCGATTGCTGCACAGCCGTGGGGAGAGTTTGAAACTGTTCACACGCGTTAAGGTTGAGAGACAGGAACCGAACATAACAATTTTTTTACGTTTAATATTAAACAAGTACTTTCGTGAAGACAAGGATTACGGATTAAGATATTTTCGAAGACCGTTGCTATAATATAGTATTATGACCGTTACTATAATATAATATTTTCGACAGCACGGGCGTAGACTCTGAAGAAGGGGGGGGGGGGGGCGGTTTGGAACTAAGAAGCCCCTCACTTGCGCTTGCAAAAGCGAGACCGTGAAACGTGATTGATAAACGTAAACGCCAAAACTATGTTTTATGGAAAATATTCTAGATATTCTAAAGTTTTCTGCTTGTTGTATGCATGTAGGTCAAGATATGGGTAGTATACAACATACAAGCACTCTATCCAGAGAATACTTGTGTCGGTTAAAACCCACGCACAAATCTCTCTGTCTGCGAGTGTGTCGCTTAGGAGTTTTACAAACATATGGTATGTGATGACGAAGCTGACTCAGCAGATATTAATTACAATTTTGTGGATGTTCATTTTATAAAATGACTCTATTTAAAAATTCACAGAATAACATAGTCTACTCAAAAACACTAACAATAAGAAATATCTATAGACAATTGACCAAATCTAATTGAATTTAATCAGTTTTTCTTTAAGAAAAAGATCTGTCATTTTCAGCGTAACGATAAATTGAGCACTGTATCATCGCTTCATCTAACGCTTGCTCGAGAGTGAGGAGTGGTGCGTTCAATTTTCCCCTTCCTCCATCGAGCACCTCGTTCCTGAGCGCTGAGTGTTACACTTTTTGTTACGATCTGATGAGTCATCACCTACCGACCGTAAAGAATATTCACTTCATGTATACATATGTATATAATTCGATTTTAATAATATCTACAAGTTTCTCATTTCGTTTTGCTGGAAAATGAATATTTCGCCATATTTACTCCCGTTTTCTTTTTTGGTGCAGATCCTAACTGCTGATTGGCCCAGCGACTCTTCACGTTCTGTGTGATTCAACCCCTAATTTCAGTAGTACGTCGTAAGTAGGAACCTGGAAAAATTCCCGGTTTAGATTGCCTTCGGGATAGACTACACATTCCCCCTGTACACTCGCGTAAACAACGCCAGTTCATTGTCCGCTGACTTGTGAATCGTCACAACTAGTTTGCCTGTGCTTCGATACTTCTTTGGTTGAGAGCTAATAATTGTTTGAGAGTCGTCCAGATTAGCCGTGAAATAATGACAAAAGCAGCTTAAAGGTAAATGTATTTCAATGTTAGCCTATCGCCGAATGAATTCGGTATTTTTTCCGGTCTCTAGTCATAAGCAAAGGTAGTGGACGAAAATCGTCGCCCGGAACTCTCTCAAGACCCAAGGTTCGATTCCCCGCAGAGGCTATGGCAACGGTACAGTTTTGCGGCACACCATGATGCACTGTAGCCTGGAGCTATAGGTAGACTAGATGTTGGCCGTGAACATTTCTACCTCTACGTTTTCCGTCAACAGCCATGGGAACGGTCTCGCTTCACTCGCGTCACGCGTGCTGCTCCCGAGTCGACGTGCTGCCGATCGCGATGCTGATTAAGGCCCCCGCCTACCCGGGAACACACACGGTGTGCAGCGCTGCAGAACAATCCACAGGATTTGAAAACTGCTCGAGATATCAGAGTGGTGTCGGTTTACGTAAAAGCATTTAAGATTAGGCTACTCAGAGAGTGGGTAAGTAGGTCTATTTCCGGATTTCGTTTTTAACTGAAGTTTTATAAGTGTGAACGCGTTTTTAATCATGCAACAGCCGGTAGATATTCTTTAAAGCACTCAACGGACTTGCAATACGCCTTTACCTTCATTTTTCTGCCATAAAATGTTATGATTACCACTCAAATGTCATAGTTGCCCTATGCACGACGAGAAGAATGTGCGCCAGTCTACCGCTTTGCATTTAGAGGCGATACCGCGCTAGAAGCACCAGCGAGTATAGCACTTATCATCCCGTCTCACTAACACAAATACACCTTTGACTAGGCGGGACCCTTAAGGTTATACAGCAAAACCTACAAAACTGAATTCCCTGTCTCCTCAATGTCTTTTATGGATTTTACTGACCGAAAACCTGCAATATTTCAACAGAAAATAACCAATTAGATTTTTTCGTCACTTCCTTACACTACCTTGGTTACAAGGTACCTACGGATTCTTTCATGTCAAAACGTAACTGTTTACGGAGCAATAAAATCCCACAAATATTTCTTACATCGCACTCTAAGACAACATCACTAAACACATGCAATTTGGCACATTTGAAAACGAGTTGTTCCAGGACTAGCGCACGCTTGAGTGAAATGGGTGTTGACAAAATAATGTATTTGGCTCATAGGCTGCAGCCAGGTTTTACCTTCTATGCGGATTGCATATGGTTACAGTATTTAACTTCAGACAATTATTTAGGAGTAAATTCACTGTTTACAGTTAATTATTTATGTTGCTTTGTTGAGCAAATGATTTTTTTTGAGTTCGTAATAGGCAGATACCTGCAAAATTCGCGGATTCATTCGGTGATGGGCTAGAATTCAAACACATATACCTCTTAGATAATTTTGTTATCGGCTTACTGTTCATCTGGACGAATCTCAACCAGTTATAAACCCTTCAACCAAAGAATGATCGAATCACAGACAAACCAGCTGAGACGACTTACAAGTCGGCAGCCAATGAACTTGCGTTATTTGCCCGAGTGTACAGGGTTATGTGCAGTCTATCCTGAAGGCCATAGATACCGCGAATTTTTCAGGTCTCTAGTGATAGGTTAAGTACATGTACTTTCACAAAAAAAAAATCTGAGCACCCATTAGACTGCAATACAGTAGGTAAGCCCACGTTAGCGATTGTTCCCTTGTGATAGGCGGCCGGGCCATTCAGAAGGCGCTTGCTGTGGCTGGTGAGCTGGAAGTAAGCCCGGAGCAACCACGGGGCACGGACACGCAGCTGGTCAGGACATGTTTTGGCGAGATGGCGAGGCTTCCCTGGCGTCTCCCGCGGGTCGCCGACCCGCGCCGCAAGTGGAGCGGGTTCCCCCGCGCCCAGCGCAGAGCAGACCACCTCGCAGAGGCGCGCGCGAGCTCTAGAAGCATTTCATTCCCGCGCGCGCTAGTCCCGGAACACCGCGCTGGGACGTGTGAGAGTTCAGAAATCAGATGGTAGTTTAATTTCAAGGCCGAATTTTAATCCAATGTTTTCTTGAAACATTGATTTGAAAAAGGTCTCTGACGACGCGAAAATGAATAGGTACTTGGCAAAATAGATGTATAGTCGAGGTTCGAATTACCACAGAAGTTTTACTTCTAGCACGTGTACTGAGTTACACGCTATTTTTTTTTTCTTTACCATCCGCGTATTTGCAAAAGCTGCGTTTTAAAATGTTTGTGTGGTAACAAGATTTCCCACACAGTAATTCTGTTTATTATTATTTATTTTTATTTAAGAGTAATGAATTATGTTATGTTTATTTTCCACATTTGTATGTTTACAGCTACAGACTATATTTTACAAACACTAATTGTTCCAGTACGACGATATAATTACAGTTGAAGATATTTATTTTCGAACACTAACCTATAATATTGTTAGTTATTGTATTTGTTTTCAGCACAAACTTTTCATACGTTTGTAATATCTTTGGGTCAAGTATGTTTTAAACTTAATTATTTTTATTTTAAGTTTAATTATATCTTACCTGGTTCTTTGCCGCGGGTTGTTGTCTGAAGGCCATATGTTTTATATGTTCTTCAACCAATCAGCAGCCGGTTCAGGTCAGGGAGATTAATTAAATTCTAATTGTTAGTAAGAGAATGTAAAATAAGGCGTCTTCATCGTATGGTTTTTACCAATACGCCCCTTATTTTGGTGATTGAACATGAATGTTTTAACTTCAGTGTTCTTATATATATTTAAAAGAATTCACCAGACGTCACATAGTTTTTTTTAGTATTAATTATGACATCATTTGACAGTTCAGTCACGTATTTAGCAAATACTTATACAAATCTTAGCTTATTTTTCTATATTTTGTTGTATGATGCATTAAAGTTTTTGATACTTTAGGTAATAGTTTAATTCTATTAAATATAATGGAAGTAATATTAATTACATTTTTTATTACATCAAAATAATCTTTTTATCAAGCATTCCATTATTAACGTCGTAAGGAACGTGATTTGGAACATCATCCTGGACATTTATACATGTTAATTCATCCAGTCCTCACATGAAGTTACAACCAAGTAGAAACATTATATGTTTTTGAGTAAATACATTTAAATTGTATAAAACATCAATATTTTCAGTTTGGAAATTAGAATTTGAAAACCAGTGGTCCGATTTAATAGTTTCTCGAAGCTGACCCTGAGTTAATAGCCGTGGTAATAATAATTAATTTGCATTGAACCCTCAAATATTATAATATTTCTAATTTCTACAACCTACACCGTGAATGGAAGTAATAGGATTTAATAATTTTTACTAATAAACTCTTGAATTTGTATTTCTGTGCCGACCTTAATTCCTGCTATTGATCCAGCAAATAATCAAATACATGTCACGAATTTCAAGTTAATTGTATTAATAATTTAATTAACCATTTTATGGAATATTTACTACCTATATGTGTTATGGCAATAAATAATAGGTTATCATAGAAATTACATAAAAAGTATCCTTGCTATTCTTCCTACTTCTGTATGTGTAATTGTAAGGTTAATAATTATTTATGTTTATCAACCCATTCATTATTCTAATAGTATTCTTAATATTAATAATAATACTAATAAAGACCAGTAACGTTGCATGTTGCAGTAGGTATGTAACAGCCGGTCCTGCGGCAGGGGGCAGGGAAAGGATTGGGATTTTCGCTCCGTCATCTTGCTATGTGACGTCACGGCCGCTATCTTGGATGACACTGACCTTGAAATTTTGGCCACCATCTTGGATGTCCTTGACCCCGGCGTCTATCTTTGTTGACCTTAACCCCAGCCACCATTTTTTAATTCCAGCACCATGGATTCGGCATTTTTTCTAGAACTTTCCGTCATTTTAAATTATATAGCGTCAGAAATATTAAATTATGACGTCACGGCCACCATCTTGAAAAATCTTGATTATTTTACAATTAAATAGAGAGTAAAAATTATGTTGTAAGTTACGTTTTATTTACTCTCTACTATCATAGTTTCATTCTGATTGATGGACTTGTGCAGAGAAGTGGCCTAAGTCGGTGCAAAATCAATAAATTTGATGTATATTTTATTTATGAGCTAAAATTGAGGCCGTGTATTTTAAATGCCATCAAAACAGGGAATTTAAGAAGCAGCATTGGTTGGTATAACTGCATTGGAAAAAAAGCCACCACAGTTGTTAACAGCGTTCGCGCATGCAAACGTGTGAACAAAAAGAGCCTACGGGCGACACTCACACGCCTCATAGCCTCTACGCACCAGACACAGAAAGTTGGATTCACAAATAAAAACAAATAACAGTAACACTAACAGCAGGTCGCGTGCACAATATCTGACCGCCTTGTTTTCAAACATACTGATTTACAGCACGCAGAATGTTCGTGTGCATGGGAGGGAAATGACCATATGTATTTTATTTCAGTAAGTGACGCATTGCGCAACAACCAATCACAGAGCAGAGTAGGGTGCTATTTTTTGATAATTTGGCACGGTTGAAATTTAATTATCAATTGGTGGTAATAAATTACTGAATTAAAAATTTGCCCTGGTAATCATTTCTTTAAAAATTATCAATACTGATGGATATACACGTAGTCTTGTCTCCTGCGTAGCCTACATAAAAGTTTTAAACCATTCCATGTGCGGTTTTTAATAATGGTACTCAACAGGCCCTTTTTTTTTGTAAAGATGATTATAGGTAATATGATTTCGCAGTAAATTTAACAATCGGACTTTATTACGCTGTTTTGAGTACGCTCGAGGTACCCATGGTAAACAGTTCAATGAATTAAACTTGCACATGCTCGGTTCTCTGATGGTCGTTCATATTAGCATACCGATACCACAAAAGCGGATTCTCGGTTTTCTGGTGTTGGTTCGCATTAGTATCCTGATTCCACAAAAGCGGATGCTCGGTTCACTGGTGTTAATTTACATTATCATATCGATACTCCAGAAAAGCGGATGCTCGGTTCTCTGGTGTTGGTTCGCATTAGCATCCTGATTCCACAAAAGCGGATGCTCGGTTCACTGGTGTTAATTTACATTATCATATCGATACTCCAGAAAAGCGGATGCTCGGTTCTCTGGTGTTGGTTCGCATTAGCATCCTGATTCCACAAAAGCGGATGCTCGGTTCACTGGTGTTAATTTACATTATCATATCGATACTCCAGAAAAGCGGATGCTCGGTTCTCTGGTGTTTGTTCGCATTAGCATCCTGATTCCACAAAAGCGGATGCTCGGTTCACTGGTGTTAATTTACATTATCATATCGATACTCCAGAAAAGCGGATGCTCGGTTCTCTGGTGTTGGTTCGCATTAGCATCCTGATTCCACAAAAGCGGATGCTCGGTTCACTGGTGTTAATTTACATTATCATATCGATACTCCAGAAAAGCGGATGCTCGGTTCTCTGGTGTTTGTTCGCATTAGCATCCTGATTCCACAAAAGCGGATGCTCGGTTCACTGGTGTTAATTTACATTATCATATCGATACTCCAGAAAAGCGGATGCTCGGTTCTCTGGTGTTTGTTCGCATTAGCATCCTGATTCCACAAAAGCGGATGCTCGGTTCACTGGTGTTAATTTACATCATCATATCGATACTCCAGAAAAGCGGATGCTCGGTTCTCTGGTGTTTGTTCGCATTAGCATCCTGATTCCACAAAAGCGGATGCTCGGTTCACTGGTGTTAATTTACATTATCATATCGATACTCCAGAAAAGCGGATGCTCGGTTCTCTGGTGTTGGTTCGCATTAGCATCCTGATTCCACAAAAGCGGATGCTCGGTTCACTGGTGTTAATTTACATTATCATATCGATACTCCAGAAAAGCGGATGCTCGGTTCTCTGGTGTTTGTTCGCATTAGCATCCTGATTCCACAAAAGCGGATGCTCGGTTCACTGGTGTTAATTTACATTATCATATCGATACTCCAGAAAAGCGGATGCTCGGTTCTCTGGTGTTTGTTCGCATTAGCATCCTGATTCCACAAAAGCGGATGCTCGGTTCACTGGTGTTAATTTACATTATCATATCGATACTCCAGAAAAGCGGATGCTCGGTTCTCTGGTGTTTGTTCGCATTAGCATCCTGATTCCACAAAAGCGGATGCTCGGTTCACTGGTGTTAATTTACATTATCATATCGATACTCCAGAAAAGCGGATGCTCGGTTCTCTGGTGTTGGTTCGCATTAGCATCCTGATTCCACAAAAGCGGATGCTCGGTTCACTGGTGTTAATTTACATTATCATATCGATACTCCAGAAAAGCGGATGCTCGGTTCTCTGGTGTTTGTTCGCATTAGCATCCTGATTCCACAAAAGCGGATGCTCGGTTCACTGGTGTTAATTTACATTATCATATCGATACTCCAGAAAAGCGGATGCTCGGTTCTCTGGTGTTTGTTCGCATTAGCATCCTGATTCCACAAAAGCGGATGCTCGGTTCACTGGTGTTAATTTACATTATCATATCGATACTCCAGAAAAGCGGATGCTCGGTTCTCTGGTGTTTGTTCGCATTAGCATCCTGATTCCACAAAAGCGGATGCTCGGTTCACTGGTGTTAATTTACATTATCATATCGATACTCCAGAAAAGCGGATGCTCGGTTCTCTGGTGTTTGTTCGCATTAGCATCCTGATTCCACAAAAGCGGATGCTCGGTTCACTGGTGTTAATTTACATTATCATATCGATACTCCAGAAAAGCGGATGCTCGGTTCTCTGGTGTTGGTTCGCATTAGCATCCTGATTCCACAAAAGCGGATGCTCGGTTCACTGGTGTTAATTTACATTATCATATCGATACTCCAGAAAAGCGGATGCTCGGTTCTCTGGTGTTTGTTCGCATTAGCATCCTGATTCCACAAAAGCGGATGCTCGGTTCACTGGTGTTAATTTACATTATCATATCGATACTCCAGAAAAGCGGATGCTCGGTTCTCTGGTGTTGGTTCGCATTAGCATCCTGATTCCACAAAAGCGGATGCTCGGTTCACTGGTGTTAATTTACATTATCATATCGATACTCCAGAAAAGCGGATGCTCGGTTCTCTGGTGTTTGTTCGCATTAGCATCCTGATTCCACAAAAGCGGATGCTCGGTTCACTGGTGTTAATTTACATAATCATATCGATACTCCAGAAAAGCGGATGCTCGGTTCTCTGGTGTTTGTTCGCATTAGCATCCTGATTCCACAAAAGCGGATGCTCGGTTCACTGGTGTTAATTTACATTATCATATCGATACTCCAGAAAAGCGGATGCTCGGTTCTCTGGTGTTTGTTCGCATTAGCATCCTGATTCCACAAAAGCGGATGCTCGGTTCACTGGTGTTAATTTACATTATCAT
Organism: Bacillus rossius redtenbacheri; assembly: GCF_032445375.1. Taxonomy (NCBI): domain Eukaryota; kingdom Metazoa; phylum Arthropoda; class Insecta; order Phasmatodea; family Bacillidae; genus Bacillus; species Bacillus rossius. The sequence goes on along the minus strand of NC_086330.1, from coordinate 133,301,835 downwards.
ATCGATACTCCAGAAAAGCGGATGCTCGGTTCTCTGGTGTTGGTTCGCATTAGCATCCTGATTCCACAAAAGCGGATGCTCGGTTCACTGGTGTTAATTTACATTATCATATCGATACTCCAGAAAAGCGGATGCTCGGTTCTCTGGTGTTGGTTCGCATTAGCATCCTGATTCCACAAAAGCGGATGCTCGGTTCACTGGTGTTAATTTACATTATCATATCGATACTCCAGAAAAGCGGATGCTCGGTTCTCTGGTGTTTGTTCGCATTAGCATCCTGATTCCACAAAAGCGGATGCTCGGTTCACTGGTGTTAATTTACATTATCATATCGATACTCCAGAAAAGCGGATGCTCGGTTCTCTGGTGTTTGTTCGCATTAGCATCCTGATTCCACAAAAGCGGATGCTCGGTTCACTGGTGTTAATTTACATTATCATATCGATACTCCAGAAAAGCGGATGCTCGGTTCTCTGGTGTTTGTTCGCATTAGCATCCTGATTCCACAAAAGCGGATGCTCGGTTCACTGGTGTTAATTTACATTATCATATCGATACTCCAGAAAAGCGGATGCTCGGTTCTCTGGTGTTTGTTCGCATTAGCATGCTGATTCCACGTAAGCGAGTGCTCGGTTGACGAGGGTTGGTTCGCGCGTGTTGCGGGCAGCGGGGAGGAGGGAGGCAGGCTGGTTCGACTCCCGGATCGCGAGCGGCCTCGCACGGACGGCACCGTTAACCCGCCCGAGGCTCGCCGACTCCAGGTCGCGTGGTCACCGCTTCACCTCGCGCGCTCTTGCATATCAGGGCTTTAAATAAACAAACAGATAACTTTATAGTAACTGCATGCAATACAGATTCCTTGGTAATTTCACAGCATGCTTCAGAAACTGTGACATCTGCAGGCACCCGCGTTTCAAAGAATACTTTTTTTTTATATGGAGGTTAAAATCTGAAGCCTGTTCACACGCTGAAATATCGCATATTTAAAGGTGTCCAGGAAAAAAAACAAATTGAATGACCTGACTTGATCTAGGTCTTCTATTATTTCTCGCTGACTAAAACGTATAATATATTTTTTTTTTTTTCACTCAACAAAACCAATAAAATTTTCGTACCTTTTTCTAAAACTGTCACAGTAACAACTGACTTGGGATTTTTCAATGTCAAGATAACACTGTTCACACAGTAGCAAAACGCTAGGGGAAAATGTAAAATGTAATGTTTCTTTCATCACACTCCTATATACCATCACTGTTGAGATCCAGCCTCACGCCCAAAAATAATTTAAAAAAAATATATTACTCTGCTCAAAATTGTCACATCGACATAGTACCAAAATAAAACAGAATCCAAATAAAATATGCATGGCAGAGCTAACGGGTTAGCGATACATAATAAGTTTTTACCTTAAAAATTTAATCTAAACTCTCTGACATAACATTTATACATTCCTGACTATTCCCAGAGTGTTTTTTTTTCTCCAGAAATCAAAAACTCTTTGGGTATTCAAGATTTTACCTAACGCTTTGCACCCTGGTTTTTTATAGTTTGGTTATAATTTGACATTACAGTAAAAATATTACTGAAGTGTATGAAAAAAAACAACGATAATCCAAATTTTCAATTTTTTTGGACCTATAAGCAGGATAACAATTGTAATCCCAGCTGTAACGTACAAACTGATACAAGAAATTAAGCCTAATGACCATATGTAACAGAACAGTGCAGTTACGTTTCTATGGTAAGCCACGTTGATTATTAAAACAAATAGGTAAGCTACGAAGTAACTCAGCTGCGATATGCAGTAGTTAACAAGTTTATTTTACCCCATGCCCTTCATTTGGGCAGACGTGACATCCCCTCGCAGTTAGTAGTAGGCATCGAAACCACTGACACACCTGTCCAAAAAACCTCGCCTTATCTTGAACAGAGTGTACAACTGTACAATGAGGGGTGGGGATAGGTTTATGGAGGAGCGGAGGGGAGTCGGAGGCCAAAAAACTGCAACGAAATTCTAGCCACGTGTTTTCTGGAGGTGCTGTTCCTTCCTCTCTAGTCGGCGTATCGCATGGCCGAGTGACTCACGGGTGCCAATCAGGTGATGGTTACAACACGTGTTCAGGTTTTAAAAGGAGGAGGTAGTCGTTAAAAATATGTTATACATTTTTTACAATTTTTTTTGTTCAGGAAAGCTCACAGACCGAATTTCCTGACATCTCTTGGTCTTTTATAATTTTTAGCCAACCAAAAACATTTCTTGAAGAAAAAAACTTTTTTTAATTTTTGTACTGCCTTCTATCACTGGCATATTCTCAGCATGCTTACGTATTCTTCAAAGGGGTGACAAAAATATTGACAACTTAACAAAAAATCGTAAAATACGATTCTGCTCAAAAAATGCTTACGCACAACAGAAAACAACTTAACAAAAATTGAACTCCAAAACTATGTGCATAGCATAGTTAAAGGATGTTTGATCCCTTCGAGATTCGAATCTGTAAATGTGGGATGCAAGCGGTATTGCAGTCAAATTAAATACAGTCCAGTCATAGCAGTTCATTCGATCATGTGCTATGCCTTAACGAAGTTAAATCAAACACACTAGAAATCAACCCCGGAAAGCTTAATGATTTTTGTACGAAAAAAGCTGCCCTCGTTATTATTCCAGTCCTATATATAGCAGAAATTGTGTGTAGTTTAGAATGAACGGCACCACTTTAGGCCAGATAAAAAACTTTCTTTTATTACTGGAAATACTATATTTTTATTTTAATACAAATTAATTGTAAAAATAAACACGTAGTCGTTCAAATGTTTTCAATAAAAGTATAAATGGTTTGTCACTAGGTAATGAAATACAATGTTGAACTATTAAATAATATAAAATTATTGTAGTGCCACTGCTCGCCTGTGTTGATATAAAAAGGCTTACCGGTCTTCAAGTGTACTTGGTTAAATCAAAATAATAAAACAATTACACTGTTGAATCCCAATCACCATATGTCACTATCTACCACTTACTCTTGTGTTAAATCAAAATAATAATATTAATAGTAATTTCAAATGTTTAATATTTTTTCTTGACACGTTGTCATGAGTTTTAACATTTCATTCTCGATGTAATTCCGAAAATGCTGCAGCACCAATTGTTTGGACTGCAAGTTGCTACAAATTATAAACTCTTCAAGTTCATATACTTATGAGCGGAAATTCCTCCTAGTTGCGAAGTTGGGCGTCGACACATAATTGTCTCTTCCGCCTGGCAGTAGGCAGCCAGCGATACACGCAACACCCGCGCGCTGCCTACCCTTCAGGTCACTCGACACAGCGCTGCCAGATTTCCTCACATCGAGTGTGTGCGGTGTTGCGCCTGGAATGTGGAGGGGCGCGTCTTACTAGTGGTGCAAGCACAGGAGACTTGCGTTTACACCGGCTGATGACTAACCGCGAAGAGACATATCGCGGTGTTGCTGGAAAACGCAGGTAACCAACAGAAATAGGTACGCGTGTTATGCTGTCAACAATGAGAAAAAAAAACTTACGGACTGTCTAGGCATCTGACAATTGACATCAGCTGATATGAGCTTGTTCTCCGTGTGTTTATGCATTCATATTGTTTTATTCTTGAGGTTTTTCCTATGACATCCACTGTAATTCAGCAATGTCATATGTCTGTAATTGTTTTAAATCAATCTTATCCATTGAAAGAGTAATTCAAAGAAAACAGCCATTAGGAAAATGCTAAGCACTTGTATGACTTCTTCCCGATTTATTGATAGTTTTCATCACCATAGATATGATAATACTTTGACCAACAACCCCAAGATATGTACCTACACGAGTAGATTGCTTACGTTTGGCCACTGACGTTCTTTAGAAACACGAGTAACTGATATTGATCTCCCAACCACCCCACCTTCTGCTAGTGGGTCCTGGAGAGTGACTTCACCTCTGTTCACTCAGACATAACAGCGAACATGAATTCCTCTGAAAGCAGCAGTAACAACAGCGGTCTATAGGGCTTCTCAGTGTCTCACGATAGCTCTGTTACACTCTGTGCGTATTTAAAGCGAGCAAACCTGCGTCTGTTGCAAACTACAGTAATTTTACGGACTTCTCAAAGAGGAATGAACTTCAAACACAACAAACAGTTCTTCGTAGTTGCAAAAAGCTGGATATTCGTGAAAATTTATGTCGTATTTCGATTCCTAAGCTCCGAATTTTGTTGTAAACAACATTAACAAGCAAGTATGAAGACGAATAAAAGATGGTTTTGTCGTAGACTTAACCCGTTTTTTGAAGAATTTTTATAATACCGCCAGAAATTTGCACCCGTAAATGATGGAATATATCCGCATGTATAAGAAAATCCCTGGATAATTCTTAACAGGTATTATTCGTTAATTACCCAGGCAAACTGGGGTACGATTCGTCTCACATATTGTGGGCTTCAGCCAAAGCAGACTTGCCTCTCACACTCAGACGGTGTCTGGCGATATCCTCCTGTCCCAGATGGAGATTGAGTCTGGTCAGCATGGCTAACGAAAATTAAAGGATACTGGGCTTGGAGCTAAATCCCTCACCATATTAAACAAACATGGTTAAGAAATCCAAAACACTATGCCTAAACAAACGTGATGACCGTTGGACGTGAGTGATAACAAACATTGCTCTGAATGTGGATGGATAGTTTTATGCTTTAGATCGTTTGTGTTTTACGTCGTACGGTTATGCACGGAGGCATAAAGCGACGGGGTCCGTTGTATTGTTACAATGGAGTTAGGAACTGTCAGGAGACGGCCTGCTGTGGCGTAGTTGAAGTCAGTTATTTTTTTACCTCGCCCTCGTCATATTTTTTTCCGCCCAAAACATTGCTGAAATGGTGTTTGATCACATCTGATGATAGTAAAATAAGTTAAAAAACCACTTCTATAAAAAAAAATCCTTAAAACTGTTATGGAAATGTTTTGGGCGTTTAACCAAGATGGCGCTGACGGTCCAACTAGACGTGGTACCTGCAGAAGTAGCAGGCGTGCGCGCGGCCGCAGAAGTTCTCCTGCAGCACCAGCAGCAGGTTGGGGTCCCTGTGGGCCACGGAGCGGCACGCGTCCAGCGCCGAGCCTCGCCAGGCGGCGCCCAGCAGCCCCGCGGCGGACATTCTCCCGACGGACCGCAACCGACCGCCGACCCGCACTGGGGCCGGTCCTGCCGCGGCCACAGGGTCGTCTTCCCCCCTACTTCCCTCCCTCCGGCTCCTGCCGCCCCGACACCTACCTTCCGTGCCACATACGACGGCGACCACAAGGGGGGGGGGGGGAGAATATCATTTTTTTATCTTCTACGGCCACGGCTTTCCCCTTTTGAGGCCACGAGAGCGACTGGCTTGAGCCAAATATCGTAACATAATATGCATTGGCAAAGTGCGAGGCCATTTACTGCATTTATTCTAGCTATTTTACATTTCAAGACACTAGATGCCTCTACTGTAAACTATTTTCATACACTTAAAAACGTTGGTACACTCCACGCCGTCCCTCCACGCTATCACTTGTCTCGCGTATTTCTTACCAGTTTCCCACATTGTCCCTATTACGATATTTTCTTGAGCCTAGTTTTGCCCTTGTATCAATTCTTCACTTTCAACCTCTACGTTTTGGTGGTCTGTGCTTTATGATACGGCCCTTTCGGGCTAAAACGACACGCTGATTCCTTCAGCGTAGAGCGCGCGCGGTCCAGAACATCTAAGGGCATCACAGGCCTGTTATCGCTCAATCTCGTGCGGCCAGAAGCCGCCTGTCCCTCTAAGATCATTGGTCACCGGCAGCACGAGGGGATACTGGAAGCGACAAGTTAGCAGGCTAGAGTTTCGTTCGTTATCGGAATCAACCAGACGAGTCGCTCCGCCAACTAAGAACGGCCATGCACCATCACCCACCGAATTCTTCCGGTGTCCGGGCTTGGTGAGATTTACGTGTTTGAGTCAAATTAAGCCGCAGGCTCCACTTTTGGTGGTGCTCGTACTATATTTTTGCCTGTGCTCCAGGATTTAAAAGCGTGATAGTTAAAGCTGATCTTGAAACTTTTGTTTACAAAAACCAGGCACCAATCCATCGCCTCATCTTTCAACTAGGACACAGCCTATATCCCCACCCATCATGACTGCCGAAAAGTGGCTGTCCTAGATTTGGCAGTGACCAATATTTGGAAGAGGGGAACTAACTGGGAGCCCGGGGAAATGGAAAGCTTCCAGAGAAAATGGACATTCCGGGACCACTCCCCCAGAAAATTTGAAAAATAACCTCCTTAAAACAACTTTTTTTAAAGCCAACCTAGAACTTAAATTTCGTTAACGGCTTTGCTGGTTTATGTTAATGAATTTTATTCAAATGATTCTTGCAATGGCACAGAAAGCAGCCGACATCTGCCGATGTCAAAAGTTTTAAACACATAAACAGCGCAGAAAATTCAGTTGAAGGAATTAGTCGGGGATAATATCACCGCATAGACGACAAGTGGACTGACAACCACGAGACAGTGGTAACAAGCACATAAAAAAACAACAAACAACAGCCTTGGACAACACAGCGACAAACAGACGCACCCAGCGATGAAACTAAACAAACATTCTAGACAGATCATCGACGACGTCACAGACAAACATAAAAGCCTTAGTGAATTTGGTTATTCTGATAAAATTCACGTCCACGTTATACACAGTAAATGGTTTCTCAATTAAATAACAAACATTTTAAAAGGACTGGTCCAGGGCCCTGCTGCCGAAACCTTTTTTCTTACCTCGAGGGTGAGAGTGTGGGGCGCGCTTCGCGCCTCGCAGGACAAGAAAGAAATGGAACAATTGAGGCTGGTGTGCTTTTCCCCCCTGAGCCGCTCGGCCAGTTATCGCACCTTGGCAGTTTCACGGACACGGACACGGACACGGACACGGACACGGACACGGACACGGGCTCCTGGATTACGTCGTGATTGCGGGCGCCGACACGAATGGCTCGCTGATTGCTGATCCCTCCAGGCAGCGGCCGGTCGTCCGAGTGGTCGGCTACTGGAAACTGAATAACAGTTCAGTCAAGATTGTTATTTTCTGAAGGCGAGGAGACCTCTTTGCGAGCTGAACTTGAATTTGTTTACGATGTGCAAAGCGACGTATGTTCGAAGGCATGTCTCGTTACGAATTGTTTGCTTCTCGGCTATCCAGAAGGCGTCAAGTCAGTTATGGGTACGTAAGAAATATGGTACATATCTTCTCTCGTTATCACTCCCTTCCAATAAATGGCAGAATACATGTGCATTATTATCATTGCATTAAAAAAAACTTTCTTTGCTGTTAGATCGACCTTATATTTAACGTTTCATAAATTTATTGGAAGAAAAAAACACGTCACTAGTGCTTAAAATTTCCTGAATAAAGTAGAAAACGTTTGTCATATAAAAGTACACATGATTTAACTATATAATAATTTTAAAAAAAAATAGTGTACTATCATCCCATGCACAAAGTAACATTTCGTACGCTTGCCTGATTGGGGATGAAGTTACGAAAACAAAATTTTGTGATATTTCCGTGAAGGCGGTGTGCTATATTTTGGCGATGCAGCGGGAGCTGCCAACACGCCTGGAACAAGCTTCACAGGGAGCGGGTCGTGTTGCGAGTGATGAAGAAACAGTCCAAATCACCTTGTTTTTAACGTAAGGTTTATTTTTAATATATGGATTCTAATCACCTTTTTATATTATTTTTCAAACACCCGTTGGAAAAAAAATTCCCGTATCCTCCGCTATGTCCGGTATTGGGTTCTAGTGTGTTTGCCCAAACTTCCTGTTACTTTCACAACAATAATAAAAAAATGCAAAGATGCACGAACGCCGATTATTCGGGCGTTCGGTTCGGGGTCAGCGAATGGCAGGTTCCCCGCCAGGGGAGGAGGAGGGGGGAGGGGGGACAAGAGCCGAGGTCCAGCGGCGATTGCGCTCGCCCGGCGGCCGTCGGTCACCGCCCGACGAGGCCGCACCTGCCTCTTGGGACGTCCCGGAAGAAAGGAGAGATATTTAGGAGAAATAAAGTACAAGAACGAGGAGAAATAAAGTACAAGCACGATGAGAAATATTCAAGCCAAAGGATCAGCTGCAATTAAATTTCATTACAACGTATATTTTTGGTACTTTTTACTGAACTGTTACTAAATGTAAAACGTCTTGTTGGGACCTGAAAATATATACTTTAAAGCGATAAAACATTTAAACTGAGGTACTTTATAACGGGGTTTCACTGTAATATCATAGAACTGAAATATAAGATGCACCTCTCTAAGGCACCTGAATGAAAACCGAGTGGATTAAAGATGAATGATATTAAAGAATGAAAGAAATGAATATGAAGGACTGGAAATTTGAAAACCTCCAACAGGGATCAGATCTATGAGGTAAAAATTCAAGAAATGCCGGCGTGATTGGAATGTTTAGCGAAGTCAAGTCTCCTATAACTTGGCCAGAATTATATCGCAACCCGGGATTGCACAACAAAATCAATGCGGGCCATAAGGTCCAAGTTCCCAACCCGGGCACGCCACCGGACCACCACGGGCCCAGACCGAGCACCAGACAGGCATGGGCCCACGGAGTCCACCGGGAGTGCCCGCCCCTAGCCCCCAGTGTTGAGTTGCCTGAAGCTAGGTTTGCATGCTGTTGTTACAGAGGATAGTAGGGCTGCTAGTTAGCACATTTAAATTTATTCTTGGGGTCTCGGCCGTGGCACAAGCCTAAAAATGAGGGGTGTGGTTGAGGTTATTTTGACTTTACTGGGTATTTATTTGGAGTGTAAATGTTTTGGATTACTATGAATTTTTATGTGTTAAGAAGATTTAATTTGCGGGCATTGATCTTTGGTTATCTGCGCAATGAGGTATCTGCGCAGTATCAAGATTTTTATTTTATTTTTTTAATATATGGCATTTATTAATATTTGGTTGTCCCTGTATGGCAGATATTCACTGCCCCGCTCAACTCTTCTAGCTGGACCTTTCCTCTCGTCCAGTACCAACCTTGCTTGCTTTTAAGGTTTGGCTTCACTCTCCATACGACACATTTGTCTGTTTTTAGCTCATTGCAAATTTCCACAAAGAAACTGATCGAAAATTAAGTTGTAGAATAAATTCAGTTCGCGTTACCCAGCTGTGGAAACTCAGAAAAAGAACTTCTCGTGGGTGACCGTGACGCAAATAGTTGAAGGAAAATTAGAATTATGAAAAAAATTTGTGAGTTTTTACATATGTGCGTCCTAGGTGCCGCGATCCAACCAGACGCCATGTCCGCAGCTGCACCGTCAGATCCGGCGCGACGCGACGCGGACTGTACCGGGCACGCAATGGGGGCTCACCTCCGCGGCGTGACGTATAAATTACCGGGCCGGGATGTCGTCCGGACCCGAGAATAAAATGGAAACATGCACCTTGGAGCGCGTAACGGTTCCGCGCGAGGCAGCGGAGGAGTAGGAGGACCAGGGGAAGAGGGATAGCTTCGTGGGTCACCTGCCTCCAGCCGCGCCGTCCGTAAAAATATCGATGCCTTAATATGATATCGAGTAGTTTCCTTTCGATTCTTTAAAACTTGATATTTTTTTAATCGTTAATTTTACCAATATGAGTCCATTTTGTCAGATACAATACAAAATAATATTCTAGATTTAATAATTTATCACTTTTTTTATATTTTCTATTAACTTATCTAAAATCTAGTTCCAATGATTTTTTTTCCAAAAATTAATCTATTGAAAGACCCGAAAAAGTTGGTCGGTCTAGTTCCTTACAATATTTTTTTTCCCCTCAGGAAAGATAACTGTTTCTGTGCCTGAAAGAAGAAGTCAGGAAGAGAAGAGAATATTTCTTATGGGTTTTTAGACATTAAATAACTTGACAAGTACAGTTTTGTCTCTTAAACAGAAAAAAAGGTACTTATAAATATAAGTGTCTTTTATGACGTTTTTCCATTAACCCTAATATTTTTTATATTTAAATATTTTTTGTTTATGCGGAAAACTGAGTGAGTATAGGGAGTAGCTGATCTGAGACGGCCTGCCTCGTCCTCAACCGCCTCCAAACCGCGATGAAATGGCGTATGGCTCTTGGGAGCCCGTGTCGCCGTACTTCAGCCCAAATGAGGAGTTCGTGTACAATTCCGAGACGTTGGAAAAACTTTAATCGAAATGACCTAATATCTACCCATCAGCCTCGACGGTGCCGGCAACAGGGCGCTGTTCCCACAGGTGCGAACTGGACAGGAAACCTTCTCCCGGTTTCTTTTGGCGCTACTTCGTCTGTCCTTGACCTTCCTTCTCTCGGGGCTTTACAAACCTGCGCGCGCGCCCAGTCGCCGTTCGGGAAGCCTAGGATTTACCTTGGCCCGATCAGTCCCTAATGAGTCAGAAGTTTGCTCTCTCACTCGTGCAACTTCGCGGTCCGCCATTTTGCGAGAGTTCGTGCATTTTAACGAACTAGGAGTATTTTAATTTTTGCTAACCTAATCCAACCAACCTTTGAATTTGTTTCGATCACACAGGCATGCAAAAAATATACCATGTCGGGGAAAAAAAATGAAGAACAAATTTCTTCTAGAATTTTGTTTTCGTAACAAACTTAACGTAACATACTTTGTAGTTTTACAACATGGTGCTGAACATAGTGGTGTATGAAAAAAAAATTGCCGCTTTTAGTTAGCTACTATTTCATTTCTGAAACATTCAGATTATCATTTGGTCTGGAAAACTAAAATTTGCATTGCACTATGTAGCGGAGCCTCTCTTGTAACAGATGAATCACTAATGCAGATTACTGGTGCATCAGACTCGGGGTAAGTGATCTCACGGTTTCTCGTCCCGTCCCCCTTCTCTACACAGACAACGACGCCCCATGGAAGAGTTACCCGTCCCTTTATCGGGCCTCAGCTCGGTCGCGATACTGCGAGGACAAGAGCGAGAGTGTCTCAGTCCACGGAGACACGGGGAGGTTGGAAAGTGTTGGAGTTCGTCCGCGAGACTCAGTGGTCCATCCTGCGGATGCTGCGTGCTCCCGCGGCCAGACGCTCTCACTGCGCGCGCCACTTTCCCACATTTCTGCGATAACCCTCCCCCTCCCCCTCAACACCCTTTCCCATCTACAAGCGCCTTTTTCCCTCAGCGCATGACCTCCTAACATTTCCGTCGCCTTCTGGACTAACCTCGGTGGCCGATATCGGTAAGAGCTCACGCTCACGTCATCGGCAATGAAGAAGAATATGCTTATTTTATTATATTTTTACTATACGTCTTGAAGACGTGGTCATTATAAGTTCAAGAATTTTGGAGAAAAATTTGACGATGGTAGGAATGGCTAACCTTTAAAGAATGATGGCCAATAAAAACAAAAATTAAATATCTTGCGGGATAGTTAGTATTAAGACATTTTGTATCAGTTGAATATCCCTCTCCCTTTTTGATTTCACTCCACTTTGATTTGTGATTAACTGAATTAGGATTTATTTCAAGGCAGTTTCTAAATAATGTATTCTATACTGGCTCATTAGAGCCGCTCATGAACAATAATTCATGTTCGTCGACTACGTTATGACCTTGGCACGTGCTGAAATTGATTACAGTTTTTTTTTTGTGAAGAAGACATTTGCTGTCAGTGAGGCGGGCCGACAATGTACGCTGGCCGTGGGTTGGACACCATTGGGCCATGCCATAGTTGAGGAACTAGACCAGCATTTGTTTGTTTTGGGGAACAACTTATCGGGATTAATGGATCGGGATTGGAAACAGGTTCTGCTGAGCACTAACATGACGTTTCACCTTTGCGGCACTTCGATCAGTGTGAAGAATACATTGTCATTTGTATTTGAACAGACGTTTTCCGTTTCAAACGTAATCACAGCACAAAAATAAACAGAAGGAACAAAAAAAGTCTAGAATCAACATTAAAAACCTCTGCCTTCTCACACAGACGTTTGAATAATGTCGGCACCAAACGAGAACACTAAGGCTGATGCCACTGTGGCTAAAATTTCCGCAGTGTTTTTTTTTTTTTGCTGGAAATTCTTATCGACCTCTATTCTGAGAGGGCACAATGCAGGTCTGTCAAGAGTCCAATAAGTACATTGATCAAAATCGAACATGTAAACAAATGATCTAGATGAAATCACAGAATATAAACTGGCAATCGATCCGGTTCGACCGCGACCGCATAGTGTTACACCGGCCTTGTGGTTCGGTACATCAGAACTAAGATTTTGAGGAACTGTGTTCTTTCGTTCATGTGACATTGGACGAAGTTTCGTTCCAATTCAAATTTAAGAGCACCGTGTCAGTACCCAAATGTTTCTTAGTCCACTGTAACCTTAAAGTTCAAGTATCCTGAAGTCTCTGTTCGTTAACTGTAAGACGTAAAACAATCAGTGGCGTAGCCAGGATTTGTGTATGGGGGTGTTAAGAAGCATGGTCCCCCCCCCGTATTAAATGGGGGGGGGGGGGCCCGGGGGTCCTCCCCGGGAAAATTTTGTATTTTAAGGTGTAAAATAGTGCTATTTTAGCAGTTTTAGGTACTTAAATTTAAATATTGTAATGGTAAAAATTTTATTCATTTTAATATGAAATTTGTTTGAGTGATGAATAAGAAATTAATTAAAGATTCGGTGCTGGGGGGGGGGGGGGGGGGGGGTTGAACCCCTATTTCTAGAAAAGTTAGAACCGTACACCGAACACTTAGGAAACTGGTGCTTTATAAAATGTCTGAAGGCCCCGGACATTAATAAAATCTCCTTTCGGTTCAGCCTGCAGGAGCAGGTTGATTCTGAAGTTCATACTTCTGTACATTGGAACAAAAAAGTCCAAGTACAGTTTAACCAAATGTTAACCCTAGCAATAAGGGTTGGTCGTATCAAAAAATTGTTTCGGACAATTATTTTGAATAAAATTTAGTAGGTTTCAATCATACACACACGTCGAACGAATTTCATACTGTGCCTACTAAGGATGTTGCGAAGTTTTTCTGTTCTCCAACCCCGATTTCTTTTCCACATTTTGAGCTAATCTTTTATATTATTAAAACACTTTTCAAACTGAAGCTTTTGGTTCTACTCTTAGGAGGTACGATAACTTCAAAATAATATTACCCATTAACGAACTCGACCAACATTTCCCATCTTTATACTTCATTTATCAGTCATTTGAGCAAAATTACGCCATTAATCGTTACCATTATCCATACTTACACACTAATATTATCAATGTGAATGTGTGTATTTTGGTTTGTTGGCTTGACCTTTCACGCAGCAACGAAGCAACGAATCGTCATGATTTTTTTTGGTATAGAGATAGTTTATGGGCCAAAGAGTCTACATGGCAACGGCCATTGCATTGGTTGCTTGAAGTTCGGGTCGGATTTCTCGATTAGTTAACATTCTGACTTTGCTTTGTTTCGTTACTGTGCTTGTTAAGTGTTTTAATTGCCTCGCAGTGGCGTACCCATAACGAGGGGCCTGTGTAATGAGCTATGTGTGTCCTGCCAGTAGACTGCCGTAGCGAAGCACGGGCACTTTAGCTAGTGTACATATATTTGAGTGTGTGATGATTTGTGGTCCTGGCAACAGCAAACGAAAAAAACCAACTATGTAGAACATGTTCCGGGAAGTCACGCCATGTTATCGACAGCGATGCGCGGTGTCTCTCCGGAATCTGGCAGAGAACGCAGCTCCCGCGACCCTGCACCAGAGACGTACGTCCCGCCGGGCTGGACTTGTCGCGCGCACGACCGCAACCTGCGCCAGGCCGGGTCGCGGACTCACGTCGAAATGGGTCACGCCCACGGCCATGACTTCGGTCGCAGATGGGAAAACCGGTGGTGCGAGTATCGCCTGCTTTCGAAACCAGCATTCGGAAGGGGGAGGGGGGAAATTCTCTGCCGGTAAATGCATGTAATTTAACTTAAACATCGAGGCGTATTTATCCCGTCAGGTTGGTATTAAATCAGTATATTCCATGTCCTTAAGTCGTACTGAAACGGTAATATTTCAGTTACTGACGTTGGGGGCGGAATGAACGTGGCAAAAAAAATAATTATGTGGACTACAGACCTTACTACTTTTTGGCTTTTGAGTTGAGGCCACTTCCGTGGACATGACGGGTGCGCCCGATGTTTCGGCATGCCTCTTTGCAGTCATCTTCAATGGTGATTAAAAACTGAAGGCAGTATTTATATAGCACCATTTGCAGAAGAACTTTGATTGATCCCTGTGGCCATTGGATGCAGATTCTGAACTCAACAACTGTCCAAGAGTTTGCTCTTAAAAGTTGTTCTTGGAATGCAGCGAAATGTTCAAGAATGAACTATGTTCATAAGCGAGCCGTATCGATCAAGAAGTACGTTTATAAACAAATAGTGGTTGTCATATCCTAACTGCTGCTCACACATAATATTTTTGTACTCGCATATTAGCTAATGAGTGCACACAATAGGCCCACATAAATAAATACATAATAAACAAAACCTCGTCCCTCTTAGCGATAGGCCTTCCCAGGGTTATAATGGACGAATATGATACGTGACTCCCACCGTCGAACCACTTTGGTACAAAAATAACACACCTGATGCGCGATATAAGGCCAACCTCGGTGACAAGCAAATCCATGTGTTCTCATGTTACAAATACACTTAAAATACGAAAACCAGACTCGAAATTTAACTGATTTAATCAAAATTTCCCATTGCATGAATCATTTAAAGAAAATACGAAATTTAGCGTAGAATTCGTCAAAATAACGCCAAGCGTGATAAATGTACACAAATTTTGTTTCCGAATACTTTTCTTGACGCGAATCACATGAAGTTTCCGCACCTAACGCTAGAATTCTCTGCTGGAGCAGCAACCCTGCCTACCCGGGCACACATACGGTGTGCAGAGCTTCAGGAAAAACAACGCGATTTCAAAACTACTCAAGATATCTGAGTGTGGACTGTTTACGAAAATCATTTAAGAGTTCACTGACGGCTGAAAAGTACTTTTGATTTCGGATTAAGTTTTTAAAATGTATTTTAAGAAGAGTTAAAATGGCTAAAACGCATGTTTTCAGAGTAATTTTTAGGCGAAAAACAACCAGTATACAGATTCTTGAAAGCACTTAAGGGACTTGCATTACACCTTTATCTTCATTTCTACGCAATATAATTTTACGGTCACCGCTCAAATTTCACAGTTATCCTGTGACGACGAGAAGACTGCGCACCAGTTCAGAGCCTTGCGCTTAGAGGCAATACCGCGCTATAAATACCAGCGAGCGTCGCGCTTATCATCCCGCCTTACTAACACACTTACACTCCTGACGAGGCGGGCCCCTTAATCATGGAATCATTCCATTCGCATACTGAAAATTTAAACTATGTAATGAAACGGCTCCAAATAAAAGAGGGAAAAGACTTGAAAAAAAAAATACTAAACCCCAGCTTTAGAACTCTTATCCCACGAGAGATTTATATTAAAATACTGGACATCTTGTTAAAATTCACTGACAGTCAACACAATTAAAATTTCCTTTCGGCTTTGTGAACTTTGGTTCGCGCCATCCGCCACACATGGCAGCACCGTCTGTTACGTATTTACGTTTCGTGTGGCTTTCGCCACATACACGAAATTGCTCCCGCCAAACACCGTTTACCGAGAGATAGTGTTCCGCATGAACGAATGAATGAATAAATAAATACAAGTAAGGGGAGTTGTTGTGTGTCCAGCTGTCGTCGACTCGCAAGGCAGCGGTAGAATAAGGCAGACCTCGTCCCTGGGAAAGGGCGAGAGATGATGAGGGGAGAAGGGGGAGAGGGAAGGGTGCACTCGACGCCACTTGGCGTCACGACGAGAGTCGATAAAAGCTCGAGAGAGCGGGAACTGCTCGTCCCCCGAGCGGCCAGACGCGGCCTCGGGCCGGGCGAACCGGGAGCCCGCCCCACGCCGGTCCATTGCATCTTTAATCTCAAAAATATGGGCGATATTTGGAGAAGGAAAATTCATTTTTTATAACATGCAATTTAAAGAGTAGGTCACCATGGTTTCGTAAAAGAAAATCTTCCTTACGTATTATCGCCTCGTATAATAACGCGATTTTACCGGAATTTGATCGTAAGAATTTATAAAACCAACCCTAGAAGAACAAATTTAAGTTCCAGAGTGGCTTGAAAAAAAAACTTTGTTTCAAAGAGTTTTTTTTTCTCTTGAAAATTTATAGGGATGGACCTTGGGGGACTTACACACCCCCGCAGGTCCTCCGGTGAGGCCCCTCTTCAAAATGCTATGTATGCCCCCGTAACAGCAGATGGCCAAGGCCCCGAAAATCCTATGGCCACCTTTGTCAGTCGGCGGCGAGATCGGACAAGACCACCTCGTCACGGGCAAGATGTGAATGCTGATGTCTGCGGGGTGAATGCTGATGTCTCAGCAGTTTAATTTTTCTATCCCAAACTAACTAAAACTAGATGTATTTTGTGGGAGGAACCTAGTTGCGCCTCAGGCTGAAGGCTGTGTACCCCTAGTCATGCTGAGTAACTATGATAGACATCATTTCATTCATGTCCGTTGCTACTGGCGAGGGGATTCCTGGCCAAAGTGTCCAGGGCGTTTCATTGGCTCACGCGCGCCAATTATCACAATCGCCATCCACACTCATTAACACAGAATTCATTCATTTCACGATTTACAGTCACAGTAATTTTATGATTTACTAGCTAATGCCCGGCATGAGTGTTAATGCCTCTTAATTTTTTTTTAATTTGTTTGAATTAAGTACACATATACAAAGTATCTCTCTCTACATATATCCCTCTATAGATCTCACTATATTTCTCTATATATAAATTCTCTATATATTTCTCTCTCTCTCTCTCTCTCTCTCTCTCTCTATATATATATATATATATATATTCATCATATCTCTCCATATTATATATATATTTTTTCTATCAATATCTCAATCAATTTCCTTATTCATTTCTCTCTACATCTATATACCTATATCCCTCGCTCTATCTCTATATATGTCTGTACATCTATCCCTATACATCTATCTATATCTCTTTTTCTCTGTCTATATAATCATATCTATATCTTTATCTTTAGAAACAGCAGTATTACACAAAAACATTCATTTATATATATTTACCTATCTATCTTTTTATCTATCTTTTTACCTGCCACAGGTGTGACACAAGTACATAAAGACACGTGAGTATTCAAATGCAACGTTGTGTCCAAATTTCAAAGCAATCGGTGAAAAACTTTCGGAGATTTAAGATTTTGAACGAACGAACATTTACGTTTTTACTCATGTAGATAGGCAAATCATTACAAATACTCGCATAAGGAGCGCTGGACAGGCGACACAGCTGGAACTACTTTCACAGGGATCTGAACCCATGTTCCTAAATATCATTGATTTATTTTCTCCCTGTATTGTTTTATTAGAATTGCACTCAGAATAGCTTTTTTATTCTCTTTCGGGGCGCTTGTTTGAAGTATTTGTTTGTGATTTTCTTGCGTGGGTTCAAGCCCCGACCGCAACTAAACACGTTGATTCAATTCAGAACGCATGTATACTCGAGGCGGACTCGGACACAGCCCATTTCAACCAGTTCCCGTGGAGTCTGGTTTACGGTTACCGCTCAGAATTCATAGTTGTCCTATGCGCGCTTAGAGGCGACACCACGCTAGAAGCAGCAGCAAGCGTCGCACTTATCACCCCGTCTCGCTAACACAGATACAACTCTGACTAGGCGAGCCCCTTAATTTTAATTACATAACTCAGCTCCAAATATAATTTGATTGTTTTTTTTCATTTCTATACGTCATTTATTTCCCGCCATCTCTCACAAAAATAACTTTTATTTTTATTTTATTTTTTTACCTGGAGGGTAGTCAAAGTTAAATGTTTTGGTTGCCAATTAAAAAAAGCGATGCGTGGGTATATTTCAACAACCATTAGTTATACATTTAATTGCTGGTTCGTCACCAATAAAAAGAATGTTTGCGAGTGAGCGAATAAAACGGCGTTGGCTGGGTGTGGCAGCAATAAAGACAACTGCGTCTACAGTCTGTCGTGTGATTTTTTTTTTTGGTCTTTCTTTTATAGTTGCGGGTACATTGTTTCAACGTTGGTTGTTTATTGCGGCTCTTAAATCGTCGACTCGGACCTTGATGGTCGCAGATGACGGTCACATCTCCATGTACGTGGCCTCCCCCCTCCCCCGACCCAGCATAGCCTCACGCGCAACAGCATCCTGCAGTTTGAGTACAGTCTGTCTCGTGTAACCTGCAACATTCTCAGAAGTAGTACCGATGGTCTACGTAGCCCTCCGCCAGTGCTGTTCTGTCGACAGAGCTTGTAAACTACAGTCAGGGGCGGCTACAGGGCGAGGCAAGCCGGGAAACTGCCCAGGTCCCGCGTTCGTCAACCTTTCTGTGGAAAATAATGGAAATTATTGAGAAAATGAACGATCAATTCGTAACCAGCATGCATTTTAAAGTGCTGGTCAGTACCTTTCGATTTCAGTCGGGTTTTCGTGATTGCGTATTATAAAATATTCTTTAAAGGATTTTATTGCCTCATTTAATGACGCATTTTCAACAGAGTGTGATCGGTAGCATTTAAAAAAAAAATTAACTCGATTATAATTTATCAGAAAAGAATATTAAAAGGTTTTAAAACAAATCAGCAAACCGTAACGAAATATAAGTTCCAGCTTGGCTTAAAAATGTTGTTTCAGATAGTTTAAGTTTCAAAATTTCCATGGTGGATCCCCCGAACGTCCTTTTTTCCGGAGGCTATTCTTTCCACCTGCCAGGTCCCTGGTAAGGACCCTCTTGGTGAGCTATTAAGGTCTCTCAAAAGTAAATGACCCCGGGCCCGCAGAGTCGAGGACCGCCACAGACTATACAGCATGTCCATAAAAGAATTTCCCAGTCATAAATGTTATTAGTATCGACTGTAAGCGTTGTAGTGTGTTGGTTCAAGGTAAAAATTAAAGAGTATCTCAGATTTAGATAAGAGAATGCGCGAGCACTGCTTTGTTGTTCTCTCGCTGGCAGCGCCACCTACGCAAAATGGCGACCCCTGAGCATAACTAGTAGATGTTGAACCTGTAAACTTTATTTGGCAACATTGGAATGTCTTTGTACGAGAGTGGTTGAATGTTTAAGTCTTTGACCGTTGGACTGGTGTAATGGTCGAGACGACAGAGCTCTTTTTTGCTGGCCTCCCTGTTCACCCGACATAACGTCATGCGATTTTTTTTATTTGGGGCTTTATAAAAGATCGTGTTTACCTTCCGCCGCTACTAATGATCTGCCGGAGTTGAAACACACAATTGAAGAGGCTATTGCTTACATTACTGCGAGCTAAATTAAACTGTTATAATAAACCAGTGAAAGTGGGACATCCTTTTATGGACACCCTACTGCATGTGGTTGACATTGATCGTGAAAAAAAAAAACATCACGTGTTTTTTGGCAAGTAACATGTGGGAAACGGGTACCATCGTTACTAGTTTTGAGACAGTAGAGGCCCTGGACTTGGCGGCCCCTAAACTATTGGCTTTTATGAAGACCCACCCCCGGGAAAATTTCAAAAAAATTACTCTTCCAAACAACACTTCTAACCCAACCCGTAAATTAAAAGTCAACGATGATTTTGCTGATTTATCTTAGAATATTTTGATATTATTTTGATAAATTATCCTTTGGTAGGTTCATAAATGCTTACGATCAAATTTTCAGTATAAAAACGCGTCATTATACTTAGCAAAAATTTTTGATTTTCTTTTCTAATGCGCAATTATAAATGGTCCAACACATTAAGTTACAAGATGATAAAAATTTAATGTTCCTTTTCACAGTAATGTTAATATTTTTTAACAGAACACTAGACGAACAAAAAAAAACTGTCAATTACCGGCTTTGGGCCCTGGCCTGTTTTGAGAAGTCAGATGACACAGAGCAGTCGCGACAGATCCGTGAGCGAGGGCCCCAAATTGCCCCCCGACCTGCTCGTTAGAGCGGGACCCCCGCCAATTTATTCAGCCGCGGGACTCATTGCGGGCGGCGTTGCAGCCGCTCCCCTGCTGCTGCGTCGCTTTCGACGTCATTTCCTCTCCGGGACACCTCGCGCATTCCATCGCACTTCTGCTTCCATCGCCTTCCAACATGCTGTGTCAGGGTTATGACGGCACCTGAACAGCCATGTTTGTTTGACAAGCTGGATGACTTGAGTTTCCACTGAATATTGTGCACATATGACAGGTTCTAAAATACGTTAAATCAAAATCGCCCTATAGAAAATGTAAACGATATGCGTTTCCGTCACAACGAATCCTTAAAGATGACGAAGAACACATGGATGATTAAAGAGCTTATAAAAGTGAAGAAACAAAAATAACGATATGCGAATTAAATGTGTAAAAAGGAAATTATGTTTCTGTAACATAAAAAAAAACACTGAATATTAATTTTTTATCTAATAATATTATCCAGCGTTCTTTAATTTTAACATTAAATAAAATTTGAAAATTTTGATACATCTCAGACCAATAATAAACTTTAATACTGTGACATGATTTAAAACATATTTGAGGTAATCTGACCAATTTTTTTTTGATGCAGAAAATTTGAAGCCATTTTCCGTCTAATACTACCCCTCCAATTCTTATGTCAAATATATTGGGGACAAATATTTGATAGTGTGACAGGGCATTTATATAGATTTTAAATTTTCTTCACCCGAAAATATTTTTATTTAAGAAATGTCTCGAGCCTTGTCGAAGTGGTAGATTGTACCAATGTTTCGCCCTGCATTTCTGCAGGCATCTTCCATGAACTATCTTCCATTTCGACACGGAACAACCTCGAAAGCCAGATAGTTCATTGCACAATATTCCCGAAAACCTGTAATATAATTTAATTTCAATTAAGGGTCGATTTCACCGCTATGTTTGGCGTTTGGATTTTCACGCCATTATTTATAATGTGTAAACATCTTAAATCACGGTATACGGCATTTCGTGATTATGAAAAGGAAATGCGTAACCACGGTGTTGCGTCTGCACTGAAGTCTCAGAAAATTCGAAAAGATGGTGGACCCACGTGGTTCATTCGTATGTATGTGTGTATGTATGTATGTATATACTATATAGTTTTATAAAACTTTTGGTCACGCATCAAAGTACCAACGATGCTCGATGGTACTTAACATTGATGATAACTATCCAAATATCCCATAATAAAGTAAACGCCTTTACCCGCATGGCCAACATTATATCATTAAATACAATAATCCTATAAACGTATGTATAAAATAAGAATATATCAGAAAAAATAAAATTTCTACGAATCCCTTTTTTTTTTTTTTTTTTTTTGCCACTCTGCCCACACACCAGCGCTCAAACTGCATCATAACTGTTCCGAAACTACTCAAAGCGCATCAAAAGCATCGACTTAAGGAAAAATTGTAGGAAAAAAAGACTAACCTAACCTGGGTTGGGTTGGGTTCGGTAAGGTTATTACTATTTTGTTAAATAGAATTATGGTTAGGTTTTAAAAGGGGAAAATTTTTACGGTTCTTTTTTTTTTTTTTTAACTAAAATTAATTCTTTTCGAATATTTATTACGTTTTGCATTATTTTTAATGTATGTCCGAGTTTCGTAATATAAGTTTATTTGCAACATGAGAACACATGAATTTGCTTGTTAGTGAGGTTAGATGTTACACATCACTAACGAATACTGAAAGAAACGCTGACATATTTTATATAGAAAACACTTCCCTACAAAAGTACAGTATAATTACTGTAATGTAACGTGTCACAGAAGTTGTGCCAATGGTCTACATATCCACCTGCCAGTGTTGCTCTGCCTTCAGTGTTGTAAACGATTCCGTGTATCTTGGTCAAGTGTTCAAACATACACCGTGTGAAGTTTCGCAAGTGACAGTCGAGAAATGGGCACCACTGGTAGTTATTTTGAAACCACCAAATTTCAGTACCAGTTATATGAGATAGGCTATACGATTTTTTTTATTGGCTCCATGCTATGTGTTGTCAAAAACAAACCCAACAATGTTTCCCTGAATAATAATTTCGTCGGAGCCACTCACTTTCATGGTTACTACAGTTGAGAAATAACTACAAATTTACTTCTAGTGTGAGTTTTTCGAAATATGCATGGATATGCAAAAGAAAAACCTGAAATACAACATGGTGGGAAATAAATGGCGTACAGAATTGAACAATTCCATATCGATATTCGGTGCTACCGGTTGCTTTATGACGTAGTTAAAATTAACTGTCCTCAACCTCTCGACCTAGCCGGGCGCTCTCCAGTAACATGCCGCGATTGGAAATAGCGAATCTATTTCCCGGTTCTTGGAACCCATGTTAGGCACTGGTATCAGTGTCTGGCATGTAAAAGACCCATCTTTCTCCTAACCAGGACCACGCCCTAACGGGATTACATGCCTGGGGGAGTATCGATGATTATTTTGAGGTGTGAACCTAATGTACATGTCTTTTAAATGGTGAGGCGGGGGGTGAAGGTGGTGTCTAGGCTGGGATGGGTGGCCTCAGCCTCTGGTCATAGCTGGATCTCCAACACCTCTCTGCGTACACGGCATATTCCGTATCCACGTCCATGGGGGCCCCGGGACGGAAGGGCTAACGCCTATCAGAGCCGGGTTAACAAAGAAAAACCAGGGGAAAACCCGTGAAATTGAACTGTTTTTTAGGAGTGTATCCCCTGCTAGATGCGGGTAAAACTGCCGCTATCTAAGGCTCTGGAATGGGATGAGACCAGTAGGATACAGTACGGGACAGCCGGCTTGTAGGTGTTTTGGGCCGATACGGTGAGTCTGGGTCAGCTCCAGGTCAGTGCTACCCTGTTTTGAAAGCCCCGGCTGCGACAGTCTCGGCGCAAGGAAGGATGTCCCCGGTGCCCGAATGGGGAAGGCGGTTCTCTGACCATACATAAACAGATGTGGACTTTTTTGTACAGACCGTTGCTACCCGGACCCTACCTAGTGACGCACATGCCGGGAACCAGTCTTGTTCCAAGCGCAGGCCGAAGATAGCCTGGAAACATGTCTTTGTTATTCTGGGAGGTGCCACGGGCCGATCCCTCGATTAGAAAGGTCCCTGCTGTACTTTGCTAATGCGAGCCTTGGATTGGTGACGGTGGTTGACCCCTCATGATGGGATATAGGCCCCGAGGGGCGAGGGCTTGCGGGAAGGCGACGATATTGCCTCGTTGATATTATCCCTAAAGCATACATTTTACTATTACAACAGAAAAAAAAAAAGCACGTAAACGAGTTTTTCAGTTCTCCTCAGTGACGAGTAACATCTAACCATGGCAACGAACAAATTCGTGTGTTCTCATGTTGCAATTACACTAATAATACGAACCTCTGACACGAAATTAAAAATAATTCCGAGCATGATACATATACGAAATTTGTGTTTTCAACTGAATTTCTGGACGCGAATCACACGTAGTTTCAGCGCCCATCGCTAGAATTATTTCCCATATCAGCTACGTCGACTAAAGAATCAGAGTAAAATATTAAATTATATGATGAAATGGCTCCCATGAGAGCGAAAAAGGTCCTGAGCAAATACTAAACTCCGGCTTTAGAGCTGATTTTCGACAAGAAGTTTTGTTAATATATGGCAGCAATGTGGTTACACATTTCCGTACCATGCGACTTCCGGTCCATTCACGAAATCATTCCAACTAAATGCTGTATACCGAGAGCTAAGATGTATCACATAAAAAAATAATTTGAAGATGCATGAAGACGGATTATTCGGCTGACGTGACTCAGGACCAATTAATAGTAAGTTTCTAGATTTGTTTTCTCGTTGGCCGCCGTGGGTATAAATGACAGGAGTGCCAGGAGGCAACTCGGAGCAAGTGCCGGAGCCACCCGCGGGACGCTGAGGGGGGAAAACACGCGTGTGCACAGGTAGCCTTGGCGGCCCTCTTGGCTTTGGCCGCGGGCAGAGGTGGTGTGCTGGGTGGCCTCCCTCACCCCCCTGGTACTCGCGAGGCAGACTAGTTCACGGGGGCCGTGTCCGAGTCCGCCTCGAGTATACACGCGCTTGTAACTGTCCCCGCAAGTGATGTCACGTCGACTGTCCGAACTGGTCTCGCGTACTTCCGGACGTCACTATTTTGAAAAAACCTTTTATAGGTTATGTTTGACAGAACCTTTAAGTACTTTAAAGACTCGTAACACGATAATCACTTTATATTTTAGTAGGATTAACAAATTCAATATAAAAATATGTAAACATGTCGATAAGTTTTAATAAATATGTGTAACTTACGATTCAAATATAGAATCTTGAAAAAGGTAGCCATGAATTTGCGTATCAATAGTAAATATGTTTGTCGGAATGAAGGGTAATTATTTACAAGAATAATGTTAACAGCCTGTTTGGCTTTCGAATACTGTTTGTAGAGGCCAAAAATGTACACATCCGAACTGCTCTAGTATACCACAAGGATGAGCATGGTATGCGCTAAGAACATATTTGTGTACCTGAATTTGAACACGGCATTAAAATCGTTTTCATCGTGTGAGCACTCGAGAAATTTAGAGCAATTTCAGTAAAAAAAAGTGTGTATTTCAGTACTCGCCAGAGATGTGTAACATATAACCTCGGAAACCAGCAAATCATGTTTTCTTATGTTGCAAATACACTAATAATATGAAACTTGGACATTAAATTTAACGTAAATTTCTTTAAAATAATGCGGAGCGTGATAAATATACGCAAATAGTGTTGTCAACCACATTTCTGAACGCGAATCACACATAGTTTCCGCACCGCCGCTGAATTCGTTGCCAGAGCAGCTACGTCGAATATTGAATCATTCTATTAGCAAACCGAAATTTTAAATTATATGTTGAAATGGCTCCGATAAAATCGAAAAAGTCTTTTAAAAATGCTAAACCCCGGCTTAGGACTTGATTTCCGACAAGGAGTTTTATTAGAATATCTACTGCTTCCGTTCCTTGAAATCCGTCGCATTCACGAAATTACTCCCACCAAATGCCGTATACCGAGAGCTAAGCTGTTACACGTAAGACATTTTCTTATTCGTTTACCTGTCTTCCTTCATATCTCCTATACCAGTATTCTTTATGACTTTCCCTCGCGCTCGTGTGGCGCTTGGTGAGTCAAGGATTGATCGATGGTTTCATCCCAAACTCAAACAAATATAATCTTCTAGCAATGAGTCAGTTACGTCACACGGTTATGCATCTCCATTTTGGAAAATTTGTACAGCGCAATAGTTGCACATTTACTATGATAATCCAACGTGGTTTTATTCCTTTAATTCAGAAGTATTTTGTACTTTTCGGGTCATGCCTACATATTTTTCAATCGAGGTCAGAACCCAATGATCTGGAGAAACAAAATGATTCTCTATTATGCCGGGAAACCGGCCAGTTATTTTTTATAGATTATATTTTTTTAAGACTGGCGTTGTTTCGTATAAAAAAAATCAAATCTTAGTTCAGATTAATAACAACACATATTCGTTCATTACGTTAGTGAGTAACTGAAAATACACAAAAGAAAGTTTTTTTTTTAAAATAGGGATGAACCAACCCTAAAAGCCCTTATTCTTTGAATGATATTTGTATTGGGGAATATTGATTTGAATTTTTATCTAATACGCCATTTCTGGTTATAGGTACATTATATGTCTTAAGAAGCCTGCTGTCTTCGTCTCTGTGCTGTGATTTTTTTTTCTTCAATTTTTTCCGAGTTATTTCTGTGGAGTCTATGCATTTGTCTTTTTACATAGGCAGATTTTGATTTTTTTCTCTTTGTGCTTGCGTATTCATCTTTTTTTTGTCCGTTATTGAGGTTTCTGTATGTAATACAGCGCAACCAGCAATGGCGTATGTCTAAAAAAATTAATTAATTAGCGTATCCGAACACGGCTACCACTTGTTATAATAAGACCCCAATGAACAATGAACGCACACCGCCGTGTCTACATTTAACTCTCGGGGGATCTTCACGGCAGAACGCGGACGGGCGCTGCCCTTCACGCATGGAGGCTGTACGAACAAGCTATTTTTCCCACGCTCCGGAACAGAGTTTTTTCTCCTACTCCCTCCGCCCATATGCCCCCCCCCCCCCCCCCCGGCCGTCTCTAGGCACGGGCAGGTGCAACCCTCGGTTCGTTCCTCGCGGTGTCTGCTTCCGAGGGACCTCGGTCGAGGGCGTACCGGCCGAGCTGCGGGACAAACAGCATCACAGAGATCATGACTGCAGTGTTTTCTGTGTAGGTATCTCTCTACACCAGTATTACTGCGAACAGTTGCCAAAAAAAAAATTGTTTAATACTACAAGAAAGATATTTCAACTTTGTGCAACACATTGCAATGATTATTTTTGCATATATGAAATAAGTTTTTTCCATATAACACTGAGAATTTCTTACGATAATTGACATTATTTTAGATTTAAATTTATATTACATTCAAATAATTTATAAGCTACGGAAAATATAATTGGATATTAAATAATTACCTTATTTTCATTTATTACGCGATTAAACACTGGAAAGCTATTCACGGAAAGGTTTACAAAAATAACTTTAACTGTTAGAGGTACAGGGACCACACCCCTGGTGTAGAGTCTCACACACGAAAGTGAGAAGTAGCTGCGTTAAGTAAACTATGTCCCCGACTAAGATATAGTGATACCAGCTAAACACACAGAAAAATGTTAATCTCGTCAGTGACTGAAATTAGTAGTCACGTTATCGGAAATTGGGCGCTATTGCAGACCCTTGATAATATTTAATATTCACCAAATTACTTTACTCAGAAGGAAATTAAGTTAACATAATTCGTTCAGAAAACAATGATTTTCTATCTCAATCTGCACCGAACTTGACATTATTGTACGCAAAAGAAAATTTTGTTATAAATTACTTATTTAAATTATAAGTCTATGTACTAGTTAAATATGCTTACATTCAAATGCTATACTATTGCAGTAGTGCAATTAATGATACAGTTACCAATACAAGAGTGTTGAAATCTTTACGTTAAATATCAGTTAGAGTTTGCAAAATTCTCTACTTAAAACACTTTAATATCAACATTTCAAAAGTTACTTGGCCCAGCAAAGTTTATAAAGACGTTATTCAATAATATCGTTACAAGAATAGTTATCTATGTTATACTTTGAGTATGTGGGGAAAATTGTAAGGTTGGATCCAAGCACTTAAAAACAAAGCACTGTAAAAAAATGAGAAACTACTATGAATAATTAAAATAGACGTTAAAATGATACTTTAATTGAATGTTAAGTAATGAACTTATATCACTACCCAAAATTAGACACAACACATTATAACCCTACCAAATATCAATATAACAAACTTTACCTTATTTACATATCACATTTACACTCGGGGTTCATATTATTTCCCACATTAGGAAATGATAGTTTTCGCCTAGCTTGATGACTGTGATATGGGTCTATCTCCACACCACCACGGTGATAGGACTGGAATCCGCTGTAGTTTTCAAACAGGACACGATGACTGTCGGAGTGCTGAAATCCTTCTACAGCAGCGTAGACCTCTCCGGCTCCGGAACTCTGTTCTTAAATATTATAGCAAACCCGTAACTGCTAGGTTTCAACGTGGTCCGTATTGATCTTGATAATTCAAATATTAAACTAAACCAGTAAAGTCATATGTTTGTGAAAATATAGTTCATGTAACTGGTTTCCACTTCCAATGCAGTTAAGGATGAACACCCACAATGGTTCTGATTGACGTCAGTTAAAATAGTTCATTTATTGTAACTAAGTTAATTTCCCCACATATATTTTATGCACATACAGAAAATAAATATATCTTCCAGTTACACACAATGCTTAATTATAACTTCTGTCGCTTCATAGACAGTTTCTTAATAGTTCAATTGAATATATTATAGTAGTAAAACTTCCGCTTATGTCAAATGCTAAAGCAAGATCCTCTGTTCCAAACGAAAAACCTTTCAGTCCATCGCCTTTTTTTTTTGACGTGAATACGTCTTTAAAATTGCTTCCATAGTGGGAGGCAATTCAAAAAACGAACGAAAATAAAATCGGGGGATACAGTTTGGTGTTGCAACTACATATATATTATCTCCATCCAAAATTTAATTACACCACTGGATAGCTAAAGGATCAAAGAATTCGTTACGCTAAGTGAGAACTTTGACGCATCGCGCGCGGGGGAGGGGAAAGCGCCGCCATTTTGAGGTCATTTTGTTGCGTTTCGAGATTCCATTTAGTATAACTTTTGACTCGGAGAAGCTACGACGTTCGTTTGAGTTTCAATCGTCAGCTCTCGTCAAAATTTATAGATTGTACATATAACACATTAGTGTAAAATAGTTACAGTGAATGGATATAGTGTTAAAATAAAAATAGCTTATTTTATATTTTGTATAGAAAATATCACCTGTCACGTATACATATTCACATACAACACACGGCCGTGTCCATGACACAGCCAAACCCCATTTTTTTCATGTTAATAAATTTATAACATAACAACGCTCATAGGACAACACATTACACTACCAAGAATTATCATTTTGCAAAGACAAAATGCCTTACAATTAAAATATTTACATACTATGGTTGTAGTTAAATAAAAAAATAACCATTTATAATTTTTCTGTGTAGAGATTTCTCCATACCGGTATTACTGCGAAAAATAATTTGTAGTGATATAGTTGTTTTCAGGTTAATGTACAAATGTACAAATATCTGTAACTGTACAGAGCAGAAACACACCCGGGAAGCCGCAGTGGGTGGCCAGTCATGCGTTGCTGCATCAGTAGACTTCCGGTAGTCCACGTACAACGCAACGGTCCAAAATGCCCCACGGTCCAGCACCAGCGAGGAATTTACGGACTTACGCCAACCAAGCGATCCTAAGGTAAAATATAAAGATTTTAGCTGAGTAAAACGCACGCAAGTGTTAGGTGGAAGCGTCCAGTGCGGTTCGGGATCGCTCAGAAGTGATAGGCGTGCTTCCGCATAACTACAGCATTGCTAATGTAGAATCAATCCATAAAGTGCCTAGTTTATTATAAGTTATTTGTTTGTTTCTTTATTCTTTAGTATCTAGGAGTTGCCGGAGGCCGGGTGAGTGGTGGGTGCAGCCAGCCACCGCCAGAAGCGCGTGCGTCCCTGGTTACAAAAATCCTGACTCGGATTAAATATATGACCGCGGATCTCGCGTCCACGTTTCTTTTCTGCCCCGACCAACTCTCCATCCGGACCATTCCCTGTCTGCTGCAATCTCCTGCACTCATATTGCATGCCATATTGCACCCCGCACGTCTGTGCCCAGGGTTTTCCCCGTGTTTATTCAGGTTTTACCTGGGTTCAACTCAACATAGTTTTAAGCTAGTTTTAAGCTAGGGAAGTTAGCTGTGGCTTCAATTTCTGCCATAGCTGGCCAATCCCCGCACAAAGCACACGATGCATGCGACCCTCTCTCTGCATGGCTAATCCCCAGTTCGACTACGCGTATGGCCTTCGGCCTGAGACGCACCTAGGACAGTCCCTAACACGGACCCTCCTACAAATACACTCAAATTAGATTCATTTTTTCGTAACATGTATCCTTGGGGAAAAAAAATTCAGCTAAGTTTGAAATTCAGTGTGCAAAATGTGTATATGTTTCATGCCAATTTTTTTTTTAACCGATATGGTATTATTTTTATCTAAATCCTCTGATAAAATTAATGACCTTGTTGACACCCGTATTAAGTTTGCTGTCTGAGACATTCATGTTTCTAAAGAAAATGATTAGGATTACATTGATTTTCGAATTAAAATACAAATTTAAGTGATTGTTTTTCCTTAACCTTCAAAGTATTCCCTGGCCACTTTCAAAATTCCCCGACTTTAGAAGATTATTTTTCATGTTTTCCATACCCGTCGCAACTCTGAAGTACTTTAACAATTTCTGAACGCACCCGCTGGGGGAAGGTGGGTTGGGTGGCGGATCCGGGGTTTTCTGGCGAGTTCCCTCGCCTTAGCTCGGCCGCCGCATTCCTTGGGAGCGTTCCCTCGCCGGGTGTCGACCCACGGACCTGGACGACTTCCAGCCTCCCCCCCCCCCCTCCTCCGCGCCCGCGACACATCTAGGCGGACTCCCGGACGTCAGCTAGGCCACGCCATCTGTCTTCCGCGTCGAGGTAACCCGGGAGGGAGCTGGTGTGTGAAGTCTCTGCCAGTTTAACCTTTCCGTCTATTCGTCCACTGAAGTGGACAATTTATATCTCAATAATACATGGAAACTTACTAAAACTTTGAATATGTGGGTCATTGTGTACGTTCTAATCGACACCATGCTTTATGGCTATGAAAATAAATATAATATAAATTAATATATTGATTTGATTGATGAGTCATTTTAACACATTATTGGGTTGTCGTAAGTAATTACAAGAAAAACCATGTTTATGACAGCCGTGACGTCCCTGTGCTTACAAGGTAGGATTATATCGCGGTTTCAGTTTGCTTTCCGCGGGATGAAGGTGAAAGGGAAAATGTTATGTATTATAATGACTTAATTATGTAAAAATTTAATTATAGCTTACAAAATATAGAAAAAAAATCTAAATCTGGTCGTGGAAATGATCACACTACTTGCTAGTGAGAAATATATTTTTTTTAAAAATGGAATTCATTATTTTTGGTATTATTTATCAAATAACGAATCTTAGCTTTTTCCCAATGAATTTTATTATTTATGTGTGTGTTTTTATGAGATACTCCAATTATATATAAATTTGAATTAGATTACTTATTTGTGTGAAAGAAAAGTAAGTAAGAGTCGCCGGTTGGGTTGCCTTATAAATAACTGGTAAACGAATTGACACGACACTGCACTTTATTCAAAACCGATACAGAGGGTAAACTGAGAGAGAATGAGTGAAAGAGATAAATCTCATACCGTGTAGTACAATTTTCATTTCACAAATCCACGAGTGTACTTGATGTTGGTGTTTAATGTGCTTACTGTTTTTTTTTTTCGGTGGTTTTTATCCGAGTAAACGAGTATCGGTAGTAAATATGAAACATGGGGGGGGGGGGGGAAGGGGGTTTGCCAAAGGTTACAGGACAAATAAAAATGATTACATTCCATACTATTAGATTTTGCTACAAAGTTTCTGGTTTGGGAAAGGTTTGAACTAATGGCAACACACGACTTGTAGACAGCGAGGTCATCGTCAGAGACGGATGCACAAGGCCATTCAAGGTAATTGGGGAACGAAACGGCTGCGGCCTTTTTGGTAAGGTACCATTCCAGCACTTTCCCGGAGGAATTTTTGTAAAGTAATGGACAACCGAATCTTCCACGACGCGAGTACGTTGTGTCACCACAGCGCCACCTCGTTACATTTCTTCTGTAGAAATGGCGCGCGGCTCTGACACAGATTCAGTAGCAACCGTCGTTTCTCGTCTGAGTTTAAAAGAAAACTAAAGAAAAATTTTTAAATGACTTTTGTTCATGAAAAAACACTGCAACATTTTAACTTGCAGTTAGATATGGTGGGCTTCAATGAATGGTATCAACACGTTCTTTGAATGGTTCTTTCAATGGGGAAGGTTGATTTATGGTGTGTTTTTTTTTTTTTTTTTTTTTTTTGATATACACCACTGCTGGTTACACTGATGTCATTTTTTTTTCCGTTACTGAGGTTTCTTACGTGCTTACTGGTATGCTGGGATGGTGCCTTACCAAAAACGCCGTAGCCGATTCGTTCCCCAATTCCTTGAATTGCCTTGTGCATCCGTCTCTAACGATGACCTTCTCGACAAGCCCACTGTTGCAAACAGTTCAAACATTTCTCAAATCAGAATCTTTGTAGCCAAATCGAGTAGTACCTATAGAACTATAATAATCGATTAGTACCTATACCATAATCGAGTAGTACCTATACAACTATAATAATCGAGTAGTATCTAAACAACTATAATAATCTATTAGTACCTATACAACTATAATAATCGATTAGCACCTATACAACTATAATAATCGATTAGCACCAATACAACTATAATAATCTAGTACAACCTATAAATCTACAATAATCTAGTAGTACCTATACAACTATAATAATCGAGTAGTAACTATACAACTATAATAATCTAGTAGTACATAAACAACTATAATAATGAAGTAGTACGAAATAGTGTAATAGGGATAATATGGGTAACTGGTAAGAATACCCGAGACAAGTTATGCCGGTGAACCTGGTGTTGTGGAGTGTTACCTACGTTTTAAGTGCGTTAAAATTTGTTTACATTAGTGGCATCTCGTGGCTGGAGGAAACTCATATCCAGGGATTCTAAGAACTTTCATTCAAGGGGGGTTAGTGCCCCTCAATTTTATTATCAGGCAACAGTACAGCTTCTGTTTTTTATTTCATGGCTCTGAAACCACGCGTCCTGGCTACAGGCACTCGCTAATCCAACATTCGCGAACTGGTTTTATAACTATGACAGTTATTGTTGTTGCTCCCGTGAAATAACTAGCAAGTTTCTCCCGCTCTAACTGGTTACGAGAGCTTGGGGAGATAATATTAATGTTCCTTTTGGGCCAGAAACTTGGGTAAATAGCTAAAAATTTAGACTAAAAGAACATTTACAAAATCCAACATGGCGGTGGAGATGCAAGAATCAAAATACGTAACATTGGATTCAAACTTTTTTATGCCTTAATAATTTTAGTGATTGATATAAAAAAATTTACTTTCGTTACGTAAGAGATAACACATTCAAGAGATTTACAAAGCCCAAAATATAGTTCCATGGACAGTATTATGTATGTTTACGGTTGTAGTCTTTCCCAAAAAAATAGACAAAATAATTAACGTCAATTAAATTACAAGATACACTGTTTGTAGCAGTAAGTCGCTACTTAATTCAGGCATTCCATAATAGTATATACTATTCTATAACGAAGCAAAATTGAAAAATTTAACGACAGCAATTTTTCATGGCATAAATAAATTGTTGAAAATTAAGGCACGGTTACACGGAACGCTGAACTAATTCAGGTGAACGGTTTAAGTGAACATGTTTGCAAACGCGAAAGTGTACGGTTACACGGCAGTTGTTATAAAGAGTGTTCAACTCCAAACCCGATTGTCTGCGGACATCGAATGAATGTGTTGTGGATCCTATTAATTTTATATCTGGAATTTTTTTTAATTTGTCATACGGTATAGTAAGCAGAGATTTAAAATGAATGTTTTTTTTTTTTTAATTGAATATATAAGTCACTTTATGAGACAGAAACAACTGACGAAACAGTTACGAAGACGTCAAAAAATAGACTTCAAAACAAAATGATTCGTATGAGACATCCTTTGCAACAACAGAAAATGATGCACTCAGTAAAAAAAAATATCACATGAACTTGTGCCAGGAACATTCTACATATTGTGTTTTTCGCACAGGACTGTTAATAGTCTCAACAACAACCAATCAGACACTTATGTAGAAGATATATCGATCTGAAGAACTTTGCCAAACGGTTTAGGTTGAATGAGAACTGGCTTTGAACGAAACATATTTAGACTCTGTGTAACAGATCGTAATAGTTGAACATGTTTACCTAAAGTACTTCTGAGTTCCGTGCAATAGCTCCCTTAATGACATCACTAACTCCTGTCTCTTTTATTCTGAGCGCGAAACAACTAATTCAGCGTTTTAGCAAAGTTTTCCTGGAAAGCTGCAGTGCGGCTTAACTGAAAGTGAATGAAAGGCTTAAAGCTGAATGTGGGACAAAAGCCTGCCCGCCACGCAATTGGTCGCCCGAACCTCGCTGTTTTCCAGCCCCGGAGTTAGGTACGCCCGCAGGCAGGCAACATCGTTAGCACAACGTGATGAAAGTGGCGGGACTCTTGAAAGCTGAACTGGAACTATAAACCGGGCAGAGTTGGCAAAATCGCTGATTAAACTACAACTTTTATATCAAAGTTATTATAAAAGATTTTTCTGCCGTGAAGAGAAAATCATGTCATGCTTTACACAGTTCTAAATAGGTTGTAATAATATTTTTTTTTTGCAGAGAAAATGTG
Organism: Bacillus rossius redtenbacheri; assembly: GCF_032445375.1. Classification (NCBI taxonomy): domain Eukaryota; kingdom Metazoa; phylum Arthropoda; class Insecta; order Phasmatodea; family Bacillidae; genus Bacillus; species Bacillus rossius. The sequence goes on along the minus strand of NC_086330.1, from coordinate 133,267,625 downwards.
GAGGAAAAATTAAGACTCCGTGTTATCGCGATGAGAACTTTAACAAGTTCCAGACAAACAAGATGTGTGTGTGTGTGTGTGTGTGTGTGTGTGTGTGTGTGTGTGTGTGTAAACCGCTGTCGCCTGCTTCCCGCGGAGCGTCTGAACGTCACGGCGCTGCGATCGCACGTCCTCTCGGCCAATGGAGTGGCGTCTGACGCGCGGGAAATTCAAATGTGCGCGCTGATGTTCGCGTCAGTAACTTTACATGTTTGCGATCCCTCACATGTGTTCCTTGAAAGAAACGGCTTGTTTAGGTATTCCATTATATTTATTCCACGCGAACATTCTGTATTGTGCACGAGTGAGTGTAGTTAATTCAAAGGGAGATGGCCACATCTGAATGATTACATGGTTAGTGCGCGAAGACTTTTTTTCCTTCAGATAATTGTTGCACCATATTAAGTAGACATGCAAAAAATTGACTGAAGTGTAGTGTTTTCATTGTGGAAAAAGTTTTAAAGGAATTTCTTTATGAATGTGACTCGAACAATCACCAGACGTTATCAAGCACCATTTACTCAATGTTATGAAAGTGAAAAATATGGCGATGGCGAGGCTAAAAAAGTGTCTTCAACTACGTCACAGCATGCACTCTGCTAACAATTTCTGACTCCATGAGTTAATTCAGTCTGTTCCTGATCGCACGACATTTCTCCTCTCTTCCCTAATCACACATTTACCATGGTTGTAAAACCGCTATAGGTATATCCCGCAAGCAACTGGGTCCTTGGTCATAGACGGCAGCGGGTTAAATCCCGGCGCGAGGCGTGGTCCACATCTACGAGTACTCATTCAAGACCAAGGTGGTTCGGAGACCTATAACCGTGAGACATCAACCTTATCAGCAACCAGCAACCATACGGCCACTTTCCCAGATTTAGTTAGATAACAACCAAGATGGCAACACTGGTGCTGAAAGAAAGAAAAATGCCAATAAACGGCAGTCGTCTCATTTTTAAGGAAATGGAAAACCTTACAATCCTAGTGTTCAGACGCACGAATAATCCGAGTTGTGCAAAATAAGAATTTATATTCTATTTTTTTTTCTGTTGCATAAGTAAAGTAAATAGGCTTTGTATCATCAATGAATATATTCCAAAAACTCGTACTTCATTTTTTTTTTCCCCCGGAGGATATGTTCTCACTCCTATAGCTGATCTTAAATAATACGAAAATATTGGCTGGGTTAGGTCAGCGACATTTAAAATACTCTGAAATCGTGGAATGTACAAAATCTCGCGAAATGGTTCTTGGTGTTCCGAACGCGAAGATTCACGAGCGAGCGGCGAACTTGGGAGGGGAATATGTACGGATGATGATGGATACGGGGGTGGGAAGTGCTGCCGAATCGCAGGCTTCCTTCTGGGTGACACGCCTCTTTCGTCAACAGGTAACAGATACGCCACGCCACGGCTCAGAAGAGGCGTCGCAAACCAGGCCGGCGCGTATTGTTCCGCGGGTTATTCTCGACCACGAACTGACTCACTTTGGCCACGTCCTATTTCTCTTCCCCCGCCGCGCTTACAGCCACGCCAAGACGTCCAGAACTGACGTGTCATTTACAACAGCTTCAGAGCGAGACATCAGACCCACCACCGCGAGAAAAAAAATAAGTGTGGGCGTACTTACACACGCGCTTTACAAGTTATTATTCTTTTTATATAATACATTTAAATCATATATGGAGAATAGGAGTGTTTTTTTTTCGAAATAATATGAATTTTCGTATTATTTTGAATGTCAAATGCAAAATTTCATCAAAATGTTCCAAATTTCTGAAGTTAAACTTCTTTAGGCGCATTATGGAAATATGATGAGAGTGAATCTTTACGACGTGCACGCACCATGCAACGAAATTTTCACAGGAAGATGGTGGACTCGCGTATATGAACATAAACCCATATAAAGTCACTTTCATAAATATTAGCGGATATACCAAACGTATTAGTGTGCCAAATGAAACTTTATGATAGTGAAACTACCCTGGAATATATTTGGTAAACTAAATAAAATAGTCATATTAAAATGTAATTTCAAGTTTTAAAAACCTAAGGACAATGTTATTACAACAACTACAATGCACATCCTTCAAGTACGGTTCGTAGCTAGTCCGCAAAGCACCGGGCTACGGTGCTAGGGTTCTGGATTCGTATCCCGGGTAAGACATGGATGTTTTTTGGGTTACCTTAATACACCAACAACCACAACTACGATTTCACAATGACTCGGGAAGATAATTGGCACACTAGTGACTGTCAAAACTTGAGTTTTAGACAGTACCAGTGTGCCACCCATCTTTTTTTAAAGTAGTTATAGTGTGCGGTTAATAAGCTGCATGAACGTGGTTCAAAACTCGGCTGGGAAAGGTTTTTTTTTTTTTTACTTATTTTACTAATAGGCCGCGTCATCATCTCTTTAACAGACGTGGCCCCCAACCCTAAAGCTTTGAAGCGGATCGGCGCAATATGCTTTTGCTTATCAAGCAAAGTTTGGCGTCCATTACCAACTCACAACGTAAGTGGAGTGTATGAAGCTCACACAAGAAGGGGGTGGGGGACAATTTTTTTTATCCATCAGAAGTAAAAAAAAGAGGGAGGGGGGCAATTTCCGGAATTGAATCTCTTTCACGGGGAGAATTTTTTATTTTTAAGAATCGTTTGTGAGGATAAGTAATAAATTACTCTAACTACTGTTTGATCTTAATGTTTTCCACTTCGGAAGGGCAGCTGGATGCGCCCACGCATCGGCCGCGACTGCAGTGCGGCAAGCAGGTACCGACGGGACGGAGAGAGAGCGCGGGCTATTATTAACGAGGAAGGTGCGTGGCCGTGCTGGTGTGTCGGCCGGTGTAAATATAGGAGAGTCGCGGCGTCTCTCCAGCACCACGTGCCTGCCTGCGTCCCCCGTGCCTTCCTCCCGGGACGCTGACACATCGACACACCTGCCTCGAGCATCAACCAGCACGCTGCAGGCACGTAGGCGTGCCATTCGCGTTCGTTCCGGTCGCGCTCTGAGAAGCACGGTGGCGCAACATTGCGATGGTAAAAAAAAAATCACATTAAAATATAATTTAACTATGGAAAGTCAAATCGCGCGTAGATAGAGGTACGGGGCGCCACATCGCCTCGTGCACACGTGGAAGGCTCGGTCGCTGCCTCGAGAGAGTAGAGGTGTGAACAAACAATTCAGTATCACATCAGTGCATGAACAGACAGAAGCATGGCCTGCTATTTTTAGAGCCTCTGCTGAACCTACCTATATAGTGTGTATAGGTGGAAAGTCCGGACATCACCGCTAAAGAGTTAAATGGTACGCTCCGGTGTCACATCAGCGCATGCTCAGATGAAGGCATGATCTGCTAAATTCAACAGCCCGCCTCACAGCTCTTCGCTCTGGTGAATCCAGAAAGAGGAAGGGGGCATAGCGGCATCCCCCACCCCCTCTTTTTGAACCCTGATCACTTTTCATATTTTCTCCTAATTCCTTATCATAGTTTACCAAACTTACTAAAGTATTATTTTATTGTGGTGCTATAGATAATAAGATGTTTTTGAACAACAAATAAAATGTACTAAATATTTCAATTGTAAATATACTAAATATTTCAAATACAAATGTACTAAAATTGTGTTAGAAAATTGAATTTGGTCCTCCCCTGAACATTATTCTGAAACAGCCCTTGGCTCTTCGTATAGGTGGAAAGCCAGCAAAATAATGGCCGCTGCCACCGAGGCCAGGGAGGCATGTTGGTACGCTCCGGTGTCACAACAGCGCATGCGCAGAAGGAGGTATGAACTGCTACTTCTATAGGCCGCTTCACGGCACTTCGTTACGCGGAAGGCTGGCGGAAGAATGGCCGCTGCCACCGAGGCCAGGGAAGCATGTTGGTAAGCTCCGGTGTCACAACAGCGCATGCGCAGATGGAGGTATGAACTGCTACTTCTATAGGCCGCTTCACGGCACTTCGTTACGCGGAAGGCTGGCGGAAGAATGGCCGCTGCCACCGAGGCCAGGGAGGCATGTTGGTACGCTCCGGTTACACAACAGCGCATGCGCAGATGGAGGTATGAACTGCTACTTCTATAGGCCGCTTCACGGCACTTCGTTACGCGGAAGGCTGGCGGAAGAATGGCCGCTGCCACCGAGGCCAGGGAAGCATGTTGGTACGCTCCGGTGTCACAACAGCGCATGCGCAGATGGAGGTATGAACTGCTACTTCTATAGGCCGCTTCACGGCACTTCGTTACGCGGAAGGCTGGCGGAAGAATGGCCGCTGCCACCGAGGCCAGGGAGGCATGTTGGTACGCTCCGGTGTCACAACAGCGCATGCGCAGATGGAGGTATGAACTGCTACTTCTATAGGCCGCTTCACGGCACTTCGTTACGCGGAAGGCTGGCGGAAGAATGGCCGCTGCCACCGAGGCCAGGGAAGCATGTTGGTACGCTCCGGTGTCACAACAGCGCATGCGCAGATGGAGGTATGAACTGCTACTTCTATAGGCCGCTTCACGGCACTTCGTTACGCGGAAGGCTGGCGGAAGAATGGCCGCTGCCACCGAGGCCAGGGAGGCATGTTGGTACGCTCCGGTGTCACAACAGCGCATGCGCAGATGGAGGTATGAACTGCTACTTCTATAGGCCGCTTCACGGCACTTCGTTACGCGGAAGGCTGGCGGAAGAATGGCCGCTGCCACCGAGGCCAGGGAGGCATGTATGCACGCTCCGGTGTCACACCTGCGGACCGGAGGGACAGGATCCTTTGTACGTCGCCGAGACAATGGCATAGTCGGGCGCCCCGTCACCGCCGGGGATTGGAGAATGCCGCGACACCCAGCACGCTTGCCGGCCACGTCATAGTCTCGCCCGAGCGTATGGCACAGATGCCATTGAACCTTTCGTCCAACTTCTTTACCTGAGATAATGATGGACGATGGATATCAAAGGGTCTTATCATGATTGTTGTCTCGTATAAGCCGCAATCTCTTACGGCGGTCGTAAGAATGTGGCTTTCCGGCCAGGGTCACCCTACCCCTACTGAGTCGTGAGTCACGGCACGCTAGTTTCTTTGTAGACATACCGCAAGTTTTTGAAAAATCACAAATAATGTTTTATCAAATATAATAATGTATTTAGGTTAGAATTCCATATAAATTTATTAAAGTATCAACATAGAATACTACAATATAATAATAACTATATTATTATTAAGGTTCTAAAAATTAAAAAAAAATAACATTTCCGAAGCATACACAAATCTCCGTGCAACATACCTCTCCAGGTCTATGAAAAAGACTCAAAAATTTGTTTTTATGTTGATTTAATTTCCGAAGACTGTACAAACATCATCTTTATCATTCGTAAAAAGTTTCGCCTTTCTCCAGAAAAGTTTTCGACGTTTTCTGACTTCTGGCCGGTACAGAAATCGTTTTCTTTGCCCCAGATACGATTAAAATAATTCCATTTCAAGAAGCTGAACTTACCTAATTTTTTTCCCCCAATATCCTTACTATGTGTTTATTGTATATCGTCAAAATTAATTTTCCCCGAAATTACCGATTTTTGCAGTTTTTTTCAGCGTCTCCTTATTCTTTCGGACAACCTATACATTGTTTTTTATTTCACTTGAACACTTAATATGCATCATACGTGTTTGCGTAGCACCACAGATAAAATAAATCCAGTTTTCTTTCCACTCAACAGGAATCGATCGCGAAGCATTCTAATTTCAAATAACCCCCAAATTCACCTCTGAATACGACAGATGTTTGCTTCTTGGGACGCGCAACAGGTTTCTTCAGCTAGCAGACGTAGCCGCCAGTAAAGAAAAAGAAGATATGAGGCAGAAGGGAGCAGCGGATGTTTATTTTACTAGGTCTTGGAAGGGGGAGGGGGAAGAATTCTCACATCTGTCAGCCGCGCACACACCCTAACCTCTGTGTGAAGGTTAACTGTCCCGCAGGGGTGGGGGGGAGACCGGGGGTTACGTGAGGGGGAGAAATTGTAAACCGCCGTCACATCCCCTTTTCTGGAGCCATCCTCGCTCCCAAATGCTCATAAAAACAAAACACAAGGGCGGGTTAGCTCAGTTTATACGTCTGGTCTGGAACATGGGCTGAACAACGAAGCCGCCGGCAACAAACTAGACATCTGCGGAAGTTTTCCTGTTGGGAAGTCGGTAAGTTGAACTCACAACTAGCATAGCACTGAATATGTATGATTCCGGATTCGCCTGATGTGCTAAGGTGTCTGAACTGCAAGTTAAGTATGCAAGTAAAATAATTTATGTACTTTTAGCGTCTTTGCAGTGAACTAACGTTACCGCTTTGGAGATAGTCTTGCAGAATATCTGATACAGATTTGTTTCGTAAAGTAAAAACTGGTGAAAGTATTGGAATAAAAATATTTAAACAGCAAATAAAAAAATAATTATATCTGAAACATTTTGAACTTTAAAGGAAAATTTGGAATGAGAATTTCTGTAATACATTTTCTTGTGGTATTTCATCAAGAGCATCATCTGATGATAGTCAATGTTTTCATACAAGGGGATGTAATCGAAAGACGCCATATAGGTTTGAAACATTTTTTTTTCAACTGTTTGTTTATATAATTTAATATTATATATTTTGGCTCTGTTTTGAGAGTAGCCCAAAATTTACTGGAATGCCTTGTCATTGAGAGAGACTGACAGCTACAAATTGTTTTCCCTGTGAAATTATTTTTTTAAACTAATTTCCCCCCTTTTATAATGACTACAACTGTAATAATAATGTCAACAGACACTACCGTATTTTAAAATTCTGATGTGTCAGAACTTTGCATTATACTTTTCAACTTATTTTAATCAGCAATGTTTACAAATCGGGTAGTATCAATCTGCCAACAGTGGGCGCCATTTACTCTTTACTGCAATCTGAGAGCCAGACTCTCTATAGACGTTAATCATTTAAACTCGGCAGTTATCTTTGTTTCTTCATATCGCTCTTCTACTTGTACTATGTATGCCGGCTGTAACTGTTCCCCTCCCATCTGACAGGCCTTCTGGTCCTCTTGTCAGCAGTGCAGTGTCGGACCCAGGGCGACCGGGGCAGGCGAGGAGCAGAACCAGACTTGTCAGTCGCAGGTGCGACCCCTGACGATCTCCCGAGGCCACGAGGGGGCTCGCTTCCGGCCGCCAGGCGGGGGGAGGGGGTGGTGGAGGCTCTGGGTCTTGGGAACATCCGGTCCGTCGCCTCCCGGGCCGACCTGTTCTTGTCGAGCTGCACGCCCCAGGACCTAGGGGGCGCTTCCACTCCGCCCTCGAGGTTGGCGGCCCTGTAGTTGGGAACTGTCAGGAGACGTAGTTGAAGTCGTATTGCCCCGCCCAAAACACTGACCACGTCTGATGATGGTTAGTAAGTGTGAATTGGGCTCTCCTTCGTAAAAAAAAAAACGTCACTATCATCAATACTGTTTTCACAATTCAAATATTACACTTCAGCCACTGTTTTGGGCGTATAACCAATATGGCGCAACGATTAGCGTGTAATCATGCAAACATGGTCACCCCCGGGTTCAATGACCCGTAGACTAGACACTACAGTCCCCTGCCAGCACAAGAGGGCCGATGTGGCGTTGTTGTTGGCTGCTGACTTAGCGAGAGTCTCGACTAGTTCCCCGGGTTTGTTAACGAAGAGTGCGACTCATTAATGGGCCCGCTCAGTCAAGAGTATATCTGTAATTGCGGCGTTTGCTGGTGTTTCTAGCGAGGTCTCGCCTCTAAGTGCACGGCTCTGAACTGACGCGCAGTCTCCTCGTTGTGCATGGGACAGATATGAAATTTGAGTGGTAAACATAACATTAGATGGCGGAGAAGCGAAGGTGCAGGTGTAACGCAAGGTCCTTGCGTGCTTTCAAGAATATTAAACGGTTGTTTCGTGTATAAAAATTATTCTAAAAACACGCTTTTTGCCATTCACTCTCCTAAAAATACAAATACGGGGACGGAACTATTAATACGCCATCAGCGTGTTCTCAAATGATTTTCTAGAGCAGACACCGCTCGGATATCTCGAGCAGTTTTCGAAGCGCGTGGTTTATCGTGAAGCCCTGCACACCGTGTGTGTGCCCGGGTAGGCAGGGGCCTAGACGGCCGAGGGCTTGTTCCGGCCCAGCGCGGCGCTGGGGTCGCGACTGCACAGCACGACGCAAGCGACGCGACAGCGGAAATATCGCGTTATTGTGAACGTACAGTTTTCGCCCTTGCGACAAACTAATATACTGTTTTGAAACCACAGTAAATTTACGTAATTTGCAACAAATATTTTAACTCAAGTAAACGAAGAGTTCTTCGAAAATCCAAATAACTGAATATTCGTAAAAAAAACTACGCCGTATTTGACTTCCGTGTTATAAGTTTCGTTCTGAACAAGGGGAAACACACACTTTGACAAAACAAAGTGTTATTATCGAATACTTAGCCAGTTTGAGAATCTTTTGATAATATTCCAAACGTGGTATTATTAAATCATTTTCAAAGTAAACACATTGTCCGCAAATTTACGAAGATAGCCGTAAATTTAAGAAAATCCCGGATAATTTGTAACCAGCTTTCTTCGTAAATTGATGGTAAAATGTATTAAAAAGTCTTATAATATGCGTCTGGCCATTAGGTACATATCACATAAACAACAGTAATAAATGTTTTCAATTTTTTATTGCCATATGTAAAAGAAATAATGTTTAATCCAAATTAAACGTTCATTCGAAAAACAATCACAGTGCGTAAAAACATTTCAAAGATTTCATTGATTAAACGCGAATAATTATAATAATAAGATTAAAAACCAACCAGTATGGCCATCATTTGACAATCCAAATCTAACACGTACCTTCGATATTAAGTAACATTAATCTTTCTCACAGCAAGAATCAATCACATTGTGCTCAGTGGAGTCCATCAAGAATTGCTTCATTGGGCGAAGAAACAAAGTAGAACCTGATGTTGAAACGCCTACGAGTGCAGCCCCTAAGAACCAGGACAACCGAACTGGAATTAAGTATAGTGCGTCATTCTTCCGCGTGGCCAGACACGCTACGTGGCGATAATAAGAGGGAGAGAGCGACGAGACCAGTTTTCGCCGCTAGAAATTCGCACTGCTGTCGTGCTATTAGCTTGAAAACTTGGCACACGTGAAATGCACGCTGAGAAGCACTAGCAAGGGGAGGAGAAGAGTGGAGTACTGAGGCACCCTAAGCGCACACAATGCGTAATGTGGTGTTACCACGAGGAAACACGGCAATCTGGCAGAACGCGCGCGCGTAATGCCGGGTAATGCCGTTGCGGAAAGCTAAAAGCGAGCGCACAGCCCGTAATAAGGAGGCGATAGCCGGCGAACCTGCTATTGCCTGCACCGCGCAGGCGTGCGCAAATGCGGGAACGCCCGGAGGTCGTAAAAAAAAGGTCGCCACGTGGCAAATGCGAGTAGAGAAATCCTAGACGCCCTTCCGGCAATGAACTGTTTATCTGATCCCAGCCACGCCCTTGCTCCTGGCTTGTTATTCAATTACCTTTCATCTGTTTTAGTCCTACCACCGGTCCACCAAAACCCTTCTCGTCTTATACCATGGAAAAGTCATCTTCGCTCCTTTACGCCGTTGATGTGGCGATTTCACTCGCAGTGACCGCAACGCCTGTGCGAATATCCAACGCAACCCGCTGCGCACAACTTATCGGCACATCACATACCTACTTGGCGGAGTGCAGAAAAAAAATTTCTCTGCTGCTGTTTGTTTTGATTGGTAGCTCAGGGAAGAGGTTTTTTTAATGCTTTCCGAGAAGTTCAAAGCCGAATAGCGATTGGGATAGTTAATTACGGATGCCTTTAAAACACATGAATGTTTAAAATGACATTTTCACGACTATAGTCCATTCAAGTTCAATTTTTTTTATTATTTATAACTGACTAGAGTAAAAAGATAAACGTTACGTTATGCTAAGCTTCAAACCCAGGTAAATAAAAAAATAAGGATCCAACAGAAAAAATAATTTAAACATTGAAATAAACAGGTCAATTTTAATAGGTATTTAAAAACTGGACTACCGGAAACTAAAGTATAAATAAATAATTCCATTTAACGATGCTAAATATCCACTCGTTGATTTATTTTGGTTCTAGTTATTTATTTATCTATTCATAAACACTTGCCCAAAACTATGTAGTTATTACTTAATGATATGCTAAAAAATTTTACAATGAAGAATATTTTATTTCTACCTTGACAACGAAATGATGTAGGAGTTAATGGCATTTACGGCTAAGCTTGGATACAGAATTTGTTTTTGAAGTTCTGTTGCCTAGCTAGGGATGCTTACAAGCTATCCTACTTACACGGCCTATCCAGATACAAATGATCGCCATTTATTTGTTAACAATTTTTACAACTAACACGTACAAGTTATTGACATATTGTGTTTTAAATGACAGTAATTTAAGGAAAAATAAAAAAATTATCCCTCTTGTTTGACAATAAAAAAAATGGTTTTCCATTTTACACAAGAGTAAGTATTTACAATAATGAGAAATTTTTGGTATAAGTTGTTATAAGAAATACACTATGTCGGATAAAACATTGATGCTTAGTGATTTTAAGAGAGAAAAAAAACAAAACAGCAATTTATATTATTTTGATCATTTACAATACAAATATTATTGTGAAACGAACTTCTCGTATTTCTTACCACACATTTTGTCTATGCACAACACACCGTAATCGTTATTATATTATCTTGAGTGACTAACCATTTAATAAGTGGTAGGAAATGTCTGTGTGTGTCTTTAAACAAACAAGACGTTAAGTATTTCGAAGGGAAAAAAAATTTATATCGCGCACCTATAATAATTCGAAAAAAAAAATATTTTTTACACATCCTCCTTCAAAAGTATGTATTGATTATCAATAAAATTTATTTCATTGTAATCAAAATAAGTTGGTGATTTTTTACTATCAGCGTAAATACCTCAGAATGTGTTCATTTGACTTTTTTTTTGTTTTATCCATAGTCTGCATCATGACTTGACTTACGGGCAGTTTATGAGAGCTCTAAGTTTGGATTTCAAGTGGCTTGAGAGGCACTAAACCTAGACCCTTCTGTGGCAACCCGTGCGGCATAAAACCAAACTATGTCTTGTTTTCATTTATAATTTTTTTGCCGAAAAATATTTAAAACGAATTAAAGCCAAATATAATATTTAAAAATCGGGGGAACATTTCATTCACCATAACTAGCGTTTGCCAAATCTTTCCTTACCCATGGAATTTTCGTGATGGGGCCTTAAACGAGTAACAATTCTGTTTTCCAAAAAATTTAGAAACTTTGGTTTTTTAAGATTTTGGTAGAAGCCAAAAATTTTTACTGCTGTATGAATGATACACTAATATTAAAATGTTTTACAAAGACTGCACACGAAAAGTTAATTCAAAACTGTAAACCGCATGTTTTTTATGTTCTCAATTCATGCTAGGATTTAAATATAAATTTTCATTTACAGGTTCTCAAAATAAGTTTAGTAAAATCTTATCTATTAATTTATACAAAGTATAGTTTCCGTTTTTTTGTTGGTTTATGTGTGTATTTCTTATACAAATCTATAGATTTACTCAGATCTCGATGAAATCTGATCTGATTGTGAAAACTTCGATCATAAAACTTTGATATAACCTGGATACGCAATATGAAACAATCACCAGGTTTTGCCATAACGTCGCGAGCTAATAAAAAGTAAATTACCGAAGAAAGGTAATTAAGCCGAGCAGCGCCCCAAGCACGCACCGGGAGCTCTTCCCAACTCGACTTCCCGGACCGACGGGAGAACGTAGTCGCTTGTTTACGAGCCCGGTCGCCCGGGGGGTCGCTCCCCACTCGACAGGTCGGGTTGAAGAGGAGGGGAGTCTGAGGGAGGAGAGGGTAGGCTTTTTTCCGGATCGATGGTTGTGCTGACGTCACGCCCCCCCCCCCCCCCGCCCCAAGGACAGCAGTCAAGGACGCAGCACGGGCCTTTCTCCGCGACGCTTCCTGCGCGTAGGGTCATCGAGCGGAAAGGTGTTCCGTGAACGGAAAGCAGAAAACCTAACTAGAAGAACTCATCTTAGCGCACCCTCTTATGTCCAAACCAAACAAATCAAAACCTTTCCCCACAACACCTGATATGGCCATCACATATTAATTCTACTATTCCAAATATTCATATACGCTCTACAACTGCTCGTGTACACACAACACTGTAAAGTATAGCCTGGCTCCAAGCGAAATAGCGAAATTTACACACTTCTCCACATGACGAGTCACAATTCGAGCGACGAACAACGACGGCGCCGCCAATCGTTTCGATGAAATCATTTTAAGTTTTGCGGTGGTTGTTGAGCTTTGTTTAATAGAGCATTATATACAGACGCTTAGCGCTCCGGTCTCAAAAACTTTCAAAACTATTCGCTAAAAGCCAGTGGTTCAGCTTCAACGTGAAAGGCGTTGGGAAGTATTTTAGACCACAAGTGTTTTGCTTGCAGCCGAAGTTGGTCGGTCGAATGTGGCTCATCCTGCGTGACTGGAGCGAGACTGGAGCGGCGACACTCACTTGGCCTGGAAGCCCTCGAACTCTTCCTGCTGCTCGTTGATGGACGCCTCCAGGTCCAGGTAGGAGCCGTAGTCGCCGTCCTTGTACAGCTGGAGCGCCGTGTCGTCCAACTGCAACACGGGACACCGCGAGGACTCACACCAGTGGCTATGGTTGTCTTTGCATATGCGAAACACGTTCTTCAAGATAATACTGAGCATTTCTGAATTTATGATATAATCATCGATTTCTCATTCAAGCATATTTTTTAAACCACGAATAAGAGAATCGAATATTCAATAACTGGACTTTATTTTTTTTTTAGGTATTATGCTTATTAATGTTAATACTGTGAAGCTATTCACGGAACGGTAAACAAATAACTTTAACTATTGGAGTTACTGGGAAAACACAAAGTATAAATAATGCCCGGGTAATAAATACGAACCCAGTATTACTGCGAACACTATTCTGTAGTGATATAGTTTATTTCATGTAAAAGTACAAATTTACAAACATCAGTAATTTTACATGAATATTTCTGTTCCATTTACAAAAAAAAAAAATCACAGAGTAAACAAAAAAAGTCAGCGTGAATTCACACCATCGGCATTGACACCGCTCACACCTTATATAAGACATGTACCTCAGCGCCAAACGAGCCCGAGTCCAGCCTTAGCAGGCTCTGGAACGAACTGGATCAGGCGACAAGGAAGTGTAATATCCTAGCTACCTTCAAGCTCAGGCTGAAGAAGCATCTATGGAACACCTACGCAGCATGATCAACTTTTGCGGCTTACCTGTTTTATGAATATGTGTGTGAATGGTATTAATGTATGTAATAATATATCATATTGTTTCATACTAGCAACAAATGACTTATAGCCTTTAATTACATTTCTGCGAGTGTATGCCTATGCTTAGCTTCGAGTTACATATGATTTAGCTTTCTGTGTATATTTTATCTTTGAACATTTAGTCAGCATTGAAGTTGGTTTTATTTAATACATAATAATGTATCATCAAGTATATTTTTATTATTTTTTTTGGTTTTCCCTTTTTAAACGCAATGTTAATGTAAAGAATCATTTAATTTGGCATTTGAAAAAAATCATAAGTTTCTTCTTGTCAGCTACACGCGTATGAACGTTAATGCAAAACGCAGTAACGCTGAAAGAGCAGTTATTTTACCATCCTGTAGCATTTATCAAATCCTAAGGTTCCCAAAAGTAGTACTAGTAGTTCTTATTCTCCAAATGTCACCTGCAAAGAATCGCGTGCTTTTTGTTTACGAACACTAGCAACCAGTCGAAGTTGTTTACAAAACACTGTTGACGCATCAAACAGTGGTAGAACGATACGTGGACCATAGGTAGCACTTACGAGGATTGTGTCGATTCTGAGAACAAATTACTCGACACGGGCTGTATATTGTAGTTGGGGATGAAGCAGACCGGTGAAAAGAAAGGAATTCGCTTGTTTGCAAGTGGGTGATGTAGGATTGGGAGGGGAAGAGATGGAAAGAGATCATGGGGAAACAACGGGGTCACGTGATGAAGGGAGAAAGCAAAGCAAAACAAACATGGCGTAACTTGCACGCCGGACCCGAGCGGCACGTGACAGTTATGGGATTCAACGCCAGGAAGGAAATAAACACGCCCGTGCATACCGCGGCATTCGCTGCAATGAAGACATGCAACTGGCAAGGGTGTTGTTGGTCCGGGGTAGAGAAGGGGTAAGAAGGAACGGCGGGGAGGGGGGGAATGAAGCTGACCTTCAGTAGTGTGTGTATTCATGTGTGTGTATACACACAGCAATCTGTAACTCGGAGGCATAAAATACTAAGTGCCATAAACCATATTTTTCATGAGAGCAGTTTTAAGAATTTTAAATAGTACCTCACTTATTGACTTAACTATTTTCTATTCAAAATATGTGCATCTATACATATCGTAGATCGTAGTGTTGTATGCCACTGGGTAGAACGTCAAACGATGGTCAAGTTTATGGTTAAAAGTGCATTTTGCCCAAAAGCGAAAACAGGATCTCGCTAAGAAATGAGCCAATGGAAAATCAAACATTGATTGAGAAAATATAAGGTTTTTTTTTTTAATTTTAGCACGACGTCAAACGAATTCGCGAGATTGCAGGATATCTAATTATTGTTCATTATTATGTGACACAATGAAACCTCCTCCCTCATGAAACAGGTCGAATTCTGAAAAATGCCCCCTCCCTCCCCATTTTATTCCGTTTTGAGGTGGATACGACCTCGGCAACTGGTGCGATTAAATTAGTCCGGTGAAAACTTAGTATAGAACGATAGTTATTCCCAAATATAAAACTACGGTTTTTTCGAATGGTAATGATGCGTCCTTTACCGATGCTGCCTTGATCAAAAGATCTTTTAAATACAAAGGCTGCATTTAGTGAGAAATGTATCGTGAAAGGATGTTCAAAGTCTTTTCACGCTAACACAAGATAATGTGTCAAAAAACTAATGAATCTTTGAAGGTCACTTACTTTTTTGTTTACAGATTCTTCACAATCTACTTCCAAAGCTTTTTTTTTAATTGTTAACTGTTCCAAAAAGATTGACTCAAAATAATAAAACACAGTAAAATGTGTGCAGGATTTCACCGGTTCTTCTACTGGCTATTGCCACAGTTATACTAAAGATAGCACCACAAAATACTGAATGGCTAAATGGCTGCACGAAAGGCTGCTTCGGCAATTATGTAAAGATTCTTGTAAATACTCGTAAGTTCAATAAAAATGGCCAACATCCTTAAAGGTGCACTTTTCAAGCATCCCTTAGACTTACCATGATCACTTCGCGGCTTACCTACTGCTTGAATCTGTGTGTGAATGGTGTGACTGGTTTTAATGAAATACTTTTTATTATTATCTTGCTTTGCCAACACGGGATTTCTTAAGTGTTAAATATTTACCAGCACGCGTATGCCTATACCTAATTTTTAGTTACTTTTAAATTAGTTTTTTGGTTAAATTTTGTAATGATTACCTATTATCTTTTAACATTTAGCTAAAGCTCAATTCTGTTTTCTATCCTCTTTCCTATTCAATCATCTATTATGTTTATTTTGTTATAGGTATTATGCTTATTAATGTTAATAATGGGGAGCTATTCAGGAAACGGTAAACAAATAACTTTAACTATTGGAGTTACTGGGAAAACACAACGCATTTGTAAAATTTCAATATATGATGTATATAGCAGAACATGTGTTTGGTTGTACGAAAACGCGTATTGCCTTAACTTCGCAAAGACGATAGTAAATAAAATAAAATATAAAGGTTACTTTATGAAGGTATTCGGAAAAGGTCAATGATTTTTAAAAAAATTTTGGTAGTTTTAGCGGTGATACGTAATTGAGTTGCGCTGTCTCATAAGAAAAATAAAAACTGAACAGCAGTGGCACCGGGGGGAAATAACTACAATGTCAACACAACTATTGAAAAACACATACTACAATAAATCTAAAAATGAAACATAAAATAACCACATAAAATATTTGATGTTTCGTCTTTCTTAGTATAATTTTTGTTTGGAAATAATTGTTTTATTGTAGTTTTTTTAATTACTCAGCAGTTTTGCAATTTGCCGAGTTCTCATACTCAAAAGTTACAAGCGTATGGTCGAAACTAAAAGTAGCATAATGTGTTATAAGTAGGTATAGTAGCTAAAACTATGAATCAATATTTACATACAATTATATAAAGGGAATTGTAGGATCTCTACCAATGAAATGCCGATAGTGTACTGACACGAATATAATTATGGTTTATTTGAAATTACCAATGATTATTTCTCACTTAGGTATCAATATAAATTCGTGTGACGTTGATTAACAAAATTATTTTCCATGATTCAATGATAGAATCGCTTTAATAAAAAATCTAAAACTACCAAACTGTCTAAATGCTTTATAATTTAAATATTACATATGTAATCAGAGCAGTAAGTAATTCACGAGGAGGTTCGTGAAATGTTTCTAACCACGCTCGCCTCGTTATGAATAAAGTTCACTTACAGCGGGGCGACCAGTTCAATTCTATAGTACGAGATGTATTATAAAAAAAGGTGAATATTTTTTTTACAAACAAAGTAATAAGCTTACATCAGTTTTGAACTAATCTCCTTCAAAACACTCTCATTGGCTAGCGATGCGCAACCATCCCAATGCCGAGTCCATGATTGGAAGCATTTGTAGGAGGTTTTTCGGAAGGGCTTCCATCTGCTCCTTTGTGGCCCTCGTGATGTCAGGAATGGCATCAAAACGTTTTCCTTTCAGCACGACCCATTTTTCTGGTCTCCATTTCGCTAACAAATTCGCTAACAGAACGGCATGTTAACGCGTAATTCGAAATCCATGATTAGAGATAAGGGAAATTCGTGCATTCATTTAGTCGCAAGTAGAATTCAAACATTCACTCTCTCATACAGTGTTCGTGATTAGACCACAGTATTTGGACGACCGTGAGCTGTCAATGCCCAGTTAGGAAAGAAGTAAGCGATTCAGGTAGTACCAATGAACAAGGATAATTATGTTTTCGCTAAGAAATCAACCAGTAGGAAATCGCCCATAGATTGAGCACAAACATGACTGTGAATTCTACCCTGAGTCTCTATCCATGATGCGCGACAGACACGGTAAACACGACCTCACTCTCCCGGCTCTGGAGGCCGACTGACAAGTCACAACTTGTTCAAACTCGACAGTAGTATAGAATAGGGCATACTGGGACATGGCGCTGGCGCGTGGATTGTGATTGTCGGTCCGCCATATTGGATTGTGACGTCACGGCGGCCATCTTGGAGGAGTGTAACGGGACATAGCGTAACGGGACAAGTTTGACCTTGACCTTTGACCCTCAAAATTCGCCAAAATTGGGAAAAAATTGCCCAAAATTCCTCAAAAATCGCCAAAATTTACATTTCTTAGGAAAAAAATTCCACCAAAAAATCTCAAAAAATTCCTCAATTCAAAAATTAGAATTTCGAAAATCCTCAAAAGTCGTTTTGCCCTAGAAAGAACCCAAATTCCTAAAAGAGGCTTAAGCATCCTTGTCTACAGCCTCCGATAAGCCTCTGACGTCATCTAGGATTATGACCGCCATCTTGGATGAGTGTAACGGGACATAGTGTAACGGGACACAGCGTAACGGGACAAGTAGATCACGGCGGACATTTTGGATCCGCCATCTTGGATCCGCCATTTTGGATGACGTAATTGTGTTCTCGAAAATTCCGGCATTGTGTTTTCCGCCATTTTGGATGATGACGAGAACACAATTACGTCATCCAAAATGGCGGATCCAAGATGGCGGATCCAAAATGGCCGCCGTGATCTACTTGTCCCGTTACGCTGTGTCCCGTTACAATATGTCCCGTTACACTCATCCAAGATGGCGGTCATAATCCTAGATGATGTCAGAGGCTTATCGGAGGCTGTAGACAAGGATGCTTAAGCCTCTTTTAGGAATTTGGGTTCTTTCTAGGGCAAAACGACTTTTGAGGATTTTCGAAATTCTAATTTTTGAATTGAGGAATTTTTTGAGATTTTTTGGTGGAATTTTTTTTCCTAAGAAATGTAAATTTTGGCGATTTTTGAGGAATTTTGGGCAATTTTTTCCCAATTTTGGCGAATTTTGAGGGTCAAAGGTCAAGGTCAAACTTGTCCCGTTACACTCCTCCAAGATGGCCGCCGTGACGTCACAATCCAATATGGCGGACCGACAATCACAATCCACGCGCCAGCGCCATGTCCCAGTATGCCCTATTCTATACTACTCTCGACACTTGACCATCTCGACGGATCTGGCTATCGTGCTTATTACTTCAAACAGATGTAGCGTCAGCAGTTACTTCTATAAACATTCATTCACCGTATTATTTTTTTTACCACAGCTCGTAGGTTTGGCTGAAAATGTCGATGATCTAGCACTGCT
Source organism: Bacillus rossius redtenbacheri (assembly GCF_032445375.1). NCBI lineage: Eukaryota > Metazoa > Arthropoda > Insecta > Phasmatodea > Bacillidae > Bacillus > Bacillus rossius. The sequence continues at coordinate 133,249,017 of NC_086330.1, read as the reverse complement.
CCCAGAGTGTGGACAGTAGACACTAGTCCCTAAAATTGAAATATGTCCCCTCGAAAACAAGCTCTGAAAAATCAAGTTATATTGCGCTAACTGAAGCTGGCAAGGCACAATGTAAGATTACTTGTAAGCCTCCATGGTTCCATGGAGTTTTGAATCTTTGGTACAGAGCGCATTTACCTGTGGAAAGTTTCCAACAAGTTTCAAATTTTAACTGCAGTCGGGTGATTGATTGTAGGTGTTCCTAGTAATCATGTCGTTAGAGTGAGCAGTGTGTTCACAAAAGCCAGAAAAATCGTGATCTGACAGAAACAAAAACTGTTTCTTTAGAAATCTTCGTAAATATTCGTGTTTTCTGAGAATAAAAAGTTCGAATCGCTCAGTGATACACTTGCCAACGCACATAAAAGAATAGACTACTGTAGAAGCTGTAAGTGAAAAATCGTGTGATAGAAATCTCCATAAGCTAATGGCGTACGCAGGGAGGAGATATAGTCTCCCTCGCCAAAATTCTAAAAAAAAATTCTATCATTCCCACCAACAAAAGGAAAGAATTTGAAAGCAAATAGTGGGCAAAAAAAGTTGTTCTACATCCCCCCTCTCCCAAATATAATTTTGCGTGTGCTTCTATCTGTTTTTATACGAAACCTTCCAACGTGGCATACGAGATAAAGCATTATGCAAAGGAATAAACATTTAGTATCCTCCCACAAAACCATAAAAATACATCCCAGTAAAACACCGTGTTTTAGAAGATTAAAAGTTGTGATTTGAGGGCGAAACCTACAAAACAACGCCTTGGCTAGACGGAGTCTCTGATAATACCAGTTTTAAACATGGTTTTGTTTTCAAAACAAACAAAAAACAATGGCCTAATCTGAAATATTTTTTCACTCGAGATGTTGAACATTCTTAATGGTCAATATTTTCTTAATGGTAGATATTTTCTTAATGGTTAATATCCCCCCCCCCCCCCTTCGCAGTCGACGGACACTGAAAACACTAGTGTTGTGTGTTTCTAAATTATGATAATGTTTTAAAACTGATTTGAAAAAATATGGCGTTTTTAAGTCGTGTGGTTCGGCGTTGGGGGTTTATAAAATTCGTGATTTTTTTTAAGTATGAACGTTCTTACTAATGACGATTCCACATTTTTTCAAACAGATTTTTAAGTTCTGGTGGTTCTTGTAACTTTCTAGGTTATGTATGGATTCCGGTTCGGCAGAGGCGTTGCCTCGTCGGCGGGTCGGTTGGTTCGGTTGTGAAAACATTCCATCCCAGTTCTAATTCGGGAGCGAACGTTCCGAAATACGGTGACAGGTAGGCGGCGCCTCATAAACTCCTGGCTCGCGTTCAGAAAAAAAAACAGAAAGAGAAGAGGAAACTTCCCTATGTTGTTTTGGCTGTCGTTATTCCAAGTTCATGCTAGCGACATCGTAATTCAGAAAGCTTCCGCTGTGGCAAAGAGAAGAAAGAGAAAACACTATGTCCAAACGATTCTATAATAAGATTTTCTTAACTTGTGTTGAAAGTTACAAATTTCCCAAACAATTTTTTTTTTAATAATTGGCCAATTAGGCAATTTTCTAAAAGAAATAAAGAAAATCCAGCCACCGAAATCCCCATAGCTGGACTAGTTAAAACAGAACCTTGTAATCGCCATTTTAAATTGTGTATGACTATGCTCTAAAACTAAATCTGAAGAAAATTCCCCTCAAATTACTTTCACTTGGGAATTGCCTGACTTTTCCAGTATTTAAAGTTAATTCTCTGACTTTCCCTGAGCAATTTTACCTTTCTTGACTTACCCCTAATTTCCCCTGACTTCACAGAACGTATATACCCTGTAACGCGTAAAAAAAAAACTTAGACGAAACAGTATTCCGTGCAAAGAAACATTATTTTTGGATCATATTCTCCACCCATGTTTGATGGTTATTGTATTTTTAGCTGTTTTAATTTTTGTCTGTAACGATTTCATATTTTGATAATTTGAGTTTAGCCTGACTTGAGTCGAGGCCATTCTACATAAATAATTTTTCAAGTCTCCGTAACTACATATTGTAAATGCCTAAAAATTTTCTTTATCGTCCCCATTTTCGCCAATCATATTACCTAGAAATTATTTGATGTGGAAATTTGTAAGATGTCATGGGATTTTTTTTTTTTTAGTAAGCTGATGGGATGTTGTTAAAACGTTGGCAACACTGTGCGATAGTTTCGCGAGTTAATGTGACGTATCTCCGGCGGTAACGCTCGTCGGAACCTGTTTCTCGATAATCCTGAAATGAGGAGGGGAGGGGAAGGAAGGGGGAAGCGCAGACAAATTCCCGCCCGAGACGACACGACCGCTGTAAATCAACATCCGGATGAAAATAAAAATAAAAAAAATAAAAAAAAGAAAAATTTGAAGCTTAAACCAACGCGGCTGGATGGATGAATTAAGATAGCCTTATGCCGGTGCGGAGGAAATATCTCACTCCAAACAGCGTCGTTCTTTCTTTCTTTTTAAAATGTTTTCTTGTGCGGCGAGACGAGCATGCATGCGCGTGTCCGAACCTCGGTTTATGAGATTTAACACTTGGAGCCGTGATGTAGAAGGAAGATGTAGGTGGTTGGATGTTTGGCTGTATGGAAGAAGGTGGTAGGGGGGGGGGGGGAGTGCTGGTGTACCAACCGGCTGGCCTTGGGCCGGGTCGCATTTCCGGCGTGGGCGTTCGTACATAGCTGACGCTTTGAAAATCGTGTCGAGTCGAGGGTCCCTGAGGCTACGAGACACATCCCCAGTAACGTAAACATATCATGAATCCACAAGGGGAAAACAATGTGTTATATATATATATTCATTATTGTTCTTTAAGTACACTAGGCGCAATATAACTCCGAGCTTGAGCTACGTCACACATGAGAAGTGTTGACTGCAACACGTGTGGGGGGTCGGGTGGATGAGGAGGGGGTATAAGCAGATACGGCGACCTTGCACAACAGGTAGAGAAAAGCAGAAAACATTAACCACTTACCACTGACGTTCCAAGCACTACCTCAGTTCTTCAACGCCACTGACTGTTCCATCCGAAGAGTCTGATGTGTAAACGTCACTGCTGTCACTGTTTGCATCACCTAACTGAACAATCTCTTTATCAATTTCAATGTCAAAACGCACATCCTTATTCGTTCTCGAGTGTCTTGACGTGATTGTAAATCGGTATCCAATCTTCTGGACCCATTCGGTTAAATATTTCCTCGCAAAGTTTTTTTTAATTTGCCAAATTGCAAGTAACATTTCTTGAAGCGACTTCTCCTTTAACTTTAGCCCATATGCTTTCTATCGGATTCAAATCCGGATGATAAGGGGGCAGACGAAGTAATGTGTGGCCACTATTTACCAATAGTCTGTCTGCCGAGTACTGCACTTGCTAAGGTTTGTGCTTCTTTATGAGGTTATACAAGTTTGGTTTGAGCATGTCGCTAGTAAAGGAAATATTCTCCTTACTTAACCACTGCTGCATTTCCAATTTTGTCGAGCTGGAGGTAGGCGTTTTATTTATTTTTACATTGTGATAGGGTGCATTATCTATCACAACAACACTGTTTGGTGGAAGATTTTGTATTAATTGTTCGGTGAGCCATTTTTCATATTGTTTGTACAGTCGTGCGAGACACACCCGTCGCATTAGCGGTTCTCAGCTGTGCTTTCTCTAGTGAAATGGAGGGTTCCTGCAATCGCGCTTCATTTTCCATAAACTGCAGAACGTTATAGACGATTTTCTGCTCCTGCGAGTGCAGTTTTTTACTCTTAACTTTTGACAACACTGGAGGCATTTTATGTATAAAGTTGTACTTTACTTAAGTACTGCACTACATATGTAACACTGGCTCTGAACAAAAGTGATACACTACATGCATACAAACCTCAGATCCAAACTGTAAACGAAAACGTTTAGTAAGTACCAACGTATTCGTCGGATTTCACCGAAGGACTAAGTTTTCACTCTGTGCAGTAGCGTGTAGACCCTGTTATCTAGTTACGCATTATCTCTCACTGCCGCGCCACGTCTGCCTTCTCCAGTGTCGGGACTCACATACACACATCCATTTTCTAACCGTCACCCAGGCTCGGAGTTATGTTGCGTCTAGTGTATCACCATATTTTCTTTACATTTCCCTTGCACATGAAAAACAAAATAACTGTGTTCACAGAACTGCGATTTACAACGTTAAAAGTCAATGTTGCTGCCAACTTAACTCTTTACCATGTGCCAAATAGCATTCTTTAAAGTAATTTGAGGGCCATCAGGCACACGCATAAATAAATATTACATTTAACAACCATTTTTTTGGTTGTATTATTCTGTAGAGTAACCAATAAATACAAAAATACAATACGAGGTATGTCATGAAGAAACGAATATTTATCATTTTTCACCAAAAACAATAAAGAAAAACCTTTTAATCTACGAAAAATGGTCATGAAACAATATTATAGATGACAAAACCCATATTTAAATACTATTTCTCAATATTTCTGTGAGTCTGCTAACAACTTATTCTACTAATGGCACACAAAAATGGCTAATACACGAGATTATAACTGATTATATTTATTTAAAAAATTCTGAGAAATAGTAAGTGTTTCTTGAGAATTTTGATCATTTATTGAAGTTGCGTGATTTTATCTGAGACATTATTTACGTCCGTGGCTTCAGGTTTGAGGGCATGTCGCCCGAAGTTTCGGCATGCCTTCTTACAATTACAGCCATCTTCTTCAAAGGCGACTAACGACTGGACGTATGAATGGCCCTTGTGAGCGGCCGTGATTGCAGGAGGAACTGGCCAATCAGCGTGAGTCTGCTTACTAGGTGCCTCATTTCCACGGGAGCTCTGGTAACGGAAGCTTGGCTCAAGAGTGTCCGTGTAAGATAGTAGTTTATGACAGGAAGCGCCCAACGAACATCGACTTGAAAACTGGAATGATCCAAATTTTTTCATCCATTTAGTTCCTTAGTCTATGACAGGGCTAGCCAAGATTTAAAAAAATCCTTTCGCCACAGCCTACAGGCGTAGGTAGATTTTGAAGTTTTTATTTCTTCTGGAAATATTTTGAAAACCTCTTTGATCTTCTGGAACATTTTTAGAACTTAATGTACATGCCATCTTTATGTTCTACAATATTACAATATGATCTATTAAACATTTTCACATTTTCCGTGCAGCGAAAATGTTATGAACGTTTTATATAAATGCATCCAGCATTTAACAGCCTGGAATGAATTTTTATATTATGCCAGCTAAGTTAGTTATTTAATTTTTTTACCCTCAAACAATATTTTTGATCCTTTGCACTAATAACATGGTCGTATAAAAAATTGCTTTCGACCAAGGTTTAAGATAATATTAAGATGGTTTAAAATAAATTCGAACAAATTTGATGTAAATAAAGTTTATAATTTTCCTTTTTTTTGTTTCAAACTCTGTTTTTAAGGTAATAATTCGTTTAAACAAAAGTTGTTTTAGCCAAAGTTTTAGATAAAGTTTAGTATTCATAAAATAAATTATAACGGATTTTATAGTAACTGTTATAATTTATTTTATCTTGTTATTTTCACCCTTTGCGGTAATGTTTGGTTCTATACAAATTTATTTAAACAGAATTTGAAGATAATATTTAGAAAGTTTAACAAAAATAAGAAAGGATTAGATAGTTTAAATGGTATGAAAGTTTTATTTATTTTCTTATTCCAACCCCAAGTTTTTTCAACCCCTTGCAATAATGGCTAGTGTAATTAAAAATTGTTTCAGATAAATGTTATGGATAAAATATACAAGATTCCCAAATAATTTGAACGGATTGGATGCTGTGCATTCTAGGGGAGTTATAAATTTATTTTTGTTTTTTTAACCCCCCTTTATCCACCCTTTGCAATGGTTGGTTCTATCAGAAATTGTTTCAGACCAAAGTTGTAGATAATATTTTTAGGGTTTACAAACAATAGAAAGGATTTGATAGTGTGCTTACTAAGGGAGTTATGCTTTTTTTTTGTCATTCAATCCCTTTTATTTCACCCCACGTAGTAATATGTCGTAAAAATTTTGTTTCAAATGAAAGTTGTAGATAATAATTTACGGTAAACAATAAATTAGAACGAATTGAATAGTATACATGGTATGGAAGTAATGAATGGTTTTAAATTATATCCCTATTTTTTCAATCCCCACCAGCAATGACTATTCTTATCAAAATTTGTTTCAGATAAACGTTTTAGATAACAATTATAAGTTATACAAACAATCTGAACGGATTTGATGGTGTGATTACAAAGTTAGTTATAAATTTATTTGTGTATTTTAACCCTTATTTATTCTCCCTTTGCAGCAATGGTTGGTTCTATCAAAAATTGTTTCAAACAAAACTTTTAGATAAAAATGAAGAAATTTACAAACAATGAGAGCTGATTCGATGATGTGCCTACGAAGTGAGGGAGTTATGAATTTTTTGTCCTGATACATCCCCCCTCCCTTTTGCAGTTATGGTTGGTCATATCAAAAATATAGGTAGAAAAAATTTTTGGTTTTACTCCAACGAGTTATAGTACGTTCAAATGTATGCGATATTCGTCATATTATGAGAGTTACAGCGATATATCTGTTTTTCAAAAAAACTTCCCTATTTCTACTCCTCTAATCGGATTAACGAACTCGACCGAGATTTTCTATTCTTATTTTGCCATAAAAATTATATATATATATATATATATATATATATATATATATATATATACACACACACACTTTTGAGCTGACAATGGTTTTGGGGTTTGTTGAACATGAAACGAAAAAACTATATAAAAAAAATTCCGAAAGTCGCACCATGGTACCGGTTACAATAGGTAGTATTTCTTCGAAATCGACCTCAAATCGCGGGCTAGGTACAAAAATTAAACAATCCAGCAGAACAAATTATATCTTACATACGTTTTTCATTGAGGTAAAAAGTTAGGAGGCGTGTGTGTGTGTGTGTAGGTGTGTGTAGGTGTGTGTGTGTGTGCACTCTATGTAATATTAATAATAAACGTTGAAATGAGAACTACCACATGCTCTGAATATAATAACATTCCTGGTTATGATGTGAGAGTATCGCTAAATATTGCTGATGTGTTGTTAACATCTTTGATTAAAAATTCTTACTACACGTCCTTTTTTTACCATTTTTCCTTGCGAGTTTCTAAACGCAGCTTTTGCTTTTTTTTACTAATGAATTTTATACCAGAGTGACTTTACCACTTTGTATCACACATAACTCCGTGGGAGTTTTTTTTACCAGTAACAATCAATTCTTTTAGAAAATTACAGCTGTAATCAACTGCACTGGAAAATTGTGATTTAAAAATTAGAATTTTGCAAGAAAGTGCATTACTTGGTTTCATTTAATTTTTATTCGACATGGCGAGTACGGTATGCATCATAAGTAACTTGTCTCAGATTTGCCACTTCTGTACGTATTCTTTCACCACTGTTTTTTTTTTCTCTTTCAGCAGAGTTTGTAAACAGCACCATGCAGTTGTCAGTGTTTGCAAAAAAAAGTGTCGTTCGTAGCTTTTCAAGTGACATATTGGGTGCCACTGGTGCAACGTTTATATAAAAACAAGTTGAATAAGAGAGTTGTTACATGAGACAGACTGTACAGTATGGCCGAAACTCGGCAGACCATTGGTTGGTCGCCACGGGTCCGCGATGTACGCTGCACCGAGTTAACAACACGTTACGACAGGCTCACCGCTGCTCTTATCATAGGATCTTACGGCTCTACAATTCACTGCGCTGCCACAGCACAGAAACAAATGCCGAACAAAATCAAGCGGCACAATCACAACGCAATCACAACCACCCCTACCTCCTGGTGCTTCTTTTTAATTTTAATAGTTAATTACAATAAAGTTTTTCTTGTTTTATCAGTACAATTTTACTAAAGACTACCATATATTTTTTTAATTTGCGTGTTTCTTTCCTAAGAAGCTTTTTTTTTAGACTTTATGTTGATTTTGTAAATGAAATACTTTGATTTAATATCATTTTTAGTAGTCTTTAAATTCCACGTAGATTCAGAGAAAATAAAATGCTGCGGCTCTCTAACAAATTGGAGGATCTGTTTACTTCGTATTCGGCTCGTCTCTCGGGAATGTCCGCCGACCCCTGCGCCAGGAGATAAACGATTGACTTCGCTCATCGGCGCGATCCCGCGCGTGGTTGGCGGAGCGACGCCCCGTGGGCGTGGTGCTCCGCGGCCAGACCTCCAGACAAAAGAACTCGCGCCGTGTCGCCGATCAAACGGCGCTACGCGGCGCGTGCTTTGCATACAATGACGCCGTCGTTCATACGTCCGCGAAGATATTACTGCTTTTATGTGTAAAAACATCTTAGCTCTCGGCATGCGGCGTTTTGTTGGAGTAATTTCGTGAATGGAACGGAACTCGAATGAACGGGAATGTGTCACCACGGTGCTGCCATCTATGCAAGTCTCAGAAATCCCCAAAAAAAAAAAAAAATGGCGGATTCACGTGATTCATCCGCATATATTGCGTTCGTGAACATCACAAAAATTTACACAGAGCATAAGTAAAAAAAAAAAACTTTCTAATAGCACAGATATCCTTTAATACTTTACCTATGTTTAAACTTATAGTCATAAAAGTAAATAATGACCACTAAAAATACGTTAGAATACTGGCATTACAACCCTTTGCTAACATTGAAATGAGAAAGTGTAGCGTCTATCATACTGTAGACACAGCAAATTTCTAGCTTACATACAATTGACGCCATGAAAAATAAAAATAAAAATTCGTGATAAAAGTTTTACGGTTAAATCATAAATGTTTATTCAGCTAAATAAGGTTAAAATATGTTTGTAGGAAGATTTTACAGCCTTATTTTATTTGTTTAAGTAAACCCAATCTATAAAAATATCATTAGTGTTTTAATCAGGGTGTCTACCAGATCTAGTAAATGAAATTCCCTGATTTTTCCAGGTTTTCCAGGTATAAAACTGAACTTTTCCAGGTTTTCTGTAACACAATTACGACATTCCACAAAACTGAAAAAACTGCATAACAGTACATTGACGGGTTTCAAAATATTTCAACTCACTTAAATTATTAAAAAAAAAAAAAATGCCTTCTTCCAGACGTGGCCAAAGTGACTCAATTGATGGCAAATAAAATATGCTGCTACAAATATTTCACACACTTACTTTTGCAAAAACATAAGTAAAAGGAAGCTCCCATCAGTTTCGCAGTGACTCAACTTTTGCGTCTATTGCACTTGCTTCAGAACGAGCCAAATCCAACACACGAGCCTTCTTCAACTGCAATGCCTTGATCTCCTCTTCAACTCTTCTTTATCTGCCTTCTTCTTGTCTGTAGCTTCCTTTTCTTTTTGTTTGCAGGGCTTCCTTACGCCTACAACTAGCATTATACTGTAACATGGACTTGGTGATATCAACATGCTCTACACCTCCAGAACGTTGAACAAAGTCATACATCTGTCTTAGTGCGATCAGTATTTCTTCCTGCAAGTTTTCAGTCAGCAGATTAGAATTCACTGAAAATCATCTTTCCAATGATGCATTTCCATTGGAAAGTACCAACATCATCCTCACAAACTTTAGAAGGCCTGTTTTGGCAGCTACTGTATGTGCCTTAAGGATGAGCATCCACAATTGATCAAAGCGCCAGTCTTCTCAAGAAAAAGACGAGAACAGTGCTTCAGAATCTTGCGAAGAACATACCAACTGATATGATCACTCAATGTTATCAGCTTCTTGTCCTTATAGCCACTTGTTTTGAAGACGACATTCTAAATTGTAATTCACATGCTGTTTCCTCACACCCGAATTTAAAGCCACAGACGGACATAAGCAGGAAATTCCCTTGGTAAGTTTGTACTTTAGGGGACTTTTGTCTTGATGTTTTTTTACCATAACCTTTAGACAAGTCCTAACATCATTTTTCAGTAACAGGACAGACTTTACTGGTACTTTCTCTTTCTTGATGGCATGGCATACTGCATAACCCAACTTGATATTGTTAGCAGTCAATAGATTTTCCTGGTTATCTACATCCAATTGAGATACATTGCGTTTCTCCATAAAGCTCTTCAGTACCTCTGGTTTCAAAAACGTTCCTGCCAAAGCTAATAAATTGTCTACCAGTTTATCATAGAGAAAAGGTGCCATGGGTGCTTCACTTTGGAACATTGTGAGAAACAATTCCAGCTCTAATGCCAAAGAGTAGAAGAATGTCAATTTTACTTCTAGAAGATTATCTTCAAGAGCACTTTTCACTACACTGAAAGACACAGATGAAATAGAAACTTCACTAACAAATTTCTTTAGGTGGGGTAAAGTTTTCATGGCACGCTCAGCAACTGCAGTATTCCATCTGATTGCACAAAATTTCTTGGAAAAAAGCTCTGATCCAGTTATTCTAATGTAATCTGCCCTCCTTGCAGGTACATGCATAAACAAATAGTAACTGTGCCTGAAAAAACTAACAACATCCAATTGTATAGCAGAAATTCCAGTTTTGAAAGCACCATGGACCGTATGAAGTCCACAACTACCAATTTCTAGCAACGATGGCGATTCTTCACCAAAAGTGTCTGTGATATGTATTTTCAAAGCTAACAAAAATGCCCAGATTACGTTGAGGGCATCCATAGATACTTAAAATTAAATGCACCTGTCGGTATAATCTGAACGTGGGAAGCACATGCTGCAGTACGTACGTCAGCAGGATAACAGACCAGCTTGAACCAGTTTGTATCACGTGATTTAACGCCACTTCCGAATTCGATGGTAAATAAAAGAAAATGGACGTGGGAACTGTTCGTTATTTTCCATCCAAAAATAAAATAATGGGACGCGATACACTTGATGCTACGTCAATGCAAGCAGATCAATAAACAAAAAACGTATTGCCAACTACAACCTACCAAACAAAAATTCCCTGATTTTTAACAAAATTCCCTGATTTTTCCCTGATTATTCCCTGATTACAATATTCCCTGATTTTTCCAGGTTTTCCAGGGTCAGTAGACACCCTGTTTAATATGTATTTTTAAATGTTTAAAGTTAATATTTTATTTTTAAGAATTCTACGTTAAATTTCGTGTCAGAGTTTCGTATTATAAGTGAATTAATAACATGAGAACCCACTAATATGCTCGTTATGGAGATTATATGTTACACATCTCTGGCGAGTACTGAAAAACTAGTTCACTTATTTTCTATGTTAGGATGAAAATTTTTGTATGCAAATAAATGCCCGCGGACCATGCAATAGCTTGACAGATTGAATTCTAGTGCGCATGCACGTTTTTGCTGCACCCACGAGCTAAAATCGTCAATATGGCGGATCTGCGTTTGGCAGCATACACCTGTATATATTCACTTTCTTGAACAAGGCGGAGGAGGACGTACCAAACGTAGCGTTGTTGCAAATAAAACTGCACATTTATAAACTTTAATATTCAATAAATAATCGCAACTTTCAAAATACTTATAATTCATTAGCCAAGAAAATTGAATTAGAACAAACATGACGTCGAAGGTATTTACCACTTTGTCAGCCTGATTAGCAAAACTTCCTAAATCCACTTTGTGTATCCCCCCCCCCTTTTTGTACTAATTATCTCAGCACTAGTTATTTATGTCCTAGCCAAGCCTTCTCACCTGATAATTTTTTTTATGAACTACAACTAACTTTACAGAAAACCTCGAAACTCAAAAGGTTTAAAATGTTAATCGGCCATCTCCTCATATATTTTTAACCAATAATTACAACACAGGGACAGTGACACCTCGTCACACCTGGGGCCAATTCTACGAAGATACTATTGTACAAGTTAAAAATCTACAAGTTACAGATGTTCCATTCAGAATTGTTATAAATTCAAGAATAAAGAAGTACAATTGTCACGCTGGCAGTATTTATATATATGTTTGTAACCTAACCACGGTGTGTTGGGAAAAAATTTGTTTATTTCTGGTTGGTTTATTCTAAATGTGTTCGAATGTATGAGCAAATTGTCAAATTTAAATGATTTAAGGCACAAGAAAGACATTCTTTTTGGCATCTTTTCTGATAAATGCTTCAGCAAGAAATATCGAAAACTTCGTTAGCAACTCACGAGAAGGCTTGTGACTCTGGCGGGCAAAGATTTCACACACACGAGGGACATATTTTGGCACAATTTGAAGAAAAACACCACTATAATATCACTAAATGATTTATTATTGTTAGTTATATTTTTAACTTACTATTTTACTCTTGTAAATAACTTTAACTTAGATTACAACTTACTATTATGAATAAGAAAGTGGATTATTTTTAATAAAAGGTATAAATATATCTAAAAAGTTTAAAATAAAAACCCTAAATTCACTAATTCAACCAAGAATATTTGTGAGAGAATGCTACTGTACACCATTTACCAACAAGAGGAGAGCTACACACAGCTTCAATTTTACTGGTAAAGCATTAGTGCTATTTGTACGACGAAAATGTCTGTTCCTGCATCACTAAGTATTTTTTGCAGTTTAAATGCATTAATTCCAAACAGCTCATTTAACTTAAAAATACTTTCAAAGTTATAGTTCACAGGTGTCCCTAATACTCTTTCTCTGGTTACTGGATAAATATATTAATTTTCTTCATCAGAAGACGTATTACAAACAGTAATAATAATTCCATTAACTTACAAACACAAAATAATTAAATATTCTACACACTTGCACCTTCACCAAGAGGTAAGTTAAATTGTAATTACATTTTAAAAGTTTATTTTACACACTTAAACGTTTTCTTACAAACATGTGCGTACAATTGTATAAAAACACCTGTAACTTGTAAAAAAAACCACTAGGATTTACAAGTGTTTACTTGTACATTTGTGGTACATAGTTACTTTCACCTGTATCCTGTAACTTGTAATTTATGCTGTTCTTGCAGATAGCCCGCAGAGAAGGAAGAACACGAGTTTGTTAATAAACTAGGCTTGATTATAGTTTGTCAGGGAGAGAGACTGTAATTCAAGATTTCACTTGTACTCTTTTTATTTTTTGCAACTTTATAAAAAAAATACAGTGTACCTAATTCAAAATCAAAGGTTCTTCTTGGTTCAAAATAGCTGGATATTCGTTTTGTTCCGTGGTGAACAGACACTATAGAAGTAAGGAGAACTTTTTTTCAACTCTTAACAAGGTGTTGGAAGTTTTGCTAACACTCCAAGATGATTATTATGCGTTAAATTTCAAAATACTTAGCCCAGTACACTTTAATACACGAATATACTCGTATATTTACGAAGAACCCTCGATAATTTCTAATCATACGTTTTTATCCTTAAGCTTTTAATTTTTTTATTATGAAACGACCATATAATTCACAATTTTTTGTTTGATTTATTATTTTACTAATTTGGCAAATTTTATTGCATTAGATTTAGGATATATTTGTACTGGTTTAAACATTAATTAGTATTTATACTTATTGACACTTTTTTTCCTGTTTTTACTTTGATAACCTTTTTAGTACAATGCTTTTTGTAAGTCTAAGAGAAAACTTATAACTTTAGAAAGTATCCTTGCGAAAGAGACACGTGATTGAAAGGTAAATTACTATTTCATACGAATGGTTTATTATTCATCGGGCCAACTTGTTTCCCGGCACTTTAGTCCACCTAGCCCACCGCCACCCCTCCCGTACAAGCATCCAACAGGTAGGACCCGTAGTCGACTCACAGAGGCCATTTACGAGACAGGACAATGTGACCAGCGCTCACCCACAGACAGCTTTGAAAAACATATCATCCGCCCTGCATTTGCACAAGCACAAGTGCAGGGTTTCACAGGTGTAGCGGGTCTGGCGACACGTCCCTCAATCCATGTCTAAAGCTGGACTCACAATTATCCGTCACGTCCTTTCACCACACCCGTCCGCCCGTCACCCATTCGTCCACGTCCGCCCGTCACCCATTCGTCCACCACCCGTCCGTCCCTTGATTGACGGACGTATGGGTGACGGACGGATGAGACGGATCGTTGTGAGTCCAGCTGAACTGGCAGGCTCGACTGTACCTTCACCCGAGTTGATTCCAGCCGACTTACGTACATTGAAGGACTCTATGACATTTCGGGCGGGACACAACGGAGCTCTGTAATCCCCGTTTCCAGAGACGTGCTCGCAGGGTCGTAGCCAGGAGTTTGTGAAGGAGGAGGTCCAGTACAACCATTATAGCACACTTTATGAGTAGGTTATCTTTATAGTAGAGTTTGAAAATAAAATTCATGGTCACATTAAATTATCATACACTTTTAGAACGCCACCGTTTTCACATAGAAATACGTGTTATTATTTGGCCTGAGAAAAGAAAAACGTAAAATTTTACTATTTATTTTTATTGTTTTTAATACTCTGTTATTAAGTAAACTGTTCGATGATTTCGTCAAAACACCTTATAAATACGCAATGTTATTAAACACATGAAACACACGTGTCAAGTTTGTATGAAATACATTCTTACCAAAACACGCGTGCAAACCAGCATTAGATGTGGATGGCTAGGGAAAACATATCCTTACGCTTTTGTGTATGAGACAAGTTGGTATGTAATAGGGAGGGAATATATTGTTGTAGCTCTCTAAGGAATACAATAATCCTTCCAAAATAATCTAGGTTGCTATAATTTTATTATTCTGTTTTCGGTTGTTTTAATTTTTTAATCCTGGACGGGAGGGTCCAGAAATACGGACCCCCTGGCTACGTCCTGGTCGTAACCAACTGCCTTATTCCCCGAACAACTGCAGCTCCGGCCAACAGTCACGTACAACGTGAATTGTGGTCAAGAGCTTTCGCAGCTGTTTCACGCGGAACGATATGAAGATGAGGTGACCAGTAAGAAGGCTGGTTTAGATCCTAATCTTCCTCCCCATCCCTCCAACCACTCCAACTCAACAACCCATCGCCACGCGACAACGGCAATGGTAATACTGAGGCAGACCAGGCGAGGTGATGCCTCTGTGGTTCTACGTTGCATTCCGCGGTACGGGGTAAAGGGACAACACAATACCCACGGCCTCGAACACGGGACCGAAAAAGCCCATACCGGGACTTCTCGCCGATCAGCGAGTACCATTAGTCCCTCTACAAGAAGTGGTGAACCTTTACAATCAGCGGCGGCCAGGTTTCTTGATCAATCTCAATACAACTTCTAGAGTTGTTGTAGGTTTTTAATAATCAAGAGGATAGGAAAATTAAATCCCGATTTGGAAACATTTATGAACCATTATTTTTATATTTAATCCAATTGAAATAATGTCGATGAAACGCGATTAAAAATTCAAATAACGATTGCAATCAAACTGTCCCGAAATAAGTAAACTTATGACATCAGATATGTTTTCAATATTAAATAATAAAAGTTTTCGAAAAAAATGTTTCAAAGTTTTTATGATCCACTAGCAGTAATATTGTTGGTTTGACAGTTGGAAATTCCAGTACCCGTTTTTAACAAAATAGTATATTATTTTGTGCTTTTAAGTACCTTAAAATATATCAACGTACAAACTAAAGGATGAATATGCTTACTTTTCGCTGGTTATTATTGTGCACCATTATACTTAAGATCACATAGTAAAATGTTTCAAAATTATACGCTCCAGGAGATAAATTACATTAACTATTAGCTTATAAGAGTTGGAGTAACACATCAGTTCTAGTACATAAAATTTGATTTAAAACTCCCTATTTCATCTAATGTATACATTTGTAAATTAGCAAAAATTTCAATAAAATAATAGGAAATTTTAAAATGTGTCATAGGTTTAGAAAAAAAAGATTTTTCTATTGCTTATACTCTGACTTTATCCTTGCTTTCACAGGGAAAAAACCAATGGTTTGCTTGCACGGTGACGTAGTGAGAGTAAACTCGCACTACCACTATATTCACTCTACATGAACACTCCACTACACTCTATGGACCAGCGTACTAAGATCGGGTATAAAGTAAAAAACTGCAAGGAAACTTTACCAACGCTCATCCAACGTATAATCTGCACGTGTCACTAACTTGTCTCAAATTTTATAAGTACTCAAAAGTCTGTCATTAGTGTTTACAAACACCTCTTTGCATTCGCAAACAAACTTGATATGTTGGTGTGCCAAGTGGGAAGTTTAGAAATGGGTACCGCTGGTACTGCTTTCAAAACTTGTCGACTATGGTACAAGTTACACCGCACAGACTTCGCCACGGATACCAGCGCGAATCGGCCGCGAGAAAACAAGCATGCTCGTGCTGCAAAGCGCGTGTCTAATCGATTATTTCCGAGAAACCTGCACTGCGGTGCTCACCACAGCTGGTCCGTCGACCATCTCTATGGTACTTCGAAACTGTAGAGCAACTATATCGATGCCTGGAACTATTAACCGCGCATACAATACTATTTCACGTTTTAAAAATATTTTTCAACGTTTAATATATTTAAAATAAAATCTGAAGTTGCTTGGTTTCTGGGTTGTAGCCGCGTCCAAAGCGGATATATCGTCAACGTTTCGGTAGACGTTGCAGTCGCCATCATCAGGGAGCGGTTACCGATTCCAACCTCGACCGAAACATCGGTGATATATTCGCCTGGGACGCGGCTACAATCCAGAAGCCAAGTTATTTCAGACAATGGCAGGAAAATTTACGATCTTTATTGAAATAAAACCTTTTATAATTTTTTTTAATTTCCTACTGTATAAAATGGAGGAAAAAAGTTAAGGAGTAGGGTGTGTGCAATCTGGTTCATGTTAATTACTTAAGTTAAAATGAAGGCGACCACGCCCTATCTACTAGATAGCAAAACGTGTGTGGTTATAATCGAGTTAAATTCTTATTCTTTGTTGATGTGTTGTAATAATGTTTGGATAATACATCTCACTACATGATGGCATTTTTGCGACACTTCCTTGCAAGTCACTTTGAACCTGTTAAGGAAAAACGGTGCGTGTGCTTATGTACACGCGCTAGAAGTTATACTTACTTGGCGTAGTAAAAAACAACCTTTAATTTTGCATAAAATAATTAATAAAAATAAAATAATAAAAGGTTTGGAGCGACAATATAAATACGGTCATTAAATTATAAATTCAATCGAATTAAATAATTTTAATAAATAATCAATATTATATATTAATATGCACACGTGTATAAAATTAATTATTTAATTTAGTTAAATAATCGAGATCAATTCTAATTAATAATAAAAATCAATTAATATGCTGAATGTTTATTCCAATTTGTAATTATTTATTAGTTATAAACAATAATGTAATAATTTATAATGCAAATAAATTATAAATACGGAAACATAACAACACAAACACGCATGAAAACGGCCAGGAAACTACTAAACCTTCCACAGACACTCCCTGCAAGCTACAATGGAAGCTTACAAGCAACTTTATATCATCATACATACGGAAACAAGTTAATAAATACAATTTATATCACTAATATTTATAATAGATATGTTTTTAATATGAACCAATAACTAAAATATAAGATTTAAAAGCACACACATGATTTTTATTTGTGTGCAGCCTTTTTATGAATGCGTCCTTTGTTTTGTTATGTAGCCTTTTTTCTGTACTGTGAAAATTTCGTTGTATGGTGCGCGCGCAACAAAAAAATATTCCCTCCTTATTTTTTTATAACGCGCCTAAATAAGTATAACTTCAAAAATGGTAACATTATACAGCTAAGGTTGGCTTTGTTTGCTGACTGCTAACCGAAGTGACTTCATTATTTATAACAGACAACCACTTCAAAGTCGTGTAACTCCATTTAATATACAGTGACAAGTCTAGAATGTAGATATTAATAGACTTAAAGTACTCATAAACAATCTAAATTTTTCTGTGAAATATCCTATATTATTGTTATTGTAATACTGTTTAAAAGATTTAATACAATTCTTAGGATAATTTCCATTGAATTTTTGCACTGTTTGTCATTGAAAAACAAGAGACCCTTGACCTCACAGAAAACAGATGGATCCAACGATGAAACTGAACAGGTATTATGGACAACACAACGACAGCACAGACGAACACAAGACAAAATTTAAATATCAAACAGCACAAGAATTTCGTTGAAGGAATTTGGTAATGAAAAAATAACAGCACAGACGAACACAGTGGGCTTATAACGACGAGACATTTAAACAAAAAAAAAAGCAAATGCAGACAAACGCAGTAAACATACGAATACAACTATTATAAAAACAGGTATGGATAACACAACGATGACAGCACCGTCGAACACAGTATGCTTCCTATGATAAAACGGATACGACGTTTTTAAGAACTGGCATCTTTTTTCGTAGGTCCAAAAATTTGTATTAAATCAAATTAATTATTCTAATTAAATCTGTCTTAAATTAAATTAAAATTCCCCATGTAACTGAAAATTCTAAATAAATTACTATTAGAATTCATATTATAACCAATAAGGTTTTTTTGGCTTGTGTGTTCTAGTCGCATCAAAGGCAAAAAATTTACCGACGTTTCGGACAAAATTGTAGTCACCATCTTCAGGGTAGCAGAACACGACTGCCACCCTAACGATAACTTAAATGTCGACCGTCGCCTTCGACGCGGCTGGAAGCCACGAAGCACGGAACCTCGGGCATCGGCAGTGAAGGTCCGCGACCCTCATCACTGCAGACAGCAGCCTGGGGAGACACACGCGATGCCACGGACCTTCGCGCGGGAGCACCGCAGTAGTTCGGCGCGGTCCTCGATCGAGCTGCGAGGGACATCGGGCGGTCAGTTGAAGGTCGGACGCACAGCAATCATCGTCGGATGTTTAATTATCCGGCGTGGCAGTAGCCGCGGGTTCTAACCGCTTGCTTGCATCCGAGTAAAAATATTAAACAGGTCGCTGCACCTCCACGTTAATTTAATTACGTTTTCATGGAGACGTGACCAAAAAATATGTATTCGTTTTCCAAGTTAAAATATACGCCATCCATGTCCATCTGGTACAAAAAATAACAGAAGTTTTATCCCAAATTACTTGCTTCAATGATTTCGTGGTTTTGCTCGTGGTTTTTTATATTAAATTCATGATATAACTACCATTAATTGCTTGTAAAGGTTTATATCGTTTAAAAAAGTGGTTAATTTAATATTTTTAAACTTAATTGCACATTTTTATTTTAATATTTGCATGAACTGAGACTGATATCGTTTGGTATACATTTTTAATATTAATAGTTCGTAAGTAACGTTTGTTTTAAAATCTGAATTTTCATTAAATCATTCATAAATAAATAATAGAAAGTTTCTTCAAAAACTATGAAACCTGAGTTATTTTTCAAGTTTTGGTAGGACCAAATTTTTATTGCTTTATGAATAATTTAGTATAAAATATAAACGTTTACAGCAAAGCCTATGTACGAATGAACGACCATTTATCTGATACGAATGTATAATTCAAAACAGTATAGCCTACCATACGTTTTTATGCTCTCAAGTCATGCTAAACTATTCCATATAAACCACAGGCATGATTTCGGGATCTAGGCCCCTGGTTAGTTGTTGTCAGGTCAATTATGGAGTAAACAGGCAATGCTCCACACTTATTTATTTGTTGTATCATCGTGCAGTTACGTACTCAATTTGATTATAACCAAATATCGTAAAACGACAATATAGGAAACTCTGGCCAATTAGCATTGGCGAAAGCGAGACAGTTTACTGCATTGCTTTCAAGCTGTTTTCCACTCCACGCCGCTAGATGCCACTACTATAATTGTTCTAACGCACTTAAAACACATTGTACAAAATCGTAGGTACACTCCACGCCGCCAGATTCGCTGACATCACTTCACTTGCCTTGGGTATTTCTTACCAGTTTCCCATATTGTTCCTATTACAATATTTGTTATAAATATGTTATAACTCCTTGAGGGTACTCACCAGGATAATATAAGACTATAAGGAATATAGGTTCTCTGCACTTAATACATTCTATCTTGTATCTGATACCCTCCCATATTCCGTATAACAAAATCATATGTATACATTGAAATTTCTAAAAAAAAATAATAACAAACTACCTTAACATAAGCAAAACCTATGAAATTAACAATTGACGATATTTATATTATGAATTATTAAAAATCGTCAGAAAAAAAAGATGAAATTATAGAAGCACTTATCTTTGTGGGGAAAAAACGTTACTGAAGTCGTAACTGCATAATTGCGTAGTGATTATAAAATGTTATTGTTTAATAAAAAATTTACTTCAGAATAAGCAAAACGTACGTGCCCGCAAGCGGTTTAAAAGACCGTGTAATATCTGTTCAAGTAGTTCCACAAAATTGTCATAGAGCGCAGTGTCATAGCTGTCAATCACAGAGGTTTTATTTCTCGCCAGTGTCTGAGACAACCAGTCATCAGCTCGTGTGACCCGCTAGAGATAAAACTGTGCGCATATCGTTTACCTGAACATCCTCATTTATTGCGAGCTTCAATTTTTCTTCAAGGTTTGCCATCCACAATCCGCCGACTTATTTTTTCACCCGACCAAAAACTTTCTACAGACAAGACTGCAGTTCGTTATTTATTTATTTTTTAAATTAAATAAGATGGTGTACTTGCACACGGTAAATTTATATTGAAGAGAAGTTTTGAAAAATATATAGTAGCAAATATTGTAATACGGACTACGTGTGCGGTGCGGAACTATGTGTAAGTCGGGTTCAGAAATTTAGTGATTGATATTGAATGCAGGACTTTACAACTAAAAACTTTTTTTTATTGTTAATATTACTGATCATAAATTAATTATGTTTATAAACTTTTTGAAGATATGTTAGTTATGTTTCCGTATGTATAATCTATTTGCATTTTTAATTAATACATTATTATTTAATATATAATTAAAAATTAATAAAATAAAATAAACATTCAGCAATTTTTCATTATTAATCAAAATTTATCGTAAATATTTCACTAAGTTTAATAATTAATTTAATATTGAATACAGAGTATTTAATTGATTAATTTTTACAATTAATTTCAAAATAGTTAAGTGTCTGAGACCAAAAATAAGTATAACTCTTAACGCGCGTACATAAGTACACAAGCCTTTTTTTTTTTTCATATCACTTGGAAGTCGCATTCCAAATCTCGTCACTATTAAGATTGAAAGACTAGGCGTAACCGTATTTTGCCTTATTGCAATGGCATTTATGTAGTCTGTCCATAGTATATTCGCACCATTTCAAAGATTTGATGAACTACTAATTTCAGGCTACCGACTTTTTCTTTCGCTAAATAAAAACACTGCCACGTGACTATGTGACATCTGTCGGAGATTGGCGTGATTTCCTTTTGTGAGACAAGATGGTTGATGTTTAACCTAGCTGCGATATACTTGAAGGCTAGATCGTGTTTTGAGTGATAACTGGAGACCAAATTTTTTAGCAGATTTATTTAACGAGTTTAACTCGAAAAACTTGTATATTTTTCCGGCGTCTTCAATTGAGCCACAGTTGTTTTTAAATGACCCAAAGTTGTCTAAACGAATACAAAAGTTGTCACAAATATGATGTTTTGCCCCCGTCACACTGTATCCGCGCACTAAATGGGCAGTACAAATTACACATTACTATAAAACAGTAAAAGGTGTTGTCCCAAGAAAACCTTCTGGAAGGGAATATGTGAAAATGTTCGCAGAATCTTCCACAAAAACATGTATCATAAAGAAGTAGTTGCAATAAATTATTTTCTTAAATCCCAGAATAGTCACTTTGTATTAACTGGTTTTATTGCCTTATATTTTAGGCTCATACAAGTTGTATTTTTTTGACGGCATCGGCTTACATTCAGATTTACTTGTATTTTTAAGTAATAAAATAAACACATTACTATAAATTAAAAGCCTAATTGAATACCACAAAAAAGTATTTTTTTTTATTAATTTGAGTTACAGATGTCTGACACTTCGTACATATCTTAAATAGTGTTACAATAATTTATGTTGTATGTACACTGTTATTTTAATGTATTCTAAGTTAAAAACAAATAAATGAAATGTATTGTATGAAATTTAATGTCTTTACTGTATTATTAAAACAATAGGGTATACTATATAAACTATTTAGTAAATTTCTAGCCTTGTAAAACGGCAAAATTTAAACAAAAATATCACCAAACACGTCTATTTATTTTGTACCTTTGCCGAGCTCTTGTAACGGGCAGCAACGCTGTCTGAAGGTCGTCTCGCCCTGCAGGTGTAAGAGACGCGACGACAGTGACGCTGTTCGGAGGAGATAAGCGCCGAGTCTGGCGACGTAGTTGCGATTCCTGCCGTGGCAGCACTCATCTGCGTGTCTTTTTCCATCAATATTTGTGCGAACAAGTCTTACAAACTCGAAATTTGATGGATTTTCATCAATGAGTTTGAGAGTTACAGACATTGCATCGATATGTGATAGGCATAAGGCAATTCTGCGCCATTTCCTCTGTGTCTCAGTTGTATGAGCCGTCGTGAAACACGCACGTGTGCTGCTTAAAGAGCAATATTCCGGAACCCTGCACTCGTCGGAAGTGAACATACTTTTGCAATCAACTTTAATTTGTAGAGCATTCCAAAATATCACAGACATAAATTTTGAAAAATTTAATTTTTTTTTTATGTTTGTCTCTCATGGTCCAATTATCGTCTTTTTTGAAGCATTATGTATTTTTTGAGATTCATTTCCCTAGTATACCTCACATTGGCACCAAACAGGGAGTTACATTTTAGTTATTTTATAAAAATATTAATTATAAATAATATTATAAATGCGAAAGTAACTCTGTCTGTCTGTCTGTCTGTCGCGCTTTCACGCCAAACTACTAAAACGATTTAAATTAAATTTGGTACACAGATAATCTAGAGCCTGAGAAAGGACATAGGCTACTTTTTAATGCAAAAAAAAGGGTTGTAAGGGGTTGAAAAGGAGGGGGGGGGGGGGATGAAAAGTTGTATGGAAGTATCGTCATTTTTAGAGCTAGAAGCTTGAAACACATTTTTAGGCTCTTGATTCCATATAAATAAATATAACATTCAAAGTTTGTAAAAGTTTTACCCTCAAGGGTGTAAAATAACAATAGGGAATAGGGGATGAAAGTTTGTATGGAAATATGTAAGGTTTATGTGAATGTTTTATAAGTTTGCGACAAGAGACAAAATATTAGAGCTATTCTGATGTAACATTTACGGAGTCATTACAAAATGTGAAACTGAAGTTAACGCGAGTAAGAAACTTGCCGAGCACCGCGCAGTACACAATGAGCGCTGTGCAGCCGCGGGGGGTTCGGGTTAGGGAGGGGGGGGGGGGGGGCGCGGCGTGGTACGGCGCGGTGTAGGTGGGGAAATATGCCTAAGTGTGCTTACCCGAACGGGCAGACACGTGAGGGCAGACTACTGTGCCAAACGCATGCGAATACTGATTTTTTCCGCTGCAAATTCATTATTATTCACTACAAATTGATTACAATTCGATTTGCTTACACAATTTTTTGTTTATTCAATGTTCTTCGTGAAATACAAAATAACTTTAAGTTTTTGGGTTAGGTTACTAAATCTTTTTTATTTTTTTGTTTATTTCATTCATCAAAAGTAGATTACTTTCGAATTTAGTTAGATGTTATTACGTCATTATTATTTGTTGTACATTTGGATATTAGCTAGGTACCTGAGAACGATAACTCCTTTTGTTTATTTTGTAATAACGAACAATCTCAGTACAATTATTTTTCATAAGATTTTTGTTTGCTTTTGTGAATCATACATAAAATACCATTGTTGTCATTAATTTTGTGGTCGGTAGGCGTGTGTATTTTCGTAATACGTAGTTTTCATAATCTTTTGCGTTCTTTATGTTCTTAAAAAAAATAAGTAAGTTTATTTTGCTCTCATTATGTTCTTAAGTTAAGTGTAAAAAAATTATAGTATTAGGTTTTGTTTATTTGGGTAAATAAAAGTAGTTGATTACTAATTCATTTAGGTTCTTAAATATAATTTAGGTTCTTATAAAATTGAATAAATGTAAATAAGTTATTTTCGTAATAGGAGGTTTTGTTTTCTGTGTTTACGGTCAAAAGAAAATTAAAGTGTAAATATTTATAGGTACCTATATTGTTAACAAGTCACATCATACCCTATAGAGTTTCTCAACTCTTTAGAATTATCAGGAGTGCCTTCCCATAAGTTGAGGCTGAAAGTTAGTGTTCCAGTCCTATTAATGAGAAATCTAAACGCGCCAAGGATATGTAATGGTACACGGCTACAAATTACACATCTGGGGTACAACATTATAAAAGCTACAATCATGACTGGAATGGCAAAAGGAGAAAATGTTTTGATATCCCGTATTCCAATAATTACGACTGATTTGCCATTTCAATTTAAAAGAGTGCAGTTTCCCCTGAAAGCAGCATTGCAATAACAATTAATAAAGCTCAAGGACAGACGCTTAAAGTTGCAGGAGTTCATTTAGAAAAAAAAAATGTTTTTCCAATGCGAAACTCTATGTGGAATGCTCACTTGTATCCAATCCGCAAAATCTTTATGTTTTGGCAAAAGATGAGAAAAAAACGTAGTTTATAAAAATGTACTTAAATAAACTCATATTAATACTTTATACCTTATGTACTTATATACTTAAATAATTCAATAAGCTCTTTGCAGTGAAACACTGCAAATAGCTCATTAAAGTATTTATACGTGTGTCTTACTGGTAAAATAATTAGCATAAATAATTAAAAATGCTACCCAAAGACACTATTCCACGCGGTAAAGGTTTGTTTGTAAGAAGTATTTATAGACTGATTTCAGTCGTTTAAGATAAAATATATACAAACATATACTTAGTGTTATAATGTGCGTCTTAAACTGAATGTTAATATTTTAATAATGCCATATGAGTATAACTTCTAATTTGTATGAAAACGTTATAGTATTAACTGTTTAGTGAAATTTAACAAGATGGGCAGTATTATAATAAAATTCCTTGTCTAAAACCGGGTCCAAAGCGGGAGTTTAGGATTTTTCAAGACTGTTTCGCTTTTATCGGAGCTGTTTTTAATAGTTTAAAATTTCATCTGTTTCGTGTTGCTATCTGCGTGTGATGGTGGTAAACAATATTTACGATTCAGGCAGCGAATTCTAGCGGCGGGTTCAGAAAGTACGTTTGATTCGCGTCCAGAAATTTTGGTACTTAAAAACGAATCTTTAATTTATCAGTATATATATCGCACTCGGCATTTTTTTTTGTTTGTAAATTATGCGTTGAATTTCGTGTCCTAGTTTTTTATTATAAATTTATCTGCAACATAATGAACATGGCTTTGCTCGTTAACGTGTTTATATGTCTACTACACTTCACTGACGAGTACTGAAAGTCTCGCTCCCGTTTTTTTTTTTTTTTTTTTTAACTAGCACTTACTTTTAACAGAGATGCTCTCCAAATATTTTTTTTTAAATCACTGAAATTAAGCCCTCTGTACCGTGAAATAGAAAAAGCGAGCCATATATATACAAGGCTGGACAATTGAGGGGGAGAAATAGGAACCGAAGAAGCCTTCATGTTTCAAGCATTTATAGACCCATGGAGCTATTTAATTGTACAATACTGCACAATTGACTTCTTTAAAACAGTAATCCATAATTTAGTGGAATTCTTGAATATATATATATATATATATATATATATATATATATATATATATATATACACTCCTGCGAAGTCATTGCCATATAATATTGTATTTTTTTAACTCCCCACACAAAAAGATGTATAATATTGAAACTTTTTTTGTATGTATGTAGCATCGTAAATCCCAAACGAATGGACCTAATTAAAGCAGGGGTTTTCTTTTTTTTTAATTTGATGGATTATTTAATTGGGATTATGCTTAGCTATTTTTGATGAAAATCTGTTCAGCCTTTTCAATGCCAGCAGCTATGTTTCTAGTTGGTGTAGGGATCTCAGCATAACAAAGGATATTATTGCACTTCCACTTGTCTGATCGACTTGAAATTTTGTAGTACGCCATGTAAATCCGATGAAACTGTAGTAGTGTGTATTGAGATTTTAAGGAATGGAATGGGTTATCGCTTTGTATCACTTTATTCGTTCAGTAATCAACATTTCGTCACCTTACGCCATTGATGGTTATTCTACCAGTGAGGAAGAAAGAAACGAAAACGAAAAACAAAATAACAAAACAATTGCATAGTGAATAGTGTTGCCACAGGGCATAACATAAGGGTCAAACAATCGATATATAATAATGGTAATAATAATATAGAGTGCAAGAGTTCAATGTCTCAATACTCTCCCTCATTGAAGAGTGCACTTTAGTCGTCATCACTTTAGTCCAATTCCATCCATGTGGTTTGATAGCTTCGGTCTGTGAAGTGGTTTTGTTAACATGTCCGCTAATTGGTTGTCCGTTGATATAGGTTGAATGTCAATTAGTCCTTCCTGTACGACTTCTCTGACGAAAAAGTGCCGGATCCGTATGTGTTTTGTTCGTCGGTGCATTTTCGGGTTCTTGGCTAGTTTGATAGCGGATTCATTATCGACGTAGAGGCTCGGAGTCTCACGAAGGCTGCCGAGCTCTGTTAGAAGTCCTCTCAGCCAGACCAATTCCCTTGCGGCCTCACTAGCGGCCACGAGCTCTGCCTCAGTAGTGGATATTGCAACGCTGGTCTGTCTCTGACTGCACCATGAAATTGCTCCTCCAGCATACTTGGATATTATCCCTGATGTGGACCGTCCGGTGCTGGGGTCTCCACCAAGATCCGCATCACTGTAGCATTTGAGGAAACTTGGGTCCTTTCCTGATTGGTATACGATTCCAAGTTCCTCAGTTCCTTTCAGGTATCGGAATATTCTTTTGACACGAACTATGTCTTCAGCAGTTGGTTTTTCCAGTGCACGCGAGGCAACGCCTACAGCGAACGCGATGTCCGGTCTTGTTGCTACCATTAAGTACATCAGTGCGCCTACCGCTTGACGATATGGGTAGTTTTCGATTTCTCTCCCTGATTCAGAATTCCCTTGTGGATTACTTACAATGGGTGTCGACACACTCCTACAGTTTTCCATGCCGAATCTCTTCAAAATCTTCCTAGTGTAGTTCCTTTGGTCTACTTTGATTGTACCATCGTCTTGATGGGTTACTTCCAGTCCGAGGAAGTAGGACAGCTTCTTATGGCTGACTTTGAACTCAGATTTCAGCGCTTCCAAAAAATTGTCCAACTCCCTTTTGCTGGTTGATGCAATTAGCCCATCGTCAACGTACAGTGCTAGGATGAGTTGATCTTCACCTATTTTTCTTGTAAATAGACAGGGGTCAGCGCTACAAGTAGTGAAATCTAGGGTTTTCAGAAAATCAACGAATCTCTTGTGCCAACATCGTGCTGCTTGTTTCAGTCCGTACAAGCTCTTTTTGAGTCAGCAGACTTGATTTGTGCCGTTATTGTATCCTTCGGGTTGCTGTATGTAAATTTCTTCGCTATCATAGAGCTCACCATAGAGAAAGGCAGTGGACACATCAAATTGGGCGAGTGACATCTTCTTGCTTGCTGCGATGCTTAGGATGGTTCTTATAGTACTCATCTTCGCAACAGGACTAAATGTTTCATTGTAATCTACCCCTTTCTCTTGTGAGAACCCTTTGACGACTAATCTGGCCTTGTATTTTTCAATGTTTCCATCTGGGTTTTCCTTGATCTTGTATGTCCACTTGCAAGCCAGTGCCTTCTTGTCTTTGGGTAAGCTCTGAAGCGTCCACGTTTCGTTTTCTGTCAATGCCTTCATTTCTGTGTTCATAGCTTGTCGCCAGCTCTCGGAGTTTTTCGAATTTATTGCTTCCTGGTAAGTACCTGGGGTGTCGGGATTTTCTGTCTTAATGAGTGAAACGTATTCTTCGTATCGCTGGGGGGGTCTTATTTTGTCCCTGTCTCTCAGTGCCATTTTCTGGTTTTTGACATTCTCTGGGTCGCTGAATTCTAGGAAATCTTCCAGATCACTTGATTCTTCTTGACATTTTTCGGGAGTATTTTGGCTATTGAACTGTTCTTCGTCCTCTGATTCGATTTCCTTTTCTTGACCCTCTTGTGACTGAGATTCCTCACACTTTTTGGGAAGGGAAATTGCCATTTTTGTTGTCAATGGTTTTTCGTTGAAGACTACGTCTCTGGATCTTATAATCCATCTTCCGTTGTTCCATATTCTGTATCCGCAGAAGTCGTATCCAACTAGGATACCTTTGATGGCTTTTTTGTCCAGTTTACCCCTTCTTTGCTTTGGTATGTGAGCGTAGCATTCGCTTCCTATTATCTTAAGGTGCTTGAGGCTTTCTTTCTTTCCAAACCAAAGTTCAAATGGAGTCTTGTCTTCTATTGTGGTTGGACCAGTTCTATTTAGAATGTAGACAGCTGTATTGGTCAATTCAGCCCACAATGCTTGAGGTAGGTTGTCATGAGCGTGTAACATAGCTCGAGCAGCTTCCACGACCACTCGGTTGTCTCTTTCTATGTATCCGTTCATCTCGCTGCAGTAGGGCATCGTGAGAATCTGTTGGATACCTTGGTCTTCTAATAATCTCTTCATTTTGGAGTTGTCAAATTCTCCGCCGTTATCACTCAGAAATGACTGTGCCTTGTGACCAGCACGTTCACATTCTTTCAGCACTAGGAGGAATTTTTCATAGACCTCAGATTTTTCCTTTATGAAATATATGAATCGAAATCTCGTGAAATCGTCTTTGAATAATACATAATAACGGGAACCTGAACATGATGGTTCGAATGGGCCGCATACATCGGCGTGGATGATTTCACCGGGTGCTGTGGCTCTTTTCCTTCTGCCAAACTTGAGTCTGTGTGCTTTGCCATAAACACAGCCTTCGCAAACTTCAGAATCTATCTTGACAGTTATGCCTAGTTCTCGTTCGATGAATGCCTTGACATGCTTCTTATTTTGATGTGCTAAGCGTTCATGATAGAGCTGCAGAAGATCTTTGTCGCTGGATACAGAGTTTACATGATTAGCACTGGATAGTTGCAGTTGATACAGTCCACCATTCCGCATTCGGGAGCCGGTCAAGATGTTCTTGTTATTGACTTGGAAACAGCATTTCTCGGCTGTAGAACTTGCTGCCAGGGTTTTTGTCCTGAGCAGACAAGACAGAAAATAGGTTTTTGCTCATTTCTGGCACGTACCAAACATTAGAAAATGTTAGACAAGACAGAAAATAGGTTTTTGCTCATTTCTGGCACGTACCAAACATTAGAAAATGTTAATTCTCTCTGTGTACCGTCAATGTAGGTGTGGACAACAATATCGCCTGTACCGATGGCTGGCACACTAATGCCATTTGCTGTTGTCACCTTATGGGGAGAACTGAATTCTTTAACAGACATAAAAAGAGACTTGTTGTTGCAAACATGGTTTGTGGCGCCATTATCTACAAACCAATTTTCATTATCACAGTTGGCGGAAAATACATCATTGTTGGTAGTATATAACACCATGTTGCTGTCAGAAAGGTCTTGAGATTTATTTTTAGGTGGCCTACCATCCCTTTTCCATTTTATGCAATTCTTAATAACGTGACCTTCTTTATGGCAGTAGTAACAGGTTACTTTGGACTTGAAATTATGTTTGAATGCAACAAGTGCCTCTTGTGAGTCTAAACATTTGGCCTGAGAGCCTTTGATTGCTAATTCTCTTTCGTGGGTACAGAGCTGACTGGTTAAATTCTTAACCGTACTTTCACTTTTAGGCATTAGAAGCCAGCTGGATTTGAAAGAGAAATACTCAGGGGGCAGAGTCTCCAGAACCTTACAAACGAGTAACATATCTGGCAGAGTTTTAATTTCCATGCTTTCAGACAACTGTATGTTGAGGTTATTCCAAATATTTTTAATCTTTGACAGGTGACTAGCCATGTCGTCATTGGAATCTGACTTGTACGTGAAAAATTGCATACATAGACAGAAAGCTTTATCTTCAGTGACACCTTCATATAATCTATGTAACTCTTGCCAGACTTCCTTTGAAGTGTTGTACCTCATTACTTGTGTTAAAGTTTCTTCTGTCATGTTACTTGTCAGAATCAATAAAGCTTTCGTGTCCGCATTTTGGTAGAAGTCTAATTTGGTATCATGAGCTGTTACCTGTTGAGCAGAAGCCGTTGGATCGGGTGGGACAGGCTTGGTCAACTTGCCGATGACAACGTCCTCACCCCCGGGAATACTTCTGAGTAGGATAAGTACCTTGTACTTCCATGTAGCCCAGTTGCTCTTTCCTTCGAGATTGCCAATGTTTACCTTCAGATCCATTTCGAAAAACTTCGACCGACTAATGGATCAAGAACTTGAAACGGGTTAACACACGCGCAACGAAAAGATAAAGTCGATAAAAACAGTCCTGCGATCCTGGGCCCATAACCTATTGAGATTTTAAGGAATGGACTGGGTTATCGCTTTGTATCACTTTATTCGTTCAGTAATCAACATTTCGTCACCTTACGCCATTGATGGTTATTCTACCAGTGAGGAAGAAAGAAACGAAAACGAAAAACAAAATAACAAAACAATTGCATAGTGAATAGTGTTGCCACAGGGCATAACATAAGGGTCAAACAATCGATATATAATAATGGTAATAATAATATAGAGTGCAAGAGTTCAATGTCTCAATAGTGTGGAAATACTGAATTGGTGCTGCAACCAGGAGAGTCTGCAGACAATCCAACTACATGATAACTAATGGCACATGTATCGTATTTGTGCTCATTGAATTGGCTTGGATGAGTGGTTGGCCTACAGATGGTGTGAAGGGTCTGATGACGGAGCAGGAAGGTGGTCACAGGAACTCAGCATTGGGAATCACTACAACTGCAATTATAGTGTAAATTAACATTATTTTATTTCTCTTAGTGTGTGCTTTATGCACTGTCTTTTTTTTGTAAATGAAACAAAAGTATTCTTGTAAAATTACAGATATTTGAACATTTGTACATTTACATGAAAACAACTGTATTATTCCAAAATAGTGTTTCCAGTTAAATTGGGTTCGGATTCATACCCAGGTATCATGACGTTTGTTGTCCCAGTACCTCTTAGAGTTAAAGTTATTTGAAAACCATTCCCTGAATAGCTTTCCAGTATTATCTGCGCACATGAAAGAACATTAAAAAAAATTAAGTCCAATGATTGAATATTCAATTATATTTTCCATGGTTTAAAAATTATGATTGGGTAAAATATTAATTAAATTATAATATTATCGCCCATTTTCGTAAGAAATGCTCAGTTTTATTTCGAAAAACGTATTTCATACATTCAAAAATAACCATAGCCATGTGTTGTACAAAGTTACAATATATTTCTTGTCGTATTAAAAACTATATGTTGGCAACTGGCTTCCAAAGGAGGTGGTGTCTTTCGGCTCCTAACCTTCCCCCTTAAGTGTCGTTAGAATAATTGGTTCTGCTAATTTAACTAGCCGATTTGCGTGAAAGGGTAAGAAGATAAAAGTGCTTGGTGTGAAATACTGGGGATGCACTCTCCCACAACGAGAACGTGGATAGAGGGTAACAATCAGTAGGAGGGTGAAAAAAGGATGGAGGGAACCAGACAATGCGACAGTTCGCACTCGAGTGTGACGGCTAAAGCTCTCTCTCTCTCCTCCCTTCTTCTACAGCATGAGAGCCTTATCAAGAAGTCGCCTACCGATAATTATGATAATTACACGTGGCTATGGTTGGGTGATAAGGGAAAAAGTGGAGAGAGAACAACTGTGGGGTAACTGGACCCTGCACTCTCCCACGACACGGAAGACAATACCGTCACACCCGCTACGTCCCGGGCTCAAGTGCGCGCAGTTCCTGGATTCCGTTCGTACGGCAGACTAGAAAAAAGAGCGAAAAGCGTGTTCAACTCCATCCTTGCCTGTTTACGAAGTCCTGCAGGAGTTCCGTTGTCGTGGCCACCTTAACGCCAAAGCCACCGACCAATGTGACATTCGTGGGCGACTTCATTCCGTTACGACAGACAAGATGGCGAGCCCGTGCTGCTATCTGATTGATTCCAGGCTGGTTCAAAATTTATGATTATCACGACTTGTCCAAGAAAGTAGTGAAGACCCGTTCATTTAATATAATTTTAGTGTTGATTTTCTAAATTTCGTTTTAAGTTCTTTTTCCAAAATTAGAACGAATCGTTAAAAAAAAATATGATGTACATAAAATAATAAATCTCGCCGAGGCCTGGAATTGGACCCCCTAAGTGCTACACATGGCATGATGCCTAAGCGATAGTATAGTGACCACCGCACGTTGAGAAACCAAATTATTTTAGTAAAGCATAAGCTGTAACTACCTATAGAGCGTCATGCTATGGCAACAATACCAGTGTATGACAAACTGGCAGAAGGATCTCCATTAGTCTTAAAGAACAGTTAACAGACATCAGCCATAGGAAAGCACTAGAATGAAATATATAACGCATTCCACTTTGACCAAGCTGAACACATTGTCAATGTTTCCACCAACATCCATAGATTAATTAAAGAGTCTTTAAAAAAAAGGAGCATCCCAATGTTCCCCAGATGAGGATATATTTGGAATCCATTGCTTCGCCAGAATTATATAGGCTTACTATCCAAAAACTTAGACATATTCAAGGCTACAGCCCCTACTAACAAGATAACATCCTGATTGGCCAAATCCTCCTCCACAATCATGGCTACTCACAGCTAGTCTTTGAATAACTTAGATTTAAATCTAGTCTTTACCTTTTAAGTTGAATTTACTTTACTCCTTTTTTTCTTTCTTTTAAGATAATTAATTACAGCTTGAGTGTTTACTAATGTATGCGCTCTCTTCTTCATTGAAACAAACAATTATATGCCCAATATGTCAGGTGACGGACATATCATAAGTACAGCCTGACTGTGACTTAGAGTTTTACACTACACTCAGAATGACTTTAACTAGGCCATCTTGAAACCAAATACCTTATAAGCCTCTAAATACAGACATCAACACACTTACTTATATCAGTTAACCAACTAAATGAGGGGAAAAGGTTTCATCTGCACTATTAAAAATAGAGTCAAGCAACAAGCGATAGCTATTTTACTTCTACCTGGACCGTGAACCCCCTTTAATCTTAAATTCACCCACTTCACTCCACGGCGTCGTTTTTCAATGATTCTAACAAAGTGACGGAGTCGCAATCTTGTAGTGAAATCCCACAAAGCGAATTATAGAAACGCATAGTTCCCGGTGTCCGGCCGATTATACAACGGCAACTATCATATTAGTAATCCCCCTTTGAAGATAGCTGCAACAAATCATGCCGAAACGTCAGGCACTCCACCATTTATTTCTAAGGACGTGAACTCAGTGTATAAGTTAAGATGTGGTTAGTAACTCCGGTCATTAAATGGCAAAACGCATGAAGGAAAGAATGCACCGATATAAATAGGCGACTCCCTTACAAATGTTTATCTTCGTCTGAAAGTACTCCAAGCTAGCCAATTTCGAAAAGGGGTTGGGGGAAATGATGTCCATTTACTTTATAATGTGTAAAGTCTGGAATCCTTGTGAAGTTATTTTTGGTTGAGTATAGTTTGAGAGATTAGTGCAGTGCAAGGTATAAATAATTCATACCAGATTTTGCTTCAGTGCAGAACAGTTCTTACGGAACTGTCTCCAGCAGACTAGTATTTTTGTCGAGATATATATCATACTGGTGACGACAGGCAAGAATATGCGATGAGCTTCAACAAAACACACTGCCATGGCCTTACTGCACCAGTGGTGACTAAGTCTTGGATTATGCATCCACCCACTGACTGTAAGCATACTCAGAAATCGCCATACCATTAAACGACCACCAAGGAACTTTAATACTTTCATATTATATTTTATTACTAATTCTAATATTTAGGGCTTTTGCTCACGATTTTGAATAAATTCGCCTTTTAACTATTTTTTATTGCTCATAAACAGTTTTCTAACTTCATTAAGTTTTTATTAATTGCTTTTAAAATCTTCAGAACCAATTTACATTACGATATTTTCATTAATTGAGAGCATTAAATGTGTGGTGACAAAACTATTTCGGATAAATCGTTTGAATAGAATCCACAATTATTTTAGTGTTTTGGAAAAAAAACTTATGTTATTAATGTATGAAAGATATCCTAAAACTTAAAGAGTTTTACGACAAATTCTACATATGAACGCTTTATTCAAAATTGTACATTCCATCTTTATACTCATGCTAGGGCTGAAATATACATTTACCTCTAAGGTTCTAGAAATAATTTTTTTAAACTCATATTAAATTGACAAAACCTTTTGTGAAATTTTAAGAATAGTTATATATAACGAATTTGTTTAATATTGTGAGCAAAACCAAAATATGAAAAACTAAATAATTTTAGAAAAAACACCCTAAAACAAATATTCTGAATCATTAACGGCAAATTACGTTCTTCGATTGAAGTTAGATTGAGTGGAACAATTATCTACAAATATGTGGAAATTAGTTGTAAATCTGAAAATCCCATTTTATTACAATAATTTATATGTGATAATAATTTGGATCAGTTTATTTAACGTCTTGTTGGATCTCGATCATATAATGTAGTTTATGGGGTATATAATCTGGACATATTGTGGCAACTGCATTGGTGCCCGCTTCCGCCAACACATCTTAAACTGTCACTTAATAAATGTGGTGTTCCACCATTATGTAAGTTTCTTTAGATAGCAATTAGCTAGGTATTCATTAAAGAAAAACACAGATTTTATTTTCAGGTTGGTATTAGAGATTCTTGCCCTGTGATTAACACGATTAATCACAATTCAAGATAAATGCGTAAACACAGATGTTTGATAACCAAATGCAGTGTTTCATAAAAAATTTTCAACTGATGATTGCAGGATATTTTTGTTACATGATTACAATCTACAAATATCGCCACCAATTTTAATCACTATACATAGGTAGCATTACATTATCGGACAATCTAGTAATATATATATATATATATATATATATATATATATAGGATGTCATATTTATTTATAGCCAAACTCTGGAAATTAACAATTCAGTTCAAGAGAAACAAAAAATAATGTTTAATAACTTTTCAAAAATCCTTCATTTAGGAGCCACAACAAAAATATGAGTACACCATTTGATAGAGCGTTATATTTTCCATTAAAAATCTTATCTTTAATCATCTACGTCACTTAAATGGTTGAACATGAGATAAAAAGATTAGAAAATGTGAAATATTTTGTACCCTTCTTATTATTTTTAATAACCTAAAACTCGTCACATTTTACAAAAACTTATTTATCGATTGCTGTATCCAGATATGAAAACAACATTATAGTAGACTTAAAAAATGATTGAATGTTAGAAAACGTAGCTCAGAATGAAAGTATTGGAAAACTTGCTTTACTATAAATATCTATATAAATGTTTTTTTTGTATATGTGTAAAGTTAAAGACGAGCACAGTAATTTGTAAATTAGAACTTATTCATTCAGACGCGTTTACAAGAATCATTAAATTCTCGCTCTATTTGAGAGAAAATGTCTCTCTTGCATGTATACGTACATCACACAAAATAACTTCAGCATTGTTAGTAATCATCCCTGAAATTTTATATATATATATATATATATATATATATATATATATATATGATTTTACGTAGCTTTAAAATTATAGGAGTAAGTATTATTATTTTTTCATCAATGTTATGTTCTAATCTTTTAAATAAACTTTCATGAAATATAATTTCATTCAGTTTGCTCTTTTTTATATCTCGGATATCATTTTATTGTTGCACTGCCTCCAAAAATTATGTCAGAAATAATTATGACACAAATTTTGTGATAGAATATTACGTTTGCCACTAGTTAAGGAATGCTTAAATAATCTAAGAGGCCAATTCCTATCTCCTTAGAGGAAGACTGCTTAACTTAAGGGATGCTTGAAAGTTTGCGAAACAGTTTACGGCTCAAACTTAACTTTAGTGAATACAGGGGCCAGTGTCTCAAAAATTAAACTTTATGATGAATTAAGCCTAGATTTGTTCATTGTTATAATCAATTTTCAAACCTCTCCATGGTTTAATCTTTCTAAACGTTTGCGTCCTTAAATTAATAGTATTTGAGACTTAAATTCGTGTAGGCGTATTTACTAAATGGATTGTAGCTGTGTATGTAAATATTTTAGCTTACAGTACGTAACAAAAAAATTTCTGGCCATTTTTAGAAGTTTAACTTTACTACGTCAGGACCTATAAATATATCTTTCTTATCTTCTGCTTTAAGACAAGCAAGGTTTTAAGTCAAAAGTGCGAGGCCTGGATATTACTTTCAAAAGTTTACCCTGAAGTGTTGATGTTAGCGCGAACGTACTGAGAGGGTCGTTAAACCGTTAATACCCCGTAGTACACGCCCGATTGCACTGTGGTCTCGGAGGCGAAGAATCCCGCGTGTGATGGGATGAACGGGGATCATTCTGTGGAAACCCGCCGCCTTCTGATTGTGCGTGAGTGTGATTCGCCAACATTCCGAACTTGTAATCACGATACCCGCCGCCGACCCTCCACCAGCTGCGGTCATCAGCCACGAGGCAATCTTTATAGCGGCGCATCTGGCGAGGTCATTACATTACAATCTCGACTTAATGACGGAACGTTTTCACGGATGAGTTGTATCCGAAATCACTGGGGAAGATTCTTAGCAATCCCTCAATCCGTTATTTGCGTATTACGTGATTGAACGGTCCGTAATGGTGAAATTCATTAATAAGCTCTTATTGGAACCTTTTTTTTATTTTATACTTACCTTCCTAGCTTTGATCACTCCATCGAACTCAAATCTCCGCGAGCTGACCTTTGCTGTATGTCCCAACCATGTTGATAGCGGCACGGAAATTTTCGCTGATTCCTTTGGTCGCAAGTTAGAAGAACGCAAACCTTCAAGCTCTTGCACCGTGTTCATGATTGGACAGCAGTTATTTGTACACGCCCCTCTGCGGCAGTGAAGTAACGACGCCCATCAGGTTGTGCCAACTAACAATAACAAAAAAAATTTCCCAATAAGAAATCAGTCAATGCTAAACAAAACGTTGTTAGGGCATACATACGAATTTTAGCCTGACACCAAACGAATTCGTGAAATTTCCAGGCCTCTACATATTGATCACAGGATTACTGATTGGCCAACGCCATTTTGTAGTATAGTCTTATCGGTGTCCTTATGTCCCTATCTATCTTATTCCCTTAGGAATACTACCTCGAACATAGTACGGATTTTGTCTAACTGCTCGTCGGTAGCGAGATCGTTAAAGATGAATACATTCTACGTCAAAGTTCAAGGAAACTTGGAGCAGAAACTGGCAATTACATTAAGGCCGCCTACAAGGGCACACACACGGTGTGCAGAGCTTCAGAAAAAAAACACGCTATTTAAAAACTACTCAAGAAATCCGAATAGGGTATGTTTACGAAAATCATTAAAGAATTCGCTGAAGGCCGATAAGTAGGTTTACTTCCGGATTAAGATTTTAAATTGTATAATTAGAAGAGTTAAAACTGCTAAAAGGCATTTCTTCAGGGTAATTTTTAGACATAAAACAACCGGTACAAATTCTTGAAAGCACTTAAGGGACTTGCATTACACCTTTACCTTCATTTTTCCGCCATGTGATATTACGGTCACCGCTCAGATTTCACAGTTGCCCTATGCACGATGAGAAGACGCGCGCCAGTTCAGAGCCTTGCGCTTAGAGGCGATACCGCGCTAAAAGCACCAGAGAGCGACGCGCTTATCATCTCGCCTCACTAACACAGATACACTCCTGAATATACGGGCCCTTGAGGTGACGTCTGGTTGTGTCGCAAGATGACGTGCAGATCTCCGGGTGTTGACGCGCCATTTACAAACTGTTCCCATGTGTCTAATTAGGATTAGCATTTAAGAACCATTTCACTTAACTATAAATGTTAGATTTCATGGTTTCATCTTTAGAATTAATTTTGGAAAGTGAAAAAAAAAAGGCTTACACGGGTATTTTCACAGGCAATTTAAGTTATAAAAAATTCTAAACACAATATGGTACGTAATATAATTACAAGGTCACTGCTAAAAGTCTCATAGAGGTGAGTTACTGACGTGAAGACTGCACGTCAGTTAGTTGCCTGGCGCGTAGAGGCGAAGAGGCGTGAGTTGCGGGAGCCAGGGTCGCCCTTAGCGACCAGGCGCATTCAGAGCCCAGGAGGTCATCATAAGCAATCATCCCAACTTTTGGCTGGAATGATCTCCAGAAAACCACTGAAAACAGCAAAATATGTTTTATGATCCACGGATTCGAACCAGAGTCCAAAATGTCTCACCACTGCGCGTCGTGTCTGTTGGATAAAACTTCCAACATTAGAATATTTTGTTCCCACATGCAAAACAAAATATTGTCTCATAAAAAAATAGAACCTGTGATCTTGCTGCCCTTTATTGAGAAATAAACAAAATGAAGCATACCACTGGCACCATTTTCTTCATTAACGCTTAGTCTCACACGTCATGATTTTTTTGTTGTTTCGTTATTACTTTTATTTTCGGGCTATTTCTAAAAAATTTTAACTCTAAACCTCCCAAA
This sequence comes from Bacillus rossius redtenbacheri, assembly GCF_032445375.1. Lineage (NCBI taxonomy): Eukaryota > Metazoa > Arthropoda > Insecta > Phasmatodea > Bacillidae > Bacillus > Bacillus rossius. Next base: position 133,210,212 of record NC_086330.1, on the reverse strand, counting down.
CATTTTCAACATTTATTTACTTAGTGCAATAGCATGGGTGCACAAAGGCCGCACCAATCCTCGTAATTACTATCACTTGCGATCATTTTTACATCTATGGTGCAACACTAAGTGAACACCTGTTGAAAATATTGGTGGGAAAACCAACAACTGCAAGGGAGGTATCGAGTTACAATATTTATAAAATTGCCCTTAAAAGATTTATGTCTGTAAATGAGCTGTGATGGAGGGATCGTACCACACATTTTATTTCCATTTATTTTCCTGAAAAATTGTGCATGGAGTCCACGTGCGTCAGAAGTGAATCTTCTTGCTAACTATGTTATTAGGTATTGGCAACATAATTTTATTTGGCTGATGTCGCAGATCAAAAAACACGTATAAATATATAAACTGTATGCAAGTATGCGAGCAATAAATTATGCTATTACGCAAAAATAAATATATGAATGTATGCAAGTGCGAAAGAATGTAAGTGTGCAGATGTGCAATTAATCAAGTGTGCAATTATGGAAGTATGCAAGTATGCAAGTGTGAAATTATGTAAGTGTGCAAACTTACAAGTGTGCAAGTAAAGTGCGTCATTTATACCTCTCCCCTGCCGTCTCCTACTCTGCCGGCTCCCCTACGACGTGCCTACCTATTCCCCTCACGCGATCGGAATTTTCGTAACGTTCGAGAATTGTGGCCCTCCTCAGCAAAGAAGTATCACTTCAAAAATCTCTGCGCATTCTGTGCTAACGCGCTCTAAAACGAGGCCAAGTACTCCAAAACGGATTGAAGCCCTAGATGCTCTGCGCGTCATCGGCTAGCTCGTAGCAGCGCGGGCCTTGCTCGGCCCACGTGTTTTTCCCCGCCGACGCGACGGGTCCCTTAACAAGCCCACACACCATTTTCTTTTATTGGAATAGACATATTCAAGCAAAAGTAAAGATATTTGTTAAATTTGTACACTCACCGTTATACAACAACATGAAGTCAAATTGTTGAATATTAGATTATATTTTCAATTGTTAAAAAAAATTATACTTCAATGAAATATCAATTAAAATATTAAAATATGCGATAATTTTTGTCAGAAATGCTCAAAACATAAATTCGTATGTGCAAAAGCAACCGTAGGCAACAACAGTATATTTGTTGTAGCATTACGGACTGGTTCCGTCGCGGTACGGGACATGAGACGGGTGTCCGCGCGGGGCTCGGGAGGGCAGTCGGCCGACGCGACGGGGGCGGCCCGAATGTCTGGAACGCGGCCAAACGGACGAGGCGCGGCGCGGCGCGGCGCGGCGTTGCGAAAGAAAAGAAGAAAAAAAAACACCGCCTGTGACGGAGGCCGCGATAGGTCACGTTTGCGACACGGTTCGCCGGCGAGCGGGAAAACAACGCATTTATTATACTTCTCTCCTCGTCCATTCTTCCTTAGATTCATAGTCGTCGGGCCGCGGTTAGGCTTTGGTGACACGTGAGGCGGCGCGCCCGCGGTGGCCGGCGCTCAGCGACCACGTGGATTCCACTGCTCTCAGTACGAGCCTTCTTAGCGGTCACGCAGAGAATACACGTTCTGCACTTTTACAAAGATTCCTTTGGAAACCAGTTGCCAAGGAATAGAATGTGATACCACGAGAAAGATACTGTAACATCGTTCAAATCATGCTTTGGTTATTTTAACACATTTGAACTACTTTATTTCGAGATATTACTGAGGATTTATTACGAAAATTGACGAAATATTTTATATTTAAATTGATGTTTCATTCAAGTATACTTTTGTACCATGGGAAAGATAATCGAATATTCAATAATTCGGCTTTATTGGGTTTTATTGTGATTATGCGCAGTTAATACTCGTAAGCTATTCAGGGAACGGTTTACAAATAACTTTAACTATTGGAGGTACTGGGGACAACACACGGCATAATGTCCGGGTAACAATCCGAATACAGTATTAGTGCGCTCACTGTTCTGTAGTGATACAGTTGTTTTCATGTAAGTGAACAAATTTACAAATATCTTTAATTTTATACTTGGGTATGTCTATTCCAGTTAAAAAGTAATAATCATGTGTGGGCTGGTTTAGGGAAGAGAGCAGGATCCTGGATCACTATCAACATAGCGATACAGGACGAGTCTGTCCAAACCTTTCATTTGAATGTCCCTGGCGTAACATGTAAGTCCCTGTCTAATAGCCATACAGGACGAGTCTCTGTCCAGCCCTTTCATTTGAATTCCCTGGCGTAACATATCTAATAGCGATACATGATGTATTTGTCTAAGATGTCTTTGTCTAATTCTTTCATTTGAATTCCCTTGCGTAACATACATTTCTTTGTATATCGCAATAGAGGGTAAGTTTTTGTGTAACCCGTTCATTTACATTCCCTGGTGTACAGTATATTTCACTGTGTACATATCTATACAGGATGAGTCTTTGTATAACACTTTCATTTACATTCCCTGGTGTAACGTATATTTGCCAGTCTATGTGGCGATACGGGATAAGTCTTTGTCTAAACTTTGAATTTGAACTTCTTGTTGTAACATATTGTTTACCTGTCTATTCCTTTCCCCCATTCGCATATCCTAACTCCCTGACCTCCCTGTTGTCCCAGTGCTCCCTGGCGGGACAGCCCGCGAGCCGCTCGACCGACCACCCGGCCACGCGCGACGGGCAGGCCGCTGATTGGCCGACGCGCCGTGTCGCCCGCCACGGTTGGCCGAGGAGGCCCTGCCAGCAGGTGTCGCATGTCGCCACCCGACACCCTCCTTCCGTCGCTGCGATAGCCGGGCGCTCGCGCGACCGTCCGTCGTACGTACGTACATTCAACCCGTGTCGCACCAATCGAAATCATTTCCTGGACACACGCCGATGCTGGCTTATGCTGGTTGTCATAGAAAAACATCAAGAATGAACAAGGATAGCCCACAGTTCACAGCGATGAAAGCCACTACTACAGCCCGAGCAGTTACAAAGTTTACCGAAGACAAAAGTTAGGTTAGGTTAGGGTAGGCTTCCCGAACAACAAATTGTAATTACTTAGTACAGAAGTCTGTTTAATATTTTAAATCTAAAGTTTAATACATAATTCTCTTGGGCAAAAAAACAACAAAATAACAGCATCTATGAATGGAGTGGCTTGGCTTCTGGGTTGTAGCCGCGACGAAGGCGAAGATATGCCCGACGTTTCGGTCGACGTTGAAGTCGCCATCGTCAGGCAGCAGTTACCGACTGCAACGTCGACCTAAAAGTCGGTGATATCTTCGCCTTGGACGCGGCTACAGCTCAGAAGCCAAGCCACTCCAGAAAATGGCCGCGAAAGCCTGTGATCTTTACTAAGTTCTATGAATGTTGAGTAAAAATGATAGTCGAGTGTTTGCTGGTTCAACAATTTTTTAATTTGTGATTATGAAACTTAATTTGATTATTTGTGTATCCAAAAAATAATAGAAACTAAATTAATTTTTTATTCTTTATCTGAGGAAAAAATAATATTGAAGATATTCGGGATTTGACAGAATTTAAGCATAAAATAGGATGCTTAAAGTGCATCGTTAGAACTTTGATCATCGTGATATTACTTTCATTATCCATGATTCCCAAGTATTACCTAAAATATACACTCATGTAAGTATCATTGAATATAATATGACTTTAATTGAAATTTGCATTTTTAACCCCCTTATAAGAGAGAAAGAGATTTACTCTATATATTCAGTAGCCGGCACATTAAAATGTAAATGATTTAACAACTTTTATCAATCAATTGAAATATTTTGAATATGTAAACGTGAATGTAATGAATTTTAAATTTTTCAATCACTTGTGCTGATCTACTCAAAAAACATATAACAGTAATGAAAGCACGTTGTTAATTCATGTAAGGAAAATATAATTAGTTTCTTGTTGTATGTTCTGATCTGTCATTGTCTTGCTTTATTTAGTGTTGTAGGTTGGGGCGTAAATGTGATTTGTTACACAATCATATATTAATAAACAGCACTTAGGCGACAATGTTACGATACATGATATAAAATACAAATAACTAACTTGTTTCACAAGTTTCAGATTATATCAAACTTAGTTTATCAATAATTTCACAGATAACAATTCTACACGTCATATAATTATATTCGATGAATAAAAAATATAAATAAATAAACAAACGGAGAACAAACCGATATCAGCTGATGCCAAACGTCATATAATTAGGCAGCACAGATGATACCGTGGGAGGAATCCAATCAGAAGGATTTGCAGTATAGACGACCATATGGGGCTGACAAAGATGAGACAGTTGCAAACGGAACAGGAAACACAATGTTCAAAATTTTCACTTCCGATTTCCGAAGAATACTAGTTAAAAATTATCCAGGGATCTTCATAAATTTACGGACACTGAGTTAACTTACTTTGAACATGTATCCAAAAGAATATTCTTGGTACACTAACAAAAAATTTAAAAACTGTTGAAGACTACAGTAAGAACACTCTTCTTTTGGCCACCTTTGTTAATAACGAAGCACGCAACTCGGAAGTCGAAAAATGACATGGTTTCTACGAAGATTCAGTTATTCTAAATTGTAATTTGTACCAGTGCACGGAGAAACAACCAACTTGGGCCACACAGCGACGCACAGACTAACCCAGATTGCAATAATTACAGTAAATAACAGAGAAATAACGCGTATCATATTACTTGAGTCAAATTCGAAAGTTTTCAAAAGTAGTACTAGAAGTTCTCATTTCCCAAATCGCACCTGCAGAGTATCACTGACAGCCACGTGAAGTAGTTTACAAAACAATGTGTACGGAATAACAGTGGCAGAAGTATACGTAGAGCATTGGTACAACGTTTGAGGACGGTCAAATTCGAGATAAGTTAAGCGATACAGACGTTACGCAGTCTGCTCACCTTCAGATGAAAACTTCTGGCAGTCCTACTAGAAATACTCTTTCCACTATTTATGGTTATTCATCTTCGTGTCATTATGTACATGCAGGACGATTTTAACCGGTGTTCCACTATTTTTAAGCCTTGTTACTGACATTTGTACAGTCTTCAGTCTGTAATTGCTGGAAGTATAATGATTATTCCATGCGGACGACTATAGATGTCATAATAATGATACTATTCTACGAATTTTATTTTCAATCAGTGACAAAATCTAGGCCCTGCTGTGAAAAAATAATTTGTGAGAAACACAATATAAGACTAAAATAATTATTTTTGCCTAAACAACAACAAAAAAAATTGGTTGTTCCACACTAACAAAATATTTCGAAACCGCTCTATCGCACTTTCAAATTTCGTCTTCAACAGTATCTGACATCAAGATTTCACGGGTAACGTTGGACCAATCATGGCTTCTAATTTCTTCCATTAAATAAATCTCTACAGACATCTTGAAACATGTTTTCAATTCTGTCGAATTATCAGTGTTTATTTTTGGGCTGAAATAGCTCAAATTAGATAGAATATTTGAGCGTGTAATTTTTATGCATCTTTTAAAATTTAAGGCAATTATAAATAACATAAATACTCATTGGATAGGAAAATAAATATAGTGAAATCTTTAAGAATTATTGATACAACTTTCGCTTTTTTTAAAATGAATAATCTAAAAGATGATGTTCATGTATTAAGGCCCCACCTATACTTGAGCATACATACATACAGTGTCGAGAGCTTCAGAAGAATCAACGTGATTTGAAAATGCTTGTGATATCAGAGTGGTGTGTGTTTACGAAAAAAAAAAAATTAACTGCGCTGAGGACGGATGGGTGGGTCTGTTTTCGTATTTCTTTTTAATCTGTATGTTAGGAGAGTGAAAAGGGCTGAAACAAGTATTTTCAGAACAATTTTTAGACGTGAAACGTCTGGTAAAGATTCTCAAAAACACCCAATTTCCTTGCATTATATCTTTATCTTCATTTATCCGTTATATAATGTTATAGTTACCGCTCAAATTTCATAGTTGTCCTACGCACGACAAGAAGACTGCGCGCCAGTCCACAGCCTTAAGCTTAAGGCGATAACGAGCTAGAAACACTAGCGAGAGTTGCACTTATCATCCCGCCTCACTAACACAGATACACCTCTGACTATGCGGGCCCCTTAATACACCTTCATTACCGTTTAATTTTCAAAAGAGTATATCGGAATTTCAAATAGTCTTTCAGACGGAAGAGGCCACCATTTCAGTTTCCGCTTGGCACGATTCTTAATAGGTTATTAAGTCAAACGTCCCATATATTACAGAAAGCATTCTTTATGCAAAAAAATAAAAAGAACTGAAACTCAGGCCATCCAACTTGTCGAACAAACACGATTGCTACTGATGTTTTTGGTGTCATCATAGCCCTCCAACGTTATTTGGACAACATTATCGGAAGCAGTGGCTGTCATTTCAAAGAGGTAATAGGGGACATACCCTTTTCACAATTAAATTTTGACCCTTAAAAAGGAAAAAAAAATATTTGTGAAATTTTTGTACCATTGTTTTAAATAACTGGATATATTTCATTCCCCTCATGGTTATGGGCATGTATTTTTCAGGAAATAATCTGATCACTCGTTAGACTGCAATAATATATTTTATTGTAACTGGCAGTCGTCTGAAAGACAAGCCACTGCCCTGTTTGGTCGGGCCATTCAGGATGCGTTTGCCTCCGTGCCGGATGGCTATGATTGGTGTACTGACAATAGACGTGTACCTGAAGTAAACCCAGCCAACCACGAAGCACAAACAATGCTACAAAGTATCAACGCATAGCTGATCTGAAAATATTTTCGCCAAAAGTACATGGCTGGAGACCCAGAAAACTCGCGAATTCGTTTGGCGTTGGACAAACAATTCAAAGCCTTATGTTCGCTCTACAAACGTTTGCTTTTCCATTCGCTGATTTCTCAGTGAGAAAGTTATTGGTATTGTTGATTGGTAGAGACCTGCAAAATTCGCGGTTTCGATGGCCTTCAGGATAGACTGCACATACCCCTGTACACTCGGGCAAATAACGCAAGTTCATTGGCTGCCGACTTGTAAGTCGTCTCAGCTGGTTTGTCTGTGATTCAATCCTTCTTTGGTTGAGGGTTTATAACTGGTTGAGATTCGTCCAGATGAACAGTAAGCCAATAGCAAAATTATCTAAGAGGTATATGTGTTTGAATTCTAGCCTATCACCGAATGAATCCGCGAATTTTGGTACTATCTGATTCTGTTAGTTTTCTCCTAGCTGGGCATCGCGTGGGCTCACGGTCGTGGAGGGGCGTGACTGAACAACTGCGGGCCAATCATGAACGCTGTGTGTCCCTGCTCCCCTCCCTCCCCGCTGGAACTGTGAGCCGGGCATGCGCGGACGAGCGGGCGAGCGGGAAGCAGAGCCAGAGGGCGTCTGTGGTCGCCCCGGCGAGGGCAGGCAGATGAAAAGGGGGTGTCTGCGGTGTCGGCGGCGGCCCCTGTGGCAGTTAATGGCCGATACAACCTGCGGTCGCGATCCGACGGCTCGCAGCAGCGGAGATACGACGGGCGGGTCACTTCGACCGCGTCAAGGAAACAGCGGTGCCTATTGTGAGGCTCGTGGATTATCCGCAGGGAGATCACAGTGCACTCACTGTGTGCACAAGTACGGTACTGGGTGATCTTGCTACGCTACTGTTTAAGGTCCGTGAATGGCTCCGGTTTGCTGACGTAAGACTGGGAGCACACAGAATCAGACACGACGCGACACCACACGATGCCTCGCGACATCTTAACACCGTATTTTCGTTACGTTATATCTTACCATACTCTTGAGATGGACTTGTCGTGATACTCCATAGATAGATTAATTATAAACATACTAATCTATCTGCATCCAGCGTAATATTGAGAAAACATTATTCAAAATAATTTACAAGTGAATATTTTCTCAACTAAATTAACAATGTAAAACAGTATTTAACTAATCAACTATAAACATGCCATGGCATGCCTTTTTAAGCTCGCGCATGCGCAGAACACTGCAGCCATCAGACGGTCTGTTCGCCAAGAAGTTGGAGCAGGTACTCGACGTTGTCGCCTCGTGTCTGAGCGCGACAGTTTCGTGGCGTCGCGTAGTGACGCGTCTGGTTCTGTGTGCGTTGCGAGTATACAAAGTAAACAACATCGAAGTCAACAACCATCAGACACAATGTCGCGTCGTGTCGTATCGTTTCTCCTTATGTGTGTGCCTGGCCTTATATGTTTGCTAACGTAACGTCAGGTAAGTTAACTAAGCAAGTACTTTGATATTGGGTAAATATGGAGGCTACTTTTCAAGAAACGCAATTCGAAGCCTACACTGCTTCTTTTTTAATTTTTAATGGAACATAAATATTCATGTAAAATTATAGGTGTAAGTATGTGTGTGTATATATATATATATATATATATATATATACACGTGTGTGTGTGTGTGTGTGTGTAAATTTCTACATTTTCGCAAAAATTACTGTATCACTACAAGATTGTGCTCGCAGTAATACTGGGTTCGGATTCTCGCCTGGGCATTTGAGCTTTGTGTTTTCCTAATACCTCCAATAGTTATTTGTAACCCGTTCCCTGAATAGCTTTCCAGTATTAACTGCGAGCATAGTAATAATGACACAATATATTTTTACGATTTACCGGGTTCGTAAAGGATAGCCCAATTAAAGATTTTATTACACTACACAGTTTTATTGATGGCCACTACTTATGTCACTTACAATTAATCTTTTAAAATGGCAAATAATCAATTGCACTAAAAATAATGTCGCTTCCCCAGTCACTCCAGTTTCCACACACCACACACCTCGCTAGGCCGCACCTCTGGCGCAACTCTCGACGCAGCACCCCTCGCGGACCTCCGTCGCCGCACTCCGTCGCCGCACTCCGCCGCCGCCGACGCACTACCTTCGCCGAGATCCCACTCGACGCCTCGCTCGGAACTCCGCCGCGCCCGCGACACTATCGACCGGAACTGAACTCTTTGCCCTGGAACCTTCGTCCAGGGACTTCGCCGCTTTATCACCCGGAAACTCCGCCGCGGGAAAACTCCCGACTCCACTGAACTCCTGCCCTAGAACCTTCGTCCAAGGACTTTGACCACTCTGCCGCACCCGCGGCACTATCGCTCCGGAAACTCCACCGCGGGAAAGCTCCCGCCTGAACTCTCCTCTGAGGCCGGCGTCCTCGTCTTATATATCAGAGACGCCATTTCTAGAATGCACGAGCGCGGCTGGGGCCTGTCGCGTCATTCCGCGCCGACCCGACGGCAGAACTCTCTCGAAACACGTGTCGGCAGCTGCCAGGTGGCGCGCGGGACTCCGCAGCTGTGAGGTGTAAGGTGTCTATCAGCGCCGCGCGGGGAGCGGCGGGCCGGAGGGAGGGGAAGCGGCGCTCCTTGTAATCTACCGCGCGTCTCGTGTTGCGGCGGTCACCTGTAATGTCAGCCAGTTGTGCACCTGCGCGTGTCGCGGCCTTGCTCACGTTCGTAACAATTAATAATTAAATAATTAAATAATAATTAAAGGCCCCGTCTATCCGGGTAAACATACGGTGCTTCAGAAAAAAAACCTTCAGAAATAAAAAACCACGCGATTTGAAAACTGTTTACGAAAAGCATTTAAAAATACTCTGAGGAAGCTGTTTTCCTATTTAATTTTTGAACTACTTTTTTAGAATATTAATATTGTTGAAACACGTGTTGTTAGTATCATATATAGGCATTGGCATGAAACACCTAGTACATATTCTTGAAAGCACACGAGGGACTTGCATTGCACGTTTATTTTTATTTATCCGCCATGCAATGGTATGATAACCGCTTTGATATTCTGAAGTGTCATTCGCACGACGAGAAGACTGCGCGCCAGTTTACAGACTTGCGCTTGGAAGCACCACCAACACCAACACACCCCTGACTAGGCGGGACCCTTGATTTCTGGTGTGGTGTGGAAGCACTCGTGGCGTTATTTACTACGCCTCATGAAGTCGACGCCTTGATTGGGGTCGCGTTTGCCACACGCCGGGAGCTGACAAATCGCAGCTGGGCTCGTCCCGGGACAAACGGACGTGAGAGGCCGCGATCCCATTGGCCGCGTGACCTCCCAACTGCCCAGTCGCGCGCCGGGAGAGGAGAGCGGTCGGTGACGTCAGCGGTGCTCACAGCGGCCCACGTGCGGCCGGCTCGTAAACACCCCGGGAATAGAAGTATGACGACGTTTGCACCGTCCAGATCGTTCAAGGACCGAACACTCTCCATCAAGCATTTGATCCCACGACACGGAACAAAATAAGGCAGTGGAGTAGACCGATAATCATTTGACTGACAGCCGACAGGCAGTAGACCAATAGTCATTTTACCGAAAGCCATTTAACCAACAGAAAGTTGATCTAAAATCGTTTTACCAAACAGAAAGTAGCCCGAAAATCATTTAAACGACAGACAGTAGAACGACAGTCATTTCAACGACAATACATTTAACCTACTGTCGTTACTTAATTTATTTCAAATGACTTAAAATCTACAGACTGTCACTAAACAAAATACCGTGATGCCCTGCGGTCTGGGGCTTTGACCATCGCTTTACAGACGCTTCCCTTGCCATGACGTACTTCAAACGTAATTTTTGTTTGGAATGTAGGATTTATATTTACCATGGAGGTATCACTTCTTACCTCCATGAAATTTACAGTGAAAGCACAATCGTAACATTTATTAAAATATTAATCCTATATTATTAATGACGAAGTTAGGTATCTACTATTGCTATAAAGAATACTTCATGTCGGAAGCAACTTTACTAACCACTAAAAAATTTGTATCAAATAAAATTTTACTAGCAATAATAATAAGTCTCTAGAATATTGTCGTTGATTTAAATTTAGGTTTACTTGATGTCCACAAATATTTATTCGGTTTTGTTCTTTGCCGTAAAGAAAGTAATTTTACAGTGTGCGAACTTATTTTAAGTACATCTGAGTACACACTACATATTACTTTTCCACTCCTTTAACAGGCTTCCTACAGGTCGTGAAATTCTAGAAAGTCGCGCAAATGTGCCCAAATTAACAGAAATGGTTCCGGAAGTAACGGAACATTAATTTCCAGCAGCCTTTTGCTAAAGCTAACTTGGATTTTTTTTTTTTGACATCTCGCTTCAGTTTATACTTGCACATTAACTATAAATAAGTATTTGGATAATGTTCACTTAAATCATGTGAAAATTAACTGTGAAGATGATCGGCACTTTCCTGTGAATATTAGATCTATTTAGTTTTATGTTTAAATTTACTTATCAGGTAAGGTAAATTTGATAAGAAAAACCTGTAAAATATTGATGAATATGGAGTGAGGTTTATAATAAATCGATAGAAAAACTCTCCTGTGTAACATATTACGGTCCACAAAAATAATCAACTTTTTCAGTCATATTCTTGTTATTTTTATCGTGGAACGGCAATGGCGAAGTACACTTCAGTTTAAATGGGCGTTTTCCACTGCCAGGCACAGTAAAATAACAAACTAATGGTTATTACAGGAATAAAAACCACCTAGGAATCAACAGCAGTCGAAAGAAATGGATATTAGAATGATTGTGAGTATATTAACACGAAGCACAGATTAAAGTAGTAAATCCATGTTATAAAATTAAGTACGGAATATATTACAACACTCGTTCTTTGAATATATAATTATTTTGGTCATACGACATTGAAGAACGGACACAGAAAGATGAATACACAAATATATATTTATTTCATCTCTGGGTTCACATGTGCGTCGCAGTATTGTCGGTATTTGTCCTGATTAACTGTTTATTATCATCGTTGGGTTTCTCTGTCTGTCGCTGTGTTGTCCAAAGTTGTTGTCTGAATTTTCTTCTTTTTTGTGGCAAATGTCTCATCGTCAGTCCACTGTTTTCGTCAGTGTTTTGATATTCTTCGATTTACTTCCACGGAATTATCTGAGCTGCCTCTACATTGAACATTTGTCATCGGCGGTTTTGGTTTGTGTTCTGTATGTTGGTATTCATATTTCTGTGTCCTTTCTTCGGATTTTCTCTAGGACACACAGTCTAAACTAGCAATGGCTTATGTCTAAAAATAATGATTTAAATGAATGTAACACTCATTACAGTTAACTGCCCATTCTTAGGACAGCGTCTTAACTTGGGACATTTTGAAGAGTAATATTAGGAGGGTTTGGTTTAAGAAAGCTACAGGCGATGCTAATTATTTGTAAAAATTATTTTGTTGTTGCAGTTGTTAATTTAACTTACAACAACGGAAACAATAATGAATATGAAAATATGTTTGTCGGAAAAGTTGTTTAAATACTTGTATGTTCCCAAATATAGAGAACACTGAAGAGAATGTCTCAGCTGAAATAATCAAACAAGCTGTAAAACTGATGAGTAATTGCAGGGGACGGTTTACTTTCTCAAAATTTTAAAACATATCATACAACAGATTCTGCAATTTCTAATACGTGAAGACTGAATAAGAATGTGCTTTTTCCCCCTTTTAATATAAGTCAAACGTAATTTTTGTCTTCGAAATCAAATTTATATAAAAGCAGTAAAATTTGTAGTTCTAAAACTGCGTCTCTTCAACGATATTAATTTTTAAAACATCGTGTTTTTTAACTGGTTGTTATACCTTTTATTACTATTATTTTTTAAAAAAGGCTATACCAAGTTAATTACAATTACTCCTCATGTGAAACAAAATTAAAAATACAATGTTACCTAACTTGGAACAAAGGAGATTTTATTATATTTTTTAATATATAACTATTATTATTTTTTAATTGTTGTGCAGTGTAGTACCAAGACTCCTCATATAAAGAAGAGTAAGAAGAGCTCATAGTTGAAAAATGTCACAAGTATGGGCAATTGACTGTACGTTTTAGCTTTTCATTCAACAGTATTCAAGTTGCGACAATTTCTCGAATGCGATAATTTCCATGACGCCTTCAAGCCGGCACATGTAGGTAACGCATGGCTCTAGAAAGCACAATAACGAGGCGATGAATCAAATCTGTCTCTACACTACGCTCGGGTGTGCTCGTGAGCGTAGAAAGGCGAATGCTAACCGCCTGCAACCCCCATCATTCAGGTGAGAAAGTTGCTTACGGGAACGGCCAGGAAGAGGCTTTGGTCACGCTGCAAACGGTAGAAACCATCTCGCTGTTTGTCGCAACGTAGAGTGCACCGGGACGTAAGACGCTCGCTTTCACAAAACCATAGTTCGGGTCTATACACATGGGGAAAAAAAGTTGTTGTTTTACAAAATATTCCTTTGCAAACCAGTTGCCAATATATAGTTTGTAATACATTAAATATTTTTTAGCTTTTTAAAACACATGGATATAGTTATTTTTGCATAAATGAAATACATTTTATCAAGATAATCCTAAGGTTTCTTACTGGCACATAATATTATATTTAATTGATGTTTCATTCAAACATAATTTTTAACCCTAAAAAAGATAATCAAATATTCAATAATTAGACTTTATTCTGTTTTATTATGCCTATTAATGTGTGCAGTTAATACTGGAATTATATTCGGGGAACGGTATACAGATAACGTTAAATATTGGCAGTAATGGGAAAACATTAAGCATAAATACCCGGGTAGGAATCTGAACCAAGTATTACTGCAAACACTGAATTGTAGTAATACAGTTGTTTTCGTGTGAATGTACAAATTTTTAAATATCTGTAATTTTAGAAGAATATTTATTTTCCATTAAAAAAAAAGTTATAAACTTCGCTGGAAGAGCGCGAGACACAAAATATTCAGAAATTACATTTTATAGTACCGGTTTGTAATCTATACGCAAGGTACCATAGTATAACGTAAGTATTGTTTAACTTCCATTTTATTGCATTTTCGACGGCCATATTTGAAGAGAAGTGTTCCGAAAACTTTTAAAGACACAGACGTTTTGTGAATACAGCCCCACGGGGTTCTTTTTATTAGTATACACATCATGTATACACTTGTTAAACATTTCATTCAGTAGTAGAAAATAACTTTTTAAAATGAAATATTGACCATTTCTTTTGTTCTTGTGTTGTTAAGCAAAAGAGGCCCAGGGCATATCTACATATTTATATTTGTAAGTTTTAGGGCTGGTGACGTCTTGAAACTTGCGTGCTTTGTAAAAGACTGACTTTCTTACGTTGGTTGCGGGTTGCGCTGTTGCGTCGTTGCGTAGTTTGCAAACCCAGCCGTATTCACGCCGGGCTGTATCCGGGCACCGAACCACGGTCTCTCGCGGAGCGGTCTAGGTGACGGACTCCCGTCCACTATCTGCGTGTAGCCTACAAAAGCAGAAATCATGGACTAGTAACGGTTCCGCATCACATAGCCAAGTTGATCCCTTGATCCTGATGGCATTATCCTGTGTACGTTGATCCTGTGGCACACGAATCGTGCTGTTGAGGCCAGTCCGGTGTCTTTCTTTACCACAAGCGCCTCCTTTCTCCGTTTTCACCGTGGACGTATACCGTGGTTGCCACTTGAGGTCGTGAAAGCACGAGCCGCAGCTTCGCTAAGACGACAGCCTCGAGTTAGGCACAAAGGCAACGCGGTGGTTCAACCTTTCCCCCCCCCCCCCCCCTCACAAACAAGCCGCCGCCGCCACCCACACTCCTACCCCCTCCATCAACGTGGGAATCTCAGTGGCAATGCGCGAAAGTGGAAGTCGAGAAAGCTGAACCAGAACGTATACTTATCGTTTCGAGAGCTGCTGTGTGCACTGTAAAAATATTATATTGTCATTTTACACAGAAAATTATTTCTGAAGCCATCTACCGAAATATTTTATTGTAAATATATATTTATATAACAGAGCACACAGATATACACGAGGTTCGCAAATTGCGGAGCATAAATTTTAAAGGGTGGCGGGGAATGCCAAAACAAGAACCTTCCGTCAAGGAACAAATGTGCGGAGACCAAACCCTGCAAATTTACAGGCGCGTACAGAAGCACGCAACTTTGAACTTGGCGGGCTGAGATGCTCCGCGAGAAGCAGAAGAGCCGGGTTCAGACGTTCAGAGTTAGCTCAGCGCACTAGCAAACAGAAGTCTGCTGTAAAAAACAGTGGATGATTGGTTGTGGTACACTTACATGTTTGGGCAATTAGTGCAGTTTTGAATGTTAGTGAGTACGTTTTTTAAAAAATTCATGCAATGAGGAATTTTGATTTAATACAATTTTTTTTGGACATACGCCATTGCAGAGCTGTCGTCGTTGTGTTGTCCAAATTACCTGTTTATTTTTATTTTTATCATTGTGTTCGAAAGTTTATTGCACTGTCCAGGTTTGGCGTCTGTCTGCATTTGTTGTTTTTTGTTGAAACTGTATCGTTGTTAACCCGCTGTGTTCGTCTGTGCTGTTATTTATTTCATGACTAAATTCCTTCCACGGAATTCTTATGCTATCTGATATTTAAAGTTTAGCATATGTTCGTCTGGGCTTTCGTGGTTGTGTTGTCCAAAATACCTACTTAGCTCCATCTTTGGGTCCATCTGTTCGACATCAGCTGAGTTAGGCTTGTTTCCTGTGGTTTATGTTTTCATTTTTATTTCTTATTTTGTATTGGTGAATTTTTTCCATGACAAGTGTTAGTGAGAGCATTTGACTGACAGGAATACCACAGCAGACGTATCATTCGCAAGAATGGCCGATATGTTAAAATTGCAGCAGGAATTGTGAGTTTTCACCAAAGGGTGTTTTCGCACGGCCCTAGCAATAAGGAACCATGACAGAAAGAAAGGTAAGTAGCTTGGCTTCTGAGTTGTAGTCGCATCAAAGGTGAATACATCATTGACGTTTCGGTTGATATTGCAGTCGATATCATCAGGGTAGAGTTATACATGTAATACCCAATGATATTGCCTTCAAAAAATTCTTATCTATGATCTATGCCTGAACGAAAGGTAATAACCAATATTTAACATTAAAAAATTGTTATGAAATAAATAAAAAAATTGTTGAGACCAATATCGTGTTTTTCTATGCCTCTCCCCCCCCCCCCCCCCCCCCTTCCTTTCACTAAGAACTAAATAACTGTTATCAGGCTTATTTTTGATCCAAAATACTTAATAATTTTACAAATGTTTTAACATTTTATAAGGTCTATGTTGACGAAGAATTTTGTAGTCAACGTTAACTCTACCCTGATGATGGCGACTGCAATGTCGACCTAATCGTCGGTGATATGTTTGCCTCGGACGCGGCTACAAGCCAGAAGCCAAGCTACTGCGGACGATGGCCGAGAAAGCCTGCGATCTTCATTACAGAAATGGTCTGCGGTGTGAGCTCGGACGAGCAGAGAGCGGGGCGACCGCAGGTTGCCGGCTTCGTGTTTACTCGCCTCGGGTTAGAGAGTGGTGGGGGGAGGGGCGATTTCGCACGCCTGCGGTCCGATGGCCGACCTCGCAGCGGCGAAGCAGCGCAAACTAGGTACAAGAGCACGTGAGAGCATTTTAATTGGACGCGAAATGCTTCTCTCTCCATCTCCCCCACATCCCCTCCCCCTCCTGGCATGCTGAGGCCCGCCTAGCCAGGGATGTATCAGTGTCGCTGAGGCGGGATGATAAGTGCGATGCTCGCTGGTGCTCCAAGCGCAACTGGCGCGCAATCTTCTCGCCGTGCACTGGGCAACCATGAGATTTCAGCGGCAACCACGACTTCATATGGCGTATAAATGGAGATAAATGTCTAATGTAAGTCCCTCGAGCATTTCTAGAATCTTTACCCGGCGTTTCGTACCTAACCATTATTTAGAAAACGCGGGTTCTTTACCTTTTCACTCTTTTTAAAAATACAGTTTCAAAACGAAAAATAGAATCAGGACTGTTTACCCACCCTCAGCGTATTCTTAAAATGGTTTTCGTAAGCAGACACCAGTCGGATATCTTGAACAGTTTTTTAGTCGCGTGGTTTTTTCTTCTGAATATCTGCACGCCGTATGTGTGCCCAGATAGGGAAGTGGGGAGGGGGGAGCTTTTTAAAGTTAAAAGTCAGGAATCTCAAGAAATAATTTTGGTTTCAACTGTGTATATAGTGTCTTATTTATTGGAATGCCAGAAGATAATACTATAAAGTTTTTTTGCATTAAGTCATTGGAGTTTACAATTGAATTATTTTTTGGAAATGGCTGAAAGTGTAATTAGGTATATAGGCAATAGACACAATGTTATTACCTTCAAAAATCTATCTGTGATCTATGCCTTAACGAAGTTATAACCAAAATTTAACGTTAAAAAATTGTTATGAAATGCATAAAAACTGTTGAAACCAATATCGCATCTTACTATGCCTCCCCCCCCCCCCCCCAACCTTTTTTTCCTTTAACGCAGAACTAAGGAAATGTTATCAGGATTATTTTTGGTCAAAAATACTTAATATTTTGACAAATATTTTAACATTTTGTAAGGTCTATGTTGACGAAGTGTTTTGTAGTCACAGTAAAATCAGGAACGCGCAATTATGGTTAAATATTCTGTGATGTAACTTGTCTCAAATTATTTAACACTCCTCAGAAGTATCACCAACAGAATACGTACATCCTTCTGGCCCTGCTGTTACGTCAAGAAAGTTTTCGACCGACTTAATGAGGTTGGCCAAGTGCTGTTGAACGAACATAAATGCGATGTTTCGAGAAACGGCCACCACTGGCACTACTCTCGAGAACTGTCGAATATGAGACGAGTAACGTGACACGAGACCGCGCGGTGCACCTGCCTTCAGAAAGGTTTTGAAGTTGGCGGGAATGCAATAGATAGGGATGCGTCCATGGCACACACATTCCTGCACAGGAAAAAAAAAACTGTACTTTTACAAAAGATTCCTTTGACAAACAATTAACAAGAAATTTTTTAACCATATTACAAAAAAAAAAGTATTGTAACTTTGTACAACACATGGCTATGGTTATTTTTGCATACATGAAATACTTTTCGAGATCATACTGAGTTTTTCTTACTAAAATGGGCGCATTTTCATATTTGAATTGATGTTTCATTTAAGGCCCAAGTTTATTGGATTTTATTTAATTTTATCAATATTATAAATAAGTGCAGTTAATACTGGAAATCTATTCAGGAAACTGTTTACAAATAACTATAACTATTGGAGGAACCGGGACAACTCAAACATTTTTCCCGGCTAATAAATCCGAACACTATTTTGTAGCGATACAGTTGTACAAATTTAAAAATATTTCAAGTTTTACGTAAATATTTCTGTTCCATTTACAAAAAGAAATTTACAGTGTACGTCTCTTAGCACATGCAGCCACAATGTAAAGGACGCATTTATAAGGGTTGGATGGTATCAGAATACTACCACCACCTGTTGTGAGTTGGTCGTACTACATTGGTGAAAGCAGCCATTTTGAGTCGTCATATGTACGACGATTCAGCAAAGCGTAAATAACAACGACCATTGATAAAAACGATCACACAATATTAATGTAGGGTGGATGTTAATAAATTTTAGTGTTTAAAATAAATATTTTGTAATGAATTCCAAAATATTAAAATGTATATAATAAGCATTATACTCACAATTACGTTTTCCTTTGCTTCTTCTATTTAAGTTATAAACTAAACTATTTGTGTTTTCAGACAATCTTATGCCAAAATTCTAGAGCACAACACGGTCCCGAATGTAATGGACGCAGATACGCATTAGTGGACGCGAGTGTCACATTCATAAAAGAAACCTGGAGTTCAGTGGACGCACGTAGGGATGTATCGGCATCCCTTGCGAGGATTCGGAAGCAAGGCATAGATGGCCGCGTATGCCTCAGCTGAGGGGAGCCACTGGGCTGGTGTTCGGATGGTGCAACAGCTACGTCCGCTCCACGAGGGGTTTGTTTGGTATCCAAGACGCGCGCGCGGCAAGGCCGGCGCGGCCGTTAGCTGGCCGCGGCCCGGGGAGATGGGTCACTTGTGGGACCAGCCGGGCGACTTCCTGCGCCGCCTCGGCGGGCAACTGCCCGGGGCTGGCAGCGCGGCGGCTACATCTCGGCTCTCGGCATGCGGCGTTTGGTAGGAGTCATTTCGTGAATGCGTCGGAAGTCGCGTGGAACGGAAATGTGAGACAACCACGGTGCTGCCATCCGTGGCGGATAGCTTGTGCCAAAGGTCACAATGCCAAAGGGAAACTCAACAGTATTAACTGTTTGATGAATTTTTTTATCAAGATGGGCAGTATTTAAAATAAAATTGCCTTTCGAAAATCAAGTCGAAAGCTGGGGTTGAGTATAATTTTTTTGAAGTCGTTTCGCTTTTGTCGGAGCCGTTTCATTATATAGTTTTAAATTTTGGTCTTCTAATCAAATATTTCAATAGTTGTCATGGCTGCTCCTGCACAACGTTCAGAAATGTAGTTGAAAACATAATATACGTATATTTATCACGCTCGGCATTATTACAAAGAATTATACGTTAAATGTCGTGTAAGAGTTTCGTAATTTAAGTATGTATTTGCAGCATGAGAACACATGTATTATCTCGTTACCGAGGTTAGAGTTACACATCACTAGCGAGTACAAAAGACTCGCTCACGCTTTTTTCTTCATGTTCTTTGAATGATACTTGCAATAGGGATACGATTGATTTAAAACAATTTCATGGGCATATCTAATTGCTGCTTTACACTGTATGTCATGGGAAAAAAACGCTCATTAACGGACAACAAATAAGGATACCTAAACATAATAATAAAAACCAAAAATCAGCTGATTTATATTTTTTAAATGCCTAGACTGCTTAGACAATTCCATAGATAGAAAAAAGTACTTTAAATCACGGACGAACGCACTAGGCTGCCAACGAAAGGAAATTTGCAACAAAATCAGTAAATACAGACAAGCAACAACGGCGAACAGATGAACCCAGCGATGAAACCAAACAGATGTACTAGAAGACACCGCACACGAATACAGTAGGCTTCCTGCGACCGACAAAACAGTTGTGACGTTTCGAGAACTGACATCTGTTCCTGAAATCAGGCACAAACGTTTGTTTCTAACCGCGCGACATACAGAAACAAACTGGATATAAAATATGCCTTGCCGTTTCATTTGTACTACACAAACGACAGCCATCGATGTTTACAAAGTTTCTTTTATTACCTATTTGAAAAATAAATTTAGTGTTTATTAAGAAAAATTATTGCTCGTGAACGCATTTAATAAATTTGACAAAAGAACGAAAAAAACATAATCTCAAAAATACAAAAAGTGTAATATTTTTTTGTAATGCACCAGGTTAACCAATGTTCACAAAAATCTGGTCTTCATTTGAGTACCATCGCACCCGCAACACGATGTATAGAATAAATATATAATTGGAAAAGTTTGTCGCATCTGCGAATTTCGGCACGTTGATGTCAGAGACGTGTTGATCGTGATTGGTTGGAAAGTTATTTTTGATCGCGTCGCATCCATCGCGTCGCGCTATGTTTGATTCCAGCATGGGGGGAGTGCTGATTAATGGGGTAGTATCCTACATTATATAGCTTCTAATATTTAGTGTTTTTGCACATTATTTTTAATAAATTTATAATATAACCATGTTTTATTGTTTATAAATGGCTTTTCCAACTAAACAAGTCCTTGTTTGATGGTTTTTATGAACTTAAAGGGGAATTTTCATATCAGTCCTAGCATATATACTGAAAACTGGGAATCATGTGGTATACATTTTCATTTTCAAACCCTTTTTATTTTTAGTATATCATTCATAAATCAATAAAAATTAGGTTTCCCCAAAACCCTGAAAAACTAAGGTTTCTATTGTTTTGGAAAAGCCTAATTTTCATGTCGCTTCGGAAGACAATAAGTTGAGTTGGAGGAACATGAACTACGGCACGCCACCGGACTTAGAGTGTATACAAGAGACATTGTTCAAAAGTTTTATTAATAAATATTTTTCATAATTTTTTATTATTAATTAATATAATACCCCCTCCACTGATCCATCCTCCACCGTGAAGAGAATAATTTCCGAAATATACCCTCCCACATTTTCTAAACTATGAACTGTACACGTGCTTGCACAAAATTGTAATAAAAAAACAGGTCGTTATATTGCTGGTACTGAAGTTTGGCTACTGCTCAAGTATGTGCCATGAAACGTGTCTCGAATCTGACAGATCTCAAAAGAAGTACCAGTGGTGCCCATTTACCAACTGTCAATTGCAAAGCAAAACACGATGTTTGTTTACGAACCACTGAAGTTGTTTACAAACACTATTAACTGAACAAAGGTGGCAGAATAATACATAGATATTTGGTACTGCACTTGAGAACTGTCAAATTAGAGACACGTAGAAAAAAAATTGCACTTGGAAAAACATTTTCTGTACTTTTACAAAAGATTCCTTTGTAAACTAGTGACCCAGAAATAGTTTGTATTGTAACTTTGTAAAGCACTTGACTATGGTTATTTTTGTTTTATGAAATACCTTTTCAAGATAATACTCAGTATTTCGTACGAAAATTATTCATGGGGAATAAAAATAGACTATTCAAATATATGACTTTTTTGTCGGTTCATGTTTATTATGTGCGCAGTTAATACTGGAAAGCTATTCATGGAACAGGTTACAAATAACTTTAAATATGGAGGTACTGGGACAACACAAACCATAAATTCCCGGGTAAGAATCCGAGCCCAGTATTAGGCCTACAGTAGCGATACAGCTGTGTTCATGTAAATGTAAATTTGAAAATATCTGTAATTTTACATGAATATTTGATCTATTTACAAAAAAAAAAATTACAGTCCACAGGCTTTATCATGGAAGTTTTATCGCAGAACTGTTTTGCAGTCAACTTCTGAGCTCATGTATTATTTCGCGTTGCTATAGTTACGTAGCGTCCGCGCATGCGGGTGGGAAAAGAGTAGGAAGTTGGTGAGGCCTGGGGGTGGGGGCGGTGCAGAAAGAAACAAAAGAAAGATTACGAACCCGCTGGCTCATTGTTGCCGGAGAGAACGACCTTCGCCTGGGGGAAGAGGATGAGCTTTTCCTCTCTCCTTCCCTACTTCCCCCCTCGTCATGCTGTTTCCTTTTTCCGCCGCGAGATTCCGCCTCCATCTCACCGCGGTGGCTGACTTGGCGAGGGGGTCCTGACCCTCTGTGTAACGCATCCTCCCCTCCTGCAACTCCTGGGTCACGTGGCCCGAGGGGGTGAGTGCCCCCTTCCCCCTTCCCCGAGCCGCAGGGCTGGCCAACGCACACCGACGAACAACTAGTGGGCTTCTGCAAAGAGCGTCAGCTTCAGACGGCCATGTTGCATGACGTCACGGCCGCCATATTGATTCTAATGTTTGCTACCAGGCAGACATAAAGTCAACTGCAGACGTCGGCCATCTTGGATGACGTTACAGATAGTTCTAGTTTCTGCTGTTGGGAAGCGCTAGAGTCAAAGCGTGACAGCGTCATAAGCTGGTTTGGTCATGGTTCCACAGCATATTCTGCAGAACCACAGTGTTTTGAGCGCTGTACAAAGATCATTGTGACCTTCGAGGTGAACGTCCTGGCCTTTCATAACGATGATCTCAGATCAACACAGTGCGAGCAGATAAGTTCAAAATTTTTCGGACTTTATGGAGGTTAATTTAAACAGAGGTAAATCTTATGCAAATAATAAAAAAAACAGATCATTTTAATACGTGAATTTAAAAAGTAGCTTTATTCTATTTTTAAAACCACTTTTAGCGTGAACTACTAATATTTTAAGTGTTTGAAATGGTCTTAATTTTAGTTTTGTACTTTATTACACTTTTTTATTTCTCATAATTACTTTCAATAATAGTGTTTTTTTTTTATGAAAACATTTCAGAATCGTTCGTTTTGTAATAACTATTAAATGCTAGTGTGTATATATTTTCAGTCGTTACTAAAAGTCAACAGAGATGAGTCAAAGACTATATGTGCTGCTGTCTTGTGACAAAAGCATCATCAATTTGCTCACCGTGTCACAATCTATTGTAGCGACTTTGCGTCGTTCAAGCCACCGATATAAATGCGCCGAACATTTATTCGACACTGCTGCTACCTGTTACGGCAGATCGGAAATGTTTATGAATTTCGGTTCACGGGAGCGAGGATCGTGTAGTACCAGTGTTGAGTTGGCGAAAAGTTCAGAGGAATGGTACATGTTTCATTCTTGAGCTAGGATCATTGGATTGCGGATGGAAAAGGAGAATGGTGTAACTGGCCATTAGTGGAGGACGGCTTGGTTAATCGGTCCGAAGGTTGGCCGGGACCCAAGTCAGTCATAGTCATGAAGAGTTCACCATGTCTTACACAGGGCAGATAACTGACAGATTCGTCGGCTTCAGGATCCGTTCATCACAACTCGAGAAAGCACTCTCAAACCAGCATGGCATCTAGTATATGGCATGCCCTACTGGCAGAGCTAAACTGTATATCATTTATCTCGTTTAGGGAAAAAGCAAGTCCTTCGTACTCCAAAGGCACCAGATGCAACCCAAAGTAATGCACATAATAGGGGCACTGTCGTTTCTGATTGGCTGACAGCCACGTCGTACCCTCTGCCCTGGTTCTTCATTTCTGGGGCACATGTATTTCTGCAAGTTTGTAATTGGCTCCCAGTTACTGAGGGAGGGGCAAGTAACACATGATAATCCAATTACAAAGGGTTGCCAAATGAGAACGTGAAATGTGCATATCCCTACCAAATTAGTCCCTCAGAACATGAAAACCACACTTAGTTCCCAGTGGTATTACAAGAGTGTGGGGTGCATCTGGACCAACATGCACAAAGTGAAACAGTTCGTGCCTGATGACGGGAGCAGATGTCAATTCCCGAAACGTCGCAAATGTTTTGTTTTAGGATGCTTACTGTGTTCGTCTGTGCTGTCGTCGTTGTGTTGTCTTAATTTGTTGTTTGTCTGTATTTATTGTTCTTGTTTCAACTATCTCGTCGCTGCGAGCCCACTGAGTTCCTCTGTGCTGTATTTTTATTTTCCGACTAAATTCATTCAATAGAATTCTTTGTGCTATCTAAGCATTTAACATTTGGCTTCAACTGATTTTGGCTCTTTCCCCGTGTGTTCACATATTATCTTTGTGACCAATATCAAAGTTTTAATATGATCTCCATTACAATCCAGAAACGACGTATGTCCAAGAAATTGTTTTAAAACAATCTTTTCAGCCGCAAGACACAAGAATCATTCAAAGAACGTAGACACAGGGGTGCCCATCACCCTAATGAAGATGGCGCATTCACCCGCCCCCTTAAACCTACAATTCGCCCCTGCCCCTCAAAAAAACTTTTACTTACCCAGGAATTTGAATTTGATAGTGTCGAACCAGGTAGTCCGAGGGTCCTAACTCAGAAAATGTTTGAAAATAAGTTTATATCCTTATCATCTTTTAATGCAAACACAACAATAAAATACTAAGCGAATTATTTGATACCAACTAATAACAAAGTTTCGATTTTGTTTATATAGTTCTTATCCCCCAAGTGTTTTAAATACCCCTCCCCAATTTTTTCTCATATATTTCCTAACCTAACTTACTCTAAAGTGTACTGGATTGTGAGGGGTCCGGGTTAGGGAAGACTAAAGTGCGTCTCAGGCCGAAGAAGCGCCTATGCGTCCTTATCATGTGGGGTTTCAACCAAGCAGAAAAGGGTAGCATCCATCGTGTGCTTCGATCGGGGACTGGCCAGCCGTGTGGCAGCGAGCGATGCCATGACCAACTCCCCTGACGACGAAACCCGCGCCATGTGAACTCCTCTCCCCCCCCCCCCCCCCCCCTCCCCCGTGGCCTTGTGAGGGACCGGCGGCCGCACGGGCTTGTGCAGCCCTGCGCGTCCACGAGTCCTCCAGTCTTCCCACGGGCGCGCGGCCGCCGCCGGGGGAGGGGGGGGGGGGGGAGATTCGCCGACGTGGATGCTCTGCTCGGCTGCTCGACCCCCGCGGCGGGTCATGCGTGGATCACGACAAAGCATGCGTCGCGGACGACGATAGAAATAGTTTGAACCAAGGCGAGAGATACACAAATATATATAGAAATAGTTTGAACCAAGGCGAGAGATACACAAATATATATATAATGGAACAGAAATATTGACGTGAAGTTACAGATATTAGTAATTTTATACAGTTACATGAAGAAAAAAAACACTTTATAATTACAAAATACTGTTCGGAGTAATACGGGGTTGAGACTCTTACCCGGGCATTTATGCTTTGTGTTGTCCCAGTACCTTCAACAGTTAGAAGTTATTTGTAAACAGTTCCCTGAAAATATTTCCAGTATTAATTGCGCACATAGATAAGCATTGTATAGCAAAATAATTATGAATTGTTGAGTAACCGATTATCGTTTCCGTGATTTAAAAATATTATGCTTGAATTAAAGACAAATCCATTGAAATATAAAATTGTACGCTAATTTTCGTAAGAAATATTCAGTATTATCTCGACAAACGTATTTCATATATGCTAAAATAATCATAGCCATGTGTTATACAAAGTTACATTATCTGTCTTGTAGTATTAAAAACTAAGTTTTGGCAACTGGTTTTCAAGAGATTGTTTTGTAAAAACACAGAATTTTTTTTCTGTACATGCTGCAACATCGCGTCCAGAGTTGGCTATGTGTACCAGATAAATGTCTCCTGTTGGTACATGAATCACAGCAATTCGTCGTGGAAGCAAATGCTTTCTGAATGGCCTAGCGAAAAAAAAAAAGTTATGGTTTCGCTTTTTAGTTTGCAGGTGGCCACTAATAACAAAGAAGAAACCGCCGATTCGGGCATACCTTATTGCAGTTTATTGATCGTTTAAAATTTTTGTTTTGTGAAAAATACATGGCCCAGTTAATTAGTGCCGTTCAGTGTCATCCGATGTTGTGGCATGACATTATTCTTGTAACACGTTCTTTAAACCTTTGCAAAATTAAATCAAATATTGTTACTGACTTTCTGATGTATAAGAAGAACTCCAATACTTCGTTATTTCATTTGGCATCAGGCTAAAATTCAAAGCCCTATGATCGCTCTACCATCGTTTTCTTTTACATAGACTGTTTTGTAAGTGAGAATATATTTGTTCACATTAATCGTCACTGGCTAATTTGCATACTTCTCTCTTAGTTGGGCATCGTTTGCTCACGGTTTTAGAGAAGCGCGTTCAGATTACTGATGCTGTCCAATTATGAACACAGTGCGTTAGTATGAATTACGGCCGAATGAATCCACGAAATATTTATACACCTATGATTAAAAAAAATTGCCACGAAATCTCCACAGTTGAGTTGAAAACGAGCTAATACATACATTCCTGCTGTGTGGGTAGTAGTGGAAAAGCGTTTGTAAAGCCTAGTAGGCCTTGTTAACTCAGGCGGAAAAGGAGGCACGATCCTACGAGAATGATTTAGGGTTAATCTGTGCCACTACTCAGGTCCCTGTGATCAACAGTCCAGTCACACATCCCGGTTAAAAACACGGGTAGCCTCGACATTTTTTTTTTCCCCGTGGCTGTACGCTAATGCATTTGGCGCAAGGTTCTCCCACTACGACGGAGTACTATTCCTGGACGTGACAGCCGCCGGCTAATGACGTGTGCCCCCGTATGCGTAATTACGGCTGTTTGCCAAGAAAACCGTTTAGCTACGTCCAGGTGGTCGTTTTCACGGTTGTTTTGTCGAGGGAAACATCCCAGCGCAGTGGCCGTCTCTTCACCGCAGCAACGCCGCCAGGGGGGAGTGTTCCAGTGCTCGCCAGTGATGTGTCAACATCTGACCTCGGTAACGAACAAATTCATGTGTCTGCTTGTTGCAAATAGACTTATTATACGAAACTCGGACACGAAATTTAACGAAATATTCTTTTAAAATAATGTCGAGCGTGATAAGTATATGAAAATTGTGTTTTCAACTACATTTCTAGACGCAAATCAAATGTATTTTCCGCACCCGCTGCTAGAATTCGCTGCCGGACATGGCTAAGTCGACTATCGAATCATTTGATTGGCAAAGCGAAATTTTAAACTATATAATAGAACGGTTCCGAAAAAAAACAAAAGAGATTTGAATAGTAACTAAACCCCGGCTTTGGACCCGATTTTCAAAGAGGAATTTTATAAAAAAAATATTGCCCAATATAGTATATTAAAGGGGCACCTGCGGCTGGCTTCTGGCTAAGGTGGGGGCGCTTTCTGCCTTGGAACTACATCTCCGATGATGTCACGGCGGCCATCATGGATGACCTAAAACTTTGACATTGACCTTGAACTTGAACTATGAATTTGACCTTGACCTCAGTCGCCATCTTGGATTTCGCCATCTTGGTTTCCGCCATTTTGGATATACCATTTTGTGTTCTAGAATAATCCACCATGTTATTTTCTAGAACTTTCCGCCATCTAACAACTCACTCTCCAGCGTTGCACTTTTCGTTACGGACGCCATCTTGGATTCTATAACGCTGCACTTTTCGTTGCGGTGGGATCTTGGATGTGTATGACGTGATCGTTGCACATTTAGTTACGACCGCCAACTAGGATACTGGAATGTTGGAAATTTCGTTACGGCCGCCATATAGAAAATCCGTAATTACTATCTAAGTTTAACGGGAATTTTTTTTAAATTAGTAGAAAGTTGATTTTATAAATTTTAATTTAAAGACGCACCTACGTCAAACAGTCCTCGGTTCAAACCCGGCGAGGTCAATCGACTAAAAATGGCGACGGATCCTTTCTCCACAGAAGCCACATCAAATTACAAGCACACTTTCACCTGCATTGCATGTAAGATATAGAATGCCGGTAGAGCTGGAAAAAAAATTGGGCACTTCTTAAAGTCATCAAACTTTACCTACAGTAAACATATAGCTACGTGCAGACGCGCACTCGAAATTACCAGGTTCTTTTTTCCGGCGGCAACGGTATCCTGTTCATTTATTAACTTATTTAGTTAATATAATTGTGAAAGTTGAGTTTAAGGAGATTCTACTTATTCCCTATTATTTAAAAATAAAAAAAGATAGGTGATAATAATGTAAAACAAACATTGGCATTTTTTAAATGTCCACATAAAAAAGTTAACAATTACAATTTTATCACTCTAAATTAAGTACATTGCCTGATGAAAACGAATTTAGGTAGAACATCACACGTGGCCAATTCTAAGAAGGAAAAAAAAGGCATTACATTACTGCCAGTAACACAAACACAGAGCCATGCAGTAGGCAAGCCTATAAGTAATTATAAGACGCAGGTGTTCTTTTTGTTGCAAGAAGGTAACTAAGTTTTTCGACTGCAAAGCTTGGGCAGTTATTACTCATGCATAAGTACCTGAAAAATTCGCGGATTCATTTCGTGATAGGATAAAATTCAAACGTGTATACCTATAAGCAGCTTCCGCTACTGGCACACAGTTTACAGGGAATAATATTGACCAATAAGAAACATTGAACTAATTAATTATCGAATCATATGTTATCTAGTAGAGACGTCTTACCAGTCGGTAGCCAATAAAAATGTGATACTTGCCCGAGTATACATAGGATTTGTGGAGTCATTGAAAACGCGAAATTTTTCGGTCCCTACTCATGCAATACTAACAATTTCGATAAATAATTCAAAATATGTCGTAACAAAAAATAAAATTTAAAAATCTAAGCCTTTGTGCATAACAGTGTGACGTAAGACAACCGGTATTTTTTGTCGGCAATGAGCCACGTGTCACGTCCGTCGCGAGCGTGGAAGTGTGGGGGGGGTGGGAGGGGGGAAGCGTGCCCACGCGAAGCGACCGACGGAGACTCGACGTGTGTGCGTGCGTGCGAGATGTACACAAAGAGTCGGAGCTCGAAAGGGGGAAGGGGAAAAGACAGAGGGAGAATAGCTGTTCGTGGGTGTCTTCTTTGTATCCTGCTGGTGTCCTCGGAGAGTCAGCCTTACGACCTTTCGCTGCGTCCCACGACGGACGGCCCGCGGCTTGGGCGAGCTCCCCTTCCGCATCTCTCAACTATTCATAGTCCGGTCGTCAGTACGGCGACAGTAGTACACTTATCTGAAAGCTTGGCGAACTATGAAATCACCCTAATTTACTAAAATTTATATTTCAAATACAGTTAAAGGCTCTGGAACAAGGCGTAAAACGCAATAAAAAAAATAGCTCATTTGAAACACCGGCTGAACACACATCTTTGAAACACCTATTTTAATCTATGTATGAATATGTGAGTAATTGGTTTTAATGTAATACTACTTATAATTACCTTTTTTTTGGCAACGCCGGATTTTTTAAAGCGTTAATTTATTTCCAGCACGTCTACACCTAGGCTTAATTTTTAGTTACCTGAATATTAGATTTTTGGTTAAATTTTGACATTGTTACTTGAAATCTCTGAAAATTTAATTCTGCTTTCCAATGTAATTCATATTTTATCATCTATTATGTTTATGTTTAGCTTATTATGTTATATTTCATGTTATGATGTAATAGCATAAAATATGATTAAGTCTAAGAAAAGGCATAGGCCCCTATCGCCTTAACTTGGACACAAATAAAGGCAATAATTAATAAATAACACAGCATGTTCGAGACCGCAACCATGCGGAATCAACGCTTTTGCCGGATTATCGAACACCAATATAATTTGACCTGGAATACCAAAGAAATATCAATATGCATTTCAAAGGTATCCATAGCATGTTGTAATAAGTTTCTATATAAAAAAATATACATGAGCGTTGATCTTTTTCAACAAAAAAAAAAGCTATGAAAGTGATTGCCCGCTTGAGACGTGAGAAATGTTATGCGCTATAAAACAGAAAACACTGTACTTAAATGGAAAATTGAAAAGTGACTTAAAACAACTACGAACTAAAAATGCCGTCAGCGCAGTAATGCGACATGGTGGCCAAGGTCGGAATGTGACATGGCTGTATCCAACCGAAAAAATCCGAACGTGAGCAGATCTATTCGTGACGAATCACAGAATATGACCATATAATACGATGGCTGAACTACACGTATAATTCAATGAGTCAAGTCGTTAAGCTCTTTTTTTTTCTTCGGATTTTAGGAATAGTATTTACATACCAAGGCACGTAGGTTAAATTTTGAGATAATAACGAAACTACATACTGGCACAGTGAAATACATGACACATTAAATCAGTGTGATATTTGGTAACAAAATGACCTCGCAGAATATAGTAAAAAAAAAATGATATAATGATATATGTATAACGACAATATTAGTAAAGTACCCGAGAAATAAAATATTCAAGTTAAATATTTATTGTTCCCGGTTGCAGATATTCGCTGACGCAATCTTCGTGGCAGCGGCATCGGTGACAATCCGGGAGACTTGAACGATAGAGTAAGAAGCGAACCCGATTCCTGAAACTTATTTCACTTACGAGCTACGCAAAGACAAAAAAGCAGGAAAGGTAGACTGCGATCCTGGTGATCTGCGATCCGCGGGAGACTGATCCCGGAGCATGGACGTCCTCACCTAACCCCCGAGCACAGAATGAGGTCGTGATAAGACCCGACAGGAAGCACAGACTAGACTGCGCGAGATACTGCAAACAGGAAGACTAGAATCGAGGACTTGCCTGTATTTGCAATACCTTCTACATATAAATAAGACATTCTGTTTGTTTTTTGTGATACAATTATACAGTTTTATTCCGGGATTGATTACATTTTGCTCACTTGAACTTCAAAACAAGAGGAAGGTCACTATTTATATAAGATTTTTAAACTTTCTTCCTCCCCCTTCCATCCACCATCACCCTCCCCTAAACCCTTCAAGAAGAAAGTTGCTACTTCTTTTGAAATTTTTCACATTTCACACTCAAAATAAAAGGAAATTTACTGTCTACATATGATTAAAAAAAAAAACTATCTATATCACTCTAAACGAAGTCTTTTCACTAAGGCGTGCAGCCAGTAAACGCTGTTTACTTCCGCTGATATAATAGAAATATATTATGTAGAATGAATGGTTGAAGGTGTCGATATTTTTGTAGTTAACTTTTACCATAATGAGATATCGTACCGAAAAAGAATGTAAAAAATGCCTGGTGTTGTTGTTTATCTTATACGACACAACAGAGAATAACCCAAAACTCAAAGTGAGTCCGAGAATAGTCTATAAGCCAATTAATCGCGGTTTTGAATAAAAAATCAATACGTGTCGTAGTTTACAAGTTAGTGACGTTTTTTAAGTTTTTTAATCCCACACTGAACCTGCTACACTATCACAAATAATCCTTCTATTGATAACAATTAAAAATAATGATATACTTTTGGAAAAAATTATTCTTTGCATGACTTGTGGGATAACTATTTTTAATAAGGTAACTTTGACTATTCACACTATAAAAATGCTTTAATTTAGCAATTTTTTCTTTAATTATCCATCTTTTCCAATAATTTGCTAAGAAAGCAAAGTATTTTTTACAGTATGAATAGTCAAAATCACCCGATTAAAATTTATTTGCTGAATAAGTCTTCCAAATGTTTTTTACCCTAAATGTATAGTGTGTTTGATTCTATTTTTAATTGTTATCAATCGTAGGATTATTTATTATTTAGTAGCTAAAATTTTTCGTCACAGTATCATATAATTTGGTGCAGGGTGGGGATTTAAAAATTTTTGAAATATTGCCTATAACTCGAAAACTACAGTTTTTTAATTTTATATTTTATTCAACACCGTAATTTACTGGTCTATCAACTGTTCTCAGCTTAACGTTGATTTATGAGAAACTCTATATATACATTATACATTTTACATATTTTATGATTACGAAACAAAGAACTTTTAATATTGGGATCACATGTGAAAGGGACAAAGGAGTCAGGTATGTCACGTAGACAATAACTTTGAGAAACATACTGAAAACCTAATGCAAGTCGATAGTTACTCAGGCGCAAAAAAAAAAAAAAAACTGCTGTGGGACATACCGAAATTTTTTTTTTCCGTATAGTTTGTGTTTCACCACTTAGTTAAATATGACCGATCATAGGCGATAATCAACCCAACTTTACACTGGTATATCTATCCTTAAATAAAATAACGTGTTTTATGTTTATCTTACCCACCCCCTTTACATTCCGGTTTGTGGAAAAATAAAAGTTTTCATTATCCAAATCGAATTACCGATTGAACGCTGATTGGTAACCAGATCGAAGTTACATTTAAAGCTTTTAATATGCATTCGTACGATGTGTCCGATTGCAGTCCCTGATTGCAGCTGGGGTTGCGCATCAATCACTCCACAAGTCAAAAAGAATGTTTGAGACTGCTGCAAATGCATATTTGGAGTGCGTGCGTAGTTGCAGTTCCTCAGTACATCAGCGACCAGACACGTGACTACGATTCGAACCCCAGATGAAAACCAACTGGGCGCGTCCTAAATATAATAATAATAATTTTTATTTCCCATTTTTTTTACACTTTGTTGACAACATTCACTTAATTAACCAGGAAATTTAGCACTCACGAAAGCAAGCTTGTATGTGAGTGCATCTAGTCACTTCAAATTACATGCGGTATTTTGACGATTGTAAACATTTGTAAATGTATAATAGCTGAGAAATAAATATATAAAATATAACCTAAGAAACTTTACATTAGTTATATAAAGCTGAAAGTTAAAGAGAGCAAATTATTAAAATTCAATATTATGTATAAACAAAAAAGTATTAATTATATCATTGTTACATGAATAAATGAAAATATAATTAAATAAAAATTAGTATTTAAGAAAAGTACAGGTACAAAGTTATAACAATATATAAAACTTACTTAAATACTAAAGCCATCTCTTCATCAGTTAAATTATGTAGCCAAATATTAACATATTTTTTCATTTGAATGAATGGTTTATATAAGTCAAATGAAAACAACTGAAAATTATGGTAACAGGTTGTTACTAAATAGAGAATCATTGGTATTTCACTATACTATGAACCTCTGCTTAAAGTACTGGAATTCAGTGGGTCATCAGTGAAAATCACTGATAAAAAATTTAGAGCATGGTTTCACGGCATAGCTAAACTAGTTTAAGTGAATATGTTTAGCCAGCCCATATTTTAAAATATTCACCTGGTAGTTTAGAAGAAAGTGATTGTCAGGTTACACGAAAATAGATTGTTTACAGTTAGAATCGATCACAATGTTTATGGTAATGTTTTAGTGTTTATCAGAAGGGTTTTTAATTGCACGCTTAAAGCTATCATACCATACAATTAGTCTGCCATTCACTTACACAAAACAAATCGGTTAATGCATTTTATTTAACTGTTTATTCTCTGCATGACTAGCGTTCGACCATCTTTTTAGTTGTGGTTTGTTGACGTTAAACCAGTCAATCAAAAAGCAAGAATATGTCGTTCCGAAGAACTTGCAAAATAGTGAAGTAGTTCAAATTGCTGGGTAACCGTGGCCTTAGTTATTAAGGGACATTAATTAAAAAGAAGCAGTTTTAAAGACCCCCATCTATCTCGACACAATTATGGCATACCGAGCTTCAGAAAAAAAAATACGCGATTTAAAAACTACTCACGCTATCCGATTGGTGCCTGTTTACGAAAAGCATTTAAGAATACGTTGAGATCAGGTCTGTGTTTTTGGAAGAGTGAATCTTGAAAGCACTCAAGGTAACTTGAGTTGAATGGTGTTGAATCTTGGAAGCACTCACGGGACTTGAAATATACATTCATCCTCATTTCTACGCCATAAAATGTTATTGTTACCACATAAACCTCATTGTTGCCCTATGCACGACGTAAAAGAGTTCGCGTCTTTTCAGAGCCTTGCGCTTAGAGGCGATACTGCACTAGAAACACCAGCGGGCGTCGCACTTATCATTCCGCCTCACTAATCCAAATACATCCATGAAAAACAAATTTCACTGACTTGGAGCAATGTAAACGATTAAAAGTTTAGAGTCAGAGAAAAAATTGTTTGCGAAATATCTGTGACGTGTCGGCGAGGGCGGACTGGGAAGTCCCGGGTCTCGACAAGAGATGGCGCGGCGGTACGTGGCGCCGGAAGCTGACGTGGCTCCCCGCGGGAGGACAATGGGCCGCGTGAGAGCACGCGTACGACCGCCGCGACGTGTCGAGATGCAACCCGCGCAGCACAGGTTCGTGGACCTCGGCGGCTGTCGTCCAGCCCTTGGTGGTGAGGCGAGGGGGAGGGAAGTATCATACTGCACAACTACCATGATGAAACCTTTTCCCCTGTCCTCCTCGAAACAGGAGGAAAAGTGACATATTGGAGAACTGCCATAAGGGAAAAAGTACCAGGGGAATATGATAGTGCTGTTTCATACAACACATATTTGGAAACATTTGTTTCTTCCATCGCGCGATCTGTTGAGTTGATTTATGATTGCAACTACAGTTAGTCACAGGCAGAAGTGCCATCTGTAGTATTTTGAGTTAACCTTGGAAACTGCTGGGGTCGACAGCGTTACCTACCGACGTATTCTATACTCTGCTCTGAGAGCGAAGCCATTGTACTCATTCCATGGAGTGTATATGAAATTATGGTAGAATTCTCCTTGGTCCTTTTCCCCCCGGCCCGTCCAGCGGGCAGGCACCGCTAGAGCTGTTTGGAACAAGCACGTCGAGGACTGCCGTACAAGGCACAGCCGAGGGCCTTGAACCACGTCTGCAAGCCACGGACCTCAACAAATACACGCACAATTCGCTTGGACTACGTGTTTCGGCAGTGTGCAATCACCACTTAATGACTCTTTTTTTATTGCAGTAATTAGCCTATTCCGAAATCTGTGCTGAACTAGTACGTTACGCCCACGTCCTTCTGAGCACATAGTTAATAAATCACCAGCCCAATAACAACTGTCTCTCCTGTAGATTTTTTTTTAAAAAAGGACACTAACCAGGGGGTGACCATACTTGAAGCAACTTTTTGTATGGATGACGGTCTGTGCGCCATGTTTGCGGGATAATCAAAACATTGGGCCAAATGAAGTGTTTTTGAGTTGTGATAACAATACGTTTTAAAGAACTGTATTCTATGGACGTGACTCTGTTTGACGCCTAAAATAATAACTCGTACTTATTAATCATCATCATGCGTGGTTAAGCAATGTTTTGGTTGTTGGAATTTGGCGAAAGCGATGTAAAAAGCAACCTCAACAACGTCAAAGTATCGTATCTCTTGACAATTCCTAACCCCATGGGTAAAACGGTACAATCATCTGTTAGACGGTTCAGCACCCAGATGTGCATCAAACACAAAAAAAAATCTTAACACTCTTCATACATCATCTGTCTCCGAGACTTGGAATTCCCACACTATTTCATCCCGCCACCCACAAAGTGAATACCTGCCACTAAGTGGTTTCCGAGGATAGGGTAAGTCCGGGGTAGATGGCCATACGGTAGAGATGGCCAATCGTCATAGTTCGGCAACCGGGCGCTAGAATGCATCCCAATTCACTGTGTGTTGAGTTGGTGATGAGTTACGTGGAAGGTGTTGTTTACGCATCGGAAAAGCGCTATAATTGTGAGTATTTTTGCCTTTTTCTTTTTACTTTCTGTCTAAAATAATTCTCCTAGTCACCATTTTGGCCTGAAAATTAAAGATAATAAGTAAAAAAAAGGGATAAACTTGTTTGTAGGTCTTTTTATACCTTCCCGGACATATGTAATCATTGAAGGTTCCAAGCATCATTCGCCATTATTTTTATGCTCCTTCGCCCTCTCACCCGTACAATCGGGATAGATGGCCATGTTTTATTCGGGATAGTTGGCCACCCATTAACCTCTTGCGTTTTCTATTATGAAAATAAATTTTTAATCTGTCTAATGGAATAACGAAAAACTTACATTTTTAAAATTTATGAAATCTTTATTTTACTGAAATGGTTTTCTTACCAAAGTATACTTGGCCACCCATATATTTTAATACAATTGTTTTATTATATTAATTTATTAATTTTGTGTAAAAATACTTTTGTTGATGTTAAAAACTGTTTAACAAAAAATTTAAAATGTAAGGAAAAACAATACAAATTTTAACAATTATAATAATGAAAATATGTTATTTCTTAAAAGAATTTTCTTGCTTATAATATAGGCTATTTGAAAATCCGTGCACGCACATCATCACTTAAAATATTTTCACCAAAGAAACATTTTTTAAAACACAAAATGCTGTAAATAGTTTACAGATAGAGTAGGGTGTAACAAATCTACCTACATACTTAAAAGCAACGAAATTCGTTACTCTTGCCACCGAGATACCTAGTCGAGATGTAGTCTATGTGATTGCTCACTCGTCATCTTTGAACGTGGTGCTATCTATGATGTAGTGTAGAATATAAAGGCAAACTGCGCCGTGGTACTGTCTTGCAGCCCAATCTGTCGTGGAAATACTGAACTACTTTAAAAGAACGATTTAGCTCTGCTAAAAAAGTATGTAACAGAAAAATATTTCACGCGAAATAACTTGGGTAGTTATATTCCACCAAGTCGGTAGTGGCCGAGTATACTCTGGTAAACAAGGAAGGGTCGTGTAATTATTGCAATTTCTTTTTGTTCTTTCTTTCTAGATGCCAAATAAATACACTCCTAAGGTGGGGAGTACTCGTGGTAGATGGAAAGCAGAGGATTTAAAACACGCTTTCGAAGCCGTCGAAAGTGGTACATCTGTCCGCAAAGCATCTGCAATGTTTAATATACCCAGAAAAACTCTTGAAAGAAGAATAAAACAAGGAAATATAACAAAAGGGTCAATGGGACCGAGTTCTTGTTTCGGCAAAGACAATGAAGAAAGACTTGTGCGTCACATAAAAAAAATGCAAATGAGTGGCTTCCCTCTGACTAGAGACGATGTTCGTAGTTTAGCATACAATTTTGCTACTCAGTTAGGAATCCATCATAGATTCAATAATGAAAACGAGAAGGCCGGATATGACTGGTTGCAACTATTTCTTTCGAGACATCCAGATATATCTGTGCGCAAGTCTGAGGGTGTTTCACTTGCTAGAGTTCAAGGTATGGACCGTAATGAAGTGGCAGAATATTTTTCTCTTTTGAAAATTATCTTGGAGGAAAACCAACTTATTAATAAGCCATCAGCGATATTCAATATGGACGAAACAGGCTTGCAGCTGAATAACCGCCCTGGTGAAGTTCTAGCTGAGAGAGGTTCCAAAGTAGTTCACACTATTACTTCAGGAGAAAAAGGAGAGACAATAACAGTCATAGCATGCTGTAATGCAGAGGGCGTGTTCCTCCCTCCAGTTTCGGTAATGAAGGGGAAAAACAAAAAACCAGAATGGGAGGATAACATGCCACCAGGCAGCATTGTAATGATGTCTGAAAAATCTGCCTATGTTAACACAGTTATTTTTTTTAATTGGCTTAAAAACCATTTTTTTCCTCGCAAACCTGCAGGGAAAGTACTGTTGATTATGGATGGCCATTCTTCTCACTGCAATTCTGTGGAAGTTCTTGAATTCGCAGACGAGAATGATATCATATTACTGTGTCTCCCTAGCCATACAACACATTATTTACAGCCACTAGACCGTGCTGTATTTAAATCTCTGAAACATCACTTCTACACTGCTTGTTCTAAGTGGCTAACAAACCATCCGAACCGAAAGATAACTAGGATACAGTTTGGTGAGCTTCTGAGTGAAACTTGGGGAAAAGCAGCAACACCTGAAAATGCGATAGCAGGTTTCAGAGCCACTGGAATCTACCCTTTCAACGTAGATGCTATTCCAGACTATGCTTTTGTTGTAAACTCCAGGTCTAGAGACAATGAAAATCGTGAACATGCAACACATAGTTTGCTTGAAACTAATTTAGAAGAACCTGGCTGTTCCAGAAATTCTTCTGGTGTTCCCAACGAAGATACCGAGGAAAATTCGCCTTCCGGTGTAAGTAACATGGAGATAGAACAGATTGACACTTACCCAGCCATTGAAGATCCCGGTACATCATGTCAGACTGCAGACAAATGCTTATTTAGCACAACTGTAGATCGCATCATGACTACAAACGTTACTTCACCGTCTACTTGTGGTGCCGATGCTATCTCGCCTACCAAAGTCCTGACTGAGATTTTGCCCATTCCAAAAACATCAAAACAGACGCCGAAACGTAAAAAACAGAAAGCTACTCTTCTAACATCTCCTGAAAATATTGCACAATTGAAAACGAAAAGAAAGAAGATGGACAAAATATTTCTAGGGAAGCAAAAGAAGGCTATGCCTATGCAGGCATATAACACAAAATCAAAGCAGAGGAAAGTACTTCGACCCAGAAGAAATACTTCGTCAAGTAGCAGTTCAGAATCGGAAGTAACATTGCAGGATGAATCTAGTGACGATCTTGATCAAGAAGACGAGGAGTGCATCGGTTGTGGTGAAGACTACAACCTTACAGTACTGACATGTGACTGGATAAAATGTGTTCGCTGTCGTCGTTGGTTACACGAAAACTGTACTAACTTTACTGATGTGTGCAACAACTGTGGAAAAGCTATAACAAAGCAGTGAAAGACTAGTTTCGTTTTATTTTGTGTAATGAACCTGTAGGTGTTTTTTAAGTTTAATTTTCGTCCATGTTTTATGTTACCAATCAGCACACTTCATTTCATAACTTAGCAAAAGGGTTCCACTTGATTTATGTCTTTAAACATGTGTATGTATTGTTCTTTACAGATTATTTCGGCAGACTCTTTGGTTGGCCATCTGTCCCTGAAGCATATGGCCATCTCTACCGGTACTATGGGTGAGATGGCCCAGGTTGTCTAAAAATATTTTAATGAACTTTCTTCTAAACTATACAATTGGGACTATCATAAAAATATTACTTCATAAATTTAGTATACAATGAATGCTTTACCAATTAAATCAGGAATTTTACCTAATATATTTATTTAATTTGGGCATTTAAAAAAACTATGGCCATCTACCCCGGACTTACCCTAGACATCAAATTCTGCTTCCGCAAAGAATAGTCATCTAAATATGGTCCTGAAATATTTTTCTAATTGAGATTCAGCGAGGTGGGATGTGTGCGGAGCTTAAAATATTATTTTATTGAAGAATGTTTTTTTTTTTACATACGACATTGCTAGTTCACACAATATGTCATAGAGACCCGCAGTAACGGACAAAGATGAATACACAACCACACAGAAAACAAGTCAAAATCAGACTATGTTAAAACACACACAAACAGACACACCATTCTGTTCGTGCCTGATGACGGGAGCAGTTATCAATTTCAGAAACGTCGCAGAGATGTTGTCTTAGAAAACCTCCTGTGTTCGTCTGTGTTGTCGTCATTGTGTTGTCCATGTTGATTTTTTAGTATCATTGCTGTATTTGTTGTTCTTGTTACAACCGCCTCTTCACTGTCAGCCCACTATATCACTATGCTGTGAGATATTTCTGGATAGTTCCTTCAACAGAATTATCTGTGCTTTTTATGCATTTAACTTTTGACATCTGCTGGTTTTGGCTTGTTTTCTGCGTGTCAATGATCTCTTGATCTGTTTTTTGGGGTTCCTCTGCAGTGTAAAAGCAGCAACCACGTATGTCACAAAATCGTTTTAAATCAACCATTTAAATAACAAGTAATTGATGTGCCCAAGGAGAACTGTATTGCACAGGTGGCCCAGTGGTAAGTCACTGGACCCTGTACTTCGGCGGCGGGCACGGGTTCGAACCACGATGTAATGACTCCAGGGATTTGGCCGAAGCCGATTTTCTTCCCCAGCATCCTTGATCTGTGCTTCGCGTCGCGCTCAAGCGGAGAGATACGCGGGTTCCGTCCCAACACCTAGAGTAGTATAGGAATGTATTTCCTAGGACACGGGTTCTGGGTGTGGTGCCGGTGCCGGTGTCCGCCATCTTGGATTGTGACGTCACGGCGGCCATCTTGGATGGTTGTGACCTTGACATTTGACCTTGACCTTGACCCCGGCGGCCATTTTGGATCCGCCATTTTGGATGACGTCATTGTGTTCTAGAAAATTCCGGCGATGTGTTTTCCACCATATTGCAATTTCCGTTACGGCCGCCATCTTTAACTTTTTTATTTATTATCCGATTTTAATGAAATTTTTTTTAAAAAATATAAATAATTCATTTAATAAAATTTTAATAAATTATTTATAAAAAATAGTACATTATCGACACGGAGTTTGGAGTCCTCGGTTCGAACCCGTCGAGGTCAAAAAAAAATTAAAAATGGCGACAGGCTCCTTCCTCAATGGTGGGTGCTAGCAGACTGACTCCCACCACTTTTTTTTCAAAGCATATATATCGTCACCTAGTATGACGTCATGTCCGCCATCTTGTCTTCGATGCTGGAGACCACCATCTTGTTTTCGGCCGCTAGAGTACGCTGACGCCATGTTAGTTTAACTCTTACCCGCTAGAGTGCAGTAATCATTTATTATTGCTGTGACACCCGCCATCTTGTCATTCGGCCGCCATCTTGAAAATCCATAATTATTTAGCTAGAAATTCGGGAAAAGTTCCAAAATTCATTAAATAAATCACTCATTAATTTACATATTGATTCGATGGATTCCTGTCCTCGGTTCGATACCCGATCGATGCAATAATGTTTAATTTTATGAAAAAAAAAACAATAACTTCAATAAACCATGTTCAACATTCTTAAAGAGACTTTAAATCCTCTACTACCATCATCCTATAAGCCATCAAGACCAACATATTGGAAATTCGTTATTTTAATGCTAGAGATTCGGGAAAAAGTTCAAAATTCATTAAATAAATTTGTAATCTATATACTGACTGATTAGATCGACTAAGCTCCTTGGTTCGATCCCTGGATGACACAAAACAACTTTAATTTTAAAAAAGTACCACTAATGTGTAAGGTTTGAGAAAATAAAAACACCGCAAGTTCTATTAAAAAATACTTTTATTACATACATACTACACTACTACAAGTACAAAAAAATTACACAGACAAATTACTAAAGCCTTGTGGATTTCTCGACGTCTGCATCAGCCACCCACGAATTGAAGCGAGGTGGAAAGCCCCACCACTTGACGTAGGACAGTCCATTTCTTCGTTTTATAATCTTCTCCACCAAGTACGTATCGGGATACAACGTAGGCTGAATCTCTTCGGCATAGAAGCCGCCATGGATAGGTTTGTGGTCCAAATCTTCGAGGTAGTAGGTCCTAGGCTCCGATTCACGAACATGTGTCACACGGAAAAGTTCGGGACTCCAGTTCGCAGTGAAACCTTTCTCGAAGATACCTTTCTGCTTGGAGATTCGCACAATGTCGCCGACGTTAGCTTTACGCTTTCGTGGATCTTTCTTCTTCGTGTTGGGAAAAACTGTTTGAAGCAGGCGATTATCCTTTACGTCCTTTGGCTTCATTTTCGTGGTAGAATGCACCGTGGAATTATACTCGCACTTAACTTTCTCGATAGCATTTTTTGTAATGATGATGTAAGCTATCGAGACGTGAAATTAGTTTATTACATTTTATACACTGAAATTGTATTCTTTGAGCATTATTCTGACAGCTGCTTCTTTCATGTCTACGCGCATTCGTAGGTTTAGTAAAAGATGCGTCACAATATTTGCATTGATGCGCTGTACGCTCTTCATTAATTTATGTCTGGAATGCAGATGGTGAAACTTCAGCTGATGATGGAACAGCACGTATCGTTGTCTCCTCTGCAGCAGGTATCGGGATCTCCACCGCCGCCGTGGTCTCCTCTGCAGTCGGTATCGGGATCTCCGACTCCATCATCGTTGCTACCATCGAGGTCCCAGCTGCTGTCGGTAAACATTCTATTCCGCTCGACATAACTAAATCTCACGAAACTTAATGGAGAGAGCACGTCCGTACTGCACCGCGACCAGAGGTGAACTGCGGGTCCAGTCGTCGGAACCTCGCTTATATACCCGTGGTCTACTGGTATACCTCATGAGTCAAAATAATGTCTGTATTTAAAATTATTTTTTTTTCCTATTAGGTACCTAAAAATTGTAGAAATAAAAAGCATACGAGTTCAAGTTTTACACATTTATTTATAAAAATTACACAAATACATATTAGGTTAAGGAATCAAGCATTTTCACAAGCAAAGTCTTTAATGCCGCACGAACTGACACGTCGACTCCGGTCCCAACTGGTTCGTTGACTCCGGTTCCAACTGGTTCGTTGACTCCGGTTCCAACTGGTTCGCAGGCCACAGGATCAGGAACACAGGTTTCCAGCTGGTCATCTTCTGTGACGTTGACAACTCCGACAAGACATGGTCGATGACGTCTGTGACCACGTCTACGTCTGGGCTTTGGCTCAGTGCTAGTTGGGACAGATTCACTGCCTGAACTGCGACGACGAGACACATGCCGTTTGGCCGTCTGCGTAGAAGCATCACAGGTCGCAACAGGTTGCAACACGCTCATGTTTGGTGTTGCACATGCAGACGAGGCGACTACCTCAACGATGCTA
Source organism: Bacillus rossius redtenbacheri (assembly GCF_032445375.1). Classification (NCBI taxonomy): domain Eukaryota; kingdom Metazoa; phylum Arthropoda; class Insecta; order Phasmatodea; family Bacillidae; genus Bacillus; species Bacillus rossius. Next base: position 133,167,662 of record NC_086330.1, on the reverse strand, counting down.
GCAGGAAGGATTGTGTGTGGTCTCATGTGATAGACGGCACAGTTTCCAGGTTCACAACAAGCTACCAGCTGCTGAGTCGGTTCGTAGGACACAGGAAAGTGCGCAAACCGCCAATGCTGAGCACCTCCATCACAGGTTTCTGTATATGTACGTAGATATCCGGAATCCCAGTAGCTGTACTCGACACTGCTGAAGCTAGGTCTTGCGCTCACGTACACGTTAGCAGGATGAAACGTAAACATCTTCTTGCAGGTCGAACGTCAACTGAAGGCACGTACATAGGTACGACGTTTATATATGCAGACTCCTACTAACACTGTGTGTGCCATTTCTGCATTAGCTGCGAGTTTGTGCAGGCACAGACACGTTCAAACTTGTCACGTGGCTGCATGTCGTATATTGCACTAAGCTTGCGCAGGGAAGGACAGCCGTAGTCGGTCTGTATATCTACGATTTCAGCTGCTCCGTCGTCACACAACTTGCTCAGCCATTTCTTCTGTTCAGGTCCGGCAACGTAGATTATTTCGTTTTGAACTAGTAAATCTTGAAGTGTGTTTTTCACTTGGTGGTACGGAATTTTTCCTTCGTCCCACTCTAGTCCGTGATAATATTTACATAGCCATTCGTTCGACCGTTTACTTTTTTCGTCTAGTAGTTTCCACGGATACGGAGGTCGGAAGCTGCGGGTTCGAGTCTTGTCTCCAGAGGTGACGCTAATTTCCTTGAGCACGAATCCATTTTGGCTCTGGAAACCTTGCAGTTTGCAGTACATCTTGTCGCTAGCAATGCTCGGTCGTAACTAAATTATTATCGAAAACGAAACAGTATTTATGTCAGGATTTTCACAAGTTTGTCTCGACAATTGTACGAAGCAAGCCGATCGTGAAGTATCAGACAAAAAGCATAGGTGTTTGGTGGAATATTTCCGCTAGTCGTTATCTCGATCCTACAGTCGATGATGTTTGAATTTATTCGATCATCCTGTTTGGAAACGTCAAACACCATTAACGGTGCCTTGTTCTTGAAACTGTCGGGACTCAGTATCGGTGACTGTCTCCGCCCATAGTAAGCTTGCTGAAACTTGGCATACATTTGATATGCTAGAAGGAATCTTCCACTTTCAAAGTCCATGTTCATGTCAACGTACGGATAACTTTCGCTGTTTAAAAATATTTTTACATTGCGTATTTGACAGTTATCGAATACGGAGCGACTTACTCCTGCATTGAGCTGTCTTCCGGTCTGAAGCCCGACGATGATGTATCTTGGTTTTTCCGTAGCGAAGCTGGACTTTACTATCCAATTGATACGCTGACTATGAGGCAAGCCAGGATAAGTTTCCAGGCTCCAGGATCGGAATGGCACATCGAAATTCTTGCCATTTTCTATGTTCTTCAACATCTTGACTCGTTCAACGGTGCTCACTTGGATGTGGGGCAGCATCCACTCGATAGACTGTAGTGTTAGCGAGACATCCTGAGGGTTTTCTGCAGCGGCGACAATTGCATTAATGTGCGTGTTGGCTAGAAGTAGTACGAGCTCTTGTTTCGAATTAATGATTATATGCTTGTAGTCCTCAGCGAATCCGAGAAGCATGGACAGAGGAACACAAACTTCGAACTTCCCTTCGGCATAAACCGGAAGCTTATATTCATCCTCGAGAGCCCAACCGGCCATCTTTGCAGCAGACAGTTCATTTGGTGTGAGCGAAAGGTAATTTTTCATAGCAGATGTTATGCCTACATCTCTCGTCTGGTCTACCTCGACACCATTGAGTACATAAGTAATGCGCTCGATTAGGTGAAGAATACCATTGCAGGATATTGACGTCGTTGTCGGATGTGTACCATCCGCTTTTGTAAGCGTGCCTCTTATACGTAGAAATGACTGCGAAGGTAAAGTACAAATATCTTGGTGCTGTACTGCAATGCGTACTTCCGATGGTAGTGCGTACGGTCCGAGCAGGAAAGGCTGGTACTCGTGCAATTCCATTTTCGTAATGCTGTCATCAAAAATGACCGGATCTTCCACGTTGAGGATTTCGTCTTCTATATTTATTCGGCACTTGCCCAATACTGAGAAGATACTTTATGTTGTCAGGTGTTAATGCACCGATGTCTGGTAGAGAACTGTTCTTGTTCACACCAATACGATTTCTTTTATAATTGTTCGGTGTTACGAACTTTATGCCCATCGCTTCAAGTGCAGACGTAATGTAATTTCTTCGTCTTGAAAATTCACCAATCGTCCTCGCTGGTCAACGATTCGGACAACGACTTCGTGTGCGCACTTCACGACGACTGGAACGTAAATGATACTTTGCGGTACTTCGACCAGTTTATATCCTGGCGGGACCATCGGCGAAAACTCGTGCAGCATGTTGCTTAGTCTTCCGTTGAGATACGTTCCACTTGCCAAATTACAGTTTATTCTTATGACATTCACAGGTAAAATGTTTACTGCGCGCGTAGATTCGTACGTTCTTCCCGTATCATAAACCTTTGATTCGAATCCGAGCATGGTACCTATGGTGCCAGGTTTCGTAAAGTCGACATTTTCACTGCATGTTAGAATGCTTTTTTGAGTGTTTGGATTTCCACGCAGTTGAAAGTCTACATCCTGTGGTAACATATCCCTGATGTAATTTGCAATGTCGTCAATTTCGTAAGAGCCAACAGGTAACCGTATTTCATGAGCGGTCCCATCACTTTTCAGGAAGCAGATCTTGCAGTTTTCTTCGTCGATATTAGGTATGGCATTATACGTTTGAAAATCTACGAGTCCGATGCTCCATTCTCCGTCTAAATCCAGAGGCGGGAAATGAACCACCCGCAGTTCAGATGCGTGACCTGTCAGGGTAAGTGTTATCGACATGACTAATAAATTAACATCACTGCACAACCTTTAAGTAGCAATTTTTTTTATTTGTCAGCTAATTTTTGTTTGTTAAAAAGCGAAGACACAAGTGTCCGCAGTTTGTTTGATTAGGCCTCTGTTCCGTTTCGTAATTGTAAAACAATGTAGTGGACCGGCCCAGGTACTGTCGCAGTTCTGGCGGAGGTCTCAAATTACCGAAACTGTCGTAGTACTCGGCCATGTTTCCAGACTTTATGTACGCCACCCAGTGCGTGCCGCGACCCGCCGACGTGTCTAAATTAATTATGGCGCACTCACGTATCTTTGGCTTGCTGGGCAAAGTGTCTCGCATAAACACGCCGCGGAAATTTGGTATTTTCAGTTTGCGTGCGTACTTTATTAAATCTACGTTGGTGAGCGGACGTTTCGGCAAAGAACTTAGGATTTTTTCATTCTTTTCTTTCTCATGCCTCGTCCTGCCTTGTGAGGATGCAAGTACAGTCCTGCGCCGTTTTTTTTTACCGATGGCAATGGCTTCCATGCTGGCATTGTGTCGCTGTGCTTCTTTTAACTGCTTGCGCTCATTCTTCGAAGTGTTGACTGCCCGCACTATACCGCTCGTTGCACCGATAAGGCCTCCGAGAGCACCCAATGCAGGCAAAAGCAAAGGAAGAAATCCTCCTATAATCTTCTTGTCGAGAGTCTGTAGTTTTTGCTTGGCTTTTTGCACGCCTGCACCGATCTTGCGCTTCTTGGTCTTGCATGAGTTAGTCTTTGACTTGATGTAGCTGGTTCGACGAGCACCCAGTCCTAATTTCGTCTTTGCCTTCATGATCTTAGATACGCCCCACGCTGCGATTTTCTCTCCTAGTCGCGCGTTCGACGATTTGCTTATATCTTCGGCTTCCTGTGCCAATATCTCGTCGGCCCGGTGCCTGGATTCCAGATCCTTGCTTAATGAATATGCGATATCGTGCTGCTTGCACTTTTCGTCGAGAGAATTAATGCCCACGTCACCGCGAGCTAACCTTTTCGCTAGTTTCGTGCCGGGGCCGCAGAATCTGTAGCCGGGAATGTGTAGCTCGAATGGCAGATTGTTTATCAGCGAGTTTACGAGTCCCGCGCCGATGTGTTTTTTGTTCTTACCTCTTCGAGTCATTACGCACAACTGACCAGAAAGTATAAATGTGTTTGATTTTATACAATTACTTTAGTACAATGCAGGTCGTCAAGCAAGACGTGTGTTTGCCCGTACGCATTACGCAAGACGATGTATTTAGTGCGCGTGAATCACGACATGGCTTGCTGTTACCTTCCGCCGTACGTTGCATAATGGCGGGTCCGTCCAACTGCGGTAAAACGTGTGTTTTACTGAGTTTACTGGAGGAACCAAATGGTCTTCGGTTCGAGAACGTTTACTTGTATTCCAAGTCGTTGCAACAGCGAAAGTACCAGCGCCTAGCAACTGTTCTACGATCTGTGGATGGTCTGGAGTATTTTCCGTTTAGCGATAATACCGATGTTGTACCTCCAAGCGAAGCAAAAGCCAATTCCGTGTTTGTTTTCGACGATGTAATGTGCGAGAAACAAGGCATAATACAAGAGTACTTTTCCATGGGCAGACACGCCAAGGTAGACTGCGTTTACCTGTGTCAGACGTACAGTAGAATACCAAAACATCTCCTACGAGACAACGCGAATGTCATAGTTTTGTTTCGCATGGACGAACTTAATTTACGCCACGCTTATGATGATCACGTAAACACCGACATGACATTCCAGGAATTCAAAGACATGTGCTCCTTGTGTTGGAAAGAAGAACACGGATTCCTAGTTATAGTCAAAGACTGGCCTCTATATAAGGGCAGGTACAGACGAGGTTTCGATCAGTTTATCGCCAAACATGAGTCATAGCATTTCGAAATTCGGTCGTAGCAGTCGAGACTTACGTACTGCTCTCAAGTCTCATGACGACGTTATCCGCAAATACATTTCGCTACTGGCTCAAAAAATATACGGGGTGAAAAAGGAATTACTTGAGTACCTCGTAGCCATAGACCAGCGCGTGGAAGCTTCGGATTCTCGCATTCGCGACATGATCGAAGTATCGAATGCACAAAGACGGGACGATCTGAGGACTTTTCAAAGTAGTCTGAAAGCATCACTATCTCACTTGTCAACAAATTCAGATTTGGCCAAACACAAGAAAGAAGTTTCTGCGAACGAATAAAAAAGTATATAAGGAGGTCTTGCAATAAGTTTTCAGCCAGTACAATGTCGGACCTGGCCAGTGACCTTCATCGAGCTATACAGTCTGTTCGCGAAAAATATTTACTTGCTAGACGAACCAGACTTGCACGTGAGATGGAAAATGAGGAGATATTTAAACCAATCACTAGTCGCCTCGACGAACTTAAAAACAAGGAAGAACCAGCCATCATTGTGAAGGCAGAAGTTGAAGATGAAATGCCGACTGTAAAGAAGAGAAAGTATGAACCGGATCGAGAAGAAGAGGACTTAACAAGTACAGAGTCCATGCACAAGAAAAAAATACCGAAAAAGTGACATCAAGTTAATGCAATGGTCCGACCATACCTGATATCATTTACGAGCCGGAATAATGACACGACCTATGGAGTGTACAGAAAACATAATAAGTGGTTCCTCGGTGCTAAAGAAATAGACTTTCTACCAGGAAACATCGTGCGCGTAGCAGAGTTCAAAACGCGCGGGACTCCGGGTCTGTACGAATTGCTGTTTCGCAGGGAACCTAAAGGATATTCTCACAACGACTTACAAGAGTACAAAAAACTGCTAGAGCTAACCAACGCACATTTTCGCGATAACGATCCAGATAGTGGTGTATATAAAGACGTAGATCATGAAAAAATGGACATTCTCGCTAATCTCTTCAGTGAACTAACAATACATGGCGAAGGTTTAAAAAAGCTAGAAAGTGGTCAGACATTTGATTATGTATATTGGGACGACCCTAATGAATTAGTTGATCGCCTTAGAATTCTACATGCTTCGCTTAGCGTAGGAAACTATTCGCACATCAACGAAATAGTCTCCATACTTGAAGAACTGAAGGAAGCCGGCTACATACAATGAGTCGAACCGGAATCGCTCGCGAACTTCATGCTCCTGCTAGACGAAAATACCTTCGTCGCAAAGTCATAGTTCGTGGAATTGATGATTTATTCCAGGCGGACCTTGTTGAGATGATACCGTATTCCCGATTGAATAAAGGTTTCAAGTACATGTTGACAGTCATCGATGTTTATAGCAAGTTCGCTTGGGCTAGACCTGTAAAATCAAAGACTGCAACTGACGTAACCAAGGCCATGAACAATATTTTGCGTGATGAACGTGTACCGTCGCACCTGCAAACGGACCTCGGGAAAGAATTCTACAATGCAACCTTCAAGGCTTTGATGAAGAAGTATGGCATCAAACACTACTCTACATTTAGTAACGTCAAAGCCTCCGTTGTCGAAAGGTTTAACAGAACTTTGCGTTCCAAGATGTGGCGTCAGTTCACGGCTAACGGAAATTACAAGTGGCTTGACATCTTGCCGAAACTAATAAGCGAGTATAATTCCACTGTGCATTCTACCACGAAAATGAAGCCAAAGGACGTAAAGGACAATCGCCTGCTTCAAACAGTTTTTCCCAACACGAAGAAGAAAGATCCACGAAAGCGTAAAGCTAACGTCGGCGACATTGTGCGAATCTCCAAGCAGAAAGGTATCTTCGAGAAAGGTTTCACTGCAAACTGGAGTCCCGAACTTTTCCGTGTGACACATGTTCGTGAATCGGAGCCTAGGACCTACTACCTCGAAGATTTGGACCACAAACCTATCCATGGCGGCTTCTATGCCGAAGAGATTCAGCCTACGTTGTATCCCGATACGTACTTGGTGGAGAAGATTATAAAACGAAGAAATGGACTGTCCTACGTCAAGTGGTGGGGCTTTCCACCTCGCTTCAATTCGTGGGTGGCTGATGCAGACGTCGAGAAATCCACAAGGCTTTAGTAATTTGTCTGTGTAATTTTTTTGTACTTGTAGTAGTGTAGTATGTATGTAATAAAAGTATTTTTTAATAGAACTTGCGGTGTTTTTATTTTCTCAAACCTTACACATTAGTGGTACTTTTTTAAAATTAAAGTTGTTTTGTGTCATCCAGGGATCGAACCAAGGAGCTTAGTCGATCTAATCAGTCAGTATATAGATTACAAATTTATTTAATGAATTTTGAACTTTTTCCCGAATCTCTAGCATTAAAATAACGAATTTCCAATATGTTGGTCTTGATGGCTTATAGGATGATGGTAGTAGAGGATTTAAAGTCTCTTTAAGAATGTTGAACATGGTTTATTGAAGTTATTGTTTTTTTTTTCATAAAATTAAACATTATTGCATCGATCGGGTATCGAACCGAGGACAGGAATCCATCGAATCAATATGTAAATTAATGAGTGATTTATTTAATGAATTTTGGAACTTTTCCCGAATTTCTAGCTAAATAATTACGGATTTTCAAGATGGCGGCCGAATTACAAGATGGCGGGTGTCACAGCAATAATAAATGATTACTGCACTCTAGCGGGTAAGAGTTAAACTAACATGGCGTCAGCGTACTCTAGCGGCCGAAAACAAGATGGTGGTCTCCAGCATCGAAGACAAGATGGCGGACATGACGTCATACTAGGTGACGATATATATGCTTTGAAAAAAAAGTGGTGGGAGTCAGTCTGCTAGCACCCACCATTGAGGAAGGAGCCTGTCGCCATTTTTAATTTTTTTTTGACCTCGACGGGTTCGAACCGAGGACTCCAAACTCCGTGTCGATAATGTACTATTTTTTATAAATAATTTATTAAAATTTTATTAAATGAATTTTTTTTATATTTTTTAAAAAAAAATTCATTAAAATCGGATAATAAATAAAAAAGTTAAAGATGGCGGCCGTAACGGAAATTGCAACGGTGACGTAATCATCCAATATGGTGGAAAACACATCGCCGGAATTTTCTAGAACACAATGACGTCATCCAAAATGGCGGATCCAAGATGGCGGATCCAAAATGGCCGCCGGGGTCAAGGTCAAGTGTCAAGGTCACAACCATCCAAGATGGCCGCCGTGACGTCACAATCCAAGATGGCGGACACCGGCACCGGCACCACACCCAGAACCCGTGTCCTAGGAAATACATTCCTATACTACTACCTAGTCGCTGCCCAAGTGGAGGTCCCGTCACTTCCGGCCATCGCAAGTGATCGTGCGGCGTAGATACATACGAACTCACGAATCCTCACGAACGATTGTTAAAAAAATGTATGTATTTTAATAAATAATATTCTTTTTGATGTGTAACATCTTAGCTCTCGGTATACGTCATTTTGTGGAAGCAATTTCGTTAATGCAACGGAAGTCGACGGGACGTAAATGTGTAACAACCACGATGCTGCCATCTGTGGCGGATGACGCAAGCCAAAGTTCACAAAGCCAAAGGGAAACTTTGCAGCAGTAAGTTTTTACTGAATTTTAACCAGATGGGCAGTATTTTAATAAAATTCCTTGTCGAACATCAGGTTCAAAGAATGGTTTTGGTATTTTATCAAGTTGTTTACGCTTTTATAGAAACCGTTTTATTATTGAATAGTTTTAAATGTTGCTCTGCAAATCGAATTATTTAATTGTGGACGTAGCTGATACGGCAGCGAATTATAGCAGCGGATTTGGAAAGTGTGTGATTTGCGTCGAGAAATGTAGTTGAAGACACAATTTGCCTATATATTTATTACGCTCGACATTATTTTAAATAATAATTTTACAATAAATAACAGTTTCAAGTTTTTCGTATTATAAATATATTAGCAACATGAGAACATTGAATCTGCTGGTTACCGAGGTTTGATGTTACACGTCTATTGCACGTACTGGAAGACTACCACACTTATTTTTGTAATTGCTTTTTTAGTGTTTTTTTAAATCTAACTTTTATTCTAAGTTTATAGGTTGGGAAGGGTCTGGTTTAGAAAGACTCTAAGTCCGTCTCAGGCCGAAGCTTATACCATTTATTAGGGGTTTCGACCTATGGCCAATATAACCGCCCCCCCCCCCCCCTCCTTATTAAAAAAGTCTAATTCCAATAACACCCTTTCCCCCTTCTGTTTCCAGCTGAAATGGCCTTTAGTTTAAGGGATTCCTCATCTAAGTTAATCATACAAAGTGCATCGTACTGACGCGGCCATATTATCCTCGCTTCAGCATTCACACAAGGGATGTTGTTGCATTGCTAAATCTACATGCGTCAAATAAATCTACATATCTAGTGATGCGATATCACTCGTATGCACTTATATGTCCCTAAATACTTTAGCTTCAGAAAAAAAAGTTTATTTTTTAAACATTGGTTTTGCCATTAGAGTTGTTGAAAACGGAAATAGTTCTAATTATAATTAAATTCATACTAGGTAAAAATAGCCCCAGACGTACTTAAACTTATAAATTCATAAAATGCACACAACAAATATTTATAAAAAAAATTCGGAAAGTAAAACCAAATTTTTGTTTCGATAGCTTACCTTCATATTACATCCACGCGCCATTAAAATATTGTAATGGTAGTTGTTATTGACGTTTCGCTGTAACTACACATATTTCACGGCTCGAAATGGCTGAAAATTCATCAGTAAAACCAACTGATAGGTTGTGCTGCATGTAAAAGTATTCAAATGTTATCTATCACTTACAAGTGCGTCCTTTCCATCGTGACTGCAGTTGCTAAGGGATTTAGGGATTTGTGCGCTATGGGGGCATTGCTGTGCATGGACCTAGCACCAGGGGGTTCCAGGCCCCCTGGAATTAAAAATACACTCATTTTCGAGGCAATCCTAACTGTGTAACGCTAATGTAAACGTTATAATAACGTCAAGTTTGTTTTTTTCGGAAAACTTTTCTAAATTTAAATACTATGCATATCGTGCTTGGCCACCTACTTTCAGAACACTGGGCCGCAGATTCCAACAGATGTGTGCCCTTGTCCCTAAGCTGTAAATTTGTACATTTACATGAAAACAACTTTATCGTTCCAAAATAGTATTCGCAGTAATACTGGGTTCGGATTATTACCGGAAATTTATGGTTTGTGTTGTCCCAGTACCTCCAATAGTCAAAAGTTATTTGCAAACAGTTCCCTGAATAGCTTTCCGGTATTTATTGCGCACATAAGAAAAAACGATAGAACATAATAAACCAAATGGTTAAATATTCGATTATCTTTTCTAGAATTTAAAATAATATGCCTGAATAAAATTTTAGTAAAAATATAAAATCTTGCACCAATAATCGTAATACTCAGTATTATCTCGAAAAAAAATTCATATATGCAAAAATAACCATAGCCACGTGGTGTAAAAAATTACAATATAATTCTTGAAGTATTACAACTATTGTTTGGCAATTGGTTCCAAAATAAATCGTTTGTAAAGGTACAGAATTTTTTCTTCCTCCCCTGTGTGAGTTGTCAGAATGAGCCGGTGATGTGCGAGGCCCGACGAGAGAGCAAGGCGAGCTGCTACACCCAGAGGTCTGCAGCTCGAACCAGCGGTGCACGGGGTCTCGGGAGCCGACCGCGGAGCTCGGCGTGGGTGCAGTCGCTTCCCACCTCACCATCCCACCTCCCTTCCAACACCCAGAACATTGCCGAGGTGGTGCCTGACAGCGCCCGATTTATGGTCGATAAGAACCTACTACTTCTGTCGTTAAGCGGGATCAGGCCTCGCCATCTTGCAGTTTCAAATATTTTGAAACCGTTTGCTAAATTTACGTATTGTTAAATCATAATTTTATAATAACCATAAAAACTGTTTACGGTTTCGGTATTATGGTAACCCGAAACATTGAAAACAAATCCAGATTTTATCGGTATCGATATCATTCAAACGATGTATCAAAAGAACGATAAATCGATATGTGTAAAATTGTTGCCTTCCCTACGCAGCTGGCACTCCGGTCCCGGAGAGTTGGCAACCCTGCCAGCGTCACCACATGGCGGGCGGGGAGGATGGTAGCCTGTCAGCCACCATCCGCCAAAACGAGGGAGTGCGATTAAATTTATGAGCGTGCGAGTTTTCCAAAGTGGGGACCGACCATACCAGCCAGATGAAAGGCTGCACAAATATAAATCCGTTCATCACGTGACAATTTTATTTTTGAAGTTTCTATGAATGTTGTACGACTTGTGCTGACAAAGGCACAGATGGAAACAAAATTCCATTCCCAGACGGTTCAAGTATTTTTTCTTTCCCTGGGTTCAAAACTGTGTGGTGTGTTGCCCAAGTGCGCCCGGAGGGGAGGGGGAAGGATGCTAATTTAACATCACGGTACACGCTTCAAGAACACACACACATTCGAAAACGGGCCAAATCATCACACGTTATTCTTCTTTATGCAATTATTAATATATTAACTAGATACATATGAGCCTTCACTCTAAAAACATTTTGTACTTTTACAAGGATAGTCCTTTAAAACCCTGTTGCCAACCAAATTACTTGTAAAATTGCAAGGCAAGGCTTTGTACTATATGCAATTTTACAAAGCTCTGCCTTGTAGTTTTACAAGTGATATCGTTGGCTACAGGGTTTTCTAGGATTTTCCTTGTAAAAAAATACAAATTTTTCTACAGTGTTTAGTGTAAAAATAGTTTTTTGAATCCGTTTACACAAATATACTCTGTTTTAATATTTACCGTAACCCATAACAATAATAAATCTCGTCAATCCTAGGTTCGAAAAAACTCTCGCTAGGAGCGCTGAACGCAGTGGTCTCTAGAGAGTGTCCGGTATTGATATATATAGTATTTGGTTTAGGTAGGACCTGATCTCGCCATTTCTGTATTTGCTGTGTTCTTTCTCGTCAGGCTACAGGGCATACATGGCATCATTTCATGGTTTTTTTTTCATTTGCTTTGTTATAGTTTGATTTTAATTTATTATAATTTATAAACAGGTCATGGTGTGTAATCTCCAAGGAAAATAAATTATTAAATCACGTGGGAGAAAGTGAACGATATAATTACATTATATGTATCACGACTTTTGATTCTAAAGCTAATTCCGTTTAGATAATTAGCTCATCGTTTCTACGCTGTCCACTAATTAAACCGTGAATGTCATGGCTAACAATAATCCGTTTTCCACGCAATTAAGTAGAGATAATTGAATAAACTATATTTAATTTACTTAAGTGCGACAGCCTTATTTTCCCATTATAACCAATTCTCAAATCCGAAACTAACATCATTTACGAAGTCTTCACTTTGCTGAGCGTGATATATTAAACGAATTAAAATGAAAAAAAAAGTGTTTTCTAAGCATACTTACAACTCGTAGGTAATCATCTAAATACAACACTTTTCTGTCAACTTTACTTCTCACGCAAACAATAATTTGCAGGCATGTAAAATATTAGGTTTATTTATTAGATAGAAAAATTTAAAAAAATTCAATTAAAATATATTACAAATTAAAATTAAAATATTGGTTTACCTCGCATACGAGATGAGAACCATTCCAATGCGTAACATATTTAGCAGCCTACAGCGTCGATTACAGTCAGTAAGTTCATTAGCTACTCGTCTGGTAATCCACTCTTTAAGTTACCGTTTGCTTGACTTCAGCAGGTAAATTTAACAACAGTCGCTTATGTCACGACTCACTTGTCATTGCTGTTTTTTGATTGGTAGTCGAAGTCTCAATAAACAATTGGAGTACGAAGTTGATTAAAAAAATATATATATATAGTTTAAAAAACTAAAGAAACATGCTTTTAAAGATTATCAAACTAAAAAGTTAAAAATAATTTTAAAATTTAATTTATGACAATAGTATATAAGCAATACTAGTATAAATGAGAAAAATGCTTGAGGCGCTTTGTGCCATATTTTTTGTATATTAAGCGCCCCATGCTTTTTTCTCATTTATACTAGTATTGCTTATATACTATTGTCATAAATTAAATTTTAAAATTATTTTAAACTTTTTAGTTTGATAATCTTTAAAAGAATGTTTCTTTAGTTTTTTAAACTATATTTATTTTTAACTTTTTAGTTTGATATTCTTTAAAAGCATGTTTTTTTAGTTTTTTAAACTATATTTATGTATAATTATCAAAGGGAAATGAGTTACCGACACTACCTATTACCATCTGAGATAACTATTTGGAGTTGCAACGTCACAAAGAAATGGCAAAGTCTCTCCGAATCATTTACAGTTAATGTATGGATATAATCTTAGAATTTACCGGGGGGGGAAAAAAAAAAAAAAAAAACATTTTTTTTTTCGGCGTGGCCGGGAGTAGAACCCACGATCGCTGAATCCGAAAACTGACGTCACAGAAGTCGCGCGCCTTGGACCGCTCGGCTAACGAACGAAATGAAATTGGTGGGACATTTTACAGTGATTGAGCCACTCACTCTTAGTCGAAAGAGCTACAGACGGACAGACAAACAAACATACAGGTGAAGCTAATATAAAGCATGTAATTAATATTTGTTTATATTAAAGAACCAAAAAGAAAACCATTATAAGTCTAGTTACTAATCAATTTTAATTCTAGAAAAGAAATATAGCCTCAATGCAAGCATTTTGATGGCGAGTAAACGATATTCTCTCGCCAATGACGTCAAACACAAATGCGCGTGTGACTGGCATTTAGTTTGACAACCAGTGATGTTCTATTCTTAACTTTTATAGTAAAATGTAAATTATTTTAAGGTTGGATTTTGTAATCTTTAACTCTATTTTTTTTACATTTAAATAGCATTTAAGTTTCCCCCCAGCATATTAGCAGTCTTATCGTCAATTCTATCTTTGTTGTGTTAGTTTGTTTATTATGAATAGCTAATGCTACACTAGTTAAATTAAAAATGTAGTTAAATATAAGAGAAGGAATATCGCCTCAAATTCACCACCGAGAAATATCTTAAATAAATAAGCACGAGATTTTTCACTGATGTTGCAGAATAAATTATTATACTTTTTTTGTCGGCCACTTATTCTGCAGCCTTAGCGGGTTCATTCATACACATGTGATTTTTCGACCCAAATGGGATATTAATACACATAAATTCACATAAATTCAAATAAATTCCAACCTCATTAACTCAATAAACTAAAAAATGTCTAATTTATTATTTAATAAGTATATTTCACCAAACAGCATTTCTTAATTATTAAAAACCATTTTTAAACGTTTTTTTAGAGAATAAAATAGCTTTATTCTTTTCTGTTTCACAGATTGCACTGGAAAATATGATAGTTAATATATTCTATCTACGGCGCGTCGTTAAATAAAATCCTGATAGTAAAAGTTTCATTACACCGACGGGTGCCAAGTCCATTGTAATCGACGCTTACCGGGGGATGCACCGAGTGCAAGAACCAGGCGCGCGCGGCGGTTCGTTCATTTCACGCTGGACGGCACCGCACCGCTTCAGCAACTCCGAGGATCGCCGCAGGTGGGAGCTCGCCTCCCTCGCCGCCGTCTTGCTTTTATTTTTGTTTTCGCCCCAACCACCACCACGGTCTTCGCAGGTAGCTCGGGAGCCTGAGATCCACTCCGTCGGCCGGACACACGCCCGAGCAATTCCGAACAATCCAGAATATTACCTCATGCAGCTTCGGTAGCACCTACTGTCTGTATCCAGTTATGTTCGAGAAGACTATACTTAACGATTTACTGGTATATTAATAACACAGCTGTGTAGGAAATTAAGTAGATAAATAGTTTCTAAATACCGGGACACAGAAAAATTGGCCTATGCTATTTTTTAAGGTTTAGAGTTTTAATTAGGTAAGACCTTAGCTAACCTCATCCACAAGCGTTCCACTATAAATTAAATGACTCCTAAAAAAAATTGTAAAAAAATTTGGTAATTTTGACACGGAAAATCCTTGGAAACCCTGTTGCAAACGATATCACTTGTAAAACTACCAGGCAGAGCTTTGTTAATTGCATTTAGTACAAAGCCTTGCCTTGCAATTTTACAAGTTTGCAACAGGATCTCCAAGGAATATCCTCGTAAAAGTACAAAATGTATTAGAATGAAGTGTTAATATGTGCTGTGAATAAAGCGCAAAAGAAAAATCAAAGAAAAAGTTTCATGCATACACGATAGTATGATATCTAAAGTGACACGAACGAAACTACCGGGATTGTACGGACTGTGCGGCTGACGTAGTGAATCTTAGGATTCCCGAGGTAAGGCAAGGTGGCCACTGTTGGAATATGCAGGGGGAGAGAGGAGTGGCAATGAGGGCAGCGGCCATGCAGTACAATCAACAGTCAATTACATACGGCATTTAACAGCAAACTACAGTCACTGCCCACTCATCGCGCCACAATAAGTTTCTTGGTAATATACTCGCCCCATTCTGCCCCTACCTGGCTCTCAACAGTCTCTATACTTATGGCCTCCACACACGATCAGTCCAACTCCCAGTTCGGACTGCTCAGCCCGAACTAACAGTTTGGATTGAATCGAGGCCCTCTGCTGACATGATCAGTCCAGGTGCTCAGTTCAGACCGAACAGTCCAAAATGACTACATGGACTGGGCTGGAGCCTTTACCGCACACGATCAGTCCTGTGGTTGGATTTATCGTTTCACCGTAGAATATGGAAGAAACTTTTGATGTCGCAATTTCAGTTGCACATATAGTTAGAAAAAGGTGAAAAAAGAGCAAAGTAACTAAGTAGTATTAACAAAAAAAGAAAGCAACGGCACGTAGCTGATGGGCTGATAGTTTCGACTGACAGTTTGGACTGGAAAGACGCTGTTTCCACACACGGCAGTTTGGACTGAGGGTTCTCGAGCCCACAATCCGATTTTATGGGGAACCATCAATTCGTCAGTCCATCAGTTCCGACTAAGTCCGAACTAACAGTTCGGACTGATCGTGTGTGTGTTTTACTGGCTTATCACACACCTATACTCCCACACGTAAGGCTTGAATCAAAGAGCTAGCCTCTTTTGGGCGTGCTACAGGGACTTAAGTTACGACCTCTGAGGTGATTGCTCCCTAGAAGACATGCGAACTAGCATTGCGGCGTGAACGTATCATCCGTTGCGGACAAGCCAAGAAATTCCGAGTTTTCTATCCCTGAACGTTTTTCATTGGTTCACGCACTTCCGTAAGCCGGACTCCGAAATCATTACAACCATCATCCGCACTCACTTAACACCGCATTTATTTGTTTCAAAAGATACAACCACATTTTAATGATTTATTAGAAATACGGCAATTTAATTAACAAAGGACGGCATAAAGAGCGTCGGAAATGGGTACAGCTGTAACAGCTACCACTGGGATCCGAACCCATGTTCTCGAATATAATACATATCTTTTTCTACGTTGATTTTTTTTTCTAATCAGAATCAGGTTAACGTGGGTTCGAGCCTCATCCGCAACCATGCCTATTTCTTCAAATCGGCACACAGTAATAATTACTCAACGGATATGTCAGCCCATAATTTCTGCATCTTTATGCTATCCTTGGAGGTCATGTGTGCAATCTGTCGCCTGGGACTCCCCGTGGGCCCGATGCCCGGATGCTCCTGACCCGGGCAACTGCCCAGGGCCCCGCCTCGGTCCTTTTATTACTGTAGCATGTGTCATTCAGTTGTAGAATATTTTCATTCTATAACGTAAATGTCATTTATCCAAATTGAAATAACTATAAAAATCATATTTATTGTTCTCATTATTTATTTGTTGTATTTTCAACATCTTAGTCAACTATCAAAACCATATTTTAGTTACTGGTTTGCTTAAAAACGTTGTTTTAAAGAGTTTATTTTGTGTGGGAACTATCCCAGACCACTCGGTTAAGGCTCGTCTCCAGATATTACGGCCGTTACAGAGTAGATGAAAGGACCCAGGGTCTCGCCACTGCTGTGATGAACACAGTTTGCGCCACTGGTTGCCCCTCTGCGCACGCTCCGAGACCCCGGCAGCTCGAGGGTTCCCGCTTCTAGGAGGTTAACATCGACCACTCTCACCGGGCCCCCGTGGCCTCTTCGCCTCTTCTGCTCCGGGAACCTCCGGTGAAAAGGTTTCGGTAATTACTCGTGTTTTCTTGGTCATTTTCCTTTTACCTCTCCGCCACAACAGCCGGGAGGGTTCCAAAAAATATCCCGTTTACGGACTAGGGCCGGCTTTTTGTCGGCGTCTCCCTTCTCCCTGTCGTAGATGGTCACTGCGTCTCCGCCAGGAGGCGTACCAACTCTTCGCCTAGTTCTTAGATGGAATAGGCATAGTTTATTTCACACTGTAATTTTTTTTGTAAATGGAACATAAATATTCATTTAAAATTACAGGATTTCTACATTTGTATATTTGCAATAAAATAAATGCTTTGGTTTGTCCCTGTACCTTCAATAGTTAAAATTATTTGTAAGCCATTCCCTTGAATAGCTTTCCAGTATTAACTGCACGGGTTAATAAGCATTATACAACAAAATAAAGTCCAATGATTGAATATTCGATTATTTTTTCCAACATTTAAAAAAATTATGCTTGAATGAAACATAAATTACCCTATAAAAGTATGCGCCAATTTTCATATTATAATATTTCATATTGTTACGATTTATTAAAATTTTAAAAAAAACTGTCGTGGGAAAACTACTGGTTTCGTAAATGGATAACCCAATTAAAGATGTTACTACACAGTTTTATTGATTGCCAATAATAATATCACTAACAAATAATCTTCTAAAAAATGCCTAATAATCAATCACACTTAAAAATGTTTATTACCCAGTTTTTACACACCGCAAACCTCGTTGGGCCGCATCACACGCGAAACTCTTGCCATAGCACCCCTCGTGGACCTCCGTCGCCGCACTACGCCGCCGCCGTCGCACTTCCCTTCGCCGAGGTTCCGCTCGACGCTTCGCTCGGAACTTCGCTGGGGACTCTCGCCGCACCCGCGGCACTCTCGCCACCCAACTATCGCCGAGAAACTCGCTCGCCCAGGAACTCCTCGTCCAGGAACTCCGCCGCACCCACGGGTCTATCGCCCGGATCAACTCCACTCCACGGAGGCCGGCGTTCTGGGCTTATATAGGCGCAGACGCCACTTCTAGAATTCACGAGCGCAGCTGGGGCCAGTCGCGTCATTCCGCGCCGACCCGATGCCAGATTTATCGAGAAAGGCGTTGTGAGCTCGCGCTACTGCTGTCAGGTGTCATATTAACGGCGCCGAGACAAAGCTCCGCGTGGTGAGCGTAGGGCAGGAGGGAGGGGAAGCGGCGACCCTTGTAATCCACTAGGCGAGCGCGGCACGGTCTCACGTTGTGGTGGCAACGTGACGTCAGTGGCCGTGCTGGGCCGCCAGCCAGCTCCGAACCTGCGCGCGCCATGGCCCTGCTCACATTCGTAAAAATATTATCTCATAAAACGCATTTCTTATATGCAAAAATAATCATAGCCATGTGTTGTACAAAGTTACAATATATTTCTTGTAGTATTACGAACTATTTCTTCGCAACTGGTTAAAAAAGGGATCTTTTGTAAAAGTACAAAACATTTTTTAATGCAAGTAAATTGTCTCGAATTTGATAGTACTAGAAATGCATAGTCGAAATGTTGTTTGCAAACCAATGAATGGGGTTTTAATTACCAACACCGACAACCACACGAAGTTGTTTACAAGCACTATCGATAGAACAACAGTGACTGAAACACACGTTGACCATTGACATTGGTACTTTTGAAAAATGCCTAATTAACAGGTGGTTCACGATTAAATGAACGTTTCAGTAGCGCTGATTAAAATCTACTTTGTAAAGAGACTAGTGATATGTAGGTACGCGTCGAGCAAGGCGAAACTTTTACGTTTTTGGAGGCACTTATATGAGTGTCGCTACCACGCTACAATTATTTTTGTGTACGTAAACGAGAATAAACATTTCTTAAATAACAATAAATTAAAAAAAAAATTAAAGGTCCTGGTCAAGGGACAAGTTTCTTTGGAAGGCTAACTTGTCCATTCCCAATTTCCAACAAAAATATTCATGCTGGGCATGGAAAACCTACACTGTTAAAAATTTTCATCTTCAATTTATGAGGAACGCTTAGGCTCTTACAAATTACCCATGAATCTTCGTAAATTTACGGCTTTCTTCGTAAATGTACGGACTTAAGTTTTAACGTGAGTACAAAAGATTATTCTTGGTATATTAAAAAAATTTAAAAATTAGTGAATTCTAAAGGAAGAACAAACTTATTTTGTCCATATATTTAGAACAAAACATACAACTCGGATGTCGAAATACTGCGTAGTTCCTATGAAGATTCAGTTATTTTAAATAACAAAAAACTCTTCATTTATGTGAGTTAAATTCTTCGTTGAAAATTCCGTAAATTTAATGTAATTTCTAACAGTGCATTGTCGAAAGAAAAATTTAGAGGCAAAGAATCTAGCCAATTCTAAAATTAATATTTCCAGTAAAGTTCTGCGATGCATATAATGCAGAATTAGCCAGTGATGGAGAGAGGTGGTAAGGCAAAGGACTGGCCAGGTTCAAACATTGCACTCGGTCATTCTCATATTTGTTTTCACTGGTTTTCCGAAAATTACTTGTATTGTTCCACGGTATACCAGCGCTGTGTCTTACATTATTAAATACCTTCGCTAAGCTAATATAAAAAAGAACAAAATAATAGCAATCCAGTTTTGAACTCGGCCGTTCTTGTGTGTATCTCAGACGGGCGAAAGGCCAACTGACACTAAGAAGCAATCAACTTTACCGCTCGAACAAACGTTTGTCATGGTCAACTACCAGAATACATGTGGGCCTATGAGCTGGCATCACAGCGATAACGTGGAACTATATCAAAGTCCGCATTTGTTCATGCATCCCACGTGTTACTTAAACGTATTTTAACTTAGTCGCGGGGAATAACTTAACATCGGGATAGTTTTGTTTTTAAGTTTAGCCGGTTAGCAGTGAAAAAAAAAACTGTATATACTCAATAAAACTGACTGACATACAACGCACAGCTTAAACCGGTGGGTCTAGAAGAAGCATAAAATTTTGCATAGGAGTTCCTTATGTAACGTAAATAAGCAATAAGAAAAGAGTTTTGAAAATGTATCACCTAAGTGGTAGATATAAATAGGGGATGAAAGTTTGTATGGAATCATGTCATTTTTTAAGTTAGAAATATGAAAATTGATGTTTAGGCTTTTGTTTATAAATATAAGTCAGTTGTATCAGCGTTTTTAGTAAATCATCAAAAATGAGGATCAAATAATTTCCCATAGGCCATACCGCTTTTATTTAATACATATTTCTTGTTTGAATGGCCACGCGCTTTCTCTAACGTCTATATCTATATATCCCAGAGCCGCAACTCTGGTCTAAGTACCCCGAACTATGACCTTCGATGTAATAAAAAATAACGTATCTTATACACAGGTCAAGGCCAGCGTAGATAAGTAGTAATTCATTTGACCTCCTGATAGCATCACTGCATATTTACCAAACACTCTCGCAATGCGTTCTCACATGAGAGTATCTCTTGCACATGTGAGCGAAGGAAATAGAGTGTGTGGAAATAGGGGTGGGGAAAAGAATATTCACTCAGCTTCTACAAGTGATTAAACCTACTGACTCGTCCTCTGAATCGAAGGACTGACTGCTACCACCTTGCCACTAGCTCACTTCAGCAATAAGCACTAGACTGTACTCACCTGGTACTGAACATCACAAGCAAATGTTAATACATCGCTGGAATGGAACCGAAGGGAAACGGGGCCAACCAAACATATGCTTTAGAATTATAAAATGGTTTTTCACAAATACCGACCAAGTCCTACACCTAATTTAGTATGTTGTGTGTGCAAAAAAAATTACTTTAAATATTTTACAAAAATTTAAGTTTTAACGTATAAAAAATTTAAAGAAATACATTTATTCTCGTGTATACAAGTAAAAATAGCATGTCTGAAAAAGTCAACACTACATGTGATAGTACATTTAAGATTCATTTTGATAATGTTGTAAAAGCTTTCTCAGGAAGAGGACACAGACTCCTAAAAATAAACAAAAAACACTATATTTTGAAAAACAAATAAGCATGCGGTTTTAATATCGCACAATATTTCACAAATATATGTTAATACGATTATGGTATGTGATAACTTCTGAACGTGAAAAATTATCAGATTATAAATTATTCTCTCATAAATCGGTTCTAAATCAGTGTTCAAAGTCACTCTACATAGATAACATGAAACAGTGTTCCGATACGATGCCAATTCAACATGATTGTGACGCAGAAGGTTTTATTTTCTACACGTATTCCTAAAATGTTTTGCAGCTGGTTTCCAAATGATTTGAGTGAAAGAAACCAAAACGTCTTACTTCACACTAATCTATTTATTTGATGGAACTCTCGGTGCTAGGAATCGGCACTCGCTGAGGCCGCTGTTGCGAAGTTTTAAGCCCCTGACCTCCCGCACTGGGCGGCCTTCGTGAGGCCGAGCCAGGTGCTTGGTTGTACGGCTTCCGGCCCGCGCAAGTCTCGACAAGCCGCGACCTCACCGCTCCACGTCACGTGACAGTGCTCGTCTGCGCGCAGCTTCCCGCCCGCGGCTGCTGCAGAGGACAAGTGCGACCATAGCGGCTCTCGGGGCGCGGGGGCGCTATAGCCCAGTCATATAAGGTAAAAAAAGGGGTCAACCTCGGAATGAAAGATAATAAGCTGTAAATTGGTATAAACCTTTGTTTTGTCGTTCTAAATGTTGTCTCAAAAGTCACAAATGTTATCGTGTCCGCGTCTTAAGATATTGAAGGTCAAAGGTCTACCGCAAAAACGGTTGATCGTATGAAAAAAAACGTTCAAACCAAAGTTGTAGAGAATTTTATACTCTACAACTTTTATAATAGGTGCAAATCTCATTTAAGCAATAGAAAGCGAGATATTCGTGAAAAACCGATTTTTATGACCTTTGACCTTCAATATCTTAAGACGCGGACACGATAACATTTGTGACTTTTGAGACAACATTTAGAACGACAAAACAAAGGTTTATACCTATTTACAGCTTATTATCTTTCATTCCGAGGTGAAACCCCTAATATGGCTGGGCTACTAGGGGCGACGCCGGCTCGCTCCTCACGCGCCTCTAAGGGACTTCAAATGGTCACCCTAGAATTTTATGATGGAATATTAAAGTTCAAGGCTCCCGCACGTCTACCACTTACAATGCTATATGTAGCAATTTTCATACCTAAAAATGACCATGCATTTTCCTTTTCCACTGTCCAAAAAATACACGTCATAGACGAAACCATGGAAGGAAATTTGTATAGACAAGTTTAATGGCTCTTGGATGCTATTCGTAATCAGATGCTTTTAGTAAACGTTGAGCGGTTTGTAAATGGCGCGTTAACACCCAGAGTTCTACACGCCGTTTGGCGGCCTAGCCAGGCAATCACCTGGCGTGCTGTGACGCAGTTGAGATGTCGTTTCATGCCTTACCATCGTCAAATTGCAACATCCAAAAATACTGAGGATGTTGTGCTTGGCAATGGTTAATACAATATGTGCATAAAAAATGTCCAAGTATAATTTTAATATTATCAACTGTAAGCGTTGTAAAGTTTTGGTTCAAGGTCACAATTGAAGAGTAACTCAAACAGTTTTCGATAAGCGCAAGCGCGAGTGCTGCTTTGTTGTTTTCCAGCTTGCAGAGCGAAATAAAGGCTCTTTCCCCAATTAGTAGAGGGTGAACCCGTAATCTATATTTAGCAACAGGATGAAGACCCGCTCTACTAAATTCTCTTGAATGCCAAAGTCCCTGACCGTTGTATTGGTCATAATGTTCGAGACGACAGAGCTCTTTTTCGCTCTTACATGTTCACCTGACATAACGCAATACGAATTTTTCCTTTGGGGCTTTATAAAAGATCGTGCCTACGTTCCACCGCTACCTAATGATTTTCCAGACTTGTTAACCAAAGTACCTATGGGAAGAATTTTATCTTAGTTATAACTAAAGTTGCGCATATTAAACAGTTGTAAGTAAAACTATATTAGGTTCAATTTGATGCATTATTTGTTGTAAATAGTCATAATTAAACTGTTATTATATACCACTGAAACTGGGACATTCTTTTAAGGACATAGAGGAAAGTAGACAAATATGGAAAAGTATAATTTATTTACAATAATCACATACGTATGCTCCACACTTATAGCCAGCACTCTCAGAATGACACCAAAGTTTACAAATGGCACACTGTATCCACGTTGCACCTTGTGTATCTTCCGAAAACTTTAATTCGCAGAATAAACACACTGCATCAGTATCAGGAGTGATTCCACAGTGCCCCACGTCTATGTCAATGGAATCGTCATGAAGAGACAGTTCTTCAGCAGAAGAACTCGATTCAGTCGATGCACTTCCACTAGTTATAGGTCTAGTGTAAACAGGTTTTGCGCCCCTTCCTCTGCTAACTGTTCACTTCCTTTGGCCTCTCCCTCTTTTCACCTCTTTCCTCTTTTGTGACAGCAGACGTTTTCCAGACCCCTGCTTAATGCGTTCTTTGTAGGGTGATGAAGTTATCAATGCACATGTCCCGGGTTTTCTGTCACGCCTGGAACTTAGTTTTCTAGACGTGATGTTAGGGATGGGAGAAATTTGACTTGGGACAATCAACCTAGAACTAAATGAACTGGGATTCCTGAGGTTCTTATGAGGAATATTAGGGGAAATGGGAGAACTGATAGGAGTATCTGATGTTGATTCAACTGGCACAGGGACATTCTCCGGTAAAGTGGCTTGCTGTTTAGTCTCATTGCTGCAAGAAGGGCCTGGATGAGGATGTACGATTTCCCTTGGATTAATAGGTGGGAGACCAAGACCTACACCTTGATGCTGGAGACCTAACGTGCCATCAATTTGACGTTCCTCTGAAGGCCAGCTAAACTCATACACAAAACTACAGTAATCAATGACCCCCTCTCTGCTGAAGCAATCGCGCCTACTTGAGAAATTACATGCGGAAGTTTACTTTGGACAACAGACAGTCCTGTCTCATCGACATTATATATTCTACTTGCAGTATACTTCTTCTTGTCCATTTCAACCTCAAGCATACTGAAGAATTCATCCATCAATTGATGCTTTGTTAAATCCCAAAGCCCTTGAAAATGAAGTACCTGTATGTTTTCGGAACGACACAACATCTTTGTGGCGTTTAAGAAACAGCTTCAGCCAACTTTTTCCAACTGTACTAAGAACACGAAATGGGTGTGGAATGTTATTTAACACAGCCAACTGGCAAGCCACATTGCGCATATCTGTTCTTGTCAGACTAAAGAAGTTGCGTTCCATTATTATACAGTATCTTACCAGCTCTGCCTTCAGATGTGGTGGGAGAATAGTCTTCCTTCCCAGCTTTGTTGTGGCTGCCTCATGAGGATCCTTTTACTCGTTTCTTGAAAGGCGGAAAAGTGTTGTTCTTGATACACCGTACTCTTGCGATGCTTTTATAAACCCCATTTTCTTTCCCCGTGCAGCAATTATAGCTTGAGCCATTTTGTCTTCCTCCCACAGCTTCCTCCGATCTCCCTCTGCTTTCCGTTTGCTTGACAAAGAAAAAGTAAAATAATTAGCAATATTTTACCTCATAAACTATATGGTGACTGACTGGTTTCTACAGCTGGACAGTAAATGTAATTGGACACCTTGGGGTGTTCAGTCAAGTCGCAATGGTAATTAGGCCGGACCCAACCGAGGATCGTGCCTTGATCGCCATGGTATGAGGCGAACACACTGCTGCTATGGTCTCTTAAGCTGGTCAGTGCGGCACTATTTAATATGTTATTGCTTCATTTAAGTTGAATGAATGTTTTATAGGTTTATGTAGTTTTCATTTGTATTTGAACTTATTTTATGTTCATCTATTTTAGCCTGTCCATAGCACATGGTTGCCAAATTCAGAAATGGTTTCATTTAAGTAACTTTAAGTGTGCCGAATAACTATGTTTACGAGCTAAATGAGACATGCCTGCAACACCACTTAGGTCTATATGCAAATGAGACAGACTTTACCAGCTGACAAGCCTAGCTGATGCAGCTCAAATTTATAAAATTTCATTCAACCATTAACAAAATGCGATATCAACATAGTTTTGTAACTACTATGTTAACGAGTTACGAAACTGAGTTTCGATAAGGTACAGCTAAGATACTGATGTACACGTAACATTATCTCTCTCAAAATGGCTACAAATGAATATATTGCTTCGGTTAATGACATTAAAAAAATGAAGAACAAATATGGAATAGTATTCCATATTTTTACCACCAGTGGTAATCCATATTACTGTCTTCGCCATCTTGAAATACTTAGTTTAAAAATAATTCGTTCATTTCGAAAAAGAGAAACGTATAGCATGTTACAGGTAGCTGCGTATGCAAGCTTTGCCATACAATGAACTAAATTGCTAAGTCTTGGGACGTTTAAAAATTATAAATGTAGTAAAACTCACCTGTTGACTTCTCAAGACGTTGAAATACACGTTTTCTTCAATTCGGCGTGTTTCTTTCACTGCACTCACAAACTATAGAAGTGCTTTTAGATGCACGATTTCAAGACGTTGCACCGGTTCCCGCTAGATGGCAACTCTTGTATCATAACTGTTTCCAAAATACAGAAACTAAACCTCGCCCAATGTTCTGCGTCAATGGCGGACCCAGCTTCGAATTTAGGGGAGGACGAATGATCGAAGCGTTCCAGCTGGCATGAAATGTCCCTCTCCCCCCCCCCCCCCTCCAGTTAAATTGTGAATCTAGGAATTATGGAGGGGAAAATAATAATTATAGTCCTTAAACGGATATTTCAAAGCTTTTCTGATGTCTTGAAAAGTCATTATCACATATATGCTTTATCTGACTTTTAAGAGCACTAACACTTACGCACGTTTTTGTCGAATTTATTGAATGTAAACCAGACATTCAACACAGAAAATATATAAATGCACCAGTAAATAAATATTAAGTATAATTCTGCTTTGAGACGTAAACATGTAAAGTGCTATTATAATTTATAACCTCGGGAACGCGCCAGATGTATCCGCCTCAACTCGCGCTGCTGACGGCTGCATCGGCGAATATACCGTTAGATGTTGGGCTCAAAAAAATGTACTGCGCAGTTTGCGCGCGCAGATCTACATGTATTCATTCTTAGTCTATGCGCGCCGGCACGCAAATCAATACGCGGATTGGTTAAATGGTTCTTGCCTTTACGCCGTGTTTTTTTGTCGAGTCGCCGTATATATTAGGATGAAAAATAACTTATTAAATTAATTATAGCTTAAAATTAGTATACTCATTGAATGGCAAAAAAAAAAAGTCAAGCTGAAATGTGATATAATACTTAGCTCAACGTTTTACGAAAATAGTTTTTATGAATTTTTTTAATTCCTCTCACCGAAATTCACATTTAAAAAATCCTACAAATATATTGAGTTTGTGACCCTGTCACTTCTGGTTACGTTTAAAACAGCTGAGGTTAGTAGGTACATTGAAGCAAAAATTACAGAAAGGTAAAGACGGCCAAATATTCTAAAGAGTTACGCTGGACTTACAATGATCCGTCATGTCCGTTAATTTGCCGTCCGTCCTTCAATCACGTGACCTCAAGCCAATCAGAAGGCCAGGAAAATACCATCCGTCTGGCCGTCAAAAGCTTCCCAAGATTTAACTTTCGATAGAAAGACATGTGAAATTTTATGTCTGCGAAGTTTTGCCGGCAACATTAAATATCTTTAAAGGTTTAGAAGTTGTTTATATATGCTTCCCAAGCAAGTTTTTTTTTACTTGTGTGTGAACACGTCATTAAGTTAAATGTTTGAAAATAATTTACCGTACCGTTAATTCGAAAATATATAAATAAATATAATAGCGAAAAAATGGGGTTTATTGATTTATAAAAGCTTAACTTCTATGATTTTTATAATAATGTATCTTGAAAAAAAAATTATTCAAAATTTAGGCTTTATAGTCAGGTGGGTGCATCCAAGTGGAAAAATAATGTGACGCACGCGCGGAGTTTAGAATCGGTCGGACAGTTGACGGACGGATGACGGAGAGACGCGACGGATCATTAGGAGTCCATCTTTAAGGCAAGCTAGAAAACTGTATAAACTTGATCTGGACTGCCTCCGTGTGCCCATAAAAACTTGGTGTGTTATTTTGTTTTCCGTGACTATAGTCAGTCTCACTCTTAGATTGCAGTATAGAGCAAATTGCGCCCATTGTTGTTAGATTAATACCACGCAGCTTGTTACATTAAGATGATGATTTTGTATACTATCGATTATTATTATGAGTGTTGTATTTTATTAAATTAACCTACCTATTTGTTTATTTTTAAAACCATAAAATAGTGGTATTTGATAGTTATTAGGCTACTGTTGTACAGATACAAAATCAAACAAAATAAAAATCTGAACACCAATTATTATTTTATAGGAGAAACTGTTTGTAGCAGTTGGTCATTATTAGTAACAAGGCATTTCCTTAATTATTTCCTGTGGTCAACACAGCTAAACTTTTAAATGACCAAAATGGTTGAAACAAAATAGCGTCTTTATGTTACGTTTCATTATAAGAGAGAATTTTAATTTTATATCAGATGATGCTCTTTATAAAATACAACAAGAAAGTGTATTTATCGAAAATCTCATTCCAACATTTTCTCTTAAAAATAGAATTTTTTTAAACTTAATAAAATATTTTTTTCATTTATAAACTTGTGTTTTGTTTGTGTACATCTGGCAACAGAGCACAGGGAAACAAGGACAGCGCTAATAGCAGATATCGTGGGAAGAGAGAGTAAATGCCCATTAAAATGCACACTGCACTACGGATGACACGCGCTGTATAGTAGCACAG
Organism: Bacillus rossius redtenbacheri; assembly: GCF_032445375.1. Lineage (NCBI taxonomy): Eukaryota > Metazoa > Arthropoda > Insecta > Phasmatodea > Bacillidae > Bacillus > Bacillus rossius. Next base: position 133,139,811 of record NC_086330.1, on the reverse strand, counting down.
CGCTGCGACTACGCCGACTACGCCCTGGGGAGAGCTCGTACCGAGCTAGTTACAGAGACAGCCGCGAGGCAGCGCCAGGGTACCGCCACGCGCTGGGTGAAGGTCGTGGCGGCTGGGGACTTTCACAATGGCTTCTGCCGGCGAGGCTGAGCGCCCGGCTACTCACTCCTCTCGGGTAGGCACACTGTCCTCCTGATTTCTTCTTAGCTCTCGGTATACCTACGGCATTTGGTCGGAGTAATTTTCTGAATGGAACGGAAATATGTAACCAAGGCGCTGCCATCTATGGCGGATGGCGCTGACCAAGGTTCAAAGAAACAAAAGGAAATTATAGTATTAACTGTTAAATGAATTTTAACAAAATTACTTGTCAAAAATCAGTTCTAAAGCCGGGGTTTAGTATTTTTCAAGTCTTTTCAAAAACTTCCCCCATATCTACATCAATTGGACAAATTTTGCCCATTAAAAAACTTGATCGAACTTTTTTTATCGTTGTATTTTATTTATCAATCTGATAGTAATTCGCGCAAAATTACGGCAGTTAGTGTGTCTGTAAAAAGGTGACACATATACCTACACAAACATATACACAAATATAATTTTCAATAATTTGAAGTTAACGATGAATTAACGATGATTTTTGGTTCTATGGAACATGAAACAAAAACCGAGGTACTGTTTTTCTGGAGGTCGCGCCATTGAAAAACTATATAGGCAGTTTTTCTTCGGAATCTACCTAAAAAATAACCTCTTTTAATAATATTTTTGCTAAGAATTTCCCAATGCTTTATTATTTACGATGCTTTAAAATATCAATCTTCTCAATCTTATTTAACCATTTTCAAAAAAAAAATTATGTTTGCTAGGGTTACATAAGTTTTAATATTACTTTGAATCTATGTGCAAGACATAGGCCTAATTATCGGCACATTTGCCAAATTTCAACGATATAAGTTTAATCGTTTAGAAATTAGAGGCCTGTGACAAACGGAGGGCATAAAGAGGGGGTGGGAGCAATAGGGTTCCGTGTGTCACCTCAATGATGTGCGGATTCTATTAAATACAAAACCATAGTGTGGCTCATACGTGATTTCTCAACACGGCACGCCTTTTCAATGTTGGCGACGAGAATACTGTGAAATTTCATTTCACTTTTCAAAAATGTTAAATTATAGCAGGGAAATTCAAAGGGGCGTCCCTAGAAGAGGATAATTCTTTAGTAATTCCCATGGGGAAAAATCGATCACAGTTGACCAAATATAAGCGTGGCTTTCGAGTCAGAAGGAAGGTTGTTGAATTGTTGAAAATTAACAACTGTATAAATGCTTATATGACTTTTGGACTTGATATGAAGTACTTTATAATCTTGGAATCAAAACCAATATCTGCTAGGTATAATTCCGGCCAGTGTACGTAAAAATCCGTACTTCTTCGATCTTGGTTAAGCTAACATGAGAGCCACGATTAAGCTGGAAATAAAAGGTTTTGTGGTCGTCGTCGTTACATATTTTGTCAATATACCAAATTTTTTTGGTAACAAATAAAATATTTTGTTGATTTTACGGAACCATCAGTTATCGACATAAAATTTTTGTCTTCATTAATTAGTACAGATTTGTACAATTCTTGTTGTTTTCTGGGACCTGGGTAACTCCGTGTTCTTATACAAAATCAAGACGGCGTTGTTTGTTGATTGGCAGCTGCCACATTGAACCTCTGTCACTGTAGCACATGACTGTTACTCACTTCTTGGAAGTCATAGTCTTTTATGGAATGTCAAATAAGCCATGAACTACTCATAGAACAAACCAGGTTGTAAACTGTTAAACACTTTAACCAATTTAAACTCCACAGTATAAGGGCCGGAAGAATTCGCGTTTTCAGTGACTATAAGGATAGACTCCACAATCTTTTGTATACTCGCGTAAATGTCGCCTGTTCATTGGCTGTCGACTGGTGAGTCTCAACTGGATAGCCTAAGATTCGGATTCTTTAGTTGAGGTTTTCTCATTGGCGAAGATTATTTCCCTGTGAACTGTGTTCCAATAGCGGAAGCAGCTTAGAGGTATACATATTTCAATTTTATCCTAACACGAAATGAATTCACGTATTCTCCAGGTCCCTAATGTATAAAAATGTTATCTATTAAGATGTATAAACTTTTCCAGAAAATGAGAATTAGTTCTTTGAAAAAACTGAATTCATTTTAATTAATATGGTGGCGATATTGTATTTTTCCATTATCATACACGTTACATGATTAAAATGTGTAATAGATAGGGACAGGAAAAATTCGCGGGTTCAATGACCTCTAGGATGAACTCCACAGTTCTACGTACACTCGATCAAATGCCACCCACTCATTGGCTGCTGTCTTGTGAGACGTCCCAACGTAGCAGCCTGTGATTCGATAAAGCTTTGGTCGGGCGTTTCTCATTGGCCCAGAGTCATCCAGGTGAGTTGTGAGCCAATAGCAGAGGCAGCACTGAGTTATAACTATTTGTATTTTAGCCTATCGCGAAATAAATTCGCGAATTTTTCCGGTCTCTAGTAATAGATTGTAGTACAGTTCGCGCTACTTAATGACGCGAATTTTGCAGGTCCCTACCAATTTAGTCACTTCGTGGTCAAAACAAAATATTAATTAGGTTGTGTATCCATTAAAAACACCATGCTTTCAGTTTCAAATACTTCAAGTGACGCCTCGCCGAGATCAAGAGGGTGAATACAAAGAGCTGCGAGAGAAAGTGGCGCTGTAGACCGCGTGATCTGTGGTAGGGGGGGGGGGGGGGGGGGAATAGTCAGTCTTCAACCCTCCACCCCCTCCTTGATGGCATCCCTGAAACACGCGAACAGCCTCCTCTTGAGTGGCGACGAGGTCCTTGCCTTGCCAGGGTCAACGAGATCTCTCTGGTTCCGTCTGACCGCGGGAGTTTCCCCAGACGTCGCGGTCGGCCCTCGGGAGCCGCAAGGGGCTTCACCCGGGGCTGCGGTCCTGGACCCTGTGGCCGGCGAGCGGGCGAAGGTCGCGTAGTCAATTCTCCAGCCGGCCGCGTATTTTCAATTGGAAAAGTCTTTTAAAGTTCGCTACGAATACTGCACAGAACACATTTTTTCTTATGTACTTTCCTTTGGAATAAGGATAAGTCACATTGTTTTGCAATCTATCTTGACGCCAAAAATTAAATTGCAGTAAAATCATGTATATTCATACGAGAGTTCATCTCGTATGCCACGAGAACGGCGCGCCAGCCGAGCGCCGCTCCAACATTGATGGGTCGGTGGGGGAGGGGAGGCGCGAATAGCAAACAGCTGATTCTGAATTGTTATTCTCCTTTTGGAGGCGATTTCAAGTTTAAATAGATATGTACTTTAAATCACGTGTTCAGTTTTCTTTCGTGGAAATGGTTAAGAAACTTTTCAATTTCAGTTCTTGAGTCATTGGGTATGTAAATATACCAAGGCCAAACTCTGACATATTTAATGCCACGATTTGTAACGGCACACTTTCTTTGTACGGAAGCAATTCCCATAAATGTCTTCCTGGAGCCGACCCTGGAGCCAGCCAAGTACGGCACCCATCTAAAACACTAGAAAAAAAAAAAGGCTGTAAAAGACTCGGCGTAAGACGGGAAAGCGAGTAAGTTGCTTACGAGCCTGCAATGAGGGGCGTCGGTGGTAATTGCAGTGATTCGCTCGGCTTTCACAGCCGTGGCTCCGCCCACGGGCAGGCGGCGAACAGGCAGTGAAACAGGAGGGCATCCCAGGTGCTCGCGGCAAAGTAGACGTGCGTTAAACGGACAGTAATGGCTACGCTTCTGTGGGCGGATGGTATCCTGTGCAGGAAGGAGGCTGGTAGCCACGAAGGATTTACGCTGAATACGATCCGCGAGCGTCCTTGGTCACCCAGCGTCGCTCAGCCAACATAACTGCCTTCCCCGCCGCTCCTTGCCACTACAAAAAAGAATCTGTTCTTTTAGAAATGATTTCTTTGCAAACCAGTAGCCAAAAATAGTTTGTAATACTTCAAGAAAAATATTGTAACTTTGTACAACACATGGCTACGGTTATTTTTGCATAAGTATATGAAATTGTTTTCTAGATAATACTAAGAATATATTTTGTACGAAATTGGCGTATATTCTTATATTTTAATTGATGTTTCAACCAAATATATTTTTTTAATCATGAAGAAGATACTAGAGTATTCAACAGTTGGACTTTATTTTCTTGTATCATGCTTATTATGTGCGCAGTTAATCCTGGAAAGCTATTCAGGGAACGGTTTACAGTACTTTAACAATTAGAGGTACTGGGACAACACAGAGCATAAATGCCCGGGTTAGAATCCGAAACCCAGTATTACTGCGAACACTATTTTCTGGTGATACAGTTGTTGTCACGTAAATTTATAAATTTTTAAATGTCTGTAATTTTACATGAATATTTATGTTCCATTAAAAAAATACAGTTTATTTTCTTGGAGTGAGTCTTGCAACGTGTTCGTCTATGGCATCGTTGTGGTGTCTAAAATACCTGTTCGTCTGTGCGGTCGTCCTTGTGTTGTCCAAATGATCTGTGTTGTATCATCGCTGGGTTCGTCCGTTTGTGGCTGTATTGTCCAAGGTTGTTGTTTGGCTGTATTTCCTGTTTTTGTTTCAACTGTCTCGTCGTTATCCACCTACTGTTTGTCTTGTACGGTGATATTTTTTTCGGACTAATTCCTTTCACGGTATTATCTGAGCTGTCTGTGTGTTATAAAATTTGACGTCAGTTTATTTTGGCTTGCTTTCTGTGTGTTTATGTACCTACTCATATTTCTTGTTCATTATTGTGGTTATTCTATGACATGCAGTGAAAACCAGCAATGGCGTAAGACCGTAAAGAATTGTTTAAACCACTCCTTGCCTATCTTTTAACTGGAGCTTCATTACGTGTACGAAGTTTCCAAGCTTGAGTGGATACTGTGTAGCGAGCCTTGTCATAGAACCATAGTTGTTTCTTTGATTAGCCTAGAGTCAACTATTTTTTGCATAATCGACACCTTTTAAGTAGTCATATAGCGACTCTGAGGCTTTCGAGCCACAGGTCTGGGCTGCCCATGATTAGGTTCAACATAATTTCATGAATTACATTTTAGCTCTCGGTATACGGCATTTGGTAAGAGTAATTTTGAAAATGGAACGGAAGTCGCATGGAACGGAAATGTGTGACCACGATGCTGCTCTCTGTGGCGATAACGAGAAAATTCGTGTTCTCATGTTGCAAATACTTTTATAATACGAAACTCTGACACACAATTTAACGTAAAATTCTTTAGAATAATGCTTCTGCGTGATAAATATACGCAAATTGTGTTTTCAACTACATTTCTGGATTGAACCCCGCGTAGTTTCCGCACTCGCTGCTCGAATTCGCTGCCGAAGCAGCTATATAGATTACTATAATTTTTATCAGCATACCGCAATCTTTATATATATATTTCTTGTGTGCGTGTGTATGTCACTGAACTCCTCCTAGACGGCTGGACCGATTTTGATGAAATTTTTTGTGTGAGTTCACGGGGATTCGAGGATGGTTTAGATTCACAATTTGGTCCACTGGAAAAAGTTTATTTAATTAATTTTTTATTTATAAATTGTTGTTGATCTTTGAATGGTTTAGGTTTACAGTATATATATGTGTGTTGTGTATTTATTTATGTGTTGTTGTTAATATTTGGATGGATTTTATGAATTGTTGTTATTACATTAAAATTAAAATAGAATTGGTTATTGAGATTATTATATTATTATTTATTGAAATAACATTTTAAAGTGTAATTAAAAATATAGGTGCAAATTTGTGAGGTGCATTATTGAAGTGAGTATTTTACATGATTTTTCGTGATTTTAATTATGTATACACGTGAATTCAATACCAATCAACTTAACCTCCAAATTTAAATTGTCAGTTCTCATTTTATTCTACATATTAAAATGTAATAAAAATATACATTGTGCAAAATATGTAAGGTGCAGTATCAAAGTGAGTATTTAACACGATTTTTCATTACTTTTAATTATGTATAGACGTGCATTCAATAACAATCAACTTAACCTACAATTTTAAATTGTTAGTTATAATTTTATTCTATGCAACTTATGACGTATTGATGTCTCTTTGAAAATAAAAATATAAGTTTGTAAAATAAACTATAACATTATAACATTTATAGTATCTTATAGTAATTATAGTAATTTCAGTTCGACCCGGCAGATGACGCTGCGATTAGATTCAGGGAAATTTCCTGTAAATTTTCGAATTTAAAACGTTTGAACAGAACAACGTCGGTTGGGTCCGCTAGTTAAACTATATAATGAAACGGCTAAAAAAACTGAAAATATTTGAAAAAATACTAAACCACGGTTTGGACCAGATTTTCGACAAGGAAATTGATTAAAATACTGCCTATATTGTTAAAAAACATTTAACAGTTTACGCTATATATTTTACCTTTAGCTTTGTGAACTTTGGTTCACGCCATCGGCTACAGATGGCAATAACGTGGTTACACATTTCCGTTCCATGCTACTTCCGTTCCATTCTCGAAATTATTCCTACAAAATGCCATATAGCGAGAGATAAGATGTTACACTTCAAAAACTATAATATTTGTCATCGATGATAACTCAGTTCTGTGAGACATTGCCAAGCTCATTTCGTTGGCACCACGGAACATTTGGCAGAGTGAAAAATAAAAATCCAATGAAAAGAGGTTGAAAAATACCGGATGCACTTAAATCCGTACGTTTATACGAGAACCAAAACAAAGCCGATTTCTCATACGTGTCTCGCGGAAATGCCTGCCAGTTAGCTCGGAGGTCTTGAAGTGCGGGGAAAACACAGGCGAGAAGCGCCGCTGATCGAACACACACTCGGTTGGGTGTGTGTAAACTACGGCGCTAATGTTAGCTCTTCTGTTTAGCCCCCAGCGCGGCAGAGGAGATTCGCATTACGTTTGGTCCAGAGATCGGGAGAGAGAAAGAGCACTAGGAATTCAGTCTACTGACGTCATCGGCAGTCGTCAAGGCGTCGTGCACGCGCGAAATATATTTCTTTGTTTCTTTAGAAAGGGAAGAAGGCCACGAAAACAAGTGGAAAAAATCTTTCATAATCTGTTACAAATTATTCGAGGATCTTCGTAAATTAACCGTTATGTCTGTAAATTTATGGACACTCGAGTTTTCTTACTTTGAACATGGATGTAAAAGAGTACTCTTGGAATAATAACAGAACATTCAAAAATTGGTTGAGTCTACACCAAGAACACTCTTATTTGGTCCACGTGTGTGGTCAACTTTGTGTAGAACGAAACGTACAACTCGGAAGTCGAAACGCGGCATAGTCTCTACGAAGATTCAGTTATATGAAGTTACGAAGAACTATTCGTTTATTGATGTATAACATCTTAGCTTTCGGTACACGGCATTTAATAGGACTAATTTCGTGAATGGAACGTAAGTAGCATGGAACGAAAATGTGTAACCACGATGCTGCCATCTTTGGTTTATTGCGCTAACCAAAGTTCACAAAGACAAAGAAAAACTATAGTATTAACGTATTAACTGTTAAATTAATTTTCAGAAGGAAGGCACTAGTTTATTAAAATTTATTGTCAAAAGTTAGATCCAAATTAAGATATTTTTTTTCAATTTTTTTTTATTTTTATTTTATCGGAGCAGTTTCACCATATAGTTTAACATTTTTCTCTGGGAATCAAATGATTCGGTAGCTGACGTAGCTGCTCCGGCAATGAATTCTAACTGCGGGTGCGGAAACTACGTTTGATTCGCGTCCAGAAATGTAGTTGAAAAATCAATTTTCGTAGATATTTTCCACGCTCGGAATTATTTCAAAGAATCTTACATTAAATATTGTGTCCGAATTTCGTATTATAAACATATTTTAAACTACTAGCTACTCTATGGTATGGTTTGAATTTATTTCAGAAACAACTGTATGGTTTTACCTAGCCTTTCGAAGTTCCAAAATTTGTGAGGTATTTGTTAGCTACTAGTTATTGGTACCATACGGCTGCTCTTGCAACACATTGAACTGTTACTAACTACTATTCTGAATGTTCTGTACACTAGTCATTCTGTTGCTGGTCCACTAAAGTTCGGTAATTGCTACATTGTACAGAACGGTCCCGTTGTTATTTGACTGGTCACGCAAACTATTCCCAGAAAGTCGGTAATCGGAACAGCTAGTTACAGTTAATTGAGCACTTTTGAAACTACCTCAGAAAAAAAAAACTTGATAGTAAAATTGCTTGCAATTTCACTTAAACTTCACCTAGCATACAAGCGACGTTCGTAGCGAATTAGAACAAGTGTGCGCTAATACAAACACTTTCAAAATCAACCTTTGAATTTAAAAATAAATAAATTCACCAAGCGCTTCTGAGAATGTCCGCACTCACGCATTTCAGTACATGAACTTGGGCCAAGCTTAGAAAAAAAACGTTCATCCAAATGCAAACAACCACGGTACATTAGGTTTCATCATAAATGTGTATCAAAAGATGAGGAGTTCGATTCCTGTCCGGGTATCGTATGTTTTTCCGAAATTAGAAAATATTCCTTTCCGTGCAGTGCATAGTGGAAATTTTAAGTAAAGACCATAACATTTTTATCGTGTCAATGTCCACTGCACTCATACAACCTAATTGTGCAAGACACAGCAGTATTAAACTTTTTTTAAATTCATTAAAGCCATTCGTGCAACGCATTAAATGTTGTATTTGTGTGAGTTAACTGAAATAGTAATGCATAGATTAAATAATACTGTGTAGAAAGTTAATATCCATTTTAATTAATTTATGTTTGGCTGCCAACAATTAGTAACAAAAAAAACATAGTCCACGGAACACTGAGGAATCGAATGGAACAAAGAAAATCGAAAGCACAAATTGGCAGTTTCTGAGAAAGTCTTAAGTCTGATGACGCCTACATGGAACCACGTTCTCAACTGGAGAAACTACCTTCAATACAAACATAAATGGTATTTAATAACTTAAACTGAAAACAGAACAATGACTCAAAGATGCTAGAGGAAATCACTGAAATACATTACGTTTCTTGAATGAATACTGTAATGGGGAAGATTGATTTGAAATTATTTTTCGAACAAACGTTATTGCTGGTTATGGCGTATGTATAAAAAAATTGAATCACTGAAATACATTTGATTAATCGTTACTGATAAGATCCTAGGGTAAAAGGCACAACTTGTAATGGCTCTCTTTTATTTTCGAGTTATGCGAACAGTTGCCACCAGCAATCACCAGGATGAACTCCACGATGAAAGCCAACCTGCACTTGTGAGGTGGTAGTTGGCTAAATACGAGTTATTTGGAAATACATAGCTGTAATAGTTTATGAAAAGCAAAATAAAAGAATAAATAGAGTGTGCATACAAATCTGTAATAAAATTTCCCTGGATGATCCCTCACTTTCTAAGACTATCAAATTTCCCTGACAATTTTTAAAGAAAATTATTTTTTTTTTTTAATTTTCTGAAAGAAATAACAAAAATACAGCCTCTACCAGTTCCATGGCTGGCCTAGAATTATTTTTTTAAAAAAAAACAGAACTTTGCATACACGTTTTATATATATTAAAAAAAAAATATTTTACAGTCTGGGCGGCGACAAACTAGAGCATGAGATTTCCTCCTCAAATTACGACTAATGATGAATTTACTCGAATTTCCCAGGATCCAGAGTAAATTCCTTTACTTTCCCTGACCAAAGCCAACTTCCCTGACTTATCCAGAATGTGGACACCCTGATAAATTCACATATTTCGGACTCGCTGAGACGCAGTTAAAGCACCGTGTAGGTGGAAAACGTATTATCTGCGCGTTGGTTTTTACGACAATAGAGCGCTGAACAGACGAGTGCGGTCACGCGCCATGCTTGCTCGTCGTCAGTTTTACGGTCTGCTTGGCGTCACGTGCAACTGACGCACGCCGCCTCGCCTCGCATAATAACTTGAAAAAATGCCGGTGTTTACAAACCATTTGATGTATAATATAATTAAATTTCATCTCCCAGATCCAATCCCAATCTCAGGTATACTAGTGTTTAATGTTGATCTTATTATTTATATCTTCTTCAGTTTCCTTGTACCTTAATATTTTGTTTTCTGCGGATCTTACTGTGGTTCACTCAGAGGAATCCCCATTCTACGAGTATCATGAGACGCTTAACCAAAATCTCTGGGACTCCTCGGAAAACCCATAGAGCTTATGATCTGGCCAAGGTGCATCCAACCTTTGCTAGCTGTCCCGGCTAGTACATACAGTCATATCGACGCTTTGAAAGTGCCGAAAACCATGTCGGGAGGAGGAGGTGAATCGGGATGGCCCGACGTTTTAGAAAATTGCGCCCTCTCTCAGCGCAGGTCTGCTGCCCCGCTACCCGGGTCACAAACGCCGACCCCATTTTCCGGGGCCACGGATCCCCAACGCCGCGCGCGCCACATTTCCGAAACTCCCGCCTGCCGCTGCGGTCGTTCGTAAGACATTTCCTCTTTTAACGTTCTTTGAATGGTTCTTGCGATGTGGAAGCTTGATTCAAGTATTTTTTTTAGACGTACGCCATTGCTGTTTACACTGTATATCATAATAAATCTCAATAACGGACAAAAAAGTTATGAACATGCAAACACACGAAAACCAGCTTAAAAAAATCAGCCGATGTCAAAAAGTCAAAAACATTAACATCACAGAAAATTCCATAGAAGGAATTAACCAAAAAATATATATATATATATAAAACAGCACAGACAGACACAGTGGGCTAACAACACGACAGTAAATAAAGGCAAAAAAAGACCTTGGACAACACAACGAACAGGACAGATAATGTGGACTATACAATGACAACACAAAGACAAACAGGCGAACCCAGCGGTGTGATAAAACATATATTCTGGATACCACAACGACGACAGCACAGACAAACACGGTTGACTTCCCAAGACAACAGTTGCTACGCTTCGTGAACTGAGATCTGTCCCCGTCCTCTCTAGTCGAGCCGTCCAAGTTCCGACACACGCTCGCCAAAGGGGGAGAGAGGGAGAGAGGAAGAGAGAGAGAGAAAGGGCAGAAACAACGGTCACGATCCGGAGTCAAGTTGCGTGCCTCGGGGGGTCTGGACACGACCCCGTTCTCTCAGGCGCCGACGAAGCAGAAAACACCGGCGTGGGAGGAAAGGTACAAGTCGTGAATGAGGGGGAGGGGGGGAGAGAAACTCATTCCTTTGAGCAGGCGTTCAAGGGAAAGGTGAGTCTACGATGGCTTCCCGTCAGGAGCGAACGCAGAATTTCATTTCGTGGGGGAAGAAGTAGGGAGGGGGGATAGAATCACTTTGCCCGCTGTCTATCAAATTCTTTTCACTTGTTGGTGGGGATGATACTTTTTTTTTTTTAGGACTTTAAGGGAAATATATCCCCTCCATCTCTCCCTGCTTCTCGTTGCCTTCCGTAGTACGGCGACGAAAAGACAGTGACAACATGTGCTGGATCGGGGCAGGGAATCTAATCCGGGACCTGGTGTGGCTCGCCAGACAGAAACCCTGGCTACTGAGCCTTCGCTGGTTACACTAACTGTACCGCTAGGCTCCACAGATACTGCAAACTAGGAATCACATATCACTCAAAATTACCACATCAAAGTAGGCGGGGCATAAGACACATGCAACTCAATTTATGAACTAAACCTGGATTTTAAAAATGAATTCAATAATGATCACAGGGTTTCGCGGCAACTGTCTGGAATTACTTGGCTTAAGTCTTTCTAGCCGCATCGAAGGCGAAGATTTCCTCGACGTTTCGGTCGACCTTGCAGTCGCCATCATTATTGTAGTAGTTATCTAATGATGTTCTTATAGTCCTAGAGAAAAGTGTTTCCTGGATGGCTGCAGCTGTGAGTCAATCGGAGCCTTTCTTTGTTATTGTTGGCTGGTTGTTTTGCTTAATCAGAGCTGGGCCTCTGTGATTGGTTGGGCTGCTGGTCAATCAGTGGTCGATAGGTACTATTATTGTGAGGCTTGGCTGTCTGGCCAGTCAGAGACGATCAGTCTTTTGTTGGATGCAGAGATTGGTTTTGAGGATTTATACTTGATTGGAGTTCATCCTCCCTATTTATGTTTATCTGTCTTAAAAGTGTAGACAAGAACTATAATTTGTATTCTGTGTTTTCGGGTCACCAACTAAGTCTTGATCTCTGGGTTGAAAGCCAAGTCAAAGTTTGCTGCAACTTAAGCAAACTTGTTTTTTTTTGACCCCTGACAGGGACTGATCACAGCTCAGCTGCGAACGACCCTAGAGAAACACTGTTGTAGTCGCCCTTCAGTTGTTGTAGTCGCCCTTCAAGGGACGCCGAAACGTCGGACTTACGATCCAGAAGCCAATAATTAGGGTTGTGTATTTTCCCCGAAAAAAAAAATCTGCACGCTCGTTAGACAGCAATAACGTATGCCCGCGCCAGCGATTTCTTCCCTGTAGGCCTAATTGATGACCGTCTGCAAGATAAGCAATTGACGTATTTTTCCAGGCCATTCAAGGACGCATTTGCTTCCACAATGAATGGCTGTGATTCGTGTACCACCAAGTAACATGTTCCTGAAAGAAACTCAGCCAATACGCGGTGCCTTTCCCTCCGCCCTCAATGATGATAGCGCATCCCCCCCTCCCCAAATAAATACTTATCTAGGACATTAGATTTGATAGTGTCCAACCAGGTTTCCCGGGGGTCCAAAAAAAATGAGACATTGAAAGGAAGTTTATCAAAATCGTGTAAGTATTAATGCAAAAATTAAAACTAAATTATTAAGCGAAATATTGTAAAGTCTGGGCAATTAATGTCAAGTTATCAAACTTTTAGATATTGTGCTTTTTTTTCTTACTCTCCTAATTGATTTCCCCCCGCTCCCACTTCATCAAATTTTTTTTCTTAATGGCCCCTGTGGGTGGCCCTGCAACCAATCACAAAACTTAGACGATGCTACGGTGTTTTAGTTTTTAATTAGTCTCGTGATTTTTCCCCGAAAAATAAATACCTCTGCCAATAAGTAGTTTGAGAACTCAAACGACAATCGAAAATACGTGCAGTTTCACCTTCCGTGCCAGCTTACTACCGGGATCCCAAAACCCACGCGCGGAGTATCACGAGAAGAGAGAGAGGAGGCGTGCGTCCGAGGAGACACTGGAGGCTGGCCGCGTGATCGTAAATCTCCAACCGACAGTACATAACTCACGCTCCTCTCCCTGGCTGTGCGGTGGGCAAGGAGGGGGGCGAGGGGGCACACCGTCATGGTTCGTCGACGACCGGTGAAAGTCTTTCACCGCGGCGACTGCTCGTCGCGTCGTCTCTCGTTTAGGCCCGTTCTACAGTGGCACGTAAACGGAGACGGATCTCCAGGAACATCTCACCATCACTTCTGCTGCTTCCACAATGCACAGAAACGTAGCAAATGGCAACCAATAAGATTGTTGCATTTCAAGGTTACAAAACATTAATTTAAAATTTAAAAAAAAAGGTATTATGCTTCCAGATAGCACGGGCAGAATTTACAAACATGTATATAATTGGAAGTTAGTATGTATGTATGTATGACGTTGATAAACTCCGACACTGTTCAACCGATCGCCATGAAAATGGGTATACGTATATATTTTAACACGGAAAATTTTTCGCTATGTCCATTTTGTTATAACTCTTCACTAGATAGCGCTGCAGCGCATCAACTGCTAAACCGTTTGACCGAACACCACGGGTAAACAGAAAATCATAATTCATGGACTTGCAAACAGCAATTATGTTTCATTGTTTCTATATTTCCACCATACTGTCATATAGCGCTATCACCCTGTGATCAGCCCGGGCAACGCCGTGTTCTGCAGTTAAGAGTAACTATTATTATTTTATTTGTAGCCAAATTACATTTGTATCTCACGCAACTAAACAATCTTTGGAATTCTAATATATCAATTATTTATATTTAAATATATATAAATGGATGTTGGTAAATATGACGTTGATAAACTTAGACACCATTTGACCTGTCACCATGGAAGTTGTCACCTCTGAGTGTTTTTTCATGGAGAAGGTTTTTATGATATTCATTTTTCTATAACTCGCCACTAGATGGCGCTGCTGCACTTTAACGTCTAAACCATTCAACCGATCACCATGAAAATTGGTACATTGTGATTTTTACTTCTTATATCCTCAATAACAACAAATTGTTATTGTGACTGCGATAAGAGTAATTGGCGAGTGAGTTTAAAGTGAAATACTGTTTCAAACGCTTTATAGATTCGAGATTACAAAGAAACCATCAATTTCAAATATAAAGAGGTAAATAGGCAGGACAACGTCTGCCGGGTTCTGCTTGTATATAATAAAACAAACGACAAATTTATAATAGAACACTAGATAGTCTTGTACTTGAAACAAATTTTAACTTATTTAGAACATAAACAAACATGCATGCCACCGCAGTCAAGTACTCGGCTTATATTGGACGCACGGAGCTACGTAAACGTTGCTAATCCGCACGTGTCCGTCTTCACCCGCGTGTTGTTGTTATGTAGAAACTCTGCTCCGTGAGATCCGCCTTAGTTTACGTGATCCGTCACCGTTTACGTGTCATTGTAGAGCGAGCCTTTTTTGACTTACGTAGTCTAAAACATACTCGAGAAATAGTAAACCGTCAAAATTGTTCGGATGCCATCTTTTTATTTTTTACGTGAACCTTATAGAATCCTCTTACTAGAGAGTTGAACGTTTACCATTGGCTGTAGTTATTCTAGGACGGGTTAAATTAAAGGAATAGAGAGAGCGAGAGAGAGAGAGAGAGAGAGAGAGAGAGAGAGAGAGAGAGGAACGAATTGACGCCATCATGATTTAAACAAATTTATGCCATACTAACTTACCATCGTTTGATTTTCAAAATTAATACGTATATGTTTTATTGGAAAGCTGCTACAAATAGTTGCTCCAGAGAAATCGTCGTTTGGTATTGATTTTATTTTTGGGGATGACTACAGCTTTCAATATATACCTACTATGTTTGAGTCTTGCCGTTGATGTGGTGGAGATGTTCGAAACGTCAACCGCGCGCTAACCTTCCTTCTACTCCCACTCTTCCTTCTTCCCCCTCCTCCCAGGGCCACCCAGCGCCACCGTAGGGCATATAAGCAACTGCGAGCTTCAATTCAAGTATCTTTCGTCTGTTGTTCTTGCTTGTTGGTCATAATTTGTTTGCTTGTGGCCAAGGTCACTAGGTCGGGACTTTTAAATTGCGCATGTAGTCGGTTACGAATAGTTAGATAGTTCCGCGGCGCACCCGTCGGAGGTGTAGGCGTGACGCAACGTTAAGTATGGAGAATGATTTTTGCTGGTGCGAGTGACCGCACCCTTAACTTCTAGCTTTGAAGCTCGTTACTGAAACTACTTGTTCCGGCTTGCCACTTCAAAATTATTGTTTGGATTAAGCTTTGCACGTCTTTTCCATGTTAGCTTCACCGTATAAACGTTACGTCATTGCTCACTTCGGCGGGTTATGCTTTGCGAAGTGTTTTTTTTCTAACAATCTGGAAAGTGAGGGTTTAGAGCATAGCGTTTTAGTGCAGGAACGCGCCCGCGTGCGCTACTAGTACATATATGTACAGTATACTGTACGGAGAACGAAAGGAGAGAACACAAACAGCAATTAGCAAGAGTGGTGTGTTTGTCTGTCTCGATGGGTTGAACGTGAGTAGAATGAAAAACTGCTCTTGCTTTACCCCCCTCCCCCTCAACCAGCTCCTTTTTTCCCCTTCTACCCTTTTCAAACTTCGTACCTCGCCCAGTAACAAGCAGCTTACAGGTAAAGTGGCAACTTGCA